>NC_064580.1:68638931-69263931 GCF_937001465.1 Orcinus orca
TATATGTGTATGTATAACTGATTCACTTTGCTGTACACCTGAAACTAACACAACATTGTGAATCAACTATACTCCAATCAAAATTTAAATTAAAAAATTCCAGCCGTATGTGGTTTATAGGAGACTCAGATTAGAATTAAGGACACACACAGTCTGAAAATGAGAGGAATGGGAAAATATTCCATGCAGATAATAACTAAAAGAAAGTAGGAGTGAATATATTTACAATAAACAAAATAAAATTTAAGTTAAAAAAATGACAAGAAATGAGGAAGGTCATTGTATATTGATAAACTGTCAATGCATCAGAACGTTATAACAATTAAAAATATATGTGATCCAATATCTGAGCACCTAGACATATAAGCTAATTTTAACAGATCTGAAGGGGGAAATATATGGCAATAAAATAATAGTAGAAGATTTCAAAACCCCATTTTCAATAATGAATAGATCATCCAGACAGAAAATCAATAAAGACACAATAGACTTGAACAGCATAATATACCAAATGCACCTAGCAGACATACAGAGAACATTGCAAACAATAGCAGAAGAATATACACTTTTCTAATGTGGTCACAGGATGTTCTACAAGATAGATTATACATATGTTATGTTAAAAGACAAGCCTCAACAAATTTCAGTAAATTTAAATCTTACTATGTATCTTGTCTGACCAAAATGGAATTAAATAAAAAATCCATCATAAAATGAAAACTGTAAAAATTCACAAATATTTTGAAATTAAACAACACTGTCTTGAAAAAACATTGGATCAAAGAATAAATCAAAAGTGAAATTAGAATATATATCAAAACAAACAAAAACAAAATTATAGCATATCAAAACATATGAGCTGCATAAAAAGCAGTACTAAGAGAGAAATTTACAGTGATAAATATTGAAATTAAAAAAGAAGAATGATCACAAACAACCTAAATTTACTCCTCAAGAAATTATAAAAAGAAGAACAAAATAAGGCCAAAGTTAGCAGAATGAAGAAAATGACAAAGATTAGAGAAGAAATAAACAAAACAGAATTTTAAATATCAACAAAACTAAGACTTGACTTTTTGAAAAATATATACAAAATTGGCAAACCCTTAACAAAACTAACTAAAAAAAGAAATAATACTCAAAAAATGAAATTAAAAATGCAAGAGGAGACATTACAACTGATACAACAGAAATATAAAAGATTATAAGAGACTGCTATAGACATACTTTGCCAACAAGTTGGCTAACCTAGAAAAAATGAGTAAATTCCTAGAAACATATAATCTATCAAACCTGAATCAAGAAGAAATAGAAAACCTGATTAGATCAATAATGAAAAGGATTTCATCAGCAATCAAAAATCTCCCAACAGGGAAAAGCCTAAGACCAGATGGCCTTACTGGTGAAATTCTACCAACCATTTAGAATTAATACCAATCCTTCTCAAACTTTTCCAGAAAACTGATGAGGACATAATACTTCCAAACTCATTAAACTAGGACAACATTACCTTGATACCAAAGTCAGACAAGGACACTATAAGAAAAGAAAATTACAGGCCTATTTCCCTGATGAACATAGATGGAAATATCCCTCAAAATAACAGCAACCACAACTCAACTGAACATTGACAGGATCATACAACATGGTCAAGAAGGATTTATCCCTGGGATGAAAGGATGGTTTAATATACTCAAATCAATAATTGTATAATATTACTTAAATACAACGAAGGATAAAAAACATATGATTATCACAATAGATGCAGAAAAAGAATTTGACAAAAGTTAACATGCTTTTGTGATAAAATTTCTGAACAAATTTGGTATAGAAGGAGTGTACATTAGCATAATAAAAGTCATATATGACAAGCCCACAGCTATCATCATACTCAATGGTGAAAAGCTGCAAGCTCTTTCTTTAAGATTAGGAACAAGACAAGGATGTCCACTCTCACCACTTCTATTCCTCATAATACAGAAGTTCTAGCCAGAGCAATTCAGAAAAAAAAAAAAAAGAAAGAAAGAAAGAAAGAAAGATCCTCCAAATCAGAGAAGAAGTAAAATTGCCAGTGTTTTCAGATGGCATTATCTTATATATAAAAAGAAAAAAAAACTTCACCAAATAAGTATTAAAATAAATAAACCAATTCAGGAAAGTTGCAAGATACAAAATCAACATACAAAACTAAGTTTCATTTCTATACACTAACAACAAACTATTCCAAAAGACAGTAAGAAAACAATCCCATTTACCATAGAATCAAAAAGAATATAACACTTAGATAAAATTTGAACAAAGGGGTGAAAGATTTGTACAGTAAAGGCTATAAAACATTGATGAACAAAATTGGAAAACACACAAATAAATGGAAATATATTCTGCTCTTATGGATTGGAATAATTAATGTTATTAAAATGTCCACAGTACACAAAGCAATCTACAGATTCAAAGCAATCCCTATTAAAATTCCAATGGCATTTTTCACAGAAATAGAAAGAACAGTTATAAAATTCATGTGGAACCAAAAAAGGCTCGAAATAGCTGAAGCAATTCTGAATAAGGAGAACAAGGCTGGAGGCATTAAATGATTCTTGTTTTTGAATAATATATCCAAGCTATAATAATCAAAAGAGTGTGGTGTTGTGTTGAAAACAGACATGTAGAACAATGAAATAGAATACAGAGCCCAGAAATAAACCCACACATAAACAAACAACTAATCTTTGACAAAGACATCAAGAACACACAATGGATAAAGGACAGTCTTTCCAATAAATGGTGTTGGGAAAACTGAACATCTACATACAAAACAACCAGAACTGGACTCCTCTCTTACACTATACATAAAACTAAACTCAAAATTGATTAAATACTTAAATATAAGACATAAAATCATGAAAATCCTAGGAGAAGACATCAGGGGAAAGCTCCTTGACATTGGTCTTGACAATGAGTTTTTTGGATTTGACACCAAAAGCTCAGACTACCGAAGCAAAACTAAAGTGGGACTATTTCAAACTAGAAAGTTTCTTCCCAGAAAAGGAAACAATCAAGTAAATGAAAAAGCAACCCTTGGAATGGGAGAAAATATTTGTAGATCATATATCCAATAAGAGGTTAAAATCCAAAATACATTAAGATTTTATATAATCAATAGGAAAAAACAAATAACCCAATTAAAAATATGCAAATGACCTGAATAAACATTTCTCAAAATAAGATATACAAATAGCCAACAGGTATATGGAAAAATGCTCAAAATCACAAATCATCAGAGAAATGCAAATAACAGTCCCAATAAAATGTCATCTCACATCTATTAGGTTATCTATTATCAAAAAGTCAAAGGATAACAAGTGTTGCCAAGGGAAAAGAGAGAAACTTGTGAAATATCAGTAGGAATGTAAATTGGTATAACTACTATGGAAAACAATATCAAGGTTCATAAAAAAAAATTAAAAAGTAGTACTACCATATGAGCCACTGATCCCACTTTTGGGTATATTCTCAATGAGATATCTGCACCTTTCTGTTCATTGCAGCATTATTCATAGTAGCCAAGATATGGGAACAACACTAATTGTACCTAGATGAATGAATGTATGGAGAAAATGTTTTATATATATATAGATGTCCTGCCATTTGTAAAAATATGGATGAACTTGGAGGACATTCTGCTAAGTGAAATAAACCATAAACAGAAGTGAAATATGATTTCACTTATATGTGGGATCTAAATAAACTGAACTCAGAGAAACAGAGTAGATTGGTGGTTACCAGGGACTAAGGGGAGTGGGGAAAATGGGGTAGGGGTGTTGGTCAAAAGATACAAACTTCCAGTTATAAGATGAATATGCTATGGGAATTTAATATACAGCATCATGACTATAGCTAACAGTATGGTATTATATACTTGAAAGAACTTAAATGTTCTTATCACAAAATTGTTAATTATGTGAGATGAAGAAAGTGTAAACTAACCTTATGATGGTAATCATTTTATAATGTATATGTTTATCAAAACATCATGTTTTACACCTTACATATGTACAATTTCTATTTGTCACTAATACTTCAGTAAATGTGGGACAAAAAAAAACCCAGTGACAACTCAGGCATCCTTGGTGGGATTATAAACTTTACATACACTCTGCAAAATATTTTAGCGGTTTCTCTTAAAACTAAAATTGCAGTTGTCATATGAGTAAACAATTGAACTATTTGGCAATTTATCCCAGCATATTAAAAATGTATGTTCCCACAAAACCTCTCCATAAATGATTACAAGTTTGTTCACAAAAGCCACAACCTGGAAATGACACATATCTTTCAAAGTGTGAATGATTAAAGTAAACATAGCACACTTATAACATAGAATGTTCTCTGCAATAAAAAGGACCAATCTATTGATACATGCAAGAGTTTGAATCAATCTCCATGGAATTATATTGAGTGAAAAAAACTCATTCTCAAAAGGTCACTGTATTATTCTGCATGGACTGCCATAGCAAAATATCACAAACTGGGCGGCTTAAACAAAAAACACTTACTTTTTCACATTTCTGGAGATTTTAAGTCCAAGATCAGGATGTTAGCAGGGGTGGTTTCTGGAAAGAATTCTCTTTTTAGAAAGTAGAGTGTCACATTCCCCCTGGACTTCCCATGGCCTTTCCTCTGTGTGCATGTGGAGAAAGAGAGCAATCTCTGGTGTTTATTCCTCTTCTTATAAGAGCACCATCTTACAGAATTATGGACCCACCCTCATTTAAAGTGAATTACTTCATGAAAGGCCCTATCTCCAAATACTGTCACATTAGGGGTTGGGATTTCAACATACAAATTTTGAAAGAACATGTCAGTCCATAATAGTCTGCCCTCTGACTCCACAGACTTTGGGTTCTATTCTCATGTGAAATACATTCACTCCATTCCAACAGCCCCGAAAATCCTTTACCCATTTCAGCACTAATTTCATGTTCAAAGTCTCTTCTATATATCATGTAAATCAGGTATGGGTGAGATTCAATGTATAATTTATTCTGAGGCAAATTCTCTCCAGCTGTGACCCTGTGAAACCAGAGAAGAAATGTGCTCCAAAATACAATGGTGGGACAGGAATAGGATATACATTCTCATTCCAAAAAATGAAATTGAAAACCACTTAAGGGTGATGGGTCCCAACCTAGTCCAAAACGTAACAGGTCAAATCCCATTAGAACTTACTCTTTTTCTTGCAATAGTAAATGGGAGTATTTCCTTAATTTCTCTTTCATATATTTCATCATTAGCATATAGGAATGTAAGAGATTTCTGTGCATTAATTTTGTATCCTGCTATTTTACAAATTCATTGATTAGTTCTAGTAGTTTTCTGATAGAGTCTTTAGGATTCTCTATGTATAGTACCATGTCATCGGCAAACAGTGACAGCTTTACATCTTTTCTGATTTGGATTCCTTTTATTTCTTTTTCTTCTCTGATTGCTGTGGCTAAAACTACCATAACTGTGTTGAATAATAGTGGTGAGAGTGGGCAACCTTGTCTTCTTCTTGATCTTAGTGGAAAAGGTTTCAGTTTTTCACCATTGAGGACGATGTTGGCTGTGGGTTTGTCATATATGGTCTTTATTGTTTTGAGGTAAGTTCCCTCTATGCCTACTTTCTGGAGGGTTTTTATCACAAATAGGTACTGTATTTTGTCAAAAGATTTTTCTGCATCTATTGAGATGATCATATGGTTTTTCTCCTTCAACTTGTTAATATGGTGTATCACATTGAATGATTTGCGTATATTGAGGAATCCTTGTACTCTGGGGATAAAATCCAAATGATAATTGTTTATGATCATTCTAATGTGCTTTTAGATTCTGTTTCCTAGTATTTTGTGAGGAGTTTTGTATTTATGTTCATCAGTTTTATTGGCCTGTAGTTTTCTTTCTTTGTGACATCTTTGTCTGGTTTTGGTATCAGGGTGATGGCAGTCTCGCAGAATGAGTTTGGGCATCTGCCTCCCTCTGCTATATTTTGGAAGAGTTTGAGAAGGGTAAGTTTTAGCTCTTTTCTAAATGTTTGATAGAATTCACCTGTGAAATCTTCTGGTCCTGCATTTTTGTATGTTGGAAGATTTTTAATCACAGTCTCAATTTCAGTGCTTGTGATTAGTCTGTTTACATTTTCTATTTCTTCCTGGTTCTGTCTCTGATGGTTGCACTTTTCTAAGAATTTTCCCATTTCTTCCAGGTTGTCCATTTTATTGGAATATGGCTGCTTGTAGTAATCTCTCATAATCCTTTGTATTTCTGCAGTGTCAGTTGTTACTTCTCCTTTTTCATATCTAATTCTATTGATTTGAGTATTCTCCCCTTTTTTTCTTGTTCAGTCTGGTTAATGGTTTATCAATTTTTTTTTAACTTCTCAAAGAACCAGCTTTTAATTTTATTGATCTTTGCTATTGTTTTCTTCATTTCTTTTTCATTTCTGTCTGATCTGATCTTTATGATTCCTTTACTTCTGCTGACTTTGGGGTTCTTTTGTTTTTCTTTCTCTAATTGCTTTAGGTGTAAGTTTAGGTTGTTTATTTGAGATGTTTCTTGCTTCTTGAGGTAGGAATATACTGCTATAAACTTCCCTCTTAGAAATGCTTTTGCTGTATCCCATAGGTTTTGGATCATCCTGTTTTCATTTTCATTTGTTTCTAGGTATTTTTGGATTTGCTCTTTGATATCTTCATTGATCTCTTGGTTTTTAAGTAGTGTATTGTTTAGCCTCCATGTGTTTGTATTTTTTACAGGTCTTTTCTTTTTATTGATATCTAGTCTCATAGCATTGTGGTTGGGAAAGATACTTGATACAATTTCAATTTTCTTAAACTTTCCAAGGCTTGATTTGTGACCCAAGATATAATCTATCCTGGAGAATGTTCCATGAGCACTTCAGAAGGAAGTGTATCCTGTTGTTTTTGGATGGAATGTCCTGTAAATAAAAATTAATGCTTGTTTAATGTATCCTTTAAAGCTTGTGTTTCCTTATTTATTTTTATTTTGGATGATCTGTCCATTGGTAAAACTGGGGTGTTAAAGTCCCCTCCTATGATTTTGTTACTGTTGATTTCCTCTTTTATGGCTGTTAGTATTTGCCTTATGTATTGAGGTGCTCCTATGTTGGGTGCATAAATACTTACAATTGTTATATCTTCTTCTTGGATTGATCCCTTGATCAATATGTAGTGTCCTTCTTTGTCTTGTAATAGTCTTTGGGGTTTTTTTTTGACAAATAGACAAAACGTCTATTTTGTCTGATATGAGAATTGCTACTCCAGCCTTCTTTTGATTTCCATTTGAATGGAATATCTTTTTCCATCCCCTCACTTTCAGTCTGTATGTGTCCCTAGGTCTGAAGTGGGTCTATTGTAGACAGCATATATATGGGCCTTGTTTTTATATCCATTCAGGCAGTCTATGTCTTTTGGTTGGAGCATTTAATCCATTTACATTTAAGGTAATTATCGATATGCACGTTCCTGTTACCATTTTCTTAATTGCTTTGGGTTTGCTATTGTAGGTCTTTTCCTTCTCTTGTGTTTCCTGCCTCGAGAAGTTCCTTTAGCATTTGTTGTAAAGCTGGTTTGGTGGTGCTGAACTCTCTTAGCTTTTGCTTGTCTGTAAAGATTTTAATTTCTCCATCAAATCTGAATGAGGTCCTTGCTGGGTAGAGTAATTGTGGTTGTAGGTTTTTCCATTTCATCACTTTAAATATGTCCTGCCACTCTGCTCTGGCCTGAAGAGTTTCTTCTGAGAGATCAGTTGTTAACCCAATGGGAATCCCTTGTATGTTATTTGTTTTATTCCCCTTGCTGCTTTTAATATTTTTTCTGTGTATTTAATTTTTGATAATTTGACTGATATGTGTGTTGGCGGGTTTCTCCTTGCCTTTATCCTGTATGGAACTCACTGTGCTCCCTGGGCTTGATTAACTATTTCCTTTCCCATATTAGGGAAGTTTTCAACTAAAATCTCTTCAAATAGTTTCTGAGTCCCTTTCTTTTTCTCTTCTTATTCTGGGACCTCTATAATTCGAATGCTGGTGTGTTTAATGTTGTCCCAGAGGTCTCTGAGATTGTCCTCAATTCTTTTCATTCTTTATTCTGCTCTGGAGTAGTTAGTTCCCCTATTTTATTGTCCAGGTCACTTATCCGTTCTTCTGCCTCAGTTATTCTGCTATTGATTCCTTTTAGAGAATTTTTCATTTCTTTTCTTTTATTTATTTATTTTGTGATACGCAGGCCTCTCACTGCTGCAGCCCCTCCTGTTGAGGAGCACAGGCTCTGGATACACAGGCTCTGCGGCCATGGCTCACGGGCCCAGCCGCTCCGCAGCATGTGGGATCTTCCCAGACTGGGGCACGAACCCATGTCTCCTGCATCAGCAGGCGGAGTCTCAACCACTGCGCCACCAGGGAAGCCACACTTTATTTATTTTGTTGTTCATCTTTATTTGTTTTCTCTTTAATTCTTCTAAGTCCTTGTTAAATGTTTACTATATTTTCTCCTTTCTATTTCCAAGGTTTTGGATCATATTTATTATCATTACTGTGATTTTTTTTTTCTGGTAGACTGCCTATTTCCTCTTCATTTGTTTGGTCTGGTGGGTTTTTACCTTGCTCCTTCATCTGCTCTTTGTTTTTCTGTCTTCTCATTTTGCTTAACGTACTGTGTTTGGGGTCTCCTTTTTGCAAGCTGCAGGTTCGTAGTTCCCTTTGTTTTTGGTGTCTCCCTACAGTGGCTAAGGTTGGTTCAGTGTGTGGGTTGTGTAGGCTTCCTGGTGGAGGGGACTAGTGCCTGTGTTCTTGTGGATGAGGGTGGATCTTGTCTTTCTGGTTGGCAGGACGATGTCCAGTGGTGTGTTTTCGTGTGTCTGTGACCTTATGATTTTAGGCAGCCTTTCTTCTAATGGGTGGTGTTGTGTTCCTGTCTTGCTAGTTGTTTTGCATAGGTTTTCCAGTACAGTAGCATGCTGGTCGTTGAGTGGAGCTGGGTCTTAGCATTGAGATATAGATCTCTGGGAGAGCTTTTGCTGTTTGATATTACATGGAGCCATGAGGTCTCTGGTAGACCAATGTCCTGAGCTTGGCTCTCCCACCTCAGAAGCACAGACCTGACACCTAGCCAGAGAGCACCAAGACCCTTTCAGCTACTTGGCTCAGAAGAAAAGGGAGAAAAAAAGAAAATAATGTTAATAAAATAAAAACTAAGCATTAAAAATATTTTTAAAAATAAATAGTAATTTAAGAAAAAGGGAGAGGATAGAACCAAACCAAATAATAAATCCACCAATGATAACAAGTGCTAAAAACGATACCAAAAAAAAACCCAAAACAAACAAAAAACAAAAAAAGACAGACTAAACCCAGGACAAATGGTAAAAGCAAAGCTAGACAGACTAAATCACACAAAGAAGCGTACACATACACACTCTGAAAAAGAGAAATATATATATATATATATATATATATATATATATATATATATATATATATATATATATGTATATCATTGCTCCCAAAGTTCACCACCACAATTTTTTGGATGATTCTTTGTCTATTCATATATTCCAGAGATGCAGCGTACATCAAGTTGATTGTGGAGATTTAATCTGCTGCTCCTGAGGTTGCTGGGAGAAATTTCCCTTTCTCTGCTTTTTTCGCACAGCTCCTGGGGTTCAGCTTTGGATTTGGCCCCACCTCTGCATGTAGGTCTCCTGAGGGCATCTCTTCTTTGCTCAGACAGGATGGGATTGAAATAGCAGCTGATTATGGGATTCTGGCTCACTCAGGCTGGGGAAGGGAGGGGTATGGAATGTGGGGCGAGCCTGCGGTGGCAGAGGCCAGTGTGAAGTTGCAATAGCCTGAGGCACACTTTGTGTTATCCTGGGGAAATTGTCCCTGCATTACATGACCCTGGCAGTGGTGCTCTGCCCAGGCTCCCAGGAGGGAGTTATGGGTAGTGAACTGTTCTTGCACACAGGCTTCTTTGTGGCTGCAGCAGCAGCCTCAGTGTTTCATGCCTGTTTCTGGGGTCCGCTCTGATAGCTGCAGCTCGCACCAGTCTGTGCAGCTTGTTTAAGCGGTGCTCTGATCCCCTCTCCTTGCGCCCCCCAAGACAATTGTCTCTTGCCTCTTAGGCATGTCCAGAATTTTTCCCGACTCCCTCCCGGCTAGCTGCGACACACTAGCCCCCTTCAGTCTGTGTTCACACAGCCAACCCCAGTCCTCTCCATGGGATCTGACCTCTGAAGCCTGAGCCTCAGCTCCCAGCCCTCACCTGCCCCGGCCGGTGAACAGACAAGCCTCTTGGGCTGGTGAGTGCTGGTTGGCACTGATCCTTTGTGCAGGAATCTCTCCACTTTGCCCTCTACACCCCTGCTGCTGAGTTCTCCTTCGTGGCTCCAAAACTTCCCCTTCCCCCATCTCAGCCAGTGAAGAGGCTTCCTAGTGTGTGGAAACTTTTCTTCCTTCACAGCTCCCTCCCAGAGGTTCAGGTTCCATACCTATTCCTTTGTCTATGTTTTTTCTTTTTTCTTTTTCCCTACCCAGGTACGTGGGGAGTTTCTTGCCTTTGGGGAAATCTGAGGTCTTCTTCCATTATTCAGTAGGTGTTCTGTAGGAGTTGTTCCACATGTAGATGTATTTCTGATGTATTTGTGAATAGGAAGGTGATCTCTATGTCTTACTCTTCTGCCATCTTGAAGGTTTCTCCCCCATTAGATCTTAAGACTTAATAATAATCCTCTTTGCTCGATGCTCTGTCCCCCAGGCCCACTGGAGTAATGACCTCACCTTCTCTACCCTGTGTGGTGACCATTCCCCCTTGGCCATGTGTGGTTACTGCTGCTGAGGGTCTGGCTGGATACCACCTGACCCACTGAAACAGAAGGTGTAGCCTCATCCTCTGAAACTAAAGGAGAAATAGCCCTGCCTCTTGGGTCTATGCATTCTAAGTCTGTGGTGGCATTTATTACCTTACTGATCTCTGAATCACACTCAGTGTCATTCTTCCTTATTACTAAAGGATAAGGCATGTTTGAAGCCAGATATTTCTATTATCCCATCCTTCCTTCTGCTAAGATGTCTGATTAAAATGGGTAATCTCTTAATGGAGTGATTGTCCAGCCATATTGTTGGAGCTTTCCCCAGAACACACTTTCTCATTTTTATTTTGCAATATGGATAGGCTGGGAAATTTCCAAATATTTAAATCTAGAATCCTTTGGTTTGATAATTTTTTTTATTATTTGTATTTCTCTCCTCTCACATTTTACAATTAGCCATAAGGAAAACCCAGACTGAAATTTCAGCCTTTGACTTAGTAATCTCCTCAGCTAAGTTTCTAAGTTTATCACAAACAAATCTACTTTCCCCCAAACAGTAGAACATAATTTGGCCAAGTTCTTTGCCACTTTTAAAAAAGGATCACCTTTACTCCAATTTCCAATAGCATGTTTCTCATTTTTGTCTGAGATTTCACTAGAAGTATCTTTAATTTTTATATATCTAATAACATAGTGTTCATGATGATATATGCATTCTCTAAGATAATAGACTCTACATTTCTCTTTTCTCTCTGAGCTTTCACAAGAATCAACTTTAATGTCCATGTTTCTAACAGTCCCTACAATTCAATCTATCCTTTTTCTAGCATGCATCTCAAAGCTCTTGTAGCTTCTACCCATCATCCAATTCCAAAGACAATTCTACACTTTTTTTTAGATGTGTTACAGCAGTACCCTAGATCTGGTACCAAAATCTATATTAGTCTGTTTGGGCTGCCATAACAAAATACCACAGATAATGTGGCTTAAACAGCAAACATTTATTTTTTCACAGCTCTGGAAACTGAAAGACCAAGATTAAGGTGCTAGTAGGATTAGTTTCTAGTGAGATCTCTCTTCTGGATTGCAGGCAGCCATCACTGACTGTATACTTACATGGCCTTTTCTCTATGCATGAACTGAGAGAGAGCTCTGGTATTTCTTCCTTTTCTTATAAAGACACCAGTCCTGTCAAATTATTGTCCCACCCTTATGACCTCAATTGACATTAACTGCTTCCGTAAAGACCCTATTAGTATGTATAGTCACATTGTGGATTAGGGTTTCAACATATTAATTTGGGGGTGAAAATTCAGTCAATAACATTAAAATACTTTATAATTCCATAGAATAGTTCTATTTAAATGACAAAGTTAAAGAAATGGAGATAAAATTAATGATGTTGATGTGTCAGGGATAACTGGAGGTTGGGGGGTAGGGAGATGAGTATGTCTGTAAAAGGGCAACAAGAGGGATCTTTGTGGTTTTAGAACTGTTTTATATCTTGATTATGCCAATGTAATTATCCTGGTTGTGTTATTGTACCAAATTTGAAAGAAGGAAACTGGGTAAAGGATACACGTACTGTCTCTATATTATTTCTTACAACAGCATGTGAACCTTAATTTTCTCAAAATAAACAATTTAATTTAAAAATATATATTTTCTAATTATGTCCATTGCAGAAAACTAAAAACAATGACACACCCAGCATCAGTAAACTCCCCTGGCACTGAAATCATAGTTTCAACATAATATTGCCTACTAATGATGACAGAACTCTTTGGAGAAATGGCTGACATTTATTTATTGTTTTACCATCTTTATTGGGGTATAATTGCTTTACAATGGTGTGTTACTTTCTGCTTTATGACAAAATGAATCAGTCATACATATACATATGTTCTCATATCTCTTCCCTCTTGTGTCTCCCTCCCTCCCACCCTCCCAATCCCACCCCTCCAGGCAGTCACAAAGCACTGAGCTGATCTCTCTGTGCTATGCAGCTGCTTCCCATTAGCTATCTACCTTACGTTTGGTGGTGTATATATGTCCATGCCTCTCTTTCACTTTGTCACAGCCACCCTTCCCCCTCCCCATATACTCAAGTCCGTTCTCTAGTAGATCTGTGTCTTTATTCCTGTTTTACCACTAGGTTTTTCATGACATTTTTTTTCTTAAATTCCATATATATGTGTCAGCAGATGGTATTTGTCTTTCTCTTTCTGACTTACTTCACTCTCTATGACAGATTCTAGGTCTATTCAACTCATTACAAATGGCTCAATTTCATTTCTTTTTATAGCTGAGTAATATTCCATTGTATATATGTGCCACATCTTCTTTATCCATTCATCTGATTATGGGCACTTACGTTGTTTCCAACTCTGGGCTATTGTAAATAGAGGCACAATGAACATTTTGGTACATGACCGTTTTTGAATTATAGTTTTCTCAGGGTATATGCCCAGTAGTGGGATTGCTGGGTCATATGGTAGTTCTATTTGTAGATTTTTAAGGAACCTCCATACTGTTTTCCATAGTGCCTGTACCAATTCACATTCTCACCAGCAGTGCAAGAGTGTTCCCTTTTCTTCACACTCTCTCCAGCATTTACTGTTTCTAGACTTTTTGATGATGGCCATTCTGACTGGTGTGAGATGATATCTCATTGTAGTTTTGATTTACATTTCTCTAATGATTAATGATGTTGAGCATTCTTTCATGTATTTGTTGGCAGTCTGTGTATCTTCTTTGAAGAAATGTCTATTTAGGTCTTCTGCCCATTTTTGGATTTGGGTTGTTTGTTTTTTTGTCATTGAGATGCATGAGCTGCTTGTAAATTTTGGAGTTTAATCCTTTGTCAGTTGCTTCATTTGAAAATATTTTCTCCCATTCTGAGGGTTGTCTTTTGGTCTTGTTTATGGTTTCCTTTGCTGTGCAAAAGTTTTGAAGTTTCATTAGGTCCCATTTGTTTATTTTTGTTTTTATTTCCATTTCTCTAGGAGGGGGGTCAAAATGGATCTTGCTGTGATTTATGTCATAGAGTGTTCTACCTCTGTTTTCCTCTAAGAGTTTGATAGTGTCTGGCCTTATATTTCGGTCTTTAATCCATTTTGAGCTTATTTTTGTGTTTTGTGTTAGGGAGTGATCTAATCTCATACTTTTACATGTAGCTGTCCAGTTTTTCCAGCACCAGTTATTGAAGAGGCTGTCCTTTCTCCACTGTACATTCCTTCCTCCTTTATCAAAGATAAGTTGACCATATGTGAGTGGGTTTATCTCTGTGCTTTCTATCCTGTTCCATTGATCTATCTTTCCATTTTTGTGCCAGTACCATATTATCTTGATTACTGTACCTTTGTAGTACAGTCTGAAGTCAGGGAGCCTGATTCCTCCAGCTCCATTTTTCGTTCTCAAGATTGCTCTGGCTATTCGGGGTCTTTTGTGTTTCCATACAAATTGTGAAATTTTTTGTCCTAATTCTGTGAAAAATGCCAGTGGTAGTTTCATAGGGATTGCATTGAATGTGTAGATTGCTTTGGGTAGCAGAGTCATTTTCACAATGTTGATTCTTCCAATCAAAGAACATGGTATATCTCTCCATCTATTTGTATCATCTGTAATTTCTTTCATCAGTGTCTTATAATTTTCTGCATACAAGTCTTTTGTCTCCTTAGGTAGGTTTATTCCTAGATATTTTATTCTTTTTGTTGCAGTGGTAAATGGGAGTGTTTTCTTGATTTCACTTTCAGATTTGTCCTTATTACTGTATAGGAATGCCAGAGATTTCTGTGCATTAATTTTGTCTCCTGCTACTTTACAAATTCATTGTTTAGCTCTAGGAGTTTTCTGGTAGCATCTTTAGGGTTCTCTATGTATACTATCATGTCATCTGCAAACAGTGACAGCTTTACTTCTTCTTTTCTGATTTGGATTCTTTTATTTCCTTTTCTTCTCTGGTTGCTGTGGCTAAAACTTCCAAAACTATGTTGAATAAGAGTGGTGAGAGTGGTCAACCTTTTATTGTTCCTGATCTTAGTGGAAATGCTTTCAGTTTTTCACCATTGAGGACGATGTTGGCTGTGGGATTGTCTTATATGGCCTTTATTATGTTGAGGAAAGTTCCCTCTATGCCTACTTTCTGCTGGTTTTTTATCATACATGTGTGTTGAATTTTGTCAAAAGCTTTCTCTGCAAATATTGAGATGATCATATGGTTTTTCTCCTTGGATTTATTGATATGGTTTATCATATTGATTGATTTGCGTGTGTTGAAGAATCCTTGCATTCCTGGAATAAACCCCACTTGATCATGTGTATGATCCTTTTAATGTGCTGTTGGATTTTTTTGCTAGTATTTTGTTGAGGATTTTTGCATCTATGTTCATCAGTGATATTGACCTGTACTTTTCTTTCTTTGTGACATCCTTGTCTGGTTTTGATATCAAGGTGATGGTTGCCTCATAGAATGAATTTGGGAGTGTTCCTCCTTCTGCTATATTTTGGAAGAGTTTGACAAGGATAGGTGTTAGCTCTTCTCTAAATCTTTGGTGGAATTTGCCTGTGAAGTCATGTGTTCTTGGGCTTTTGTTTGTTGGAAGATTTTTAATCACAGTTTCAATTTCAGTGTTTGTGATTGGTCTGTTCATATTTTCTATTTCTTCCTGATTCAGTCTTGGCAAGTTGTGCATTTCTAAGAATTTGTCCACTTCTTCCAGGTTGTCCATTTTATTGGCATAGAGTTGCTTGTAGTAATCTCTCATGATCTTTTGTATTTCTGCAGTGTCAGATGTTACTTCTCCTTATTCATTTCTAATTCTATTGATTTGAGTCTTCTCCCTTTTTTCTTGATGAGTATGGCTAATGGTTTATCTATTTTGTTTATCTTCTCAAAGAACCAGCTTTTAGTTTTATTGATCTTTGCTATTGTTTCCTCCATTTTTTTTCATTTATTTCTGATCTTATTTTTATGATTTCTTTCCTTCTGGTAACTTTGGCATTTCTTTGTTCCTCTTTGCTAATTGCTTTAGGTTCAAAGTTAGGTTGTTTATTCGAGATGTTTCCTGTTTCTTAAGGTGGGCTTGTATTGCTATAAACTTCCCTCTTAGAACTGCTTTTGCTGCATCTCATAGGTTTTGGGTCATTGTAGCTACATTGTCATTGTTTCTAGGTATTTTTTTAAATTTCCTCTTTGATTTATTCAGTGATCACTTTGTTATTAAGTAGTGTATTGTTTAGCCTCCATGTGTTTGTATTTTTTTACAGATCTTTTCCTGTAATTGATATCTAGTCTCATAGCATTGATGTCTGAAAAGATACTTGATACAATGTCAATTTTCTTAAATTTACCAAGGCTTCATTTGTGACCCAATATATGATCTATCCTGGAGAATGTTCCATGAGAGGGAGGGGCACGGAGTGCGGGGCGAGCCTGCGGTGGCAGAGGCTGGCGTGACGTTGCACCAGCCTGAAGCCCACCGTGCGTTCTCCCAGGGAAGTTGTCCCTGGATCCTGGGAACCTGGCAGTGGTGGGCTGCACAGGCTCCCCGGAAGGTGGGTGTGGATAGTGACCTGTGCTCACACACAGGCTTCATGATGGCAGCAGCAGCAGCCTTAGGGTCTCCTGCCCGTCTCTGGGGTCCGTGCTTTTAGGGGTCTACACTTTTAGCCGCTTTTAGCACCCATCTCTGGAGCTCCTTTAAGCAGCGCTCTTAATCCCCTCTCCTCGCGCACCAGGAAACAAAGAGGGAAGAAAAAGTCTCTTGCCTCTTCAGCAGCTCCAGACCTTTTCCCTGACTCCCTCCCGGCTCTCTATGGTGTACTAACCCCTTCAGGCTGTGTTCACGCCGCCAACCCCAGTCCTCTCCCTGCGCTCAGACCAAAGCCCAAGCCTCAGCTCGCAGCCCCACCCGCCTCGGCGGGTGAGCAGACAAGCCTCTGGGGCTGGTGAGTGCCAGTCGGCACTGATCCTCTGTTCGGGAATCTCCCTGCTTTGCCCTCTGCACCTATGTTGCTGCGTTCTCCTCTGCGGCTCCAAAGATCGCCCCCCTCCACCACCTGCAGTCTCCTCCCGGGAAGGGGCTTCCTAGTGTGTGGAGACCTTTCCTCCTTCACAGCTCCCTCCCACTGGTGCAGGTTCCATCCCTATTCTTTTGTCTCTGCTTTTGCTTTTTCTCCTTTGCCCTACCCACGTACGTGGGGAGTTTTTTGCCTTTTGGGAGGTGTGAGGTCTTCTGCCAGCATTCAGTAGGTGTTCTGTAGGAGTTGTTCCACGTGTAGATGTGTTTCTGGTGTATCTTTTCCTCCTTTCTCTTTCTCTCTGGGTTTGGACAGGCTTTAAGCTGATTTCTTGTATGGACAAAACAAGTAGAAAATTATACAGGAGAGTCTTGTTATATTTTAAAGCAATGAGTCTAGTAGACTACCAGATTCATAACAGGATTATTCCAAAGCCATCCCAAAGAGATTTCACTGGCCAGGAATGGAACAATTTGAATATTAATAAGAATAATAACTCTAACAAATTGAAACATGTCAGATACCTTTGAAATAATTAGTTAATAATGACAATAAAAATGGAAATCTTTGGTCACCTTTAGGAGATGTAACAACTCATATTATCATTTTTAAAACTAGTAAGTAACGAGAAATAATATAAAATACATAACTAGTAAGGACCTACTCTATAGCACAGGGAACTCTACTCAATGCTCTATAATGACCTATATGGGAAATGAACCTAAAAAAGAGTGGGTATATGTATATGTATAACTGATTCACTCTGCTGTACACCTGACTAACACAACATTGTAAGTCAACTATACTCCAATAAAAATTTTAAAAAACAAGGAATAAACCACACACCCAATGTTTCCTACAAAAACCATACTTCTGGATCACTGCCTGATGAAATAAAATTTCTTCCACAGACATATTTCAATAAATAAATAATGTGTTATGAATGCTCCAATTAATAAATGAAATTACAATTAAAATGATAACATTTATGTGTGGAATCTAAAAAAAATGATGCAGGTGAACTTGTTTACAGAACAGAAACAGACTCACAGACTTAGTGGGTGGGTTTGCAGTTGCCAAAGCCGAAAAGATGCGGGGGGGGAGAGATGAATTGGGAAGTTAAGATTGGCATATGTACACTACTATATGTAAAATTGATAATCGACAGGGACCTACTGTATAGCACAGGGAACTATACTCAATATTCTATAATAATTTATCTGGGAAAAGAAGCTGAAAAAGAATAGATACATAAATATGTATAACTAAATCACTCTGCTGTATATCTGAAAGTAACACAAAATTGTGAACAACTGTATTACAACATAAAGTATTTTTAAGAAAATAAGGATATTGCATATCATTTTTATGATCTGAATTTTTATAATGTATGTATGTATTTTCCATTAAATATTTTTCAATGCCCCCCAAAATTATAGTGATAGTCACACAAGTTCAAATACACACACACACACACACAATCAATATCTTGTGATTCCTAATGAATTAATCAAATGATGATCAATTGCTTCCATAATTGCAAAGAAGAGACAAATATTATGTACCCTCTGATGGAATTATAAATGACCACCTATGAAGTGTTATTGAATACATCTTACACATGAATTTGAGGAGGCTCCAGATCTAAATTAGAGTTTAGAGGGAATACAGTGGAAAGAGGAACATATTAAATGCCAAATAGAAAAATCCAGATTGTGGGAAAAATGCTTCATTTTTGAAGCAATTGAATGACCCTGTGTCTGTAACTAATAAATTGCAATGCTAAAAGAGAAAAGGAGGATGAAGAGAAAAAGAAACCAGAAAGTTAAATGGGACTTAGGGAAATATCAGCCACTCACAATGCATAGACATTACTCTGATTCTGACTCAAGCAAACTGCAAAAAAGAATACATTTGACAAATTTCATCAGTGATATATTGTTAATTTTTATATGTTATAATAGTGTTATTTGTAAGACTAAAAAGAGCCCTTATCTTTGTGAAATACATGCTAGCATATTGATGAAGGAAATGTTATAATATCTGAGATTGGTTTTAAAATATTCCTAAAGGAGAAGAGAGTGGAAGTATAGGTAAAACAAGATAGGCTATAACAAAAAATTTGTTAAAGCTAAGTGGTAGGTACTTGGTTTATTATACTATTATCTCTACCTCTGTATATGTTTGAAATTTCCCATAATTACAATACTAATTTAAAAAAGGAAATCATTGAATATATGTTGACTGACCACAAGAGAAGGATAAAATTGTTAAAAATATGAAAATGAGAAACACCTCTATATATGTAGAACAAAGAAATGTGTTTTTATTTTTTACTTTTATTTTTTTAACATCTTTATTGGAGTATAATTGCTTTATAATGGTGTGTTAGTTGCTGCTTTATACCAAAGTGAATCAGTGATACATATATCCCAATATCTCTTCCTTCTTGCATCTCTCTCCCTCCCACCCTCCCTATCCCACCCCTCTAGGTTGTCAGAAAGCACTGAGCTGAGCACCCTGTGCTTTGTGGCTGCTTCCCACTAGATATCTATTTTATATTTGGTAGTGTATATATATATCCATGCCATTCGCTCACTATGTCCCAGCTTACAGTTCCAACTTCCTGTGTTCTCAAGTCCATTTTCTAGAAGGTCTGCGTCTTTATTCCTGTCTTGACCCTAGTTTCTTCATGACTCCCTTTTTTTTTTTTTAGTTCAATAGACATAAGTTAGCATATGGTATTTGTTTTTCTCTTTCTGACTTACTTCACTCTGTATGACAGACTCTAGGTCAATCCACCTCACTACAAATAACTCAATTTTGTTTCTATTTATGACTGAGTAATATTCCACTGTACATATGAGCCACATCTTCTTTATCCATTCAGCTGTCGATGCACACTTAGGTTGCTTCCGTTTCCTGGCTATTGTAAATAGAGCTGCAATGAACATTGTGGTACATGACTTCTTGAATTATGGTATTCTCAGGGTATACGCCCAGTAGTGGGATTGCTAGGTTGTATGGTAGTTCTATTTTTTGCTTTTTAAGGAGCCTCCATATTGTTCTCCATAGTGCCTGCATCAATTTACATTCCAACCAAGAGTGCAGGAGGGTTCCCTTTTCTCCACACCCTCTCCAGCATTTATTGTTTGTAGATTATTTGATGATGGCCATTCTGACCGTTGTGAGATGATATCACATGTAGTTTTGATTTGCATTTCTCTAATGATTAAAGATGTTGAGCATTCTTTCATGTGTTTGTTTTCAATTTGTATATCTTTTTTGGAGAAATGTCTATTTAGGTCTTCTGCCCATTTTTTGATTGGGTTGTCTGTTTTTCTGATATTGAGCTGCATGAGCTGCTTGTAAATTTTGGAGATTAATCCTATGTCAGTTGCTTTATTTGTAAATATATTCTCCCATTCTGAGGGGTGTCTTTTGGTCTTGTTTATGGTTTCCTTTGCTGTGCAAAAGCTTTGAAGTTTCATTAGGTCCCATATGTTTATTTTTATTTCCATTACTGTAGGAGGTGGATCAAAAAATATCTTGCTGTAATTTATGTCAAAGAGTGTTCTTCCGATGTTTTACTCTAAGAGTTTTATAGTGTCTGTTCTTACATTTAGGTCTCTAATCCATTTTGAGTTTATTTTTGTTTATGGTGTTAAGAAGTGTTCTAATTCCATTCTTTTACATGTAGCTGTCCAGTTTTCCCAGCACCACTTATTGAAGAGGCTGTCTTTCTCCATTGTATATTCTTGCCTCCTTTATCATAGATAAGGTGACCATATGTGCGTGGGTTTACCTCTGGGCTTTCTATCCTGTTCCATTGATCTATATATATATATATATATATATTTTTTTTTTTTTTTTGCCAGTACCATACTGCTTTGTTTACTATAGCTTTGTAGTATAGTCTGATGTCAGGGGCCTGATTCCTCCACCTCCGTTTTTCTTTCTCAAGATTTCTTTGGGTATTCCAGGTCTTTTGTGTTTCCATACAAATTGTGAATTTTTTTGTTCTAGTTCTGTGAAAAATGCCAGTGGTAATTTGATAGGGATTGCACTGAATCTGTAGATTGCTTTGGAAGGTATTGTCATTTTCACAATGTTGATTCTTCCAATCCAAGAACACGGTATATCTCTCCATCTATTTGTATCATCTTTAATTTCTCTCATCAGTGTCATAATTTTCTGAATACTGGTTTTTGTCTCCTCAGGTAGGATTATTCCTCAGTGTTTTATTCTTTTGTTGCAATGGTATATAAGAGTGTTCTTAATTTCATTTTCAGATTTTTCATCATTAGTGCATAGAATACAAGAGATTTCTGTGCATTATATGTGGATCCTGCTACTTTACCAAATTCGGTGATTAGCACTAGTAGTTTTCTGGTAGCATCTTTAGGATTCTCTATGTATAGAACCATGTCATCTGCAAACAGTGACATGTCTGATTTGGATTTCTTTTCTGTCTGATTTGGATTCCTTTTATTTCTTTTTCTTCTCTGATTGCTATGGCTAAGACTGCCATAAATATGTTGAATTATAGTGGTGAGAGAGGGCAACCTTCTATTGTTCCTGATCTTATTGAAAATGGTTTCAGTTTTCACCATTGACAATGATGTTCACTGAGGGTTTTTCATAAATGGCCTTTTTTATGTTGAGGTAACTTCCCTCTATGTCTACTTTCTGGAGGGTTTTCTTCATAA
Organism: Orcinus orca; assembly: GCF_937001465.1. NCBI lineage: Eukaryota > Metazoa > Chordata > Mammalia > Artiodactyla > Delphinidae > Orcinus > Orcinus orca. Next base: position 68,660,528 of record NC_064580.1, read on the forward strand.
ATCGGTGTTGAATTTTCTTGAAAGTTTTCTCTGCATCTATTGAGATGATCATATGTTTTTTCTCCTTCAGTTTGTTAATATGGTATATCACGTTGATTGATTTGCATATAATGAAGACCCTTGCATTCCTGGGATAAATCCCACTTGATCATGGTGTATGATCCCTTAAAGTGTGGTTGGATTCTGTTTGCGAGTATTTTGTTGAGGATTTTTGCATCTATTATGTTCATCAATGATATTGGCCTGCACTTTTCCTTCTTTGTGACATCTTTGTCTGGTTTTGGCATCAGGGTGATGGTGCCCTCATAGAATGAGTTTGGAATTGTTCCTCCCTCTGCTGTATATTGCAAGAGTTTGAGAAGGATAGGAGTTAGCTCTTTTCTAAATGTTTGGTAGAATTCGCCTGTGAAGCCATCTGGTTCTGGGCTTTTGTTTGTTGGAAGATTTTTAACCACAGTTTCAATTCCAGTGCTTGTGATTGGTCTGTTCATATTTTCTATTTCTTCCTGCTTCAGTCTAGGGAGGTTGTTCATTTCTAACATTTTCTAAGAATTTGTCCATTTCTTCCAGGTTGTCCATTTTATTGGCATATAATTGTTTGTAGGAATCTCTCATGACCCTTTGTATTTCTGCAGGGTCAGTTGTTACTTCTCCTTTTTCATTTCTAATTCTATTGATTTGAGTCCTCTCCCTCTTTTTCTTGGTGAGTCTGGTTAATGGTTTATCAATTTTGTTTATCTTCTCAAAGAAACAGCATTTAGTTTTATTAAACCTTGCTATTGTTTCTTTTATTTCTTTTTCATTTATTTCTGCTCTGATCTTTATGCTTTCTTCCCTTCTGCAAACGTTAGGGATTTTTTGTTCTTCTTTCTCTAATTGGTTTCAGTGTAAGGTTAGGTTGTTTATTTGTGATGTTTCTTGTTTCTTAAGGTAGGATTGTATTGCTATAAACTTCCCACTTAGAACTGCTTTTGCTGCATCCCTGTAGTTTTTGGGTGGCCATGTTTTCACTGTCATTTGTTTCCAGGTTTTTTTTTGTTTTTTCTTTTTCTTCTTCTTCTTTTTTTTTTTTTTTTTGCGGTATGCGGGCCTCTCACTGCTGTGGCCTCTCCCATTGCGGAGCACAGGCTCCGGACGCACAGGGTCAGTGGCCATGGCTCATGGGCCCAGCCGCTCCGTGGCATGTGGGATCCTTGCTGACCGGGGCATGAACCCATGTTCCCTGCATCGGCAGGCGGACTCTCAACCACTGCACCACCAGGGAAGCCCTGTTTCTAGGTATTTTTTACTTTCTTCCTTGTTTTCTTCAGTGATCTCTTGGTTATTAAGTAGTGTATTGTTTTGCTTCCATGTGTTTGTATTTTTTACATATTTTTTCCTATAATTGATATCTAGTCTCAGAGCATTGTGATCAGAAAAGATACTTAGATGCTTTCAACTTTCTTAAATTTAACAAGGGTTGATTTGTGATGCAAGATATAATCTATCCTGGAGAATGTTCCATGAGCACTTCATAAGAAAGCCTATTCTGTTGTTTTTGGATGGAATGTCCTATAAATATCAAATAAGTCCATCTTGTTTAATGTATCATTTAAAGCTTGTGTTTCCTTATTTATTTTCATTTTGGATGGTATGTCCACTGGTGAAAGTGGGGTGTTAAAGTCCCCTACTATGAATGTGTTACTGTTGATTTCCCCTTTTAGGGCTGTTAGTGTTTGCCTTATATATTGAGGTGCTCTTATGTTGGGTGCATAAATATTTACAATTGTTATGTCTTCTTCTTGGATTGATCCTTTGATCATTATGTAGTGTCCTTCTTTGTCTCTTGTAATAGTCTTTATTTTAAAGTGTATTTTCTCTCATATGAGAATTGCTACTCCAGCTTTCTATTGATTTGCATTTGTATTGAGTATCATTCTCCATCCCCTAACCTTTGGTCTATATGTGTCCCTAGTTCTGAAGTGGGTCTCATATATACAGCATATATATGGGTCTTGTTTTTGTATCCATTCAGCCAGTCTATATCTTTTTGTTGGAGCATTTAATCCATTTACATTTAAAGTAGTTATCGATATGTATGTTGCTATCACCATTTTCTTAATTGTTTTGTGTTTGTCATTGTATTTCTTTTCTTTCTCTTGTGTTTCCTGCCAAGAGAAGTTCCTTTAGCATTTGTTGTAAAGCTGGTTTGGTGGTGCTGAATTCTCCTACCTCTCGCTTGTCTGTAAAGGTTTAAATTTCTCTGTCAAATCTCGATGAAATATTTGATGGGTAGAGTAATCTTGGTTGTAGATTTTTCACTTTCATCACTTTAATTATGTCCTGCCACTCCCTTCTAGCTTGCAGAGTTTCTGCTGAAAGATCAGCTTTTAACCTTATGGGGTTTCCCTTATATGTTATTTGTTGTTTTTCCCTTGATGCTTTTAATATTTTTTCTTTGTATTTAATTTTGATAGTTTGAATAATATGTGTCCTGGTGTGTTTCTCCTTGGATTTATCCTGAATGGGACTCACTGTGCTTCCTGGGTTTCATTAACTATTTCCTTTCACATATTAGGGAAGTTTTCAACTATAATCTGTTCAAATACTTTCTCAGTCCCTTTATTTTTCTCTTGTTCTTCTGACACCCCTAAAATTCGAATGTTGGTGCATTTAATGTTGTCCCAGAGGTCTCTGAGACTGTCCTCAATTCTTTTCATTCTTTTTTTCTTTATTCTGCTCTGGAGTAGTTATTTCCACTATTTTATCTTCCAGGTCACTTATCTGTTCTTCTGCCTCAGTTTTTCTGCTATTGTTCTTTTCTAGAGAATTTTAAATTTCATTTATTGTGTTGCTCATTATTGTTTGTTTCCTCTTTAGTACTCCTAATTCCTTGTTAAATGATTCTTGTATTTTCTCCCTTCTATTTCCAATATTTTGGATCATCTTTAGTATCATTATTCTGAATACTTATTCAGGTAGACTGAAAAGAAATAAAATAAAATAACATACTTATTAAAATAAAAAAATAATTTTTAAATTTTTTAAGTAATTAAAAAGAAAGAAAGAAAAGGGCAACCAAAGCAAAAATCACATCCACCAATGATAACAAGTCTTAAAACGCATACTAAGAAAAAAAAATCGGGCAGACAGAACCCTAGGACAAGTAGTAAAAACCAAGCTATACAGACAAAATCACACACAGAAGCATACACATACACATTCACAAAAAGAGAAAAATGGAAAAAGTATATATATATATTTTCAACTTTTCTCTTTTTTTGAGTGTGCATATGTATGTTTCTGTGTGTGATTTTTGTCTGTAAAGCTTTGTTTTTACTACTAGCTTTAGGGTTCTCTCTGTCCGTTTTTTTGATTTTTGTCTTTTGTTTTGTTTTGTTTTAGTATAGTTCTTAGCACTTGTAAACATTGGTGGATTTCTTTTTTGGTTTGGTCTCCCTTGTCTTTCTTTTTCTTAAAATTAATTTTAAATTTTTAATTTTTTTTTAACATTTTTTATTTTACAAACTTTTTTATTTTATTTTATTTCATTTTATTTTATTTTACATTTTTTTCTTTCTTCTTTTTCTATGTTATATTCTGAGCCGTGTGCATAACAGGCTCTTGGTGCTACAGGCACGTGTCCGGGCTTTGCCTCTGAGGTGGGAGAGCCAAGTACAGGATTTTGGTCCACAAGAGACCTCCTAGCTCCGTGTAATGTCAAACAGTGAGAATCTCCCAGAGATCTCCATTTCAATGCCAAGATCCAGCTCCACTCAACGACCAGCAAGCTACAGTGCTGGACACCCTATGCTGAGCAAAAAGACAGACAGGAACACAACTCCACCTTTTAGCAGAGAGGTTTCCTAAAATTATAATAAGGTCACAGACATCCCAAACACACCAGGAGTCATCGACCTGCCCAGCAGAAAGACAAGGTCCAGCCTCATTCAACAGAACACAGGTACCAGTCCCCTCCAACAGGAAGGCTAAACAACCCATTGAACCAACCTTAGCCACTGCAGACAGACAACAAAAACAATGGGAACTACAAACCTCTAGGCTGCAAAAAGCAGATTCCAAACACAGTAAGTTAAGCAAAATGAGAAGACAGAGAATACCACTGGAGATGAAAGAGCAAGATAAAAACCCATTAGACCAAACAAATGAAGAGGAAATAGGCAGTCTACCTGAAAAAGAATTCAGAATAATGTTAGTAAAGATGATTCAAAATCTTGGAAATAGAATGGAGAAATTACAAGAAACATTTAACAAGGATTTCGAAGATAAAGAGCAAAGAAACAAGGATGAACAACACAATAAATGAAATTTAAAATTCTCTGGAAGGGAACAATAGCAGAATAACTGAGGCAGAAGAATGGATAAGTGTCCTGGAAGATAAAATCATGGAAATAACTACTGCAGAGCAGAATTTAAAGAAAAGAATGAAAATAATTGAGGACCATCTCAGAGACCACTGGGACAACGTTAAACACACCAACATTTGAATTTTAGGGGTCCCAGAAAAAGAAGAGGAAAAGAAAAGCACTGAGAAAATATTTGAAGAAATTATATTTGAAAACTTCCCTAATATGTGAAAGGAAATAGTTAATGAAGCCCAGGAAGCACAGCGAGTCCCATACAGGATAAATCCAAGGATTAAAATGTCAAGATACATATTAATCAAAGTATCAAAAATTAAATACAAAGAAAAAATATTACAAGCATCAAGGGAGAAACAACAAATAACATACAAGGGAAACCCCATAAGGTTAAAAGCTGATCTTTCAGCAGAAACTCTGCAAGCCAGAAGGGAGTGGCAGGACATATTTAAAGTGATGAAAGGGAAAAACCTACAACAAAGATTACTCTACCCAGCAAGAATCTCATTCAGATTTGACTGAGAAATTAAAACCTTTACAAACAAGCAAAAGCTAAGAGAATTCAGCACCACTAAACCAACTTTACAACAAATGCTAAGGGATTTTCCCTAGGCAGGAAACACAAGAGAAGTATAAGACCTACAGTAACAAACTCAAAACAATTAAGAAAATGGTAATAGGAACATACATATCAATAATTACCTTAAATGTAAATGGACTAAATGCGCCAACCAAAAGACATAGACTGGCTGAATGGATTCAAAAACAATACCCATATATGTGTTGTCTACAAGAGACCCACTTCAGACCTAGGGACACATACAGACTGAAAGTGAAGGGATGGAAAAAGATATTCCATGAAAATTCAAATCAAAAGAAATCTGGAGCAGCAATTCTCATATGAGAGAAAATAGACTTTAAAATAAAGATTATTACAAGAGACAAAGAAGGACCCTACATAATGATCCAGGGATCAATCCAAGAAGAAGATATAACAATTGTAAATATTTATGCACCTAACAAAAGAGCACCTCAGTACATAAGGCATATACTAACAGCCCTAAAAGGGGAAATCAACAGTAACACAATCATAGTATGGGACTTTAACACCCAACTCTCACCAGAGGACAGATCATCCAAAATGAAAATAAATAAGGAAATACAAACTTTAATGTTACATTAAACAAGATGGACTTAATTGATAGTTATAAGGCATTCCATCCAAAAACAACAGAATACACATTCTTCTCAATTTCTCATGGAACATTGTCCAGGATAGATAATACCTTGGGTCACCAATCAAGCCTTGTTAAATTTAAGAAAATTGAAATCATATCATGTATATTTTCTGACCACAACACTATGAAACTAGATATCAATTTCAGGAAAAGAATCTGTAAAAAATATAAACACATGAAGGCTAAAAAATACACTACTTAATAACCAAGAGGTCATGGACGAAATCAAAGACAAAATAAAAAAAAACCTAGAAACAAATGACAATGAAAACAAGGCAACCCAAATCCTATGGAATTCGGCAAAATCAGTTCTAAGAGGTAAGTTTATAGCAATACAATCCTAATTTAAGAAACAAGAAGTATCTGAAATAAACAACCTAACCTTACACCTAAAACAATTCAAGAAAGAAGAACCAAAAAACCCAAAAGTTAGCAGAAGGAAAGAAATCATAAAGATCAAATCAGAAATAAATGGAAAAGAAATGAAGAATCAATAGCAAAGATCAATAAAACTAAAAGCTGGTCCCTTGAGAAGATAAACAAAATTGATAAACCATTAGCCAGACTCATCAAGAAAAAAGGGAGAAGACTCAAATCAATAGAATTCAAAATGAAAAAGGAGAATTAACAACTGACACTGCAGAACACAAGGAACATGAAACGTTACTACAATCAACTATATTCCAATAAAATGGACAACGTGGAAAAAATGGCCAAATTCTCAGAATTACACAACCTTCTGTGACTGAACAAGGAAGAAATGGAAAATATGAACAGACCTATCACAAGCAGTGAAATTGAAACTGTGATTTAAAAATTTCCAGTAGGGTGTTGAGGAAGATGGCAGAAGAGTAAGATGCGGAGATTAACTTCCTCCCCACAGATACATCACAAATACGTGAAACTGCTCCCATAGAACACTCACTGAATGCTGGCAGAAAATCTCGGACCTCCCAAAAGGGAAGAAACTCCCCACGTTCCTGGGTAGGGCAAAAGAAAAACCAGAGACAAAAGAATAGGGATGGGACCTGCACCAGTGGGAGGGAGCTATGAAGGAGGAAAGGTTTCCACACACTAGGAAGCCCCTTCATGGGTGGACACTGTGGGTGGCAGAGAGGGGAAGCTTTGAAGCTGCAGAGGAGAGCACAGCAACAGCGGTGTGGAGGGCAAAGCGGAGAGATTCCCACACAGAGGATCGGTGCCGACCAGCACTCATCAGCCTGAGAGGCTTGTCTGCTCATACGCCGGGGTGGTTGGGGCTGGGAGCTGAGGCTCGGGCTTCAGTCAGATCGCAGAGAGAGGATTGGGTTTGGCAGTGAGAGCACAGGCTGAAGGGGTTAGTGCACCACAGCTAGCTGGGAGGGAGTCTGGGAAAAAGTCTGGACCTCCCGAAGAGGCAAGAGACTTTTTCTTCCCACTTTGTTTCCTGGTGCAGGAGGAGAGGGGATTTTTTTTTTTTTTTTTTTTTTTTTTTTTTTTGCGGTACGCGGGCCTCTCACTGCTGTGGCTTCTGCCGTTGCGGAGCACAGGCTCTGGATGGGCAGGCTCAGCAGCCATGGCTCACGGGCCCAGCCGCTTTGCGGCATGTGAGATCTTCCCACACCGGGGCACGAACCCGTGTCTCCTGCATCGGCAGGTGAACTCTCAACCACTGCACCACCAGGGAATCCCAGGAGAGGGGATTAAGAGCGCTGCTTAAAGGAGCTCCAGAGACGGGTGCGAGTTGCAGCTAAAAGCGCGGACCCCAGAGACGGGCATGAGATGCTAAGGCTGCTGCTGCCGCCACCAAGAATCCTGTGTGCAAGCACAGGTCACTATCCACACCTCCGTTCCGGGGAGCCTGTGCAGCCTGCCACTGCCAGGGTCCCGGGATCCAGCGACCACTTCCCCGGGAAGAACACACAACGCGTCTCAGGCTGGTGCAATGTCACGCTGGCCTGTGTCACCGCAGGCTCATCCCGTACCCCTCCCTCCCCCTGGCCTGAGTGAGCCACAGCCCCCGAATCAGCTTCTGCTTTAACCCCGTCCTGTCTGAGCGAAGAACAGACGCCCTCAGGCGACCTACATGCAGAGGCAGGGCCACATCCAAAGCTGAAAACCAGGAGCTGTGCGAACAAAGAAGAGAAAGGGAAATTTCTCCCAGCAGCCTCAGGAGCAGCGGATTAAATCTCCACAGTCAACTTGATATACACTGCATCTGTGGAATACCTGAATAGACAACAAATAATCCCAAATTGAGGAGGTGGACTTTGAGAGCAAGATATATTATTTTTTCCCCTTTTCCTCTTTTTGTGAGTGTGTATATGTATGCTTCTGTGTGAGATTTTGTCTGTATATCTTTGCTTTCACCATTTGTCCTAGGGTTCTTTCCATACGTTTTTTGTTTTTTACTTCAAAAATTATTTTTCTTAATAATTGTTTTTTATTTTAATAACTTTATTTTATCTTTATTTTATTTTACTTTATCCTCTTTCTTTCTTTCTTTCTATTTTTTCTCCCTTTTATTCTGAGCCATGTGGATGAAAGGCTCTTGGTGCTCCAGCCAGGAGTCTGTGCTGAGCCTCTGAGGTGGGAGAGCCAACTTCAGGACACTGGTCCACAAGAGACCTCCCAGCTCCACGTAATATCAAACAGGGAATATCTCCCAGAGATCTCCATCTCAACACCAAGACACAGCTTCACTCAATGACCAGCAAGCTACAGTGCTGGGCACCCTATGCCAAACAAGAAGCAAGACAGGAACTGTCTTATAGTTTTCTGCATAGAGGTCTTTTGTCTCCCTAGGTAGATTTATTCCTAGGTATTTTATTCATTTTGTTGCAATGGAAAATAGGAGTGTTTCCTTAATTTCTCTTTCAGATTTTTCATCTTTAGTGTATAGGAATGCAAGAGATTCTGTGTATTAATTTTGTATCCTGCAAGCTTACCAAATTCATTGATTAGTTCTAGTAGTCTTCTGGTGACATTTTTAGGATTTTCTATGTATAGTATCATGTCATCTGCAAAGAGTTACAGTTTTACTTCTTCTTTTCCAATTTGTTTTCCTTTTATTTCTTTTTCTTCTCTGATTGCCATGGCTAGGACTTCCAAAACTCTGTTGAATAGTAGTGGCAAGAGTGGACATCCTTGTCTTCTTCCTGGTCTTAGAGGAAATGCTTTCAGTTTTTCACCATTGAGAATGGTGTTGGCTGTGGGTTTGTCATATATGGCCTTTATTATGTTGAGGTAGGTTCCCTCTTTGCCCACTTTCTGGAGAGTTTTTATCATAAATGGGTGTTGAATTTTGTCAAAAGCTTTTTCTGCATCTATTGAGATGATCATTTGGTTTTTATTCTTCAATTTGTTAATATGGTGTATCACCTTCATTTGTGTATATTGAAGAATCCTTGCATCCCTAGGATAAATCCCATTTGATAATGGTGTATGATCCTTTTAATGTGTTGTTGGATTCTGTTTGATTGTTATTTTGTTGAGGATTTTTGCATTTATATTCATCAGTGATATGGTTCTGTAATTTTTTTTTGTAGTATCCTTGTCTGGTTTTGGTATCATGGTGATGGTGACCTCATAGAATGAGTTTGGGAGTGTTCCTTCCTCTGCAATTTTTTGGAAGAGTTTGAGAAGGATGGGTGTTAGCTCTTCTCTAAATGTTTGATAGAATTCACCTGTGATGCCATCTGGTCCTGGACTTGTTTGTTGGAAGATATTTAATCACAGTTTCCATTTCATTACTTGTGTTTGGTCTATTCATATTTTCTCTTTCTTCCTGGTTCATTCTTGGAAGGCTATACCTTTCTAAGAATTTGTCCATTTCTTCCAGGTTGTCCACTTTATTGGCATAGAATTGCTTGTAGTAGTCTCTTAGGATGCTTTGTGTTTCTTGGTGTCTGTTGTAAGTTCTCCTTTTTCATTTCTAATTTTATTGATTTGAGTCCTTTCCCTCTTTTTCTTGATGAGTCTGCTAATGGCTTATCAATTTTGTTTATCTTCTCAAAGAAACAGCTTTTAGTTTTATTGATCTTTGCTATTATTTTCTTTGTTTCTATTTCATTTATTTCTGCTCTGATTTTTATGATTTCTTTCCTTCTGCTAACTGTAGGTTTTGTTTTTTATTCTTTCTGTAGCTCCTTTAGGTGTAAGGTTAGATTGTTTATTTGAAGTTTTTCTTGTTTCTTGAGGTAGGATATTATTGCTATAGACTTCCCTCTTAGAACTGCTTTTGCTGCATCCCATAGGTTTTGGAGCATTGTGTTTTCATTGTCATTTGTCTCTAGGTATTATTTGATTTCCTCCTTGATTTTTTCAGTGATCTTTTGGTTATTAATAATGTATTGTTTAGCCTCCATGTGTTTTTGTTTTTCCTTTCTTTTCCCTGTAATTTGTTTCTAATCTCATAGCGTTGTGGTCAGAAAAGGTGCTTGATATAATTTCAATTTTCTTAAATATACCGAGGCTAGATTTGTGTCCCAAGATGTGATTTATCCTGTAGAATGTTCCATGTGCACTTGAGAAGAAAGTGTAATCTGCTTTTTTGGATGGAATATCCTATAAATATCAATTAAATCTATCTGGTGTATTGTGTCATTTAAAGCTTGTGTTTCCTTATTAATTTTCTGTCTGGATTATTTATCCATTGGTGTAACTGAGGTGTTAAAGTCCCCCACTATTATGTTATGGTCGATTTCCTCTTTTATAGCTGTTAGCATTTGCCTTATTTATTGAGGTGTTCCTATGTTGGGTGCATATATATTTATAATTGTTATATCTTCTTCTTGTACTGATCCCTTTATCATTATGTAGTGTCCTTCCTTGTCTCTTTTAACATTCTTTATTTTAAATTCTATTTTATCCGATATGAGTATTGCAACTCCAGCTTTCTTTTGATTTCCATTTTCATGGAATATCTTTTCTTACCCCCTCACTTTCGGTCTGTATGTGTCCCTAGGTCTGAAGTGGGTCTCTTGTAGATACGGGTCTTGTTGTTGTATCTACTCAGCAAGTCTCTGTCTTTTGGTTGGAGCATTTAATCCATTCACATTTCAGGTAATTATAGATATGTTTGTTCCTGTTACCATTGTCTTAATTGTCTTAGAGATATTCCTTTAGCATTTGTTTTTGAGTTGTTTTGGTGGTGCTGAATTATCTTAACTTTTGTTTGTCTGTGAAGCTTTTGATTTCTCTATCGAATCTGAATGAGATCCTTGCTGGGTAGAGTAATCTTGGTTGTAGGTACTTTCCTTTCATCACTTTAAATATATCATGCCATGCCCTTCTGGCTTGTAGAGTTTCTGCTGAAAGATCACCTGTTAACTTTATGGGAGTTCCCTTATATATTATTTGTCATTTTTCCCTTGTTGCTTTTAATAATTTTTCTTTGTGTTTAATTTTTGTCAAATTTATTACTATGTATCTCGTCATGTTTCTCCTTGGGTTTATCCCGCTTGGGACTCTCTGCACTTCCTGGACTTGGGTGGCTATTTCCTTTCTCATGTTAGGGAAGTTTTTGACTATAATCTCTTCAAATATTTTCTCGGGCCCTTTCTCTCTCTCTTCTCCTTCTGGGACCCATATAATGCGAATGTTGGTGTGTTTAATGTTGTCCCAGAAGTCTATTTGGCTGTCTTCATTTCTTTTCATTCTTTTTTCTTTATCTTATTCTTTATTTCTTTATTTCATTCTATTTTTCTTATTCTTTAATATTTTATCTAATATTTCTTATTTCTTTATTTCTTTATTTCTTATTTCTTTATTTTATTTATTTCTTTATGTTCTATGGCAGTGAATTCCATTCTGTCTTCCAGGTCACTTATACGTTCTTCTGCCTCAGTTATTCTGCTATTGATTCCTTGTAGTGTATATTTCATTTCAGTTATTGTATTGTTCATCTCTATTTGTCCTTTAATTCTTCTAGGTCTTTGTTCTTTAATTCTTCTAGTTCTTTGTTAAACAGTTCTTGTGTCTTCTTGATCTTTGACTCCATTCCTTTTCCAAGGTCCTGGATCATCTTCACTATCATTATTCTGAATTCTTTTTCTGAAAGGTTGCCTTATCTCCACTTCATTTAATTGTTTCTCTGGGGTTTTATCTTGTTCCTTCATCTGGTACATATTCTTCTGCCTTTTCATTTTGTCTATCTTTCTGTAAATATGGTTTTCATTCTGCAGGCTGCAGGACTATAGTTCTTGCTTCTGCTGCCTGCTCTCTGGTGGATGAGGATATCTAAGAAGATTGTACAAGCTTCCTGATACAGAGACCGGTGATGGATAGAGCTCAGTGTTGCTCTGGTGGGCAGAGCTCAGTAAAACTTTAATCTGATTGTCTGCAGATGAGTGGGTCTGAGTTCCCTCCCTGTTGGTTGTTTGGCCTGAGGTGACCCAGCACAGGAGGCCACAGACTCCTTGGTGGGGCTAATTGTGGACTCAGGGTGGGCACACCCCAAGGAGTATTTTCCAGAACTTCTGTTGCCAGTGTCTTTGTCCCCATGGTGAAACACAGCCACCTCTTGCCTCTGCAGTAGACCCTCCAACACTTGCAGGTATGTCTGTTTCAGTCTCCTATGGGGTCACTGCTCCTTCCCTCGGGTCCTGATGTGCATACTACTTTCTGTGTTCCCTCCAAGAGTCGAGTCTCTGCTTCCCCCAGTCCTGTCAAAGTTCTGCAATCTAATCACGCTAGCCTTCAAAGTCTGATTCTCTGAGAATTCCTCCTGCCATTGCCAGACCCTCAGGTTGGATAGCCTGACATTGGGCTCAGAACCTTCACTCCAATGCATGGTCTTCTCTTATATAATTGTTGTCCAGTTTGTGAGTCACCCACCTTGTGATTATGGGATTTGATTTTATTGTGCTTGCACACCTCCTACCATCTCATTTTAGATTTTCTTTTTTCTTTGGATGTAAGGTATCTTTTTGGGGGAATTCCACTGTCTTCCTGTCGATGATTGTTCAACAGTTATTTGTGATTCTGGTGCCTCTCGCAAGAGGGAATAAACACAAGTCCTTCTGCTCTACCATCTTGAACCCGAATGTGGCAAATTGAATTTTTAAAAGCCTCTCAAAGCTAAGATTCCAAGCCAAGGGCTTGACATCAGAGCTCACATGTAATACCTGTAGATTTAAGTAAATTCCTCTTTTCTTGAGGTTCCCAAAGTATCCTGAAGTTCCTGAGCATTCCAGGCAGTGACCTTTTTTGTTCACCTGGTGGGAATCCTATAAGGATTCCAGGATAATCTTTCTACCAGGATAATCTTTCAATGGGGATTTCATAAAGTCAACCTTACTTCCTTAAAATGTTCTTGTCATATCTTAGCTTATGTATGTCTCTCTCAAATATGACATTCCAGTCTAAGACGTGGTAATATAAGCTACATTTCCAATTATGTCTTGTTATAAGGAGAACAGATTCTTATTGAACTTATACAAATAACTACCTTGTCTTGGAAATAAAAATACTCACTGAGTGTTTCTGAAATCTGTAGGAATCATGTAGGGAGAAAATGTAATTGTTTCATCTTTGCTTACAAAGTATATTCTAAGAAGTTGCTGTTAGCTTAAGATAAAAAAAAATCACAGTTAGCTTAAGATAAAAAAGATTCCTTTAATCTGGAAAACAAAAGATTAAAGAACCAGCAATATTTCAAATATACAGTAATAAAAATTATAATCATCCTCAGTAGTTAATTTAGTCCCATGTTATTTATCCTTGCTGATATTAATCTTTCATTAGCAGTTTTATAATGCCATCATTTTTTTTCCAGTAGAGTTTTTATATTTCTTACCCTGTTCATTAGTGTAAATCTTAAAGTTATCAGAACATTGTCTTCCAGAGTAATTGTCAGAATCCTTTTCATGAACTGCTCTGAAGATGAAACACTTTTAAAGGAACACTTTTTCAAAGGTATCAGAGTAAAACAATAAATTTCTATAAGTGACAAATATTTTTAAATGGCCTGGTTAAAGATCTGATGAGAGTTCATTATAATACAGTTGATAAGAAAATTTGGTTATCCCTGTAATGTACAACATTTTAAGATAACTAGAATAATGTGATAGCATTATAACAGGACATATCAGATTTTTAGAAATTTCATACAATTTCTAGAATATATATTAATAACACTTATCTATGTAATATAACCTAAAAGGTTTAACATCACTTGCTTGATAATGCTTTCCATATAATTTAACATTTCAAATAAGCCTAATTATTGTAACATCTTTTATTTTTTATTTTATTATTTTATTTTATTTTAATTTAATGTAATTTTATTTTTGTAAAGAGAGAGAAGAAATCTTTTGAGATATGCCAGGGGCCTTGTGAAAAATCCCAGTTAGTTCAAGGTCAAAAAGACTATATTTAGAATTTTAATTTTGGGAAGTTTGTCAAAAATATCAAAAGGGTTTGGACATTTGATTAAATAGGATCATGAATAATTATGAAATAATAGTTAATTGTCCATTTAACCAAGTGACAATAAAAGATTTCAAAGGCAAGTACAGAAGGTGACACAGTTCTTAGTAATATTTAGCTCTTAATATTAAGAGAGAGCTAGGTTTATTTAAGTAATCTAAGACCTGATGATAATAACATGAAGTGCATTAAGTTATTTTAATAAGACAAAATCTATACTTTCTATGTAGATTATCCAAAAGGAAAAAATAATTATTATTGCTTATCAGGAGCAGACCAATAATCCAATAAATTTTGTCATGTTAATAGAGAGAGAAAACAAATTATAATTTTGTACTAGTGTACTTTTGATATTAAAATTAATTCATCAATTTTTAAAAACGTATATCCATTCCAATCTAACCCAGCTTGACCACAGTTAAAATTCCTTTCCCAAGATTCCTTTTTTCATAAATTTTCTATAACTTTCTATGACCATTTTAGCTTGTTCCTTGTTCTTTTTCCCATTCTGAAATAACCAACTTTACCTTAGAACAACATTCTTTTATTTTCCCTCAATGAAAGTTCATCTCCATTCTTCTTAACTTCTCTTACCAAAAACATACAATTTACTTTCCTTTCATACAGAGATGTGACCCTTATTATTTATAGTTTTATATTACATATATTAGAATTTTTAACCCTTAGAAACCATAGTTTCTAGCAAAAACTAAGAAGTAAAAAGTGGTAATTTGTTGCACTAACATTATTCAGATTGGCAAATTTATGAATACATTTTATAATTTCTAGAAGCATATACTTCTTCATAATACAATCTTTTAATGTGGCACATGGCATGTTTGCTAACAAACCCAAATTTATCTTTAGTTTCCCTGTAATAAGGAAGCCACAGGTAAACAAACCTGTGTTCAGTAATTAATGTTTCATGATTTTATCTTATTTGGAAATAATCTAGACAGTCAATGAATTCCCATCACTTAACAAAACTCAAAAGTTTAATGTTATGAGAAATTATTTTTAAGTGCCTATACCATAAAATATAATTATCACTAAAACTTCACCAAAAAATTCTTACATCTATCTAAATCATTTGCTTCCAACAATTACGTTTTAGACTACTCATGAAAACTTCATGAGACATTAGACAATGTCAGCCAAAACATTTGTCTATTTTTCTTGCTGACAAATTAGCCAAAATATTCTTCTTGATACTTTTGAAACAGAGATAACATGAATTTATTTGATTGATAAATCCAGGTAGAATAAAAGTTGTTTATCTTTATTATATTTAATACTGATAATTCTGAAGACATACATATTTTAATTAAATTAACAAATTTCAACTAGCTTTTATTTACTGAGGATTATCCCAGATCATGTGAATTTAAAAAACACTTGGGTTGGGCTTCCCTGGTGGCACAGTGGTTGAGAGTCCTCCTGCTGGTGCAGGGGACACGGGTTCGTGCCCCGGTCCGGGAAGATCCCACATGCCGTGGAGCAGCTGGGCCCGTGAGCCATGGCTGCTGAGCCTGCACGTCTGGAGCCTGTGCTCCACAGTGGGAGAGGCCACAACAGTGAGAGGCCCACGTACCACAAAAAACAAAAACAAAAAGCACTTGGGTTATAGTCTGCATTTTTAAGTTTTAAGAATACTTAATTATAAGTGCTTAACTTTAAGCCAATTAAATAGAGCTCAGTACAAATTAATTTTAGCAATGACATCTAGAGATAAAAAAACATCATACATCTATAACATACATATATGCAAGCAAGACACAAACAGAGATCTTACAGCTTTAGTTCTAAAATTTTAGCCATGTGTCAGGTACAATAATATAAAACTCACTAGTTTATAGAAGAATAGATAAATTCAAACTTTTTTTTTTCTTCTAGTCTTATGCCAAGTATGAGCATTGTTTCATTTACTTCCTGGAGTGATTACTTTTCAAAGACATGGTAAGATTTACATATTCAAGGAACAGAGAAAAAGTGTAAGTTTTCTCCTAGGAGTTTTAGTGCCTTTTGGATGGTTTTGGCAGTCCCAATTAAAATATATTATTACCACCTTGTAATAAGGGGTGCCCTGTTAAGAATAATTCTCTGGACTCAGGGTCAAATGTGGTCTCTTCAGGGTTCAAAATGAAGAGGGGTTCATTTGGGTCACTATGGTCATGGAAGTGATAAACCCATTGAACTCTACCAATTTTGTGCAGCAGAAGATGAGCTTCATCTTAATATTTTTCATTCACTGTGAGCATTAACAGTGATCACTGTTATGGAAGTATGAGCATGGCACCAGACAATAAATATCCAAGTGTGGAGATGGAGGGTCCAAATATAAATATCAGTATCTTTAAGGTCCTTTGCTTTCTCTTTTTTCTTTCCTTATCATCAGGGACTTCAATAACCCTGCCAGCTTTTCTTTTGTCGTCTTCAGGGATGCCTCATGAGGCATGTTTGTTATTTCTGTCCTATTCAGTGGAAAGCAAAAAGGGATCAGAATTTGGGGCATCTTGGAGTAAACAAACATGTAGCCCAAATGGATCTTTAAGAAAGTTATTAATTTTAGGGCCTTTAGAGATACTGGCCAGTCGATGCATTTTAGCAGCCAGGAGTAACAATTTAGGGCTTATTCCAAACAAAGAAAACCCACAATAGCCAAATAGCTCCCCTCTCTCCATCCGGCTGTACAAAATCTTTAAAAAAGGTTTGAACTTCAGTGTATATATATATATATAAAACCTCTGTTTCTACTTCTTGTTTTTATCCTGTTACCTTAATCTTATGTGCTATTACTGGAAAATTTTGGATGACATCACTGTAAGCTCTTTGTAGGTGCCTGCTTTCCTTTCCAGGGTATCCCAAGAGACCTCTCTGGGCTTGGAGTTTGCCTCCATTTGTGTGATATTGCACAGGGTCTTTGGGAAGAGCCCCTAGGTGTCTGGAGTGTAATACCAGAGTCTTGGCATGTTGATATGCATGGCACTGAGCAACACCCAATAAGTTTCCATGGTTTTTTTTATTTATCAAGGTGGTAGTGTACCTCCTTGGGTTTTTAGGAGGCACTGGCACCAGATGTTCAGGACATTTATATTTGTCTATTAATTTTTTAGTAACATTACACCAGGAATTGGACCCATCAATTCCCATTGGGTCAGGGGACAAAGAGCAACAATGGTGAGTGATTTGGTGACATAGAGACCATAGGCCTCTTTTATTTTCCTTCTGATGGTGCCATTGACTTCCAGTTGCAAGGCTATTTCACTCTTCTGGCATGACTCACTGACTCAGTGGTCACATGTGGAGGTCTCCCATCCTCCTTACATACAGGAATTATTTCCACATGCCTTTAGCCCAGAGCCTCTCCTTGGGTGGTGACAATAATCTGTGATCCAAACCACCATTCTTAGCTCTCCTTGGCCTTGAGGCATGGAGGACTCATGCACATTAATAGTCAATTAAGGCCTTTATATTTTAGTGGACTAATCATCTCTTAAGACAATAAGGTCTTGATCTCACTGCTCTGGGGAGATCATTGGATAATTATGGCAGCCATGACAATTTCTGCTGCATATTGCAGGTAATACATGCCAGAAGCAGTATGTGAAAGCACATAGTAGCACAACAGACCAGCAGCAAGCAGTGATCCTTTCCCAAATGGTGTTACCCACCTGGACTAGGAGGTTAGTAAGTGAGTTGCAAGTGAAGGGCATTTCCCTCAGTTAACTGTAAGGGCAATTACGCAATCCTGCTGACTATGACTATTGTTTTGTATTCGTCTCAGCCTATCTATAACCAGTATTGTGGTTGGACCAGCCATTGTGGTTCCTATTAAAATTGCAAGATGTGCTTCAGCAACAACCATCAGAAAACTTAAAAAAAAATAAATGTTTATTACTTACAGAATCTGGAAATTACACAATACTCCTGGGGCCACACATCAAGGTCACAAGTAGAGAGTGCCTGCCTACACTGGCTTGGGATTCAGCTTTTATTGGGGTCATGGGTGGATGCCTAAGATTTCCTCACTCTCTTTACAACATAATAGGAGGAATTTAAAGCATGGGAAGAGAAAAAATGTATCCCAAATTGTCAGCTATTGAATTCAACCAAGATTTCTAAAAGAAAGGAGATAGTCAGTGGTAGGAGGTGGCTTGGCTCTTTATCTAGTTATGTGGCATTGTGTTTATCTGAGACAGCATTTTTGATGTGGATGCCTCAGCAGTCAAAGATTAAGTCAGGAGCTAGTATTACAAAAACAAACAAACAAACAAACAAACAAAACTGTCAGGGCTTATACTATAGTGTTCTTGACCAAAGGGCTCAAACTCATCAAGTCACAGTTTCTTCATATGTTACATGGGGATATTTGAACCTACACATATGGGTTTATTGTGAAGACTGGGATACTTTATATATGAAAAGTGTTAAGCACAAGGCTAACATGTTGTTGGGAAAAAAGTAGTCGCCTTAGATGTGTACAATCATTGATCATCATTTTTGGTAATGTACGTTTTATTGTGTTATTTTAATGAATGGCAAATTTATTATTTTAATACCTACCACTTCCTATGGCTTTCACAGGTTCACTTTGACAGGAATTCCCCCAAGAGTTTATTTACCACAAATTCTTCAGAACTGGTTCCAAGCTTTATTTTCACCTCTCATTAGCTGTAGATTATGAGCTGTAGAAAAACATAGCAACTTATTCAGTTTCCTCTCCTAAACAACATAAATAATATCAACTATCAACTCCTAAAAGTTACTGTGATAATAAAATTACATGATAGGAATAAAAATGTTAAAAATGCAAAGCTTATACTTTTATAAGTATTTTTATTTCTTCATGAAATATAAAAGTATTTTGTCCCTCTAGTTCAACATTTGTTTAAAGAAACTATGGCTATTGCTTGACTTGAGGACAGGCTGTTCTTAAGGTGTTTTTTTGTTCTTTCTTGATAATTCTTTTTTCCCAGCATTATTGAGATACAATTGACATATAACATTGTGTAAGTTTAAGGTGTACAATGAGATAATTTCATACATGTATATGTTATGAAATGATAACAACAATAAGGTTGGTTAAGACCTCCATCACCTCACTAATTCCCACTTCGTTTTTGTGGTGACTACATTTAAGATACATTGTCTTAACAACTTTCAGATATATAATACAATATTGTTAACTACAGCTATCATGTTGTACATAGATCCCCAAAACTTACACATATTTTAACTAGAATTTTGTACCCTTTGGCCAAGATCTCCCCATTTCTCTACCTCCAGTCCCTGGCAACCACCATTCTAATCTCTACTTCTATGGGTTCAACTTTTTTAGATTTCAGATATAAGAGAAATCATGCAGCATTTCTCTCTCTCTGTCTGATGTATTTCACTTAATATAATGCTCTCAAGGTACATCTGTGTTGTCACAAACGGCATGATTTATATCATATGCCTAAAGAATTTCATGTATATTTATACACTTTTTTTTTTAATCATTTCACCCAGTTGTTCAATTTACAACTCAGTGTTCTGGATGAGGCAAGAAAAAAATAGGCTTCTCTAGCAGCATCACATACAGCTGGTGAAGCATTGCACTCATTCACAGCCTCTCACTTTCCCCAGAAGGGAGAAATTATTGGCCAAGACGGTGTCTAATGGCACTGAGTTGTGTAGCCTCGAAGGAGGGGTAACACAGGTAAACTGAAATAATTCTTTTACCCACATCAGTGAGTCCAATCTTGGATTTATTTTTACTCCAGTGGTGTACTAGAACTTCTCTGCTGTGTTCTTGCACTTTGATAAAGGCATTCTTGTCTATGGGCAATAGTAAAAAATCAGTGTTTTTTTGGGGAGGTGGGGGGAAGATGGTAGTAAACTTTAATTCCACCATGTTGATGATGTTACTTCCTCTTGTTCGATAATTCTGATTCAAATTTGGATTTGGTTTTCTTGCACCGTAGATAACAAAATTGCAGAATGTGGGAAGAATTCTAAATGATATGTGCTTTGTTTCAATGA
The DNA here is from genome assembly GCF_937001465.1 of Orcinus orca. Lineage (NCBI taxonomy): Eukaryota > Metazoa > Chordata > Mammalia > Artiodactyla > Delphinidae > Orcinus > Orcinus orca. The sequence continues at coordinate 68,680,560 of NC_064580.1, forward strand.
CATCACCCAAAGAAGTAGTAACCATTAGCATTATTACCATTTGTTGAAATAGACATTATATTTTAGAACAGTTTTGGGGTTACAAAAAGATTGAAAAGATATTACAGAGAATTCCCATATATCTTGCATCTAGTAGCCCTCATAATTAATATCTCATGTTATTATTGGATTGGCCACAAAGTTCATTTGGCTTTTCCTTAAGATGTTACCGAAAAACCTGAATGAACGTTTTGGCCAACCCAATATATATTTGTTATGATTATTAATTTTATATTCATATATTATTAACTAATGTCCACAATTTATTTTTTATTGAAGTATAGTTTATTTACAATATTATATTAGTTTCAGGTTTACAACATAGGGATTCAATAATTGTATAGATTGTGTGCCAAAGTTATAAAAATTAATGGTTATATTTCCCTGTGCTGTACAATATATTCTTGTTGCATATCTATTTTGTACATAGCAGTTTGTATCTCTCAATCCCATACCCCTATCTTGATCTTCACCCCCTTCTCTCTACCCACTTGTATTGACCAGTTTGTTTTCTGTATCTGTGAGTCTGTTACTGTTGTGTTATATACACCCATTTCTATTACATTTTAGATTCCACAAATAAGTGGTAACATACAGTATGTGTAAGTAATAAAATACAGTATGTGTAAGTGATAACATACAGTATATACACAAAGCAATATATATATATATATACACTAAGGAATATATATGTATATGCATATCCATATATATAACATCTTCTCTATCCATTCATCTGTTGATGTACACTTGGGATGCTTCTATATCTTGGCTATTGTAAAGCTGCTATGAACACTGGAGTGCATGTGTCTTTTTGAATTACTGTTTTCACTTTTTTTCAGATGTATACTAAGGAGTGGAATTACTGGATCATATCATACTTCTATTTTAGTTTTTGAGGAACTACCATACAATTTTCCATAATGGGTGTACCAATATACATTCCTACCAACAGTGTACAAGGGTTTGCTTTTCTCCACATCTTCATCAACATTTGTTATCTGTATAATTTTTTTCTTTTTCTTTTCTTTTTTTTTTTTTTGCAGTACATGGGCCTCTCACCATTGTGGCCTCTCCTGCTGTGGAGCACAGGCTCTGGACGCACAGGCCCAGTGGCCATGGCTCACGGGCCCAGCTGCTCCATGGCATGTGGGATCTTCCCAGACCGGGGCAGGAACCCGTGTCCCCCACATCGGCAGGAGGACTCTCAACCACTGCGCCACCAGGGAAGCCCTGTTACCTGTATACAAATATCTTGAATGGGAGAAGATATTTGCAAATTATATAACTGATAAGGGGTTAATGTCCAAAATATAAAAAGAGTTCATACATATCAACATCAAAAACAAATTAACAAACAACCTGATTAAAGAATGGGTAAAAGATTTGAATAGATATTTTTCCAAAGAATATATATATATATAGATGGACAACAGGCACATTGGTTTGTCATAAATGACTTGAATTATGATGAGAAAATTTCCCTGTATATCAACTTTGATGCAAGTTTTATCATGAATGGATTTTGATTTTTGTCAAATGTTTTTCTGTATCTGTGGAGATAATCATGTAATTTTTATCCTTCCTTTTGTTAATGTGGTGTATCACATGGATTGATTTGCAAATATTGAAACATCCTTGCATCCTTGGAATAAATCCCACTTGATCATGGTGTATGATCCTTTCTATATATTGTTGGATTTGTTTACTAATATTTGGTTGAGAATTTTTACATCTATATTCATCAAAGATATTCACTTGTATTTCTTCTTTGTAGCATCTTTTTCTGGTTTTCATATGAGGGTACTAGGGTCCTTGTAGTATGAATTTGGGAGTGTTCAATTTTTTTTGAATAGTTTGACAAGAATAGGTATTTATTCTTCTTTTTATGTTTGGTAGAATTCCCCTTTGATGCTATTTCTGGGATTTTGTTTGCTTGGAATTTTTTCGTTACTAATTCAATTTCACCACTAGTGTTCTGTCTGTTCAAATTGCCTGTTTCTTCCTTATTCAGTCATTGTAGGTTCTTTGTTCCTAGAATTTGTCCATTTCTTCAAGGTTGTCCAATTTGTTGGCATCTAACTGTTCATAGTTTTTCGTATGATATTTTGTATCCCTGTGGTATTAGTTGTTATTTCTATTCTTTATTTTCTTATTTTATTTGGGCCCTCTCTACTTTCTTCTGGATGAGCATGGCTAAAAGTTTATCAATAGAGGTTAGTTTAAAAAAAGAAGTTGGTGATTTCATTGATCTTCTCTCTCATATTTTTGGTCTCTATTTTATCTATTTTCTCTCTGATCTTTATAATGTTCTTTCTTTTGCTGACTTCGGATTTCGTTGTTCTTTTTCTAATTCCTTTACATGGTAAGGTAGGTTGCTTATCTGAGATTTTCTTGTTCTTGAGGAAAGCCTATATCACTATAAACTTCCCTCTTAGAACTGCTTTTGCAGCATCCCATAGACTTGAGAAAGTTGTTTTCATTAATCTCAAGGTATTTTCTGATTTCCTCTTTGATTCTTTTCTTGACCTATTGATTTATTAGTAGCATGTTGTTTAGTCCCCATCTGTTTGTGCTTTTCTCATTTTTTTCTTTCTGTAATTGATTTCTAGTTTCATACTGTTGTGATGAGAAAAAAATGCTTGCTGTAATTTCTATCCTCTTACATGTGTTGAGACTTGTTTTGTGGCCTAGCATGTGATCTATTCTGGAAAATATTCTATGGGCTCTGGAAAACATTGTGTGTTCTACTGTTTTTGGATGGAATGTCCTTTAGATAGCTATAAACTCCAACAGGTCTATTGTGTCATTTAAGACCACTGTTGTCTTATTGATTTTCTGTCTGGATGATCTTTCCATTGATATTAGAGGGGTGTTAAAGTCCCTTGCTATTATTGTATTATTTTCAATTTCTACTTTTATGTCTGTTTATATTTGCTTCATATGTTTAGGTGCTATATATGTTAACAAACGCATATCCTCTTCTTGTATTGATCCATTTATTAATATATAATGTTATATTTGTCATTTGTTATAGACTTGTTTTAAAGTCTATTTGTCCAATATGAATATTGCTACCCCCATTTTTTGTCATTTCCATTTTCATGAAATATCTTCTTTTCATCCCCTCATTTTCAGTCTGTGTGTATCTGTAGCTCTGAATTAAATCTGTTATAAGCAGCATATACAAGGGATTTGTCTTTTATCCAGTCAGTTATCTTTTGATTGGAGTACTTATTCCATTGACATTTAAAGTAATTATTTATAGGTATGTACTTATTGCCATGTTTTTTTACTTGTTTTCTGGTTGTTTTTGTAGTTCTTCTCTGTTCATTTCTTCTTCTTTTTGTTTCATCCCTTCTGATTTGATAATTAGTAGTGTACTTGTATTCCTTTCTTCCTAGTTTTTTGTGTACCTGTTTTAGGGCTTTGGTTTGTGAGTACCATGGGGGTCATATACGTTGACCTATAACTATATGTACATTTTTTGGTAAACTGGTAGTCATTTCAGTTCAAAAACATTCTAAAACATCTATGTATATTACTCCCTTCCCCAACCTTTTGTGTTTTTGATGTTATATTTTACATCTCCATGTAAAATATAGTTAATGTATACTTAACATTACTGAAGTTATAATTGATTTATTTCATAATTTTTGTCTTTTAATCTTCATACTATACTATTTAAGTGTTTGATCCACAGCCATTACTATATATTTGCCTTTTTCATTTCCTATAGATCCTTACTTCTTGCTATAAACTTTTCTTTTCCAATTAGAGAAAACCCTTTAATATTCCTTTTAGGGTAGGTTTAATATTGATAAACTCTTTTAGTGTTTGCTTATTTGAGAAGTTCTTTCTCTCTCCTTCAATTATAAATAATAATCTTGCCAAGTAGAGTATCCTAGGTTACAGGGTTTTCCTTTTCAACACTTTTTAAACTTTTTTTTCATTTGCAGTATGCGGGCCTCTCACTGTTGTGGCCTCTCCCGTTGTGGAGCACAGGCTCCAGATGCACAGGCTCAGCATCCATGGCTCACGGACCCAGCCGCTCTGCAGCATGTGGGATCTTCCCGGACCGGGGCACGAACCCGTGTCCCCTGCATCGGCAGGTGGACTCTCAACCACTGTGCCACCAGGGGAGCCCCATTTTCAACACTTTTAATATATTGTTCCACTCTCTTCTGGCCTGTAGTTTCAGCAGAAAAATTGGCTGATAACAAAAATAAACAAATGAGACATAATTAAACTTATAAGATTTTGAACAGCAAAGGAAACAATGCAGTGAGAGAAAATATTTGCAAACAATGCAACCGACAAGAGATTAATTTCCAAAACATACAAACAGCTTATACAGCTCAATATGAAAAATACAAACAACCCAATCTAAAATGGGCAGAAGACCTAAATAGACATTTCTCCAAGAAGACATACAGGTGGCCAACAGGCACATGAAAAAATGCGCAATAATAAGTGCTGGAACGAGTACAGAGAAAACAGAACCCTCCTACCCTGTTGGTGGGAATGTAAATTTCACAGATACTATGGAAAACAATATGGAGGTTCCTTAAAAAACTAAAAATAGAGCTAGCATATGATCCAGCAATCCCCCTTCTGGGCATACATCTGGAAAAGATGAAAACTCTAATTCAAAAAGATATATTCACCACAATGTTTATAGCAGCATTATTTACAATAACCAAGAAATGGAAGCAACATGAGTGTCCATCAACAGAGGAATGAATAAAGAAGATGTGGTATACACACACACACACACACACACACACACACACACACATATATATACATATATATATATGATGGAATAGTACTCAGCCATAAAAAAGAACAAAATAATTTCATTTACAGCAATGTGAATAGACCTAGAGATTATCATACTAAGTGAAGTAAGTCAGACAGAGAAAGACAAATATCACATGATATCATTTATATGTGGAATATAAGAAAATGATACAAATGAACTTGTTTACAAACAGAAATGGACTCACAGACATAGAAAACAAATTTTTGGTTACCAAAGGGAAAAGGGAAGGAGGGATAAATTAGGAATTTGGGATTAACAGATACACACTACTCTATATAAAATAGATAAACAGGGGCCTACTCTATAGAACAGGGAACAATATTCAATATCTTACAATCACTTATAATGGAAAAGAGTCTGAAAAATAATATATATATATATATATATATATATATATCTGAATCACTTTGCTGTCTACCTGAAACATTGTAAATCACCTATACTTCAGTAAAAAAGAAAACCAGCTGATAGCCTTTTGGGAGTTCTCTTGTACATGACTCTTTCTGTTGTTGCCCTTAGAACTGTCTGTTTATCTTTACTTTTGCCATTTTAATTATGGTATATATTGTTGTGATCTGTTTGGGTTCATCTTTTTTGGAGCCCTCTGTATTTCCTGTACCTTGATATGTTTCCTTCTTCAGTTTTAGGATGCTTTCAGCCACAATTTCATTAAATACATTTTTATCCCTCTTCTCTCTCTTCTCCTTCTGGGACCCCTAGTAGGCAAATGTTGTCATACTTGATATTATACCAGAGATCTCTTAAACTCTTCTCATTTTTGTTTTTCTTTTTCCTGTTCTGCTTGAGTGATTTCCATCATTCTATCTTCCAGGTCACTAATGCATTCTTCCGTATCACTTAGTCTGCTGTTAATACCTTCTAGTCTGTTTTTCATTTCAGTTATTTTATTCTTCAGTTCTGACTGGTTCTTTTATTTTTTAAAAAAATTTTCTAGTTCTTTGTTAAAATTCTCACCATGTTCATCTATTATTTTCCCTAATTCAGTTAGCCTTCTTATTACTAATACTTTGAATTCTTTATCCAGTAAATTATTTGTCTTTCATTATTTAATTTTTCAGGTGTTTGCTCATGTTCTTTCAATTGAGAACAGTTCCTCTGTTTTCACTTTGCTTAACTGTCTATGTCTCCATGAATTTAAGTAAAACAGTTACTCATTGTAGTCTTGTATTGGTGTCCTTATGTGGGAGCATCCATGTACAGTTTGCATGTGAGCAGTGCCTTTGGTTGGAGAGATGGATTTAATGTAAACAGAAATCACATCTTTCCTCATGGTGTGCTGGCAGCTATCACCTTGGTAGTAGTTGGGGCTGGAGATGAAGGGGCTAGGGCCAGAGTCAGGTTTGTGGTGGGTCTTCCCCTATGCTCAGTGGCCATCATCACCTTATGGAAGGCAGTGTTAGATCCCAAGTTGCTGGAGCAGAAGCCCTGAGTATCAGGTCTGAGTTGGCTCTCTCTTCTTCCAGCACCAGCACGCTTACCCCAAATGGTAGCAATGCTAGTGCAAGAGGGGCCAATGCATGCTTTTGACTCCTGTTGGGGCACAGCCTGTGGTGGTCTGGTCTCTGTCAGAGATCAGCATTTCTCCTGATGCACTGAACATGTAGGTGCCTGTAATGGCTAACCCCACCCCACCCATATGCAGCCTCAGGTCTGAGTAACCTCTGCATCCATTGCCAAGCTCTCCTCCCAGTTAGGGTGGCCCTCACTCAAGTGTGGTGCTGTGACATGAAGTGAGCAGAGCTGGAGCATTTGCTCAGCTCAGGCTCAGACTCAGCAATATGATCACGGGAAATCAGGCAGCCACTAGCACAGTCCTCAATCTGCCTTCTCTGTCTTGATTCAGGAGCAAGCCAGTATGCATTTTCTCCTCACGAGCAGAGTCCAGGCATCCCACATACCTTGTGTTATGCCCACTGGTCCTCCAACAAGCCAAGGGGGGTTGTCTTCCCAGTGTCAGACCCCAGAACTGGGGTGCCCAATATGTGGCTTGAGCTGCCCACTCCTCAGAGAGGGTCTCCACCCACTTATTTTACCTTTTCCTCTGAGTGCCCACCCAGGGGCACAGGTCCCGACCCAATCACTTCTCTTCCCCTCCTACCCAATTCCACATGTATCTCTCTTACAGCCTTGGTTGTAGAACAGTCTTTCTGCCAGTTTCCAGTTAGCTTTTAGTGAGAATTTTTCCACATGTCTATGTATTTTTGATGTGCTCATGGGGAGAGTTGAGTTCCACATTCTCCTACTCTGCCATCTTGATCCAACTTCCTTAATGTCCACACCTTAGATTCCCTTACATTTTCCCTAATACCCTTTCTGTATTATAGGATTTTATCTAATATACCGTATTACATTTAGTCTTAATGTCTCCCTAGGCTCCTTATGGCTGTGACAGTTTCTTAGACTTTCCTTGTCTTTGATGACTTTTACTGTTTTGAAGATTACTAGTCAGGTATTTTGTAAAAGGTACTTCGATTTGAACTTTCTTAACTTTTTGTCATGTTTAATGTATTAGTTTTCTATGGCTGCCATAACATTATTACCACAAACTTGGTATCTTAAAACAGCAGATCTATTCTCTCATAGATTTGAAGTCCAACTGGCATTTAACCCACTAAAGTTAGAAAGAGATTATGAGCATTTAGGAGGAGAACAGTAGCAAAGTACCATTGAACATTTGGGAGGAGAAGAGAAGTATCATTTTTATCACATAATATCAAGGGTACATATTTCCAAGATGATTTATCAATGTTTATCTTAATGTTGGTCACCTGACTGAAGTAATGTTTATCAGGTTTCTCTGCTGTAAAGTTATGCATATTCTCCATTTCTATACTTTAATCTTTGGCAGGAAGGTACTATGTGGTGAATTATTTTTCCCCTCCTTGAGGGCAGAGAGCATATATAAATTATTTGGATTTCATCTTCATGGAAGATTTATTTTTTCTCTTCCATCTATTTATTATTTATTCATTCACTCATTCATGCATTAAATAATTTATTTGTATTAAGTATTGAATTATAGATATTTATTTTATACTTTGGGTTATAATTTAATGGTACTTAATATTGATGTTTAAATTGTCTTAGCTTTGCCCAGTGATAACATTTTTTGATTTTCTCCTCTTCCCTGTGCCCTGTATCCACTCTTTTAAAAAATATACATAATATATACCATTTTAACCATTTTAAGTGTACTGTTTAGTGGCATTAAATACATTTACAATGCTGTGAAACCATTATCACTATCCATTTCTAGAACAATTTCATCAACTCAAACAGAAACTCAGTACCCATTATAAAATAATTCCCCATTCTTCCTTCCCCCAAACTCTGGAAACCTCTATTATGCTTTCTGTACCTATAAATTTGATTATCCTAGATATTCATATAAGTGTATCTAAGATAAACCAGAGCCTGACAGTAGTTAAAGGGATTAAAAACAGATTTTAGTTTAGAACTATAAAAATAGATCAAAAGAGACCTCAGTATAGAACTAGACTCAGTTCTGAATACTGCATGAAAGAGTAGAGATTTATAGCCAAGGATTAGAGTGAGTGTCATTGGATGAATAATTAATATGGGGAAAAATCAGGGTTAAGGGACATTTCTGGATAAACCAACTTCACAGAATTTTTGCTGAAGGCAAGCCAAGGTGATCAGATATGCCCTGCGGAATGGTGGATCATAGGGAATTTTATCAGATATGGTGGGTAATAAGGCTAGAGGATTCTTACTATAATAAGTCAGCAAGATTCTTGATAAAGTTGGGTGACACAAAGATGGACATAGAAGTCCAAAGGCTGAGGCCTAGTTGGGAGGAGGATTCAGAGGAACCTGACTAAAATTTGGTCAAAGAGGGAGTCTTTGTTAAATGGAATCATAAAGTATTTGTTCTTTTATGTATGACTTATTTCACTTAACATATTGTTTTCACAGTTCATTTATATTGGAGCATGTGTCAGTTTCATCTTGATAAGACTCAATAATATTCCATTGTATGTGTACCACATTTTGTTCATTCATCCATTGAAGGACATTTGAGTTGTTTTCATCTTTGGAACATTGTTGTACAAATATCTGTTTGATTCCCTGTTTTCAATTCTTTGGAGCATATATCAAGAATGTAACTACTGGACATGGCAATTCTATGTTTATCTTTCTGAGGAATCACAGTATATTTTCCACAGTGGCTGCACCATTTTATATCCCCACCAGCAATACACAAGAGTTTCCATTTCCTCACAGCACTTATTCTCACCAACAATTACTTTCCATTAACTCATAATAGCCATCCTAGTGTGAATAAACTGTTATCCCACTGTGACTTTGATTTGAATTTCCCTGATGATTAGTAATATTGACCATGTTTCATGTGCTCATTGACCATCTGTAATATCTTCTTTGGAGAAATGTCTATTCAAGTATTTTGCTTATTTTTGAATTGGGTTTTTGATTTCCTTTGGTTATTCTTGCATTGTAGGAGTTCTTTATGTATTCTGGATGTTAATTTCTTTTTTAAAACATCTTTATTGGAGTATAATTGCTTTACAATGTGGTGTTAGTTTCTGCTGTATAGCAAGGTGAATCCGCCATATGCATACATATATCCCCGTATCCCCTCCCTCTTAAGTCTCCCTCCCACCCTACCTTTCCCACCCTCTGGGTGATCACACAGCACCGAGCTATCACACTGTACTATGCAGCTGCTTCTGACTAGCTATCTTGAAATAGTCTCAAGTATCTTTTCCTACCACAGTTCTTTGAGACTAGATATCAATTACAGGGAAAAAAAATCTGTAAAAAATACAAACACATGGAGGCTAAACAATATGCTACTAAATAACCAAGAAATCACTGAAGAAATCAAAGAGGAAATCAAAAAAATACCTAGAAACAAATGACAATGAAAACACGATGACCCCAAACCTATGGGATGCAGCAAAAGCTGTTCTAAGAGGGAAGTTTATAGCAATACAATTCTACCTCAAGAAACAAGAAACACCTCAAATAAACAACCTAAGCTTACACCTAAAGCAATTAGAGAAAGAAGAAGAGCAACAGAAACAAAGTTAGCAGAAGGAAATAAATCATAAAGATCAGACCAGAAATATGTGAAAAAGAAATGAAGGAAACAATAGCAAAAATCAATAAAACTAAAAGCTGGTTCTTTGAGAAGATAAATAAAATTGATAAAACATTAGCCAGACTCATCAAAAAAAAAAAAAAGAGAGAAGACTCAAATCAACAGAATTAGAAATGAAAAAGGAAAAGTAACAACTGACACTGCAGAAATACAAAGGATCATGAGAGATTACTACAAGCAACTCTATGCCAATAAAATGGACAACCTGGAAGAAATGGACATTCTTAGAAAAGCACAAACTTCCAAAACTGAACCTGGATGTTAATTTCTTATTAAATATATGATTTGCAAATATTTTCTCCAATTCTGTGGGCTGTCTTATCACTCTATTGATACAGTTCTCTGAGGCACAGAAGTTTTAACTTTGGTGAAATGAAACATCTCTGTTTCATGTTTCCTGTGCTTTTGATGTCATATCCAGGAAATTTTCATAATATCCAATGCCATGGAGAATTCCCAAGGTTTTTTTCTGAGTTTTATAGTTTTAGCTCTTATTTTTAAGTCTTGGTTCCATTTCAAGTAAATTTTTACATATGGTGTATGGTAAGAACCCAACTTTATTATTTCCATGTGAATATTTAGTTTTCCAGGCACCAATTGTTAAAAAGACTCTCCTTTCCCATTTGAATATCCTTGGCACTCTTATAGAAAAATCAATTGATTGTATATGCAAGGGTTTATTTGTGATTTTTTTAAATTCTAGTTGCTTGATCTATATATTAATTTTTATGCCAGTAACACTGTATTGATTACTGTAGTTTAGTAACAATTTTTTTTTTTTTTTTGTGGTACGCGGGCCTCTCACTGTTATGGCCTCTTCCGTTGTGGAGCACAGGCTCTGGACGTGCAGGCTCAGCAGCCATGGCTCGTGGGCCTAGCCGCTCTGCAGCATGTGGGATCTTCCCAGACCTGGGCATGAACCCATGTCCCCTGCATTGGCAGGCAGACTCTCAACCACTGCACCACCAGGGAAGCCTGGTAATAAATTTTTAATATAAGAAATGTGAGTGCTTCAAATTCATTCTCTTTTTTCAATACTGTTTTATATATTTGGGGTCCTTTGAGATTCCTTATGGATTTTAGTATAAATTTTTAAATAAAAACTTGCTTTTGGGATTTTGATAAAGATTGCATTAAATCTGTAGGTCACTGTTGATAGTATTGTGACTTTAACAATATTACATCTTCCTGTTCATGAACACAGGACATATTTCCATTTATTAATGTCTTCTTTAATTTCTTTCAACAATTTTCTGAAATTTGTAGTGTACACTGAGTTTTCTTCTTTGGTTAATTTTATTCAAAAATATTTTATTCTTTTTGATGCTATTATAAATGGAATTATTTATTTGTTTTCTTTTTGGGGTTTTCATGTTACTGTATAAAAGAGCAACAGATTTTTAGGTGCTGATTTTGTACATTGTAACTTGGCTGAAATTGTTTATTAGTTTTAACATTTATTTGTGAACTATTTAGTATTTTCTGCATATAAGATCATGTTATCTGCAAACAGATTATTTTAACACTACTTTTATAATTTTGTAATTTGACATCTTTATTTCTTTTCCTGCTTAATTATTTTGACTAGAATTTTCAATACTATGTTGAATAGACATGGAAAAAGTGATCATGCTTGTCTAATTCTTTATGTTAGGGGAAAAGATTTCAGTGTTCCATTATTGAGTATAATGTTAGCTGTGGGCTTTTCATAAATGAGCTTTACTATAATGATGACATCACCTTCTATTACTGGTTTATTTCTGGTATTTGATAACAAAAAGTGGTTTTGAATTTGGCAAATCATTTCTCTGCACTAATTGAGGTGATCATTTGATGTTTATTTTTTCCACTTCATTCTGTTAACATGGTATATTACATTGATAATTTTTCATATGTTGAACTATCCTTCCATTTCAGGAATAAATCTCACTTCATGGTGTTTAATCTTTTTAATGTGCTGCTGAATTTGGTTTACCAGTACTTTGTTCAGGATTTTTTCATCACAAATCATAAGGAATATTGGTCTATAATTTTCTTATGATATATTTGTCTGGTTCGAGATATGAATAATACTGGCCTCATAGAATGAGTTAAGAGGTGTCAAAAAATTGTCCACTACTCTTCTATTTAGGGAAGGAATTTGAAAATAATTGGCATTATTTTTTTTTTAATATTTGGTAGAATTCAACAGTGAAGCCATCTGGTATAGACTTTCCTTTGTTCAGAGGTTTCTGATTACTGACTCAACCTCCTTACTAGTTATTTCTTTACTGAGATTTTCTAGTTCTTTATTCAGCTTTGATAGCTAGTGTGTGGTATGAACTGAATTGTGTCCCCCAAAATGTATATGTTGAAGCTCTAACCTCCAATGTTACTGTGTTTGGAGATAGAGCTTTTAGGAGGTAATTAGGATTTCTGGCTTTTTTTTTTTTTTTTTTTTTTTTTTGCTGTACACGGGCCTCTCACTGTTGTTGCCTCTCCCGTTGCAGAGCACAGGCTCCGGATGTGCAGGCTCAGTGGCCATGGTTCACAGGCCCAGCCGCTCCATGGCATGTGGGATCTTCCTGGACCAGGACACGAACCTGTGTCCCTTGCATCGGCAGGCAGACTCTCAACCACAGTGCCACCAGGGAAGCCCAGGATTTCTGACTTTTTAAGAAGAGGAAGAGAGCAAGCTCTCCCTCTGCCATATGAAGGTAAAACTAAAAGATGGCCATCTGCAAGCCAGGAAGTGAACTTTCACTAGAACCTGACCATGTTGACACTCCGATTTTATACTTCCCTTCTCCAGAACTATGAGAAAATGTCTGTTGTTTAAGTCACCCAGTAAATAGTATTTCATTATAACAGCCTGAGCTGACTAATATAGTTTGTTTCTTGGAATTTGTCCATGTCCCCTAGATTCAATTCTCTAATGCATGTACAAATGTTCTTATTCTCTGATAACCCTTTTTATTTCCATAATGTTCCCACATTTATCTCCAATTTTAATAATATGAATCTTTTCTGTTTTTCCTTAGCCAATATAACTAATGACGTGTCAATTTACTTATCTTTTCAAAGAACGAGTTTTTGTTTTTCTTGATTTTCTCTGTTTCCTTTCTATGCCCTTTTATTTATATCCACTTTAATATGCATTATTCCTTCCTTCTGATATTTTTGAGTTTAGTGTGCACTTTCTTTTCTAGTTCCTTAAGATGTAAAGTTAGGTTATCTTTGACATTATTCTTGTTTTTACTGTATACAGTTACAAATGTAAATTTCCTTTGTAATACTTCTTTTGCTGCATCCCAACAAGTTTTATTTTTTTATGTTGTATTTTCCTTTTCATTGGTCTCAAGATATTTTTAAATTTCCCTTATGATTTTTTCTTTAAGCTGATTCTTTATTAAATAAATATTAATTAATTTATCTGTGAAATTTCCACTTTTCCTTCTATTATTGATTTCAAGCTTCATTTCATTGTTATTAGAAAATTTTTACTCTGTATGATTTTAATATTCAAAATGTATTAAGGTTTGTTTTGTAGCCTAAAGTATTGCCTATCTTGGAGAATGTTCCATTAGCGCTGAGAAAATGTGTTTTCTGCTGTTATGAAGTAAGTGTCCTATATATATATGTCAGGTCTAATAGGTTTATAATGTTGTTCAAATGTTCTGTTAGCATATTGATCTTCTATCTGGTTATTCTATCCATTATTGAAAGTGAAGTAATAAAATTTCCATTTTTTAACTGCTGTCTACTTGTCCCTTTGATTATGTCTGCTTCATATACTTTGGAGCTGTGATATTCAGTACATATATGTTTATAATTGTATTATATTATTGAGGTGACACTTTTATCAATATATAGTGTCCTTCCTTGTGTTTTGTAACAGTTTTTGACTTAAAGTCCCTTTTGTATATTGATGTAGGCACCTCAACTCTTTTTGTTACTACTTACATGGAATATATTTCTCATTCCTTTCACTGTCAAACCATTTGGTTCATTAACCTGAAGTGAGTTTCTTTTGGACAAAATATTGTTAGTTAATGTATTTTCATCTATTGTACCAATCTATGCATTTTGAATTTAGAGCCTAATCCATTTACATGTAAAGTAGTTACTGACAATGAAGCAATTTCTTCTGCAATTTTGTTATTTTTTCTGTATGTCATGACTCCCCCCACCCACTTATTTTCTTCTTTAAAATTTCTTTTGTGTTTATTGGAGTCTTTTTTCTTGTTGTTTTAGACTTTAGTCTTATTTATTTATATATTTGTTTACTTTTAACATCTTTATAGGAGTATAATGATTTTACAATGTTGTGTTAGTTTCTGCTTTATAACAAAGTGAATCAGCTATACATATACATATATCACCATATCTCCTCCCTCTTGCATCTCCCTCTCATCCTCCCTATCCCACCCTTTTAGGTGGTCACAAAGCACTGAGCTGATCTCCCTATGCTATGCAGCTTCTTTCCACTAGCTATCTAGTTTACCTTTGGTAGTGTATATATGTCCATACCACTCTCTCTTCATCCCAGCTTACCCTTCCCCCTCCCCATGTCCTCAAGGCCATTCTCTACATTTGCACCTTTATTCCTATTCCGACCCTAGGTTCTTCAGAACCTTTTTTTTTTAGATTCCTTATATGTGTGTTAGCATATAGTATTTGTTTTTCTTTTTCTCACTTATTTCACTCTGTCTGAGAGACTTGAGGTTCATCCACCTCACGAAAAATAACTCAATTTCATCTCTTTTAATGGCTGAGTAATATTCCATTGTATATATGTGCCACATCTTCTTTATCCAATCATCTGTTGATGGACACTTAAGTTGCTTCCATGTCCTGGCTATTGTAAATAGAGCTGCAATGAACATTTTGGTACATGACTCTTATTGAATTGTGGTTTTCTCAGGGTATATGCCCAGTAGTGGGATTGCTGGGTCGTATGGTAGCTCTATTTTTAGTTTTTTAAGGAACCTCCATACTGTTATCCATAGTGACTGTATCAATTTACATTCCCACCAACAGTGCTAAAGGGTTTCCTTTTCTCCACACTCTCTCCAACATTTATTCTTTACAGATTTTTTGATGATGGCCATTCTGACTGGAGTGTGGTGATACCTCATTGTAGTTTTGATTTGCATTCCTCTAATGGTTAGTGATATTGAGTATCCTTTCATGTGTTTGTTGACAAACTTTATATTTTCTTTGGAGAAATGTCTATTTAGGTCTTCTGCCCACTTTTGGATTGGGTTGTTTGTTTTTTTGGTATTGAGCTGCATGTGCTGCTTGTAAACTTTGGAGATTAATCCTTTGTCAGTTGCTTCATTTGCAAATATTTTCTCCCATTCTGAGGGTTTTCTTTTTGTCTTGTTTATGGTTTCCTTTGAGGTGCAAAAGCTTTTAAGTTTCATTAGGTTTCATTTGTTTATTTTTGTTTTTATTTCCACTTTTCTAGGAGGTGCGTCAAAAAGGATCTTGCTGTGATTTATGTCATAGAGTGTTCTACCTATGTTTCCTGCTAAGAGTTTTATATTGTCTGGTCTTACATTTAGGTCTTTAATCCATTTAGAGTTTATTTTTGTGTATGGTGTTAGGGTGTGTTCTAATTTCATTATTTTACATGTAGCTGTCCAGTTTTCCCAGCTCCACTTATTGAAGAGGCTGTCTTTTCTCCATTGTATATTCTTGCCTCCTTTATCAAAGATAAAGTGATCACATGTTTGTGGGTTTATCTCTGGGTTTTCTATCCTGTTCCATTGATCTATATTTCTGTTTTGGGGCCAGTACCATACTGTCTTGATTACTTTAGTTTTGTAGCATAATCTGGAGTCCAGGAGCCTGATTCCTCCAGCTCCATTTTTCATTCTTAAGATTGCTTTGGCTATTCAGGGTCCTTTTTGTTTCCCTACAAATAGTGGATTTTTTTGTTCTAGTTCTGTGAAAAATGCCACTGGTAGTTTGATAGGAATTGCACTGAATCTATAGATTGCTTTGTTAGTATAGTCATTTTCATAATGTTGATTCTTCTAATCCAAGAACATGGTATATCTCTCCATCTGTATCATCTTTAATTTTTTCATCAGTGTCTTATAGTTTTCTGCATACAGGTCATTTGTCTCCTTAGGTAGGTTTATTCCTAGATATTTTATTCTTTTTGTTTCAATGGTAAATGGGAGTGTTTCCTTAATTTCTATTTCAGATTTTTCATCATTAGTGTGTAGGAATGCAAGGAATGCAAGGATTCTTCAATATACGCAACTCTATCAATGTGATAAACCATATTAAAAAATTGAAGGAGCAAATCCATGGGATCATCTCAATAGATGCAGAGAAAGCTTTTGACAAAATTCAACACCCATTTATGATAAAAACCCTGCAGAAAGTAAGCATAGAGGGAACTTACCTCAACATAATAAAGGTCATATATGACAAACCCACAGCTAACATCATTCTCAATGGTGAAAAAGTGAAACTATTTCCTCTAAGGTCAGGAAGAACCCAAGGTTGTCCAACCTCACCACTATTATTCAACATAGTTTTGGAAGTTTGAACCACAGGAATCAGAGAATAAAAAGAAATAAGTAATCCTAATTGGAAAAGAAGTAAAGCTATCACTGTTTGCTGATGACATGGTACTAGGCATAGAGAATCCTAAGGATGCTATCAGAAAACTACTGAAGCAGATCAATGAATTTGTTAAAGTAGCAGGAGTAATTGATTTTTGAATGTTGAACCAGTTTTGCATACCTGGCATAAATCTCACTTGGTCATGGTGTATAATTCTTTTTTACATTCTGTAATTTGTTATGCTAATATTGTTTTGAGCATTTTTGCATCTAGTTCATGTACATAGTATTCTGTAGTTTTCTTATAATGTCTTTGGTTTTGGTATTAAAGTAATACTGGCCACATAGAATCAGTTAGGATTCTTTCTCTCCACATCTATCTTCTGAAAAAGAATATAAAGTATTTTATCCCCCATACTGTTGACCTATTTTGTTTTTATATTTTAGGTAAAGTACTAATAATTAATCTATATTTGGGTTTTGTTTTTTATTCACTCACAATCTCTATCACTTAATTGGTGAATTTGGATATTTCACAAAGCGATTATTGATATGGTTTGATTAACTTCTACCATGCTTGTAATAGTTTCCTATTATTTGCACTTGTTTGATTTTTTTTTCTTTCTCTATTATTCTACCTTTTTTGGTTCATATTGAGCATTTTAGATAAATCTATTTCTCCTCTCTGAGCATACTGACTATATTTCTTTTTACAAGTATTTAGTTGTTGCCCTGCAGTATGCAATGTACATTTCTAACTAAACTATGGCCACTCACAAATAATAGTATAAAACTTCACAGGTAGAGTAAGTTCCTTATAATACTCTATTCCCTATCCCTTCATCCAATTTCTTATAACATTGCTATCATTCAGTTCACTTATTCATATGCTGTAATCAACAAAAATGTTATTATTATTAATTTGAACATTATCTACTAGAGAAATTAAGAATCATAAATACTTTACTTCCATTACATTCATTTACTTTCCAATGCTTTTACTTTCTTTTTTTATATCTGATTTTCTGATGTATACAATATTTCCTTTACTTGGAGACCTTCTTTCACCATTTCTTTTAGGGCAGCTCTGATGGTTTTAAATGCCATCGGTTTTTGTTTCTATGAGAAAGTCTTTATATCACTTCCATTTTTGACGGATTATTTATTTGAATGTTAATTTCTAGGTTGGTGGTTGTACTAATTACTTATGTCTACCATAACAAATTACCACAGTCTGGATGAATTAAAGTAACAGAACCTTATTCATAACAATTCTAGAAGTTAGAAGTCCAAAATCAAGGTGTCAGTAGGGCTGTGCTCTCCTGAAGCTCTAGATGATATTCTATTTCTTGCATCTGTCAGATTTGGTATATATATAAATACCAGTTTGTGTATATATATATATATATATATATATATATATACATACACACACACACACACACACATGGATATACACATGAATATAAAGCTACATAAATAAAACATTCAAAGAAATCTTGGCTGCACATTTCAAATAAAATTATAGAGTTTTATCTTTTATTTTCAGCCATAACTTTGTCCTGAAAGAATTGAATCCCTGTCTATACTTCTCGTGGTCCAAGACTCCACTAGAAAACAGTTGTTCTATGCAGTTTGATCGAGATAGAATGATTACTACTGCATATTCAGTTATTCCAACTAGTTCTTATGCCAAGAAGAGGAAACTTGAAATTATAGGCTTTCTTTTTAATTTATTTTTGAACTATGATAAGTAAGAATAACTAAGTCCAGTTCAACTTCAACTAAATGAAGAAAATTAAAGTAAAACAAAAAATTGGAGAAAGTGTTTAAGTAAGGCAATTCATCTACTTACAGACTTTGTTTAAATTATATTAATTTATTGAATTTACAATCACTAACTTACAGTACATATGCATGCTGTAGGCTACACAGATATTACTTCTTTTCCCCCTTATATGATTTAGATAGAATTATTTTTCCAACATAAAAGTAATGGTAGAATACAGCTGGTGACATAATCAGAAATGATAGACTAGGTAATTCCAGAGTTTGGTCCATCCCCCAAATTATGTCAGAATAAATTTTTGCATAGCTCTGAATCTAGTCAAAAACTCAAAAGAACTAAAGGTATGCTTGATGAATAAAGAAGATGGTGCTTTATGATAAAAAGCTCTATGGCTTTTAAACTGCACAACTACCTTCCCAAACTCCAAATAGACAGTGGTTATGAAGATAACAGCTCACATTCCTGGTGCTAGTTGCTATTGACAGTGAGAGCATGTTCACAAAAGGCCTGAGAAGATGCTAAGATTTTATACCTTGCCTTTATCTTTAGGCTCTCTTAAGCAGGAATTAAATTTGGCTAAGGCATAATTGTAAATGTAATAATTTGACATGAAGTACTGTCTCAACACAAAGCCAATCTGCAAAGGCTGAGAACTTTTTTTTCTTTTATTCCCTTTTTTTTTCTTTTTTGGTTCCAGGTGTTTTTAAGACCACTACCTAATAACTATTTGACCAGTTAGCAAGTGAATCACAGACTTCAGTGGCCACATATTACAAAGTATTCAGTCTTTACAAAACTAGTTTAGAAAAATAACTAAACAAGCAAACAACAATGACCAACATCAAGCACTAATAACAAATCATGGTTATTGGAAACAAAGTGATATCAAGCTTTGATGCCATGAGTGATGTCAGGGTCATGGCAAATTTGTGTGTGGCTCTCTTCCTTTAAAGCTACAACCAGTAAAACATCCAGAACTCAACAAAGTACCTGTTCCCAAGACACCAGGATGCCAGAGAAGTCCATATATCTGTACATCTAAAGTTGGATGGAGTGGAACACATAGAGGAGGCAGAACCAGAGGAAGGATGGAGACCATGCTGGTATTCCCAGCCTTCTGGCTACAACAGCTGAGCTCATAGCCCCAGAGAAGCCAGTAACAGCAGGGGAGGTAGCACACATAACCCCAGCCTCCCATCCACAGTGGTGTCCTCAGCCACCGGTATCTGGGAAACAGTGACAGTGTGGTCTGAGATCCTATCCCTCAAGCTGCAAAGACCCTCATGATTCCTGCCCCCTACACCCCATTTACAACAGCAGAGGCCATGAACCCTACAACACCTGACAGAGCAGAGGTATCCATGTGAGCCCAGCTCCCACAGACTCTCCCCAGCCAATGTGGTGGTGGAGTCTGCAACTCAAAGGATCCCAGTCTTGGTGGAAGAGCACACTGTCCTGGCGCCCCAGAGAGTGATGCAGGCAACACTGACAGCAGCAAGGTAACAATGACCATGGAGGCAAAAGAAGCAATAATGAGGTCATAGAGCAGCACCTCTGACAGAGGCAGTGGGAGGTAGAATGCCAAATATAACTAGAGACAGCTCAGGTAAAAGGAATAAAAAACTTGTGTTATAATAACACCTACTGGAAAACAAAAGAAAAGCCTGACCCTGCTCCTCATTTCTTCAGGCTGGGAAATTGCTTCTAGACTCAGCTGTCCCTTGGCTCAGACATCCAAGAAAGATATCTATCTACATGGAGTATACAGACCCTTCTTTAGGAAGAAGAGTCATAAGAAATTTGACTGACTTGAAAAATAACATAGCTCTATTCACTGTTTTAGGAAAATCTTCCTGGCTCCTGTGTGTAGTAGATTCAGAATGCTTTTGCTATGAAGATTTAAAAATAAAGTAAGTAAGGAGGAAGGAGGCAATATGGTAGAGTAGATGGACTTGAGCTCACCCCCTCTTATGGAAACACCAAAATCACAACTAACTGCTAAGCAAACACTGATAAAAAAAATGCTGGAACCTACCAAAAAAAGATAAGCTACATCCAAAGAAAAAGAAGAAGCCAAAAAGAAGAGACAAAGAAGAGATGGTAGGAGGGGTGCAATTGTGAAAAAATGAAATCCCATACATGACAGATGAGCAATTCACAAACTAGAAAATAATTATACCACAGAAGTTCTCATACAAGAATGAAAGTTCTGAGCCCCATGTTGGACTCCCCAGCCTGGGGGTCTCTCCATGGGAGGAGGAGGCCCCAGAGAGTCTGACTTTGAAGGCCAGCAGGGGGTGACCACAGGAATTCCACAGGACAGGGGGAAACAGAAACTCCACAATTGGAAGGCACGCACAGGATCTCATGTGCACCAGGACCCAGGAATAAAGCAATGACCATGTAAGACACTGGATATACTTGCTAGTGTTGGAGGGTCCCCAGCAGAGACAGGGGTTGGCTGTGGCTCACTGTGAGGACACTGGCAGTGGCGGCTCTGACGTATGCTCATTGGTGTGGGCCCTCTAGGAGGCTGTCATTTTCTCACTAAGATATGGCCCCTCCCAACTGCCTGTAGGCTCAAGTGCTAGGATGCATCAGGCCACACAACCAAGGCAAGAACACAGCACCACCCATCAGCAGACAGGCTGCTTAGAGTCTTCCTGAATAAACAGTTGCCGGATAATAAACACACATCTTGACACGGCCCTGCCCACCAGAGGCAAAAGACCCAGCTCTACACACCAGTGGGCAGGAAAAAGTACCTCCCACCAGGAAGTCTGCACATGCCTCTTAGAGAGACTCATCCACCAGGGGGCAGGCAGCAGAAAGTAGAAGAACTACAACCCTGCAGCCTACAGAACAGAAACCACAATCACAGGAATTTAGACAAAAGGAGACAGCAGAGGAATATGTCCCAGAAGAACAACTAAGTTAAGTGAAGATAGGCAATCTACAATAATAATAATAAAAAAAACTCAGAGTAATGAGAGTGAAAATGATCCAAGATCTCAGAAAAAGAATGGAGGCACTGATTGAGAAGATACAAGAAATGTATATAAAAGAACTAGAAGAACTAAAGAACAAATGAAAAGAGATGAATACAATAATTGAAATGAAAAATACACTAAAAGGAATCAATAGCAGAGTAACTGAGGCAGAAGAACAGATAAATGACATGGAAGACAGAATGGTGGAAATCACTGCCATGAAACAGAATAAAGAAAAAAGAATTAGAATAAATGAGGACACAGTAAGAGACCTCAGGGAAAACATTAAACGCACCAAGATTTGCATTATAGGGGTCCCAGAAGGAGAAGAGAAAAACAAAGGGTCTAAGAAAATATTTGCAGAGATAATAGATGAAAACTTCCTTAACATGGGAAAGGAAACAATCATCCAAGTCCAGGAAGCTCATAGAGTACCAGACAAAAAAGAAATCCAAGGAGTAATACACTGAGACACATAATAAACAAATTGATGAAAATTAGAGACAAAGAAAAATATTAAAGGAAACAAAGGAAAGGCAACAAAAAACGTACAAGGAAATTTCCATAAGGTTATCAGCTGATTTCTCAGCAGAAATTCTGCAGGCCAGAAGGGAGTGGCACAATATATTTAAATTGATGAAAAGGAAGAAAATAATCTGCCCATCAAGACTCTCATTCAGGTTTGATGGAGAAATCAAAAGCTTTAAAGATAAGCAAAAGCTAATAGAATTCAGCACCACAAGACCAGCTTTGTAACAAATGCTAAAGGAACTGCTCTAAATGGAAAGGAAAAGGCCAAAATTAGAAACAAGAAAATTACAAATGGGAAAACTCACTAGTAAAGGCAAACATACAGTAAAGGTAGGAAATCAACTGTGCAAAAATATGATATCAAAACCAGCAATTGTGAGAAGAGAACACAAATGTAGAATATTGGAAAGTCATATGCAATTAAAAGACAAGCAACCTAAAACAATCTTGTTTATATACAGACTGCTATATCAAAACCTCACTGTAACCAAAACCCACAAATCTATAATAGATGTACACACAAAAAAGAAAAAAAAAAGAATCCAAACAAACACTAAAGTTAGTCATCAAATCAAAAGATAAGAGAGCAAAAGAGGAAGGGAAGAAAAAACACCTACAAAAACAAATGCAAAGTAATTAAGAAAATGGCAATAAGAACATACATATCAATAATTACGTTAAACATAAACAGATTAAATACTACAACCAAAAGACAGAATGGTTACAGAAACAAGAAACATATATATGCTGTCTACAAGAGACCCACTTAAGATAAAGGAACACATACAGACTTAAAGTTAGGGGATGGAAAAAGTTATCCCATGCAAATGAAAATCAAAAGAAAGCTGGAGTAGCAATACTCATATGACAAAATAGACTTTAAATTAAAGACTGTTATAAGAGACAAGGAAGGACACTACGTAATGATCAAGGGATAAATTAAACAAGAAGATATAACAATTGTAAATATATATGCAACCAACATAGGAGCTCCTCAATATACAAAGCAAATTCTAACAACCATAAAAGGAGAAATCAACAGTAACACAATAATGTGGGGGACTTTAACACCCCACTTTCATCAATGGACAGATCATCCAGATAGAAGATTAATAAGGAAACACAGGACTTAAAAGACAGATTTGACCAGATAGACTTAATTGATATTTTTAGAGCAATCCATCCAAAAGTAGCAGAATACATATTTTTCTCAAGTGTACCTAGAATATTCTCCATGATTGATCACGTGCTAGGTGACAAATTGAGCCTCAGTAAATTTAAGAAGACTGAAATTATATCAAGCATCTTTGCCAACTACATGCTATTAGAATTCAACTACAAGAAAACATGGTAAAAAAAATAAACACACGTGGAGGCTAAACAATATGCTACTAAATAACCAATAGAGGGCTTCCATGGGGGAGCAGTGGTTCAGAGTCTGCCTGTCGATGCAGGGGACATGGGTTCGTGCCCCAGTCTGGGAAGATCCCACATGCCACGGAGCGGCTGGTCCCGTGAGCCATGGCTGCTGAGCCTGCACGTCCGGAGCCTGTGCTTCTCAATGGGAGAGGCCACAACAGTGAGAGGCCCGCATACCGCAAAAAAAAAAAAAAGCAAAAGCAAAAGCAAACATTTCTTCACTGAAGAAATCAAAGAGGAAATTTATAAAAATACCTAGAGACAAATGAAAACAAAGCACTATGACCCAGAACCTATGAGATGCAGCAAAATCAGTTCAAAATGGGAAGAATATAGCAATACAGTATTACCTCAGGAAACAAGAAAAATCTAAAATCTAAATAAACAACCTAACCTTACACATAAAGCAACCAGAGAAAGAAGAAAAACAAAACCCAAAGTTAGGAGAAGGAAAGAAATCATAAAGATCAGAGCAGGAATAAATGAAATGGAGACAAAGAAAACAGTAGAAGAGATCAATGAAACTAAAAGCTTATTCTTTGAAAAGTTAAACAAAATTGATAAACCTTTAGCCAGACTCATCAAGAAAAAGAGGGAGAGGGCCTAGATCAATAAAATTATAAATGAAAAAGAAGTTACAACAGACACCACAGAAATACAAAAGATCATAAGACTATGACAAGCAACTATATGCCAATAAAATGGACTACCTAGAAGAAATGAACAAATTCGTAGAGAAGTAAAATCTCCCAAGACTGAACCATGAAGAAATAGAAAATATGAACAGACCAATCAGAAGTACTGGAATTGAAACTGTGATTTAAAAAACTCCCAACAAATGTCCAGAACCAGATGGCTTTACAGGCTAATTCTAGAAAACATTCAGAGAAGAGTTAACACTTATCCTTCTGAAATTATTCCAAAAAATCTCAGAGGAAGGAATACTTCCAAACTCATTCTATGAGGGCACCATCACTTTGGTATAAAAACCAGACAAAGTTATCACACAAAAAAGAAAATTATAGGCCAATATCACTGATGAATATAGATGCAAAAATCCTCAATGAAATACTAACAATTGGAATCCAATAATACACTAAAAGGATCATACATCATGGTCAAGTGGTATTTATCCCAGGGATAGAAGTATTTTTCAATATCAATCAGTGTGATACACCACATAAACAAATTGAAGAATAAAAAACATATGATCATCTTAATAGATGCAGAGAAAGCTTGAGACAAAATTCAACACCCATTTATGATAAAAACTCTCCAGAAAGTGGGCATAGAGGGAACATACCTCAATATAATAAAGGACATTTACAACAAACTTACAGCTAACATCATACTCAATGGTGAAAAGCTGAAAACATTTCCTCTGAGATCAGGAACAAAACAAGGATGTCCACTCACACCATTTTTTTTAAAAAATTATTTATTTATTTATTTATTTTGTCTGTGTTGGGTCTTTGTTGCTGTGTGCGGGCTTTCTCTAGTTGCAGCAAGCAGGGGCTATGCTTTGTTTTGGTGCATGGGCTTCTCATTGTGGTGGCTTCTCTTGTTGCAGAGCACTGGCTCTAGGCATGGGGGCTTCAGTAGTTGTGGCATGCAGGCTCAGTAGTTGTGGCTTGTAGGCTCTAAAGCACAGGATCAGTAGTTGTGATGCACAGGCTTAGTTGCTCTGTGGCATGTGGGATATTCCCAGACCAGGGCTCAAACCCATGTCCCCTGCACTGACAGGTAGGTTCATAACTACTGCACCACCATGGATGTCCCCTCTCACCACTTTTATTCAAAATAGTTTTGGAAGTCTTAGGCACGGCAATCAGAAAAGAAAAAGAAATAAAAGGAATCCAAATTGGAAGGAAGAAGTAAAAATGTCACTGTTTTCAGATGACATCATAATATACATAGAAAATCCTAAAGGTGCTACCAGAAAACTACTAAAGCTCATCAATGAATGGTAAATTTGCAGGATACAAAATTAATACACAGAAATATCTTACATTCCTATACACTAACAATGAAAGATCAAAAAGAGAAATTAAGAAACAATCCCATTTACCACTTCATCAAAAGTAATTAAATACCTAAGAATAACCCTACCTAAGTAGACAGAAGACCTGTACTCTGAAAACTATAAGGATCTGATGAAAGTAATAGAAGATGACACAAGCAGATGGAAAGATATACCAGGTTCTTGGATTGGAAGAATCAATATTGTTAAAATGACTATACTACCCAAAGCAATCTACAGATTCAATGCAATCCCTATCAAATGACCAAGGACATTTTCCACAGAACTAGATTTAAAGGATCTTAAAATTTCTATAGAGACACAAAAGACCCCCAATAGCCAAAACAAACTTGAGATACGAAAACAGAGCTGGAGGAATCAGTTTCCCTGACATCAGACAATACTACAAAGCTCCAGTAATCAAAACAGTATGGTACTGGCACCAAAACAGAAATACAGATCAATGGAACAGGATTTGAATCCCAGAGATAAACCCATGCACCTATGGCCAATTAATATACAGCAAAGGAGGCAAAAATATATAATGGAGAAAAGACAGCCTCTTCAATAAGTGGTGCTGGGAAAACTGGACAGCTACATGTAAATAAATGAAATTACAACATTCTTTAAAACCATACACAAAAATAAACTCAGAATGGATTAAAGACCTAAATGTAAGACTGGATACTATAAAACTCTTACAGTAAGATATAGGCAGAACACTTTCTGACATAAATCCCAGCATATCATTTTCAACCTGTCTCTTAAGGGAAATGAAAACAAAAACAAATGCGACCTAATCAAACTCAAGAGCTTTTGCAAAGAAAAGGAAACCATAAACAAAATGAAAAGACAACCCACAGAATGGGAGAAAATATTTGCAAACGATGAGACCAACAGGGGATTCATCTCCAAAATTTACAAACAACTTAGACAGCTCAATATCAAAAAAAAAAAAAACAAAAAACAACCCAATCAAAAAATGGGCAGAAGACCTAAACAGACATTTCTACAAAAAAACACATACAGATGGCCAAGTGGCACATGAAAAGATGCTCAACATCATTAATTATTAGAGAAATGCAAATCAAACTACATGAGATATCACCTTCCACCAGTCAAATCATCAAAATTCTATATACAATAAATGATGGAAAGGGTGTGGAGAAAAGGGAACCCTCCTACACTGCTGGTGAGAATGTAAATTGGTACAGCCACTCTGGAGAATAATAACATGGTTGTTCCTTAAGAAACTAAAAATAGAGTTACCATATGATCCAGCAATCCCACTCCTGGTTCGAAAGGATACAGGCACCCCAATATTCATTGTAGCACTGTTTAAAATAGCTAAGGCATGGAAGCCACCTGAATATCCATCGACAGATGAACTGATGAAGACATTCTCCATATATACAATGAAATATTACTCAGCCATTAAATGGAATGAAATAATGCCATTTGCAGCAACATGAATGGGCTTAGAGATTATCATGCTAAGTGAAGTATGTCAGACAGGGAAAGGCAAATATCATATACCACTTATATGTGGAATCTAAAAAAATAATACCAACCACATTATTTACAAAACAGAAACAGACTCACAGACTTAAGAGATCGAACTTATGGTTATCAGGGGGAAGGGTTGTGGGGAGGGACAGATTGCGAGTATGGGATTGACATATACACGCTGCTATATTTAAAGTAGATAACCAACAAGGACTTACTGTATAGCACAGGGAACTCTGCTTAATGTTCTGTAATAACCTAAATGGGAAAAGTATTTGAAAAAGTGTAGATATATGTAAAAAATAAATAAAAATTTAAAAACAAAAATAATAGCTGTAGCTTTTCCTTACAAAGACAAAATTAGCATCTTCTCCTACCCCTTGGTCTCTCTCTTCCCTTTCAGCCCTTATACTCTTCAATGACATGGTCTTGAGCTCCCATGACAGCACATTAAATTTGTCTAGATTTTTCAGTTCTGAGTTGTTTAAATATATATATATATATATATATATATATATATATATATATATATACACTTGTTTTTTTCTTTGATCTGGTAATTATTTTAAAACACTAAACTTTACTAAGTTATTTGTTCAGCTTTCACAAATCTCTAGTATTATCTGTGGAATTTGTTTCCATTACTGAGCTAGTTATTTCAAAAATTGTTTTTCAGGTTTTCCTTGTGGTGCAGTGGTTGAGAGTCTGCCTGACGATGCAGGGGACATGGGTTCATGCCCCGGTCCAGGAAGATCTCACATGCCACAGAGTGGCTGGGCCCATATGCCATGGCTGCTGAGCCTGCACATCTGGAGCCTGTGCTCTGCAATTGGAGAGGCCACAACAGTGAGAGGCCTGCGTACTGCAAAAAAAAAAAAAAATGTTTTTCGAGGGAGGACTGTATTTTTGTTTAAACCTGAGCCATTGAATGCTCTGACTTTTTTTAGCCTTTAACATTTGAATGGATGTTTAGCTGGATATAAAATTCTCACTTCAAATTCTTTTCCTTTGTTGTTTTGGTCAATTCATTTTGAAACTTATTCCTTTGTAAGTGGTCTATTTTTCTTTTTTCTTTTTTTAGAGTTTTAGAATGTTTTGTTTTCTGATACTCACTCTAATATTTCTAAGTGTGTATTTTTCATTACCCATCCTGTTTGGTGTATTTGGCACTCTTTGAAACTGAGATCTTTCATCTTTCTTCAGTTCCAAGGTTATCTTCATTATTTCTTCAAATATCTCCTCCCTTGATTTATTTTACTCTCCTAAGACTCCTAATATCTAGATATTGGCACTTATATTTCCATCTCATTTTTGGTTGATGTATAATTTCATTCAATAAAATGCACAGATGTTAAGTGTTCTATTCAATGTGTTTTGACCAATTAAATTACTTTGTAACCATAACCCCAAAATAAGATTTTAAAAAATTTATATCTCTCTAGCAAGTTCCCTCACACCCCTTTCAGGTCTATCTTTTCTCCCAAATTGCAATCATTATTCTGATTTATTTTACAACAGATTAGATTGGTCTCTTTTAGAGTTTGATATACATGGAATAATACAGCAGATTCTCTCCTATATCTAGCTTCTTTCACTTAGCATGATATTTTTGAGATTCATCCATGTTTGTTGCCTCATCATTTCTCTTTTTTTTTTTGCCAAGTGGTTTTCCATTTTATTGTTATATCACCATTGTTTGTCCATTCATGTCTTAGTGAATATTTAAACTGTTTCCAGTTTGGGGCTATTATAAATAAAGTTCCTGTGAACACTTATATATGAAAAAAATACCCTGAGCTATCTTGAGAAGGTAGAAAAAAAAACTAGAGGCATATATTTTTTTATTTTAAACTATATTACAAATCTATAATAATCAAAACAGTATATTACTTGCATGAAAACAGGCACATAGACCAAATGGAACAGAATAGAGAAACCTGAAAAATAAATCCACCCTTATATGGTCAATTAATTTACAGCAATTAGTCAAACTCATTGAAACAGAGAGCAATTAGTCAAACTCATTGAAACAGAGAGTAGAATAATGTTCACCAGAGGGAGAAATGGAGTGATGTTGTTCATGCTGCATAAAGTTTCAGTTTTGCAAGATGAATAAGTTCTGAATTGTTTTCAGACTTTGTCTATTACAAACAATCTTGCAATCAATAACTTTGCACATATATTGTTTGATGTGTGCTTGTGTGCATGTATGTGTGTGTGTGTGTGTGTGTTGTGCAGGATTGTTTCCAGAAGTGGCAATGCTGAGTCAAAGGACATATACATTTGAAATTTTGCTTTTCCTGTAAGTTATAATTCTTCATCATAAAGTGGAAAGAGTGTGTTATAATCTAAAAGGAAGTGGTATTTCAGTGTAGTTTCAATTTGCTATTCTCTTATTATGTGTGAGGTTGAGCATCTTTTCATGTTTTAAGGACAATTTCTATTTCTTATTCTCTGAATTGTCTGTCCATGTTTTTTCTCCATTCCATATTAAGATATTTTTCTTTTTTTCTGACTTCTATGAGAATTTTTTATGTTGGAAATATTAGATCCTTTTCTGTCACATGAATTGCTTACCTTCAATTTGTCATTTGTCCTTGACCTTGCATAGGGTAAATTTTTTTTTTAGTATCTTTATTGGGGTATAATTGCTTTACAATGGTGTGTTAGTTTCTGCTTTATAACAAAGTGAATCAGCTATTCATATACATATATCCCCATCTCCTCCCTCTTGCACCTTGCATAGGGTATTTTTTAATGAAGGTTTAAATTTTTTTCATTTAGTCAATTTTATCAGTCTTTGTAATATGTAATGGTATATAGTTTGAGGTAGGGATATAGCTTTATTTGTTTTCCAGATCACTACCAGTTGCCCCAAACCATGTATTACAAAGTTTGTTTTTACTCACATTGTTTCCATGTATAAGCTTATATATGGAATATGTATTTTAATCAAATGGTTAGTCTATCTCTTTTAGTATCACACTGATTTAATTATCCAATATTTATACTATGTTTTGTAATCTGATTGGGCTTTATTTTGTGTCATTTTATGAAATGATCATTCATGTGAGGCCACAAGAAAAGACAGAGGAGAGGTTCAGGAAAACATTTATTATAATCACAGATTATAGAAAGAGAAGGCATGGTAGGCCATGCATTACCACATGGGAAAAACACCAGGGTGTTCAGGATGCAGAAGACAGGAACAAAGGGAATATTTAGACCACTGCCTTTACTGAGTTTTCTGCAGGAAAGGCAAATCAGGGAAAGCTAAGCAGCTTAGGATTGGCTAGTTTGAGTAATTTCAATAGGCTTTTGTCTATAGGGGGCTATCTCTAGCTGCCTGGCATCTGGCACTTAGATGATTAAGGGAGAATAATATTATCTCCTGGCATGTGTGGGCCAAATAGAGGAGGTATGGCTCTGGACTGGTTAGTTTGTATATCAAAACCAAATTCCAGATGAGCTTTTTGCTAACTCTAAGAATTGGCTCACCCTGGGAGGGGTAGTCTCTCCCCAGCCAAAAAGAAGGTCAAAACATCATAATGAGAATTTTGTTTTTAAGTAAAATACAGGCTAATGCTCCTCATAGTTCTTCCTTTTCATTTTTTCTTGATTATTTATTTTAAAAAAGTAATTTACATGAAGCAAAACATTCAGATTTCAAAGTGTAGAATACAATGAGGTTTGAAAAATATATAAACCTTTGTAATAACTAACCCAATTAAGGTATAGAATGATTTTATCACCTCATTAATTTTCCTCATGGCTTTTTACAGTCAATCCCCAGACACTGACAGGCAATCATCATTTCACTTTTTTCACCCTAGATTAATTTTGCTTTTTCTAGGACTTCTTAGAAATGGATGTATATAGTATGTTCTCTTTTGTATTTGGCTTTTTTGACTCAAAAAAGCCAAATACAAAAGATGTTTTTGAGATTAAGTCATATTTTTGTTATTGTATGTGTTGGTAGTGCATTGTTTTTTACTGCTGAATAGTATTCCATTTCATGGCCATATCAGAATTTATTTATCTGTCTACCTAAGGATATACTGGTTGTGTACAGCTTTTAGGTACTGTGAATAAAACTGTCTTCAACATTATTATACAACTATTTTTGTGGGTTTCTATTTTTCTAGGGTGAATTGCTGAGGTATTATGTATATAATAGATATAATACACAATAGATTATGTAAAAATACATAATATGATACAAGTAATAAAAATTATATTTATAATTTTTCTGTTTTCAGAAGTGGTTGTAGCATTTTACACTCACACAAGCAATGTGTGAGTGTTCCATTTGCTCCACATCCTTACCAACATTTCATGTATCAGTATTTTTAACTCTAGCCATTCAAGCTTATGTAAAGTGATATATTTTTTCTTTTTTTCCTGATGACTGGATGTTGAGCATTTTCTCATTTGCTAATTAGCCATTCATATATTTCCTCTGTGAAGTGTCTATTCAAGTATTTCAAATTGGTTTTCCTTTTTAAAAATCATCAAATTATAGAAGTTCTTTATTTATTCTGGTTAAGATATCTTTTTTGGATTATGTGCATTGCAAATATCCTCTCCCAGTCTAGGTTAGAGTTTTCATTTAGGCAATGGCATTCCTTGATGAGCAGATGTTTTTAATTTTGATGAAATACTATTTACCATTTTTCATTTTATGCTTAGTGCTTTTGCTAAGTTCTCTAAAAAATATTTGCCTGAATTGTGAAAATGTATTCTAAGTCTTCTCTAGAATGTTGAAACTCTTAGAATTTATGTTTAGTTTGGTGATTCATCTTGGATCAACTTTTCTTTATGGTATGAGGTAGAAGCTGATGTACTTTTTTAATGTAAAGGTACCCAGTTATTCCAACAGCTTAAAGAGTCTCTTCTTTCCTCACTGAATTACCTTGGTGCTTCTGTTGAAAATCAATTAACTGATTATTTATAGGGCTACTTTTGGACTTTATTTTGTGACATTGAGTATTTATACTGATTCCAATACAATGCAGTCTTTTTCTTAATGGAACTATAGTTAATTTACAATGTTGTGTTAGTTTCAAGTGTACAGCAAAGTGATTCAGTTATATATATATATATATATATATATATATAATAGATATCTTCTAAAGATATATATATATATATCTTCTGTTTCAGATTCTTTTCCATTATTACAAGATACTGAATATATTCCCTGTGCTATACAGTAGGTCCTTCTTATTTACTTATTTTATATATAGTAGTGTGTATATGTTAATCCCAAACTCCTTATTTATCTCTCCCCCCATCCCCCCCACAATCCCCTTTAGAAACCATGTTTTATTTTTATGTCTGTGACTGTATTTCTGTTTTTGTAAATAAGTTCTTTTCTGTCATTTTTTTAGATTCCACATATAAGTGATATCATATGCTATTTGTCTTTGTCTGACTTACTTCACTTAATATAATAATCTTTAGGTCCATCCATGTTGCTGCAAATGGCATTATTTCATTATTTTTTATGGTAAAATAAAAGATATACCACATCTTCTTTATCAATTCATCTGTTGATGGACATTTAGTTTGCTTCTATGTCTTAGCTACCATAAATAGTGCTGCAGTGAGCACTGGTGTGTGTGTATCTTTTGAATTAGAGTTTTCTCTGGGTACATGCCCAGGAGTGGGATTGTAGGATCATACAGTAACTCTAGATTTATTTTTTTAACAAACCTCCAGATTTTCTCCATTGTGGCTGCACCAATTTATATTCTCACCCAGAGAGTAGGAGGGGTTCCTTTTTCCCCACAACGTCTCCAGCATTTGTTATTTGTAGACTTTTTAATGATGGGCATTCTGACTGGTGTGTGGTGTTAACTCATTATAGTTTTGATTTGCATTTCTCTAATAATTAGCAATATTGAGCATCTTTTCATGTGTCTGTTGGCCATCCATATATCTTCTTTGGAGAAACGTCTACTTAAGTCTTCTGCCCATTTTTTTAAAATCAATTAATTAATTTATTTATTTTGGCTGTGTTGGGTCTTTCTTGCTGCACGTGGGCTTTCTCTAGTTGCGGCGAGTGGGGGTTACTCTTCGTTGCAGTGCATGGGCTTCTCATTGTGGTGGCTTCTCTTGTTGTGGAGCACGGGCTCTAGGCACGTGGGCTTCAGAAGCTGTGGCACGTGAGCTCAGTAGTTGTGGCACACAGGCTTAGTTGCTCCGCGGCATGTGGGATCTTCCTGGACCAGGGCTCAAACCCGTGTCCCCTGCATTGGCATGCAGGCTCCCAACCACTGCTCCACCAGAGAAGTCCCATTCTGCCCATTTTTTGATTGAGCTGGTTTTTTGATACTGTACTGGTAAATGGTCTCTCAGTATTTTCTATTTCTTCCTGGTTCAGTCTTGGGAGATTGTACATTTCTAAGAATTTGTCCATTTCTTCTACTTTGTTCGTTTTCTTGGTATATAGTTGTTTGTAGCAGTCTCTTCTGATCTTCTGTGTTTCTGTGGTTTTGGTTGTAACATCTCCTTTTTCATTTCTGAATTTATTAATTTAGGCCCTTTCACTTTTTTTCTTGATGAGTCCAGCTAAAGGTTTATCAATTTTGTTTATCTTTTCAAAGAACCAACTTTTAGTTTCACTGATCTTTTCTCTTTCTTTAGCCTCTATTTCATTTATTTCTGCTCTGATCTTTTTGATTTCTTTCCTTCTTCTACTTTTGGATTTTGTTTCTTCTTCTTTCTCTAGTTGCTTTAGGTGTAAGGTTAGGTTTTCTATTTGAGATTTTTCTTGTTTCCTGAGGTAAGATTGTATTGCTATAAACTTCCCTCTTAGAACTGCTTTTGCTGTGTCCCATAGGTTTTGGATCATTATTTTTTATTTTCATTTGTCTCTAGATAATTTTTGATTTCATCTTTGATTTCTTCAGTGAGCCATTGGTTGTTTAGTAACATATTGGTTAGCCCCCTTGTGTTCGTGTTTTTTGCATTTTTTTAAATCTCGTAGTTGATTTCTACCCTCATAGTGTTGTGGTCAGATAAGTTGCTTGATATGATTTCAGTTTTCATAAATTTACTGAGGCTTGCTTTGTGGCCCAGCATGTGATCAATCCTGGAAAATATTTTATGTGCACTTGAAAAGAATGTGTATTCTACTGCTTTTGGAGGAAAGGCATATAAAAAATTAATTAAGACCATATGGTCTAATGTGTCATTTAAGGCCCGCATTTCCTTATTGACTTTCTTTCTCAATGATCTTTTCATTGGTGTAAGTGAGGTGTTAAATTTCCCTACTATTATTGTGTTACTGTCAAATTCTCCTTTTAGTCTGTTAACATTTGCTTTATATATTGAGGTGCTCTTGTGTTGTGTGCATATATATTTACAATTGTTATATCTTCTTGGATTGATCCTTTGATCATTATGTAGTGTCCTTCTTTGTCTCTTGTGACAATCTTTATTTTAAAGTCTATTTTGTCAGATATAAGTATAGCTACTCCAGCTTTCTTTTGGTTTCCATTTGCATAGGATATCTTTTTCCATCCCCTCACTTTCAGTCCGTACATGTCTCTAGATCTGAAATGAGTTTCTTGTAGGCAACAATTATATGGGTCTTGTTGTTGTATCCATTCAGCCAGTCTGTGTCTTTTGGTTGTAGCATTTAGTCTGTTTATACTTAAGGTAATTATTGATATGTATGTTTGTATTGCCATTTTATTCATTGTTTTGAATTTGTTTTTATAGGTCTTTTGTTCCCTTTCCTTCTTTTGCTCTCTTCTCTTGAGATTTGATTACTATCTTTAGTGTCATGTTTGGATTCTTTTTTCTTTTGTGTGTGTATATCTATTACAGATTTTTTTTTTGGCAGTACCTGTGAGGTTTCTGTATAGGAGTCTATATATGTGCTTGTTTTAAGTTGCTGATCTCTTAATTTCAAACACATTTTACATACCCTGCATTTGTACTCTCCTCCCCTCATGATTATGGTTTTTGATGTTATATTTTACATCTAATTCTTTTGTGTATCCCTTAACTGCTTTTTGTGAATACAAATGATTTTGCTACTTTTGTCTTTAACCTCCCTACGAGCTCTCTGAATGGATGATTTTCTACCTTTATTGTATTTTTGCTTTTACCAGTGAGATTTTCCATTTTGTAGTTTTCTTGTTTCTAGTTGTGGCCTTTTCTTTTCTCCCTACAGATGTTCCTTTAGCATTTTATGTAAAGCTAGTTGGGTGGTGCTGAATTCTTTTAGCTTTATCTTGTCTGTAAAGCTTTTGTTTTCTCCATCAAATGTGAACAAGTGCCTTGCTAGGTAGAGTATTCTTGGTTGTAGGTTTTTCTCTTTCATCACTTTAAGTATAATGTGCCACTCCATTCTGGCCTATGGACAAATCAGCTGATAGCCTTATGGAGATTCCCTTGTATGCTATTTTTCCCTTGTTGCTTTTAAAATTCTCTCTTTATCTTTAATTTTTGTCATTTTGATTGCATTGTGCCATGGTGCATTCCTCTGTGGGTTAATCCTGTATGGGACTTTCTGTACTTTCTGGAATTGGGTGACTGTTTCCTTCACCAGGGTAAGGGAGTTTTCAGCTATTATCTCTTCAAATATTTTCTCAGGCCCTTTCTCTGTCTCTTCTCCTTATGGGACCTCTATAATGCAAGTATTAGCATTTTTGATGTTTTCCCAGAGGTCTCTTAAACTTTCCTTGTTTCTTTTTATTCTTTTTTTCTTTTTTCTGTTTGGCCACAGTGATTTCCAGCAATCTGTGATTTCTGTTTTCCAGTCACTGATCTGTTCTTCTGCCTCACTTAGTCTATTATTAATTCCTTCTAGTGTATTTTTCATTTCAGTTATTTTATTCTTTAATTTTGTTTGTTTGTCCTTTATATTTTCTAATTCTCTGTCAAAAAACTTATAATTTCTCATCTGTACATCCATTCTGCTCCCAAGTTCTTTGATCATCTTTACAGTCATTACTCTGAACTCTTTCTCTGGTAGATTGCTATCTCCACATCACTTAATTCTTCTTCTTGGGTTTTATTTTGTTCTTTCATGAAACATATTTCAAAGGACCATAAAAATAAGGAATATGTACAGAAAAGGCCCACAATTCCTAACATTAACTTCTAAGAGTTACCCTCCACACATTTTGAATATTCTACTCTCTGATTACAAGGTTAGAGAATATTTTTGTTTTAGTTTTGTTTGAATTTTGCTGATAAGAAAAGTGATATAGTCCCTCTCCATTTACATCTTACATTGTGAATAAATTTGGTTAGTAGAGGTATGTGCCAAAACATATATTACTCCAAAGCTTGAAGGATGGTTCAGCTACATAAAAAGACCAAAATGAGAGACCCATCTCTTAAAATAATTAATCAAACTACATATTGATTCTAAATAGTAAACTGCAGCAAATAAGCAAAAAAAACCTTCCTGCTCAAACAATTATCATTCACTAAACCAAAGGAATATAAACAACTACTTGGAAATAACAACAGAAATATAAAGCAAAATCCTCAGTTAACCCTTGTGGAATAGGATGGAAAGGTAGGAAGAATTAGTATTTACTGAAAGAACTTCCCCCATAATATAGTAAAATGAGAAGAGTAAACCAAAACATAAAGGAAAAACTAGAAATATTCAGGATCCTGTTTTCATTTTATGCACATTAGCACATGGTTTCCCTGAGGTTTTCAGGGTAGAGTTCACTTAAGATTTAATCTTGCTTTTTACTAGCCATAGTTCAGCACTTAAGCATACATTATATATAAATAAAAGGACAGATATTCATAAAAGTTCATTAGGGGAAAATAAACTGGAAGATGAAATTAAAGCTGTGCTTAGGGATGTGACATTTGAGAACAGAGAGGAAAGTTAAATCACAGGAATCAGAATAAGCTACTAGGTATTTTTGCCAATGTTTACCTAGTCTTTGCAATATTTTAAAATGAAAGATTTGTCCCTAAAATGTTTTAATGGTTTAATTTGATAATGGGCAATAATTGAATCTAAATAGTCAAACTATCTTTGGTGAAGCAGCTTAAGCATGTATTTATCAGTGACAGGGCCTTGAAAGTGTGTTAATGTAACCCATTGTATTTTAGTGAATACAAAGTTTTCAATATACAAGTTATCTCATTATTGCATTTATTTGTCAAATACAAGTTCACAGTCTTATATTGCTTTAGAATATTTCTACTATGTTTAATATCATAAATTCACTACCCTAAATTTTCTCCCCTTCTTCATTGATGTTACATGTTAAAAACATAATTTAAATTTTAATTAACACAAGGATACTTGTTGAAATAGATTTTGTTTCAAGTAATTAATAGATACAATATCAAAGTAAAATTTTATTTTTGTAAATTAAAGTTGCTTTATAATTAAAGATATTTAATATCACAAAATATGACATTTAGAATGTCACTCCATACTTCTAAGATTTATTAATTTCAACTTTGTATTCCACCCTATAAATTTCCAGCAATATATATTCAAAAATGTCCTAGTAATTGGTTATTTCTGTACATTTTCAAATCAATTTTATTTACATAGAAGATATTTATTATATATTTTGCATATATTTTTGAAATCATCATATTCTGAAATAAACTCTATAAGCTCTGCTATAACAGTGATTTTTGCTGAATTCTAAACCTGGTTTATTTTCTAATGACAATTATCCTTTTATGAACAAAACCTTTATGCAGACAGCACTAGATATACTTTGTACCAAACGGAAGGGTATCTTTCTCAAAATGGAATTAGGTATCCAGGTAGGCAGCTGGAGCACAGCAGACTACATTACTGTGGGAGGAGGGAGAACTTTGACCATTGAAACTCAGCTAATTTCCCTATGCTAATATAATACTGACAAAATTCAGGACCTCAGTGTTTATAATGGTAATTGAAAAACATTCAAGCAGTCAAGTTTCAGGGAATTCAGTTAATCTACACACTTCAGAGACTAAATCAACTGTGATGAGTTTTTAAAATTGTGTTGTAATAAATGCTCTTTAAAATTTTTTAAATTCCACTGTTAAAAAATATTTGTAAGCCCCAGCTGATGGCCCATAGTCATAGTGCTTTGTTGATCTGGTTACATGAAGATCTGCTTTATAAATATTAGAGAGTAAAGTAAATAGTTATTGCCAATCCAGGTCTATAAAATAGTCATTCACTAAGATGAAAAACAAAACAAAATACTCCAATGTCTGATTATGTAATATGGAAAACCTGCAAAGAAAAAACAAAGGTGAAAGAGCCAAAACTTCAGTCCAGTGTCAAAGTAGAGTAAGAAAACAGTATTTTTGCAGGATTTTCTTTCAAAGAAAAGTGAAAAGCAGTGGAAGTAGCTGACTCTGATAGGAAGAATGATGATCTAGGCAAAATGTTTTATCCTTCTATGTTATCCAAATTCTTAAAAATGATTGTGTCTGTACATTGTGTTAAAATTGATAAAGCTTTTGAAATTACCCTTATGTATTCTAAACTTCTTTTGAGAACTCCAAATGAAAACCAAATGCCAATATTTAGTATCAAGTAATTAAGGTATGCTTTTAATGTTGAAAGTAATACAATTCAATTCTTTTGACTTTTACTAATGATATATGACTGCAAAAACTTGTATAAAATACTCTTTTATTGTATGTCCACTTGAAACATGGTCTTCCTGCTTCTTAAAATGTACTTTCTAGTTCTCTCCCTCTCAGCCATTTAAAAGAAAAATGGCTAAGGGCTGAATATTACTTACCACAGGAGGCAAGCAAACTCCTATCTATTTACAACTAGTAACCAGACTAATCCCTTGTCACCACATTGATCATTCTTCCTGTTATCTTGAATGTGATAAATGACCAGTTAAGCATTGGTAAAACTGTAGTTAAATCTGTAGCAATCCAAGAGGGTGAGCAAGTGGAGGAAACAAAAGCCATAGGAGTGGTGTTGGAAGAAAGGAGCATTTTTTAAAAACCTGTACTTGAATGTTTATAGCAGATTTATTTTTAATCACCAACAACAGGAAACAACTGGATGTTCAATAGGTGAGTGATTAAATAAATTGTGTACATTCATACCATGGGTGTACCACAATAAAAGGAACAATCTATTGATATACACAACAACTTGGAGGAATCTCCAAAAAATTATGCTAAATTAAAGAAGCCAATCCCAAATGCTTACATGTTGCATTTTCATTTATGGATGTGGGGGGGAGCTGGAGGCTTTAAGGTATAGTTATAAAAAGGCAGCATGAGGAATCTTTGTGGTAATTGAACTGTCCTATATATTGACTGTGGTGGTGACCACACCAACCTCCACATATAATAAATTGCATAGAACTAAATACATGTATATGGGCACACATACAAATAAATATGTGTAAAACTGGTGAAAGCTGAACAAAATCAGTGGATCATATCAATGTCAAAATCCTGGTTGTGATAATGTATTATAGTTTTACAAGATGTTACCATTGGGGGAAACATAGGATCCCTCTGGATTATTTCTTCCAAATGCATGTGAATCTACACAATGAGATATCATCTCACACCAGTTAGAATGTCCATCATCAAAAAATCTAGAAACAATAAATGCTGGAGAGGGTGTGGAGAAAAGGGAACACTCTTGCACTGCTGGTGGGAATGTGAATTGGTACAGCCACTATGGAGAACAGTATGGAGGTTCCTTAAAAAACTACAAATAGAACTACCGTATGACCCAGCAATCCCACTACTGGGCATATCCCCTGAGAAAACCATAATTCAAAAACAGTCATGTACCAAAATGTTCATTGCAGCTCTATTTACAATAGCCCGGAGATGGAAACAACCTAAGTGTCCATCATCAGATGAATGGATAAAGAAGATGTGGCACATATATGCAATGGAATATTACTCAGCCATAAAAAGAAAAGAAATTGAGCTATTTGTAATGAGGTGGATAGACTTAGAGTCTGTCATACAGAGTGAAGTAAGTCAGAAAGAGAAAGACAAATACCGTATGCTAACACATATATATGGAATTTAAGAAAAAAAATGTCATGAAGAACCTAGGGGTAAGACAGGAATAAAGACACAGACCTACTAGAGAATGGACTTGAGGATATGGGGAGGGGGAATGGTGAGCTGTGACAAAGCGAGAGAGAGGCATGGACATATATACACTACCAAAGGTAAGGTAGATAGCTAGTGGGAAGCCGCCGCATAGCACAGGGAGATCAGCTTGGTGCTTTGTGACCGCCTGGAGGGGTGGGATAGGGAGGGTGGGAGGGAGGGAGACGCAAGAGGGAAAAGATATGGGAACATATGTATATGTATAACTGATTCACTTTGTTATAAAGCAGAAACTAACACACCATTTTAAAGCAATTATACTCCAGTAAAGATGTAAGAACAAAATCTATGGGAAAGGAAAGCAGAGTGCATGATTCAGGTTTTTTAAATTATACTATTCTGTGTTAGCTTTCATTTCTAATCAAAGTGTGGAGATATCAAAAATTAAACTATTTCACTTTTATTTTAAACCAGGGTGGGATTGAACTATAGATAATAGTTATAAAACAATACAAACTTGAATTTAAAAAATATTAATTTGAAATTGTCTCATCTCTTCAAACTATTGGTTGTTGGTCAATGATAACTGTTCTTGTTGCTTTTTTTGTTAATGAGTGTTCAGTAAAATTTAGCTAGGTGACAAGCATGTATTATTATTATCTTGTTCTTATAAGGACCTTATGAGACTAATTACTCTTTCCATATTATATAAATGAGGAACTTGAGGCTATGAAAGGCTGAAGAATTTGTTCAAAGTTATCAGGTAATTAAATGTTAGATTTATGATTCCAACGTTGGTCTGTGTGATCCAACTCAGGTACCTTAAGTACAGTCATCCCTCAGTATATAAAGATTTGTTCCAGGAGCCAGGGGATAACGAAATCCCCAGATATTCAACCCCTTTATATAAAATGACATAGTATTTGTGCATAACATATGCACACCCTCCTGTACACTCTAAATTATCTCTATATTACTCTATTGTTAAATTATTAAAATACCTAATACCATGTAAATGCTATGTAAATAGTTGCCAATGCATGGCAAATTCAAGTTTCACTGTTTGGAACATTCTGGATTTTTTTTGAATATTTTCTATCCATGGTTGATTGAATCTACTGATGCAGAGCCCACAGATACAGAGGGCTGACTATACTATGCTTTAATGTCAATGCTATATTTTATCCATTGGAAAACTTTCTAAGGAAAACCACAGTTCTTTTCTATAGGTATAAAACTATAGTGATGCCGGGGAGGGGGAAGCCTTGTTAGCATCTTGTCAGATGCTCACAAGTTTTGTGATCTACCTTATAAATAATTATACAAATATGGAGTGGGTTAATGACAGTAAATTTTGAATTGGGAAACGTGTTAGGATCAAATTAGTAACTCTGACACTGTATAAAACCATAGCTTTAAGATAATCAGATGAAAACATAATGAATAACAATATCAGTTACCAAATTAAGTACAGGTGATTTGCCAAACAACTATTACATGAAAGCTAGACATCATTTTTTCTTATTGCAGTTAGTAGAATCACAGAAAAATTCAATCTCCCCCCAGCTGAGTTTTGTTATGCTGTAGTATTTACCCTTGAGTTTTTGAAAACTTAATGCATAATTGAATTATTGTTTATATTCACAAGTTTGAAAATGAGATGTTTCCTTTAAAGGCATATAGATCAGTTTCAAATAATTTTAATTCAGTTTGGATTTTATTTCTTTTGCTTACTGACCAGAGTGTATTACATAGCATAAAATGAATTTATTATGACTCAGTAAAATTACAAAATGCAATAATGATCTGAGCCAATCTATAACAGATATACTTTACTCCACTTCAACAGAAAATGTTGTCCAACATATCATATAAATCTACATCCACTTCAAAAATATTTCTGATTATATTATCCCAATTGTCCTTTTCTGTTGTTCTTTTCATTTTTCACCATAGAAAATTAAAATGATTTGGTTGATCTTTGTCCAAGTTCTGAAATGTATTGTAATAAAAAAATAAAACATTATTTGACATGCTTTAAAATTGTCATGCAATTAGAGATAAAAGTGTCTCAGCTGGGTTCTATCAGTATCAATAAAAAGAGAAAAAATAATTCATGAATGAAATATAGAAGACCATGTAGTAATTCTTAATATTAAATTTGTAATTACATGCCACTATAATGACAGCTACATTTGCTATATACCTCTGGGGAAGGGGAAATTTCACTAATTTAGAAAGTATATCTAGAGAATGACATTGGAATTATATAATGGAAACATTCTTCACTCATTTTATTTTCACACTGGACACAATTACAAAAGTAAAACCAAGTAGGTAATAACAATGAAACTAAATTAAAAACTCACCAAATAACAGAAAACTAAGAATTAGGGAAAGATCAGAAACCAAGAAAGTGTACAACAATATTAATTAGCAACACACACTTGATATTACCATCAAGTACCTTCTACTACCTAAGAAAGTCCTTTATACTTATATCAGAGATCACTAAATGTACTAAAATAAGACCTTCGAAGTATGGTTAGATTTTGTATATGTAAGTCTTTTTTCCATTTTAAAGTTTTCTAAATTTTGGAATCCCTACAATCCCTCCATTGGTTGCAGTAAATATTTCTTCAATCAAGTAACAAGGTCTACCTTTCTTTTCTTTTGTTAAGATCATTTTGTGGCAGTTGTCATTGTGACCAGCATCTCTTCAATTAGATCTGCTGTTCAATCTGCTTCAGTTGTTAGGATGACCCTAAGCAAGAGATCAGTCATTTTTCAGTTTGTGATTTTAATCAAATAAACTTGGCTTTCAAATATTGAAAATAAAATTTTTCATTGAAAATTTGAATCCAGGGTATGTGTATTAAGATTTTACAAAGGATAAAGCCTAAATTTTACTAAAGCATAGATATTTTAACTCTCACAATAGATTATTTTTAGGTATTGAGAAATGAAAGTGTTGAAAAGAAATTGGAATATTTAAGTTTTTAAAGACTTTTTTTTGGAAGCATTACATACTTCATGCACCACAAAATCTTATATTTTAGAATGATTTTTTTCAACATCACATCATCTCAACAACTGGTTTCATTCAGAGTGCTGAATGGAAAAGTATATTGTCTTTCCCCAAAATGGTGGTTAAGATTTACTATAGTGAAAAAAAAGTCTCATAATCATTTCCAGTTTCAAAGGAGTTTTAGAAAATGTTGAAAGATCCTTTTAAAATAATGATGTTTCAAAGGCCAAAATATATATGCAAATGCAATAAAACAAAAATTGCAACCTAAATTTCAAAGTTATTTCGTTGGGCCTCTTAAGTGCTTATGTACTAATTGCACCTAAAATTGGTCACTTGTATTTAGTAGATGTAGTGTCTAATCTGAACAGTTAAGTAATTGTGCTAAGTAAAAGAGAGAATGTCTGAAAAGCTAGCCTGTAATTTTCCATTAATCATGTCCAATGTCAACCTCTTCTGAGAATGGTCAAAATAAACAGCCTCAAGTTCCCAATTTAAAAATTGGCATTTTGATACGTTCTAGCTGGAGGAACTGGGTGAAACGTTCTTGGTTTCTCACAAAGTCAAATTCTTGATAAATCAATGACCCCACGGACTGTGATCATTTAAAGGTTATTCTGGTCCAGGAAGATTGTGGGAAGCTGAATCATAGGTAGGGTGATGTCACTGCGTAATACAGACTGAGAGAAGCACGACAGAAAGTGACGATTATGCTTTGACTTCCTAAAGTAATTGATTGTGAGGAGGATTGTTTGCTCCAGACAGAGCTTTTCTATTATAGGAAAGAGATTTTGGAGGCCCTGATGTGTGGTAGCAGCCTTTCCCCCAAACTTCGGAGCACTTTGGGGCGCACAGGGCAGTCATAAACTTGGCTGGAAGAAAGCTAGTCTCCTGGCAGAGCTCTGCAAATTGCCAGGACAGGCGGGTTTGCTCTGGAGGCCAGCACCAGGGGGTGGAGGCCGGAAAAGCAAGCTAACAGAATGGTGCCAGCACTCCTTGAAAGGCTGGCAGCTGAGATTTACCCCAAGGCTTTACAAAGCCCCTCCTACTGTGAATCCCTTCAGGGCATCTGGACTGGGAGAGGGCCATGTAAAGGTGGCAGAAGGTTTAGAAATTCCTTACTTTCCGTCCTTGAACAGTGCTCTTGGAAGCTCATTGAAGAGCTGGAGATTGGCAGTTGGCTCTACCACTAATGTAATTTTCCTAGGCCTCCACTTTTTCATCTGGATAATAGGGAAATGAAATTACCTACCTCATTTCTTATTGTTGCTGTGAGGATTAAGATTATATAAAGCAATAAAAAGTAGCAAGCTTCTCAGAAAATGGCAGTGGTTATTGTTAGAGGCTCCACACCTGGGCGCAATGTCTGGCCAGAACTCTGCCAAGATCGCCTGAACTGTGGAAAGCCAAGCCCTTGTTCTCTTCTATTCCCCAAGTATGGTTTGTTAGGAGCCACTGGGAGTTGAATGCACCTGCTGAAGTCATGGGGAAAAATATATGTTTCTTTGGAATGTCCAAAATTTTCCCCAGTTGAAGATCACTGCAATATCTATGCAGGCAGCGCACACCTAGAGCTTCCGTCTGGTCTGTCCTAGGCATGCTGAGGCAGGTTTCTGGCAAACACTTGCCCTCTGGCTACCTGTGTGACTCTGCAGGTTATCAAGCCAGATGCCCCAGAATCCCTTACCCCAAAGGCTAAAAGTGAAGTATCAACTGACTGTACTGAGCTCTTGCTCAACACCCAGCACTATGGAACTCACAGCGGAGAGTGGAGGGATGGAATAGGACTCAGGTCTCTTGAGTTGCCTGGGTGGGATAGTTGACAAGATAGCCACAAGTCTCTTCTGCTCCAGCCAGTGGCGACCCTGCCACAGCGGGATCTTGTCTGCACTTGCACTCAGCTCCCTCCCCGCACAGACAAAAAAGAGGGCAGCTGGCCTGGGTTCCAGGAAGACAGTTTGCGTTGTCGGTCCTAGCCCTGCTGGTGCTCACCAGCACGGAAAACTTTATCTCATTCATAAATAATTGCCTGCCATGTTCATTACTGCAGAAGAAAAATAGTT
The DNA here is from genome assembly GCF_937001465.1 of Orcinus orca. Taxonomy (NCBI): domain Eukaryota; kingdom Metazoa; phylum Chordata; class Mammalia; order Artiodactyla; family Delphinidae; genus Orcinus; species Orcinus orca. The sequence continues at coordinate 68,725,544 of NC_064580.1, forward strand.
ACAAATTCCTTTGTTTTGCTTGGGAAGTGATCAGCTTTGGTTGGTAATTGCCTGCCTGATCAAGAGCCATTTCCTTCATAGTTAACCAAACATTAACTCAGTCGGGCTCGTTTTAAATATCACCGAAAAGTGAATAGCCCCAATTAGGACAGGAAACACATTTTCCGACATGAAACCAGGACCAGAAACAGATTTGTCTGTGTTTCAAAATGCAGAAACAGGTTTGTCCGTGTTTCAAAATTCTTCTTTAGGGGATGTGAAATGACCCCGTTGGAAAATCCTGTTCTGAGTTCTCTTCAAAAATGGCTGGAACCTGTTCCTTACATTGATTTTTAGGGCTTAAAACTTGAAATAAAATGAAAGGAAAGTCATGAACGAAAAATAAAATCCCTCTTTTCACTTTCCTTGAGAGAAGGAGAAAATATTCGCTGGAAGAATTACTTTAGAATAACAATTTTTTAGACAATTATAACTTGCACAGGAAATCGTCAAGAAAAACTAGATTTATGCGTGGTTGACTGTGATTTGGAAACATCAGGAACTCAGGAACATATTGCACCCCCATAATTTAGTGTCAAATTTTGGTAAACAACATGTAGCACTCCTTGGCATCTGGTTTCCCACGTAAGATCCGCGCACACTTTACCTGTTTTAGGGGTTTCATTACGGAGGCCCCTGGTTCTTCCAGGTAACAGAGGATGACGCAGCGGGTAGCCAAATGCCTGATTCCTGGGTTTTCCCTCATTCCTTGGAAGGTTTAGCGCTCCGCGCAGCAGAAAAAAATGCTCGGGCGTTCATCCAATTAAACCGCACTGATTCGAAATCTGTCTTCTTGGGAAACACTTCACTCCAGGATAAAACAAGCATTTATTTTCTTGTCCCCGTAGGTCGCTTGGTGCTAGTAAAGTCTTCCGGCTTAGGGTCTTAGCCCTTTTCAATTCCCTCTGAGCTGCCCTAGAGAAATAAATCAAGTTAAAATCAAACATTCTGTTCTGCCTCAGGAAAATCATTCGGCCAACTCATTTCTGGGAGTCCCTAGAGATTTATATATATATATATATATATATATATATATATATATAAAATATATTATATATTATATATATGTATACTGACTCCTTTGGGAAGTGTAGGGCATTTTTTTTTTTTTTTTTTGCAGTACGCGGGCCTCTCACTGTTGCGGCCTCTCCCGTTGCGGAGCACAGGCTCCGGATGCGCAGGCTCAGCGGCCATGGCCCACTGGCCCAGCTGCTCCGCGGCACGTGGGATCCTCCCGGACCGGGGCATGAACCCGCGTCCACCTGCATCGGCAGGCGGACTCTCAACCACTGCGCCACCAGGGAAGCCCAAGTGTAGGGCTTTGATATGTGCGTGTGAGGTCGACCCGAGGAGGGACCATGGCTCCTGAGAGTTTCTGAGCTGTCCAAGGCACCTATCATCGGGTGTCTGTGTGAAATCGCTGAGACTGAATAGGTCCCTTAGTGGACCACCGGGAAACAGAGCCGACTGCGCGAGCTGGGCGCCGCAGGCAGAGCTGCTGAGCTGCTGTTGATTGGGTTTGAAAAGGGTTTTCCAGCTCCTGGGGGCGGAGATGAACCGATTCAATTTGTATGGTCAATCTGCTTGTGGTTTGGAGGTATTTTTCCCAAGAAGTGTTTGCCTGCAGCTCAGATCAGAGCACAGCTGGGCAAGCTGCCTAGGGAGGGTGAGGAAAGAGGCCGGGAGCCCGAAACCTTGCTGCCCTGAAGGCTGAGATCACAGACTGTCATTGAGGCTGGCCTTGAGTCAAAGCAGGTCTTTTGCATGGAAGAAGGTGCAGGACCAGTCCAACACAGGAAGTGGAAGTGCAGCTGTGGCCAATGGGGGCCAGAACATCGTGTTCTCTTGTACTCTGGCTCCAAGCCACTCTCCTCTGGACTGTGGAGACAGCTGGTACTGGCATCTACGGAGTGAATGAGCCCAGCCTGAGACAGCTTTCAGACCAGAGGAAAGCCTGGCCTCTTGACACAGAGACCAACAACTTGTTGCCTCCTAGGTAAAAGCCCCTGCCTTACTGGTCAGGCTGTGGGTTTTCTTTGGGCGCCTCAGAGGAAAGGATGCATCTCAGCATCTGCCCTTCCTGTTAACTATCACTAGGCAAGTACATAAAGTTTGGGAGGTCCAGCAAAGTCATAATTGTTCATTTCATTTTCTTCAACTGGGGGCTATGTAACAAGAATCCTGAAACCTTTACTTCTCAGGGGACCTGAAGTGGAATGTTAATCTTCTTAAAATGAATAAAGGTAAGACTTGGCCTGTCTTTTGAGGGTATACAATGACACCCAAATGACCCAGTAATAGTCCTTCTCCTGGGCAGGGTCGCTGTGGGAAGGCCTCCAGACCAAGGAGACTTCATGTAGGGCAGATTAGAGAGCAAGGGAGCAAAAGGAAGAGGCTTGCATGCCTTGCTGGAAGGTGAGACTGTGGTCTGTGATGAGGGCACATCTGAGAGAAGTATACTGAGTGGTAAGTGTCTAGCACTAAGAGGTGGCAGGAGGGCTCCGAGCTGTGATACTTTCTCCCCAGGCTCTTCCCCAAGGAGCTCCAGATCACTGAGCCAGCTGACTTTTTGAGTTCATCTTGCACTCACTTGACTTTAATCCCTCACCCTCTGGAGGAGGCCTGAGACCCCAAAATGTGTGGCATTGACCACCCCCAGGGGAGAGGGGAAGGAGCATCAGTGTGTGCCAAAAGACACTTTCTTTTATTCTTTCCTGCTTTTTCTCACCAGAGCTTTAGTTGAGAGACTGTGTCGTAAACATACACACACACACACACACACACACACACACACACACACAGCTCACATACCTGCTTTCAAGCTAGAGAAGGTGACTACAGAAGGCATCTGAGTAAAAAGGATGTTAAGGAGGTTGCTGTAAGGTGTTACGGTTGCTTCTGTACAACACCCTCCTACTTATGGAGGCATTCTGGGGTTATTGATAGGGGAAGAATATAAGGGACAAATACAGAAAGGGAGAGGGGAAAAGATGAATAAACAGAAGAAGGAGAGCAAAAAAGAGGAAGAGAAAAAGAGTTATAATGACAGAAACTGATTCGCAGAGACAGAAACATACACAAAGAAAAATTCAAGTGGCACGAAAAAGAGACACAGAGAGACACAAGGAAACTGAGACCCATTGAGTCTTCTATCAGTAGATGCCTCCATAACAGTTTGACCTAGGCTGGCTTATTGTTTCAGGAGAAATTGATAAAATGCACTGAGATCTCTTTCAAACCAAGATGCTCAACTCAAGCCAGCTCTGGTGCCTTGGGGAGCCCAGACATTCTATCACGGCAACAGTTTATCAAGACATCATCTAGAGGATAAGTGAATGGAGAATCGGTGTTGGATAAACTCACTGTCATCTAAGAAAAACATTCAAAACTGACTTTTAAATTTTTTCAATGGCAAAATGAAATGAGGGGGAATGGAGGGTGGAACATCTGTAAAAAAAAAAGAAATCACTCTTGAAAATACTTCATATCACTCTCTACATATATGTCTCCAGACATTCTCACTTGAAAATACAAACACACACAAAAACACATACATATAAAAATGCTTATTATGAAAATTTTCTTCCAGCCTTAAAAGCTTATTAAAACATTAAGAGACATTCTAGCTAGTCCTTAGCCAAAGAAAAGAGAAGAGGATATATGTGTGTGTCAGTGAAAATGACTGCAGAGTTTTAAGCTTGCCAAAATGGAAAGTAATGACTAGGTTTCTTTTTAAGCTAGAGTTTAAAAGATTCATCTCCTTGTAATAAAATAAATCAGACAAGGACCATAATCTGAGAATGGAAATCAATTGTGAAGTGATACCAAGTGCTTTGGTATTTGTTAAAATGCTAGTACACTGAACCTCCTAATCCAACTATTTTCCAAAGAGTTACTAGCATCATTGCCTTGAAAAAGTTCAATAATCACTTTTCATGAGAAATATGCACACACACAATTTAAACGACTCTGGATTCATCATAATAAAACACAAAAAAATGTGTATTACAACTTTCTATCAACATTTTTGGTGCTGTCAGGTGAGTCAAGTTTTAGGCTGGGGGTACAAATTCTGAAGTTTGAGAAGTGGCAATTATTTAACTGGCTTCACTGAGATGATTTAGTCAGTCCCCTAACTGAGCAGTGACCAGAGTGAGTTGCATCCAGGGTGTACATCCTGGTCCTGTGGACCCAGTTTATTAAAGGCTGGCATTTATTTGTCAATAGACGTAACCATTGACTTTGCCTTTCCTTCACACTCTCTTTCTCCCCCAGTATTAAAACGTGATGGATTCAGAAAGTGAGATCCTTGTTGTTTTCAGTGGTTCCTGTTTTGTATCTTTCCTTATGTATCTGTATTGCTTTATTATTAAGGCCTGCCATTTTACTGCTTGGAAGTATTGATCAGGGTGTCCTAACTCTAGAAATATTTATTTCATGCAGAAGCAGCTTTTGTCTAGTAATATTAACATAGGAACCCTGGGAAGGAAGATAGTGGGTGAAAGTAGCATAGATTGGCTTTAAGCATAGGCAGGGTAGGTGTTTGCCTACCTTTTGTGTTTTGATGGATTTAGGGAAAATCTTTCAGCCTAATACCAAATATTTCTCACTATCAAACAGTACTTCTGTAGATGTTAGATATTGATTTTTAAAATTGTGTCATATAGTAGATAGTCTGAAATGCTAGAACAGATATTGCAACAAATATCTTTTGCTTTATTTTTACAGAAAACTGGTGTTTAAAAAACTACCAGGCAGGGGCTTCCCTGGTGGTGCAGTGGTTGAGAGTCTGCCTGCTGATACAGGGGACACAGGTTCGTACCCCCATCTGGGAAGATCCCACATGCCGCGGAGTGGCTGGGCCTGTGAGCCATGGCCGCTGAGCCTGTGCTCCGCAACAGGAGAGGCCACAACAGTGAGAGGCCCGCATACCGCAAAAATAAATAAATAAATAAATAAATAAATAAATAAATAAATAAACTACCAGGCAAAGCCTTGCCTTGATACACAAGGCAATTTCCTGCTTTTTAGCATTAAATTGAGCCAGGGTTCAAACGCAAGAAAATGTTCACATTGAGACACTACTGCAAGTGATACATTGTAATTAACACTCAAAATTTAAGAAAAAACTCTTAACTTTTCTGTTTCTGAGCTGTGTCTTTTAACTAGGAACATACAATGGATAAAAAAAAATATATATATATATATCCTTTGAGTAAGAAAGGATAGTCAAATGCATTAATATCCTCCCCTCTACTTTAATGGCTGCAGAATGAAACAAATACCCATGGAGATGTGTCCAAGATCACACACGGACCTGGCTGTTTTCCAGCTCAAGTGCCCTGTATACTGGCCTTGCCGTGAGCTTCACTCTGCCCCTCTAGGGTAGGGGTGGTGTCTTTCCCAGCCCTGCAGGGTGAGCAGGTTATTGAACCAAACCCTTCAGCAGCATTCAGATTGTATTTAACCCTTTGTCATACTATCTGAGATCATCAGATGCTTAAGGTTGTACCTGATTCCTAAAGATCTCCTTTCCATGGACCAGCTGGATGTCAATCCCAGCTGCGTTTAACTGGACATGCAATGCCTACTCTGGCAAATACCATATCACTGTAGAGTAGGGCCACATCTGGGCTTATTATTTATTTTTATTTCATTCATCTTCTCTGCCCAAAGTTAGTCAAGAAAAAAATTGTCCTCATATTTCTGTGGGCAAAGCTCCTAGATCCAACATTTTTTAAAAACCCACCAGCCATAAGTTATAAATTGAGTAGAAAAAAATGGGAAAAATAGTTGCATGCCTTTAATATAAAATTCAGTGAGAATGAGGAGCATAATGAACCCAAAAGCGCTGTTATAATCATTATCATAGGAAGACCTTCATCATTTGATAGCAGATATCTGATGAACACATGACATGATTAAATTCAAAGGAATAAATTTTCCTTCAGCTAACTTTTTTGCAAGAATAAGCATTTAACTTCCCAATTGTCACCATGAGAACGCAATGAACACATATAAGAATTTGTTTCCCTGTTCTTTCTTCCTCCACTCTACCTAAGAACATGGATTACAAAGTTTGGCATGCATAACTGAATTGCTAGATGCATTGAAGTACTGAAATCTTGAAAGATTATATTGAAGTAAGCTTATTAGAAGTTGAAGGATTCAGTGTGGGAATTACTTTTAATATTAATTAGACCAGTTTTCTTAATTTTCTGGAGTGAGAACACAGCTATATGTTAGAGGCCTGTAATTAATATATTTTATCTACTACTATAAGAAGAACGTACACTTACACTGCATTGGTAAAATAGCAAAAATGTCTTTCCAAGGATCAAGTTGATAAAATCAGATCAGAATATGTATTCTAACAGATGTATTTCCCATAGATTTTTGAAACTCAAATCCAATATTTTTGTTTAATTCATTAGCTTAATTTATTAAAATGGTTCTCAAATTTAAGGAAGGTGATTACTTTAAAGACTTCTGAACTTTTGAATCTGCTTTAGGATTTAAACAAAAGTTGAGTGTGCCAGTGTTAGCATAAACTTCTGTTTCTAGTGTCTGGCCACAAAGGATTTATAATTGTATAGTTAACTTAAAGATTAACACATTCTCGAAATTAACCTCCATCATCTTTTTAATGTTGAAAACAGCTGTGCTTACTATGTTCCAGGCATTATGCTAAGTGGTTTGTGTATATTATTTCACTAACCCTCAGATATATACACTTACAGAAACATACCCTGTGATGAAGGTATTAAAAGTAAAAACAAAAGTTTAGAGGAAAGAGACTGAATGTTAAAAAAAGAAGAAGACTTGTGTAAGGTCTCAGAAAGTAGCAAAGTCAGAATTTGAATCAGGTCAGTCTGAATCCAAAGTCTGTCCTCCTATGTGCTATACTGCTTGAGCCTTATTCATTTTTGTCAGTTATCATAGTGCTAGTAATTTGCATAGAAAGCCAAATTTTCTTCCAGGTTTTATGAGTCTGGGATAGTGCGTAGCATGCAATTTCCCAATTCACAGAACCAGTAGTATTGAAGAAGGAGGAGGAAGAAAGAATAACTAGAAAAAAAAGTTGATTTTCCAAATTTTTATCAAGATGATGTATTTGTCAGGATTCTTTTGCTTGCAAGTGATGAAAACCCAGCTGAAACTCATTTAAGCAAAGATGATTTATTTATGTAAGCAACTTAGCTAGTTCAGGCAAAGTGGAATTCGGGTACTCAAATTATGTTGTGAGGAAACTGCCTCTCTGCATTTCTTGACGTTGGTAAGCTTTTTCCCAAGAAATGGCAAAAATGATCATAAGCAAATTATTTCAGATTCACATTCTACAAGCTTGGAAGTATGCCAAAATATCTTAACCATGGAGAATGAGGATCAAGGGAGAGTAGGAAGAATAACAATTCGAGGAAATGATCTTTATCATGAAGTTGCTTGTACTTTTGCCAAAGTGTGGCACTAGGTATCAACCAGTCTCAAAACATTTTATTTATATTTAATATAGGTATATATTTGAAATATTTATATATTTCATTTAATGTGTTTCATTCTTTCTTTTGTAAATTAAAAGTGACAGTTGGAATCCCTTCATATGAGTTTGACATCATCCCTTTGATTAGTAAGTACTGCAGAACACAGGGGATTTTTTTCCTCCAGTCAGATTTAGTTTCTTTTACACATACGTTTTTCTTCAAGTAACCCATATTTCCTATATAGAAAACTAGAGAGGCCATGAATCTTTGCCCTTGACCTGCCATAAATATCTGAGAAACGTAATGCTTTCAGATACATTAGCTTAAATCTGAACGTCTACTTTGTTGCACATACAGTTCATTAGAAGCAATATTTTCAGGGCCAACCTTGTTTTGTGCATGTGTTAATTCACATACCTATTTATAGTGGTTAATAAAATATTAGAATTTTTATTAGAGAATTAAAAATTGCTTTCTATCTGCTTAAAGCAAGTTCAGATTTCATATTCAATAAGAGCTTTTATAAACCATATATCCCTTAAAGCACATCTATATCCTCTGTATCTCCATAGATTTTGAATATATTTAATTTGTATTAACCACAAATTTATTTTTCTTTCAAGAGATAAATTCCCTTCATGTTCCTAGTTATAACATTTTTTGGTAATTCAAAATCAACATTTTACTGTAAGGATTTTCCAATTGTCAATAAAAACACTTTATTTTCTTTCTAATGTGGGCATCTGTGCATCCCAGAGCCTCTCTCTCTGCATGTTCCATGTGGGCTGAAGAATATCTTATAAAGGTTTATGGGTGTTTCTGGCTGAAATAAAGAGAATGTTCAAAAGAGTCTTTTAGCTGTGGAAAATGAACTTCTATCATAAATGTACATCCCTCATGCCCCCAGTACCTGACAGCCCAGTGCTTTGGCAGCTGAACAGATCACAAAGCTGGTTCTGAGGCTTGCAATAACTTTACTCTCAGATAAAAGTTAACAGGAATTAACTACAGCTTAGTTCAGTACACATGAGAGAGCTGAGCTCTCTGAAAAGGTGAAAATGTCAATAATTCAGATGCAGTTTGCAAGAGAGCCCAGGGGTGCCTGATTTCTTATTGCTGATGAAAAGCGCATGACCCAATCCTAAGCACACAGGCAGGCATCTCACATCTGCATGCATAAACATGCTCCTTGGAAGTGGTAGGCAAGTCTCTTCTTGACACAAAGGTGTCTTTATCCATTTTAAGGAAAAGTAAAACTTAGCCCAGGGAGATATTTCAGGATATATTGGAATCAATTATTTGAGCACAACATTGTGAGGTGTCACATCCTTGGGAGCACAATTCTGATTGGTGCTCTGCTGATGGCCCTGGAGTTCTTGGGCTGTATTTGCTGATTAAGTCATGCGAGTAAGAAGAGGCTGTGTGGGGGAATATTGGGCTCCAGTAGAGGCAGGGATTGAAGGTCCAGGTTTGCTCTTGATCATTGAAAGTGGTTATCTGGGAGCCTCCTGCCTGCACTGGCTCTTACTTCCCCGCCTGGATAGGGAGGTCAGAGTAGTACAGGGTCCACTTAGTCTTAGACCCAGACTGTAGAACAAACAGGCCCAGAAAGTTTGTGCTGCTCTTTGTTTCCCCAGTGTACTCACTTAAGAGCAAAAGACCCCTATACATCTCTCTGGATTTGGTTAAATAATATTTTCACTTTTGTTGGAAAAGTGGCCCCCTCACCGTGGGCAATTACTTCGCATGTCTTTTAGTTTCACAATTTAATGCAAAACAGTAAGTTTGTGTATCCCTCCTCCCCACTAGACTATCCTGAGCCCCTTTCCAGTCAACCTCCAACCCCTTTCTATCCTCCCACTCCCACCGCCCCCTCCCCGTCAGTCTCTGAAGTGTCACGGTGTTTTTTTATGCTTCCAACAGTTTCCAAAACAAACAGTGAAGGCTATGACCAGCCGGGTATTCACTCAGTCCGATGCAACAGTATCTCCCAATCCGAGCGACTTGAGCCGCCATTAGGGGCAGGTCCGCTCCCTAAAAGGGCCACGCTTGCCAGTCTCTGAGCTCTGCCAGGTCCGGGAATCTGGGACTTGAGGACTGATGTTCCGCACATGTCCACTGGGAGGGAGAAGAGCGAAAAGGGAAAGGGGACTAGACTCCAGAGGACTCTGGCTCCAGTTTAATCTCCTTTCATTCTGTCTGTTCAAAGAAAATCTATACGTATATATAAAAATTATACACACACATTTTTCCCCCTGAATATAGATTCAGAAATTGTTTTCTGAGTTTTCAGGTTTTTCTGATTTTCCCGCTTTCCCTCCTTTGCCTGTCCTCTGCGCCCTCCCACCCTCTCCCTCCCTAACCCAGCTCAGGTTGAAACTTTGCAGAGTACGTTCTCTTCACCCTCTCCAGGGATGGCTCTGAGCTCTCGGGCGCACGCCTTCTCGGTGGAAGCCTTGGTGGGCAGACCCAGCAAAAGAAAACTGCGAGACACAAGAGAGGAGGCGCAACTTGAGCTGCTTGAGAAAGAGAGTGGAGAGGCGGAGGAGGAGAGAAGGAGCAGCGCCGCAGGAAGGAAGAGCGAGCAGCCTGGTGAGTACCCCTACCGCGGCCCAAACCCCAGCGCCGGCTACCATGGCTTGCTGGATCGGAAGGTCTCAGACTAGCGCCGCGTCGCTGCAGGAGGGCGGCTAGCCCTATCAAAGGATGTCTTGGCCCAGCGATGGCCGCGTACGGGGCGGCGGGGATACCTCAGCCATCTGGCTGTAGGGGGAAGTTTCAGAGCCTCCACCTTAAGCCCATAGTGTTGTGGTTCATTTGCGGTGAAGGGGAGGGTCCCCACAGATTTATGAAGCGAGACTCTCCAAACTCCCGGAAGCCCTGAGAGCCAGAGGGTGAATGTTTCTCGGGGTAGAAAACAGGGCATGGACCCAGATCCCGAGGGGATTCAGCATCAGGGACGAAAAGTCTCCGAGAGAGATGAGGATGGGCAAATTTGAAGAAGGGTCATGCATTTCACAGGGCGCTACCTGGGCCCCTTTCTCTCCATCAGGGGGCCAGAGTGGGTGTTGTGGGGAATTTGGAGATCCGACGCCAAGGTTCCCGGGGAAGAGACAAGGCCGGTCTGTTCTGAGACAGGCGTCAGCGAGAAGGGGGCGCGGGAACTGCGAAGCTCTCTCAAACTCTCAGCGTCTCTGTGTCCAGCAGAAAAGCGACCCAAGACAGAGCCCTTAGCAACTACCTTCTCAGGCTGTAGAGGCGGCAGCGGCGGCTGCAACAGCTTCGGAAGTCTGGAAGAAAAAGATTCTATCCAAGTGGAGCTTCAAGGATCCGAGCTGTGGAAGAGATTTCATGACATTGGAACTGAGATGATCATTACCAAGGCGGGCAGGTTCGGCTTTGCCCAAGCTGTTCAAGGGCCGCACACAGTAGGCACTTAATGTTCTGCTCTCATAAGATGGGTGCCTCCAGTTTTATGCTTTGGTACCCTTCTCCCCATAATCCCACCCCAGACAGGTATTGGAAGCCAGTGCCTCTCAATCGACCAGACTAGGCCTTGCCTGGCCCATGTTAGTGGCTCGGCCTTTCTTTCCTGTACACCCTGATTCCAAGAACTCATTCTTGCAGCTCCTGCCTGTGTAGTATATGACAAAAATTAGATCTCCCAAGGCAGGTGCCAGATGCCACCCCCACATCTTAAGCTATGGCCAGGCCTTTCTGTTAAAGCCTCACAGTTATCAGTGGACAATATCCCATCTAGCAGGCTCTCAGCCCACTGTCCTGAGCCCAGGTCAATTTGAGGTGGGGCTTTCCCTCTTCCACCTTTTCCTGTGCGGCATTTTCTTCACATCAGCGGGGTAATTTTTCTGTGTGTGAATCTTCCTAATTTCAGTCTTTCCCAAATCTGCCTCACAGAAAGTACCGTTGAAAACTCAGGGGAGAGGCACAGCTGTTTCTTTCCTACTTTTTCTTCTATAGCTTTTTATTATGGTGGTGATAGGAAGTGGGGTGGACAAAGCCTTGTGGTAAGGATATTCTGATCCACTCAAAAATCCTGAGTTTGTTCAATCAAACATGTAACCAACAATCTTTCCTCATGTAGCAAATCTCATTCACTGAACCTGTCTAGAATAAGAAGAGTATAGTTTATTCCTTTACTTTTCATTTGTCCCCAACCCCCCCTGGCGCCAAATGTTTCTAATAGCGCCCAGGTCAGTCGCTATTTTCTCTCCCACAGGAGGATGTTCCCCTCTGTTCGGGTCAAGATAAAAGGACTGGACCCAGGGAAACAGTACTATGTGGCCATCGATGTGGTGCCGGTGGATTCCAAACGCTATAGGTAACCAGGCCCAAAGGAGGGTACCACAGGCTGGGAATGGGGATTCATATCTATGGAACCTGAGAGTGCTGTTTTGAAAACTCTATCATGGTAGGGATAATTGCTCTCCTGTGGGCTTTGAGAGTTGAATTTTCTCCCTCAAACTGGAGTTCAGGGAGTTCAGACTGAGAGAAAAGCAGGCTTGTTTTTCTTTCCTCTCACTCCTGGATCACAGGTTCCAGCTGGTGCTTCAGTGCACCCCAAACCTCTTGCCTACCCACTGCTCTAGCCTTGGCTCTGCAAACTGCAGAGGGTTTTGGCTCAGGCATCTGGGAGGGAAGCTGTTTAAAGGAATTTGGGGAGAAATACCTGGGCTTCTGGGGCCCTACCGGGCTCTGGGATGTGCTAATTTAGCAGCAGGGTCCTTGAGCGATGCCCTGATTTGCCATCCAAAGCTAGTCTAGCAGTTATCTTGCCTAAGTCTATTTTTCTTCCTTCCTTAGCCTCTCCCCTGAAGTGGAGGCCAGGTCCCAGAGAATACAAGTAACCTTTCTCTTGATGTAAGCTCTCTACTTAAAGCAGGCTAAAAGTGGCCGAACTGATCTAAAGCCAAGAGGCCCTTCTTTGCTGGCAGCCCAGAAGCTCGGGTCGGCCAGCGCTTTAGCTCAGGGGTATGGGGGTTGGGCGGCATCTGCCCGCACTCGGCTTGTGAGCGTTAGACCGAAGTGGGTGCCTAGCCTTTCTAGGAAACAGCCGGCAACGCACCCAATTCTGTGAGTGAGGGGCAAAAAGAAGGCTGGGCTCAAGAGCCTGCTGGGGCCGTAGCCCAGAAATAGCAGAACAAGCTGCTTATCACGTTTCAGCTGGCTTGGGAATTCGGCGCATAATTTAGCGGTTGAGATTGAAGACAATGCGAAAATCAGCCCCGAGGCCGCAGCGGGCAGAGTTCCTTGAGGGTATTCTCATGTAAAGCATTGTGGACAAAGGGGCTTCCAAGACTACTGGTCTGGTGGCGGTGGGCTGCACAGACACTTTCCCTCACACTTCTGCTTCTTCCCTGACGCTTGTAGGACAGGAGGATTTTTCGGGTGTCTCTGCTCAGTAAAACGGGTTAGATGAATTTTTGTTGCGGTTTCTGTGAGGAAATGCAAACCAGACTCTGAAATCCCATGACATTATACTTGCCCTGGCACTTCACTACATTTTAATGACGTATATGCTTATTTACAGTTTGCTTTCTATCCCTGGACGATCTTTAGAAATGAAGTTGTATCTTTTACTAGTTGCCTTTGAGATTAGCAGGCAAACCTTGGCCGAAGCCTTTAGGACGGGATCGCGGTAGTCCCTGCTCCTGGCTTTGGCCCGCTGCGCCTAAAGCCACACTCCGCGCATTTTCAGGTATGTGTATCACAGCTCGCAGTGGATGGTAGCCGGGAATACAGACCACTCATGCATCACTCCCAGGTTCTATGTTCACCCGGACTCGCCTTGTTCGGGAGAGACATGGATGCGTCAGATCATCAGCTTCGATCGCGTGAAACTCACCAACAACGAGATGGACGACAAAGGCCATGTAAGTGTGTGCGATCCTTTGTTCCGAGGAGAGGAGGGGGATGCCAAGGTGTCAGCCGGAAGGTCACCCTGGAGAAGCCAAGGAGGTGTCTTCCAGATGTGCTAGTTGTAGTCTTTAGGAACTGTCCAAGTTCTAGGCCTGTGGCCAAAGTAGCTCTTGTGACTTTTATTTGGCATCTGAGAGTGCTGGGCGTTGGGGATGGTGAGTGAAAGGAGTTTGAGGACCAAAGGAGACTTGTTTAAGCCAGGATGCCTGGTCTGAGACAGTGAAAGGGAATGCTTCCCTGAGCTCTCTGGCACTTCAGCCTCCCTGGCAATCACTGTGGGCTCTGATTGCCTTCCCATGATGGGCACCTTCTGTGTGACATGGTATGGTGAAAATCTTCTCCACAACCCGCCCCGATGGAAGGCCTTTTCAAGTCACCTAGATCTTGAACCTTCTTCCCAGGTGCACCTCACCTCTGCCCTGCTTGGCCTGGCCCTGTGCCAGCCACAAAAGGAAGAAGGATGCTCCTGGGCTTAGGAGGTGGGGGATGTCAAATGCTTTCCCATCAGTTACCTAAGCCCAGAGAACTTATGGCAGGCAGTTAGATCCCAATAACACTTGGGAATATCACATGGTCACCCACATTTGGAAGCAGGAAAGGACCCCAACTGGAAATGGAATCACTGCTTTCTGGTGTGCTGTGGTGCCCCATTCCTGAAACCCCTTATGCCTGAAGGCCTCTGTCCAGGGCCAAATGGCAAAGAAAAGTCCTTGTGTGTGGCTAGCCTAGGCTTTCTGGTTTAGCTTCACTTTTGTGTGGGAAGGTTGGGGGTGCTGATGAGAGGGGGGCAGTGTGGGGGAGGGGAAGCCAATTACTAGGCAGCATTTGACCACTGATTTCTCCTCCAGATCATTCTGCAGTCCATGCACAAGTACAAGCCCCGTGTGCATGTGATGAAGCAGGACAGCAGGGTCGACATGTCCCGGATTCAGTCCCTGCCTGCTGAAGGGGTTAAAACATTCTCCTTTAAAGAAACTGAGTTCACCACAGTGACAGCTTACCAAAACCAGCAGGTAAAGCCAACTAAGTCCCAGGCAAGCAGGGATGGCTCCAGAGAAACTTTAGGGAAAGAGTGAAGCTGTACTATATGGATTGAATTTTCCACAATTAAAAAGAAATTCATAGCATTATTGCATTGTCATCAAGGCAAGATTGATTATGAATTGTGTGGATCTTGTGTTAGAAAGGATAGAAAGGAGAGTAGAACAAAGAGTGTCAGGAGATAAAACATTTCAAATTTGACTTAGCATTATGCTTACATTTATTTAACATGCCATATTACATGTTGAAAACTTGTGTGGTTGTTGTAACCATTAAAAGAAACAGTGACAGTGTTTTTACTGAGGGTACTGACTTTATCTTTCTTTCTCTTTTGAATCCATAGATCACCAAACTGAAAATAGACAGGAATCCTTTTGCTAAAGGATTTAGAGATCCCGGAAGAAACAGGTAAATGATATAACAGTCACATCTAATATTTATATAGCCCTCTTCACAGGTATAACAGCTAAGGAAACTGTGGTTCAGAGACTGAGTCCCTAAATTTTGTAACTAATAAATAGGTAGTAAGAAAGAAACCTGGACGTTTTGTCTTCAAAATCTTGCCTCCTCCCACTCCCTCCCCAACCCACTTTTTTTTTTTTTTTTTTTTTTTTTTTTTTTGCTGTACGTGGGCCTCTCACTGTTGTGGCCTCCCCCGTTGCGGAGCACAGGCTCCGGACGCGCAGGCTCAGCGGCCATGGCTCACGGGCCCAGCCACTCCGCGGCATGTGGGATCTTCCCGGACTGGGGCACGAACCCGCGTCCCCTGTATCGGCAGGCGGACTCTCAACCACTGCGCCACCAGGGAAGCCCCAACCCACTTTTAAGATATTGCTTATTCTAGATTCTTAGGTTTTTATTCATGGAATAATCACGGGGAATTTTATTCAGAAGTCTATCTATAAAAGGAAAACATTTCAGATATTCACCCCTAAAAACTATAACAAAATAACTCAAAAGCTTACACAAATTATTATTTTCAGGAATTGCATTCTGGACTTGCTAAAGTTTGAATCTCTTTTTCAGAGGTGTATTGGATGGGGTTTTAGAGAGCTACCCATGGAGGCCTTCTCTCACTTTGGATTTTAAAACTTTTGGTGCAGACACACCAAGTAAGAAAAGTTTTATTAATTTTTATTTGTAAATGTTAATGAAATAACAACAGCCAGAACCTCTGTACAAATACTACACAAGTGGATAAGTATATGCCAGAAAATGTGTGTTTAAAATCAAGTGGGTGTATATTTATCCTGATGAGGAGGTAAGAAGCAAAAAGGGAGGGTAACTGGCAAGAAAGAAAAGAGCATAAACGTGGTAATGGTGGATTTACTGCCTTGTGTCTTCTTGAGTTATCATACATCCTGAGAGCTATAGAAATCACTTGGATTCTTCAGCATCTCACTATCTCATATTCCTTAGGATCTGCCTGTGGTGCACTAGTGGTCTTATTTGCAAGCATGTTAGATATTGAAATAAATATTTTATGAGAAACTTTCAGCACATGATAAAAATGACTCCCATTCAATTTCATCATCACTTGACTCTAATTTTCCTTTTGTTGTGACTAGGGAAAATAAATGTTGAAAACAATACTAAGCCATGGCAATTAGTTTAATTGTCGTAAGCATTTAAAATATTTGCAAGGTATTTGTTCTCAAGTAGTACATTACATGACTAAATAATAATTTGACAATGCCTGCTTTCTGGTGGAAGAATGCATACCTTCATTTACTCTGATATTTAAGGATAAATAGAAGATCTTTATTCGTGAGCAATATGGAATCATTTTACCCATTTGTCTTAACTCCATTAAAGTTGTTTGTCTTTAAACATTAATTGAAGGTTACCATCACATTACAGTTAGCTTGAATTTTACATGATACCATAACAGCTAATTGAAATGTGAAGAGATCAAGTCTAATCATTTAGTGAAATATTTCACTCAATTGACTGTATTAATTTGGTTTAGAGAGTTGCATAGAAAAATTTGAACACTTATTTGGTAGTATCACTTTAATAGAATCTAGGCAGCATGCTTTTAAAATATCCAAGTCAACACATGGTGCACTAATTTAAAAATAATGCTAACCTTGATCATTAATTGATAATTTAAAATACACAATTTTCTTAATTATTTAAAATGTCCAGAATGCTCTCAAATTGCAAAGAAAAGGGGTACCAGTTTTTTTAATAACTTTTGGATGTTTAATTATAGAATATATTTGCCACGCTCTTGATAAAGGATTAGCCTATGTCTGTATACAAAAATAGTTAAGAAAAACAGTAGCCCCTAAAAAAAACCCCACAAAATTTGATCAAGTTCAGTCAATAACCAATTTTTTTTAAATTTAAATATTTACAAATATAAGGTGTAAAGTCTAGATTTTCCTGGACCTTATATCTATCCCTAATTTTAGTAGATGCTAGGCAACCATAAAAGATCACCTGGCAACATTGATATGAACACTTTCATTTTTATCTTGGTATTTTTAACCTGCAAGACTGTCTTTTACTCTTGATATAGTACACTATGGAAATTTCCCCATCTATGATTTTCATATAAGAAAAAAACTAATATATTTAAATGTTATTTTAATTTATAAGATTACTTTCATATGCACTGATTTTTAATCAGACTGAAGTTTTCTATAAAATCTCAAAAAAACTGTTCAATTTAATCAAGTGCTTATTTTAGTAATTTTTTATGGTTAAAAAACAGCTTTTACTTGTAAGATATAATTGGCTCTGGATCATATTTAATTGGGCTTCTTTTTTAATTCACTGAATAAATGTTGTTCAAGTGCCTAGTATAGTTCTAAAGCATAGTGAATGCTCAATGCATGATACATAATAATAATGCCAAAAGTAATAGTGGTTGTGGTAGAGATACCATATTCAAGTTTGGTCAGAGGAATGTTCTTTTCCAAAGGACTTAAAATGACTGTGAACTTGCAAGGAAAGCTAATCTAAGAATGAAGCAGGGATAGTTATGGACATGATTACTGATTCAGTAGGAACATTTAGTTCATTGTTCATTGACTGCATTGTCATTCACAGGTGGAAGCAATGGCTCATCTCCAGCGACCTCTAGTGGAGGGGCTCCCTCTCCTTTGAACTCTTTGCTTTCTCCACCTTGCTCCCCTCCAACATTTCACATACCTACAAGCTCCCTTGGAATGCCCTGTCCAGAGGTGTACCTACACAATATCAACCTGCCCCTTTGCTACAAGATTTGCCCAACTAATTTTTGGCGACAGCAGCCTCTTGTCTTGCCTGCTCCTGAAAGGCTAGCAAGCAGCAACAGTTCTCAGTCTTTAGCCCCAGTCATGATGGAAGTTCCCATTTTATCTTCCTTGGGGGCCACCAATTCAAAATACAGTTCATCTGAAGACTGCAATGGACAGTGTCAACAAGCATCTAATTCTTCCAGTCAAATGTTGTATGGATTACAGGCACCTGGAAATATTTTATCACCCAACCCCATTGCCCAGGAAGCAATTGGTTGCTCATTCCATCCTTCCTATGGCTTTTATAGGTACAACTTCTCCATGCCATCTAGACTGGTAAATGCTACCAACCATCTCAAAGTGAATGAAAACAGTCAAGTTTCTTTAATAGAAGGCAAATGCAATCATGCTCGTTGGTATCCAAAAATTAACCATTGCCTTTAATGGAATAGTCAAGTTTCTAAAACAATTACATGTAAGCATATATTTTCTTTATTTGTAGCCAAAAAGGGTCAAGAGCTAATGGGCTTAAAAAGCTTCATTATCAGAGGGTATTCCTCTATTCTGCATTTAAAGTGCCTTATGATATGTTCTTAAGAAGGCTGATTACAGTAGCCTTAGGCCTCAAAATAAGATACTCAGTAAACATTGTTTGATGAGGTAGGCTACCAGTGAAAAGTGACTTCAGGTGATGAAATCTCTAATTATAGTGAAGCCTGTTTACCACATCAACTGCCTCTTGCATATTGACAATGACCAAAGGAAGGTGGATTTAATTCCTGTGAAGGTAGTGAAACAATTACAGTTTTTATCTATGAATATTGGCTTCATTGTAATTATCTATCTAGTAACTGTAGAAAAATTTCATTGTTCATTTGCATTATACTTTTATACTCTGCTGTTGAAGGAACTACTAATCTCAATTTTAAGGTACAAATAAAGACATAAACATTCTAATATTAATATTTGCAGCCTAAGGACCATTTAATCCTGAAGGAACACAAAGATTAAATGAAAAGCAAAGTATTCTAAATAAATTTGATCTTTTATTCTCTTTTATTTTTTGGGTAATTCTCAGGTGATGCTTGTTTACTTAGTCCTTAACAAACCCGGTATTTTTTGTTTGTTTGTTTGTGATAGCGGGCCTCTCACTTTTGTGGCCTCTACCGTTGCAGAGCACAGGCTCTGGACGCGCAGGCTCAGTGGCCATGGCTCACGGGCCCAGCCGCTCCGCGGCATGTGGGATCCTCCCGGACCGGGGCACAAACCCATGTACCCTGCATCGGCAGGCAGACTCTCAACCACTGCGCCACCAGGGAAGCCCCAAACCCGGTATTTTGTATACACAGTTTACAAAAACAAATTGTTGTAGCTCTCCAAAAAGACTGAGAAGTTATGATTTGAAGGGAGAGAATATATTTGAATCCATAAATATGAAAACATCATTACAATGGTACAATTTAATTTCAGTCCTCTGCATCAATCATGGTAAATTGGACAAAAGTAGCGTAACATAAATGAGACTTTATTTTAGGCTATGAAGTTGAAAAGTTTCCTTTCACCTGGTCCTAAATTTTCTGAAGACTTAAGTATAACCTACATATAACCTCTATATCCTTAAGATGAATTGAATTTTAATTTTTCATGCTACTAGCTCTACAATTTATTAAGCCAGGGCCCTTCATATCACAATGGTATGACTTAACAAACTAAAGACATTGATAAACTGCTTTTTAAAAGTTTTCCAACACATATTAGGGAGAGCATGTCATTATTATTTATTTTGCTCAAAATGTTTTTTCCTCTTAAATGTACCTTATAAATATACCTTCTTATATATGTATTAAAATGATATGCCCCTTCACTTCTGGGCTTAGGGATAGAACAGCACATAGTTACATTCAAACTGAGTATTCTAGTCAAGATGAAATATTATTTATGGCCCAGACTAATTAGGTACCTGCTATAAAAATCTTTAAGGCAGAAAACCTGTACTACCCAAGTTTATCAAGTCAAGGATTAAAGTAGAAAGTACACTTTATTTCTGTCTACTCCAAAGCAGGAAAGCTGTAGGCTAACTTTTACCACTAAAATAAATTATGATTTTTTAAAGCAGAAACTCCCACATCAGATTGTAGTAAAACTTATTCTGATGGCAGATACTTAGCAACTAACAACATAACATAAAGAATTTGATTGCAAAATCCAGAAAATTTCTGGGTTACTTTTTAATGATTATTTAAGAGACGGCATAAATTTTGTAGCTGCTCAAGTACATATACCCCATACTTTATATTTCAGATAATTTTTCTATATGTAACCCATATAAAATTGATAATACAGAACTATATGTGTAAAGGTGATTTATATTAAGGAGCAAAAATTTAAAGGCTAGAAACTAGACATCTATTTTAAGCCGTTTTTAAACATTGTTCATAAATTGTCATTTCATAATTTTAATTGAAAAAGAAGAAGTAACCAAGAGAAACTCTTTATAGAAAATTAGACTTGGAAGAGACCTTAAGAAGTTCAGTAAGCAGTCCCCTATTTTCTGAGCAAGTTACTCATCTGCAGGAAACAGACGAGTAACTTGCTAACAGCTCTAATTCATGCACAAATTGTATTTAGTGCCCTTACTATTTTATAATAAATAATTACTACCCAATAGGATGGTGCAAAACTTGAGTAACTTGGTAAACTGAGGCTATGATTATGGAATAAAAAACAAAATGCTATGGAATTATATTAATTTCAGCTGTGTCAACTAAATATAAGGTTTGCTTTAAAAAACCTACAGAAATCTAAAGCCACTCTAGTTAGATAAGGTATGAAATAGTTAGCAAATGAAAGTGGCCAAATGATACTTAGTAGACTCCCAAGTCTAATAATTAAAACTGGTATTTCCATTTGGTTTGACCATATATATACATCCATCCTTTCATCCCATTCAAAAGAAATCATTTAAATTCAGTTATCTATATTTATAAAATCTGATTCTTAACCTGACCTAGTTATATGACTTACCTCAAATAAATATAGAGGAAATAAACTTTTCATCAACTCTGTAAAATTTGTGCATTGAGACAGGAAATAAGTGAATGTTGCCTTATCTTTGCACAACCTCCAGTCAAGCTGAGACCTATAGTCAAATTCCTGTGTCAGAAAGGTTCTACTTTGTGGAACAGTCAAGATGAAATCAAGGGCTTGAATTCAAGTTTGAGCCTGTTTGCAGAACATATGTCTAAGTGGATAAATCCTCTATTCATTATATTTTACTCACCAAAATATAACTTTAGGTAACAAACTTAGAACATCAAAACTTATTTGTTTCATTAAACAGAAGGGTTATGCCCTCTGGACATTACATTTCAAATTCTAATACATAATTCTAGATTACATAATATTAGAGTCTTCAAACATTAATATCATTGCTCCTACTCGCTGTATTACAAAAATAAAGAATTATATTTTCTTCAAGTTATGAAGGTAGATATTCATGATATTTCACTGTTATTAGGCATGGGTTATACATACAGTCTAGGAGTAGACATGACTTCATTCTTCTTTTGTGAGGTTTAAGTATGTCTATGGCACAAAAATAAATGAACAATTAGAATCAGCAAGGGATGAATCAGTGAATCAGTCTTTGAATGATCAGAGTTCTATGTGATGACAACTTGAAAAAGTGCCAACAATGAATAAAGACAAGCATCTTTTTTGGACATTATGGAAGATTTCCCTTTCATTATCCTAATCATTTATAGTATGCACATTGGGGAAAATCACGGTGCACATAAAGCTGGTAACATGTATCTTTTAACAGTTACTGATGAATGCTAAGCCAAAGCATAATTGAAATACAAGTTTTGTACAAATATGTAAAATATATTTTACAAAAATATACAAAAATTCTAATTACAAACCTAGATGCTTTGAGACAATATTGCTATATGTCCATGTATATAGTAGGGTAATACACAGTTGTTATCCCTTTATTAAACTTCAATAACAAATACTTTCCTTATTTGAATACGCAATTTGATAAATTCCAGATGTCACACTATAATTTATATAACCAGTGGGGTTTTAGTTTAGTTTTGTTTTAAAATAATTTATACTATGTTGCTTTTTCTCCCTCCTCTTCTCAAAAATAAGGATGCTATAAAGAACATTTAATCATTGCATACTTATACTATTAATTACATATACTTGTGTGGAAAGGCAAATTTAAATATACTTAGAAATGTCTAATTGCATGTACTGTATTTTGTGAATTGAATTGACAGGGTGGAAGTACAATGTTTATACTCCAATTTAGGGATATATTGCCTTTCTGCAGAAAAATCTTTATTTAGCCAAAATAACAATAATATCCTGGCATACAGCAACAGTTTACCAGTTGATTTTACTGGAATTTAACATGTTTATTAGAGCAATTTAAAACAACCAAATGCATAGCTTAGGCATTGGTGGCTGTTGCTTTGATATAGGTGCCTTCATATACATTTAATCTTCTTAGGTTTGGTCTGCAATTAAATGATAATTTGTATTAAAACTGTGCAAATAAATATGGTTTAGATGTCAACATAGAATAAACAAATATACAGAACATTTTAAACACATCCAGTATTAAAACTATTTACATGTGTGGTGCTGGCCAAATTTTAACATGGCATTTCAATAAAATATTGAGAGGAAAAAGACTAGTATTATTTCCTTTCAAAGTTTCATATGTTCATGTTTATAAATTTGTACTGCACATTAATATGTAAACATGAATTATAGTGAGCAGGTATTCAGAGAATAGTGATAGGCTATTTCTACTTAGTTGAAATGTGCACATGTATACTGGATTTATTTTTCAAAGTACCTAAAAGAGTTACAAAATTTGAAATTAAATATAATAGAAAACCTTGAAATTATAGTACAAGTTGTATCATTGAACTCTTTTATCAAATTATCATATATCTGTTATTGTTAAAGATGACAGAATTTTTATTTTGGATTTAAGATCACATACTTATGCACGTGACAAAGTATAATGTAATATTTTAGATGTAGAAAATTGTTTAAATAATTTAGAATTTTACTAGAAAAAGAAGGGAATAAAAGCGTGTTTTCTATTGGATAAAATTAACGTCTATTTTTTTAAAAATATTTATTTATTTATTTTTGGCTGTGTTGGGTCTTTGTTGCTGCATGCAGGCTTTCTCTAGTTGTGGCGAGTGGGGGCTACTCTGTTGTGGTGCATGGGCTTCTCATTGCAGTGGCTTCTCTTTTTGTGGAGCACAGGCTCTAGGCATGCGGGCTTTAGTAGTTATGGAGCATAGGCTAAGTAGTTGTGGCTTGCGGGCTGTAGAGCACAGGTTCAGTAGCTGTGGTGCACGAGCTTAGTTGCTCCACGGCTTGTGGGATCTTCCTAGACCAGGGCTCGAACCTGTGTCCCCTGCAATGGTAGGCGGATTCTTTCTTTCTTTCTTTTTTTTTTTACATCTTCATTGGAGTATAATTGCTTTACACTGGTGTGTTAGTTTCTGCTTTATAACAAAGTGAATCAGTTATACATATACATATGTTCCCATATCTCTTCCCTCTTGCATCTCCCTCCCTCCCACCCTCCCTATCCCACCCCTCTAGGTGGTCACAGAGCACCGAGCTGGTCTCCCTGTGCTATGCGGCTGCTTCCCACTAGCTATCTATTTTACGTTTGGTAGTGTATATATGGCCATGTCACTCTCTTGCTTTGCAACAGCTTACCCTTCCCCCTCCCCATATCCTCAAGTCCATGCTCTAGAAGGTCTGTGTCTTTATTCCTGTTTTACTCCTAGGTTCTTGATGACATTTTTTTCCTTAAATTCCATATATATGTGTTAGCATACGGTATTTGTTTTTTCAGTCTGTAATGAAAGAAAGAGTCAGAAGTGGGGAATGGGCTGTTATCTGCTATGCTGCCCTGTAGCTACAGATGGCTCCTGGTGGTAGCAATGACCACAGTAGAGAGACTTCCATGGAGGCAGGTGGTATAGGGTAGCTGGATGGCATAGACCTTCCAGGTTGTCAAACAGGCTTCAGGTCTAGTTCTGCCACTTTCTTTATTTTTTCTTTTGTTTTACATCCTTATTGGAGTATAATTGCTTTACAATGGTGTGTTAGTTTCTGCTTTATAACAAAGTGCATCAGTTATACATATACATATATTCCCATATCTCTTACCTCTTGTGTCTCCCTCCCTCCCACCCTCCCTATCCCACCCCTCCAGGGGGTCACAAAGCACCGAGCTGATCTCCCTGTGCTATGCAGCTGCTTCCCACTAGCTATCTACCTTACATTTGGTAGTGTATATATGTCTATGACTCTCTCGCACTTTGTCACAGCTTACCCTTCCCCCTCCCCATATCCTCAAGTCCATTCTCTAGTAGGTCTGTGTCTTTATTCCTTTTGTACCCCTAGGTTCTTCATGATACATTTTTCTCTTAAATTCCATATAAATGTGTTAGCATACGGTATTTGTCTTTCTCTTTCTGACTTACTTCGCTCTGCATGACAGACTCTAAGACCATCCACCTCACTACAAATAGCTCAATTTTGTTTCTTTTTATGGCTGAGTAATATACCATTGTATATATGTGCCACATCTTCTTTATTCATTCATCTGATGATGGACACTTAGGTTGTTTCCATCTCTTTGCTATTGTAAATAGAGCTGCAACGAACATTTTGGTACATGACTCTTTTTGAATTATGGTTTTCTCAGGGTATATGCCCAGTAGTGGGATTCCTGGGTCATATGGTAGTTCTATTTGTAGTTTTTTAAGGAACCTCCATACTTTCCTCCATAGTGGCTGTACCAATTCACATTCCCACCACCAGTGCAAGAGTGTTCCCTTTTCTCCACACCCTCTCCAGCATTTACTGTTTCTAGATTTTTGATGATGGCCATTCTGACGGGTATGAGATGATATCTCATTGTAGTTTTGATTTGCATTTCTCTAATGATTAAAGATGTTGACCATTCTTTCATGTGTTTGTTGGCAGTCTGTATATCTTCTTTGGGGAAATGTCTATTTAGGTCTTCTGCCCATTTTTGGATTGGGTTGTTTGTTTTATTGTTATTGAGCTGCATGAGCTGCTTATAAATTTAGAGATTAATCCTTTGTCAGTTGCTTCATTTGGAAATATTTTCTCCACTTCTGAGGGTTTTGTTTCCATCTTGTTTATGGTTTCCTTTGCTCTGCAAAAGCTTTGAAGTTTCATTAGGTCCCATTTGTTTATTTTTGTTTTTATTTCCATTTCTCTAGGAGGTGGGTCAAAAAGGATCTTGCTGTGATTTATGTCATAGAGTGTTCTGCCTATGTTTTCCTCTAAGAGTTTGATCATTTCTGGCCTTACATTTAGGTCTTTAATCCATTTTGAGTTTATTTTTGTGTATGGTGTTAGGGAGTGTTCTAATCTCATACTTTTACATGTACCTGTCCAGTTTTTCCAGCACCACTTATTGAAGAGGCTGTCCTTTCTCCACTACATTCCTGCCTCCTTTATCAAAGATAAGGTGACCATATGTTCATGGGTTTATCACTGGGCTTTCTATCCTGTTCCATTGATCTATCTTTCTGTTTTTGTGTCAGTACCATACTGTCTTGATTACTGTAACTTTGTAGTGCAGTCTGAAGTCAGGGGGCCTGATTCCTCCAGCACCATTGTTCATTCTCAAGATTGCTTTTGCTATGTGGGGTCCTTTGTGTTTCCATACAAATTGTGAAATTTTTTGTTCTAGTTCTGTGAAAAATGCCAGTGGTAGTTTGATAGAGATTGCATTGAATCTATAGATTGCTTTGGGTAGTAGAGTCATTTTCACAATGTTGATTCTTCCAATACAAGAACATGGTATATCTCTCCATCTATTTGTATTCTCTTTAATTTCTTTCATCAGTGTCTTATAATTTTCTGCATACAGATGTTTTGTCTCCTTAGGTATGTTTATTCCTAGATATTTTATTCTGTTTGGTGCCATGGCAAAGGAGAGAGGTTTCATGATTTCATTTTCAGATTTTTCATCATTAGTGTAGAGGAATGCCAGAGATTTCTGTGCATTAATTTTGTATCCTGCTACTTTACCAAATTCATTGATTAGTTCTAATAGTTTTCTGGTAGCCTCTTTAGGATTCTCTGTGTATAGTATCATGTCATCTGCAAACAGTGACAGCTTTACTTATACTTTTCTGATTTGGATTCCTTTTATTTCCATTTCTTCTCGGATTGCTCTGGCTAAAACTTACAAAAGCATGTTGAATAAGTGTGGTGAGAGTGGGCAACCTTGTCTTGTTCCTGACAGTGGAAATGCTTTCAGTTTTTCACCATTGAGGATGATGTAGGCTGTGGTTTTGCATATATGGCCTTTATTATGTTGAGGAAATTCCCTCTATGCATACTTTCTGCAAGGTTTTTATCATAAATGGGTGTTGAATTTTTTTCGAAAACTTTCTCTGCATCTATTGAGATGATTATATGATTTTTCTCCTTCATTTTGTTAATATGGCGTATCAAGTTGATTGATTTCTGCATATTGAAGAATCCTTGTCTTCTTGGAATAAACCCCACTTGATCATGGTGTATTATCCTTTTAATGTGCTGTTGGATTCTGTTTGCTAGTATTTTGTTGAGGATTTTTGCATCTATGTTCATCAGTGATATTGGCCTGTAGTTTTCTTTCTCTGTGACATCTTTGTCTGGTTTTGGTATCAGGGTGATGGTGGCCTCTTAGAATGTGTTTGCAAGTTTTCCTCCCTCTGCTATATTTTGGTGGAGTTTGAGAAGGATAGGTTTTAGCTCTTCTATAAATATTTGATAGATTTCGCCAGTGAAGCCATCTGGTCCTGAGCTTTAGTTTGTTGGAAGATTTTTAATCACAGTTTCAATTTCAGTGCTTGTGATCAGTGTGTTCATATTTTCTAGTTCTTCCTGGTTTAGTCTCGGCAGGTTGTGCATTTCTAAGAATTTGTCTATTTCTTCCAGGTTGTTCATTTTATTGGCATAGAGTTCCTTGTAGTAATCTCTCATGATCCCTTGTATTTCTGCAGTGTCAGTTGTTTTTCATTTGTAATTCTATTGATTTGAGACTTCTCCCTTTTTTTCTTGGTGAGTCTGGATAATGGTTCATGAATTTTGTTTATCTTCTCAAAGAACCAGCTTTTAGTTTAATTAATCTTTGTTATCGTTTCCTTCATTTTTTTTTCATTTATTTCTGATCTGATGTTTAAGACTTCTTTACTTCTACAAACTTTGTCTTCTTTTTTTGTTTGTTTGTTTTT
The DNA here is from genome assembly GCF_937001465.1 of Orcinus orca. Classification (NCBI taxonomy): domain Eukaryota; kingdom Metazoa; phylum Chordata; class Mammalia; order Artiodactyla; family Delphinidae; genus Orcinus; species Orcinus orca. Next base: position 68,752,577 of record NC_064580.1, read on the forward strand.
CTCTCTCTAATTGCTTTAGGTGAAAGCTTAAGTTGTTTATTTGAGGTGTTTCCTGTTTCTTAAGGTAGGATTGTATTGCTATAAACTTCCCTCTTAGAACTGCTTTTGCTGTATCCCATAGGTTTTGGGTCATCATGTCTCCATTGTCATCTGTTTCTAGGTATTTTTTTTATTTCCTCTTTGATTTCTTCAGTGATCACTTCATTATTAAGTAGTGTATCATTTAGCCTCCATGTGTTTGTATTTTTACACATATTTTCCTGTAATTGATATCTAGTCTCATAGCATTGTGGTCAGAGAACATACTTGATACAATTTCAATTTTCTTTAATTTACCAAGGCTTGATTTGTGATTCATGATAGGATCTATCCTGGAGAATGTTCCATGAGCACTTTATAAAAATGTGATTCTATTGTTTTTGGATGGAATGTCCTATAATTATCAATTAAGTCCATCTTGTTTACTGTATCATTTAAAGCTTGTGTTTCCTTATTTATTTTCATTTTGGATGATCTGTCCATTGGTGAATGATGTGTGTTAAAGTACCCTACTATAAATGTGTTACTGTCAATTTCCCCTTTTATGGATGTTAGTATTTGCCTTATGTATTGAGGTGCTCCTATGTTGGGTGCATAAATATTTACATTTGTTATATCTTCTTCTTGGATCAATCCCTTGATCTTTGTGTAGTGTCCTTCTTTGTCTCTTGCAATGGTCTTTATTTTAAAGTCTATTTTGTCTGATATGAGAATTGCTACTCCAGCTTTCTTTTGGTTTCCATTTGCATGGAATAACTTTTTCCATCCCCTTACTTTCAGTCTGTATGTTTCTCTAGGTCTGAAATGGGTCTCTTGTAGACAGCATATATATGGGTTTTGTTTTTGTATCCATTCAGCCAATCTGTGTATTTTGGTGGGAGCATTTAGTCCATTTACATTTAAGGTAATTATCGATATGTATGATCCTATTCCCATTTTCTTAATTGTTTTGGGTTTGTTATTGTAGGTCTTTTCCTTCTCTTGTGTTTCTTGCCTAGAGAAGTTCCTTTAGCATTTGTTGTAAAGCTCGTTTGGTGGTACTGAACTCTCTCAGCCTTTGCTTGTCTGTAAAGGTTTTAATTTCTCCATCAAATCTGAATGAGATTCTTGCTGGGTAGAGTAATCTTGGTTGTAGGTTTTTCTCCTTCATCATTTTACATATGTCCTGCCAGTCCCTTCTGGCTTGCAGAGTTTCTGCTGAAAGATCAGCTCTTAACCTTAAGGGGATTCCCTTGTTTGTTATTTGTTGTTTTTCCCTTGCTGCTTTTAATATGTTTTCTTTGTATTTAATTTTTGACAGTTTGATTAATATGTGTCTTGGCGTATTTCTCCTTGGATTTATCCTGTATGGGACTCTCTGTGCTTCCTGGACTTGATTTACTATTTCCTTTCCCATATTATGTAAGTTTTCAACTATAATCTCTTGAAATATGTTCTCAGTTCCTTTCTTTTTCTCTTCATCTTCTGGAACCCCTATAATTCGAATGTTGGTGCATTTAATGTTGTTCCAGAGGTCTCTGAGACTGTCCTCAGTTCTTTTCATTCATTTTTCTTTATTCTGCTCTGCAGTAGTTATTTCCACTATTTTATCTTCCAGATCACTTATCCGTTCTTCTGCCTCTGTTATTCTGCTATTGATCCCATCTAGAGTATTTTTAATTTCATTTATTGTGTTGTTCATCATTGTTTGTTTCATCTTTAGTTCTTCTAGGTCCTTGTTAAATGTATCTTGCATTTTGTCTATTCTATTTCCAAGATTTTGGATCATATTTACTATCATTATTCTGAATTATTTTCAGGTAGACTGCCTATTTCCTCTTCATTTGTTAGGGCTGGTGGGTTTTTATCTTGCTTCATCTGCTGTTTTTTTTTTTTCTGTCTTCCCATTTTGCTTATCTTACTGTGTTTGGGGTCTCATTTTTGCAAGCTGCAAGTTCGTAGTGCCCATTGTTTTTGATGTCTGTCCCCAGTGGCTACAGTTGTTTCAGTGGGTTGTGTAGCTTTCCTGGTGGAGGGGACTAGTGCCTGTTTTCTGGTGGATGAGTCTGGATCTTGTCTTTCTGGTGGTCATTTCTATGTCTGATTGTGTGTTTTGGGATGTCCTTGGACTTATTATGATTTTAGGCAGCCTCTCTGCTAATGGGTGGTGCTGTGTTCCTGTCTTGCTAGTTGTTTGGCATAGGGTGTCCAGCACCGTAGCTTGCCTGTCGTTTAGTGAATCTGGGTGCTAGTGTTGAGATGGAGATCTCTGGGAGATTTTCGCTGTTTGATATTATGTGGAGCTGCGAGGTCTCTTTTGGACCAGTATCCTGTAGTTGGCTCTCCCACCTCAGAGGCACAGCACTGACTCCTGGCTAGAGCACCAAGAGCATTTCATCCACACACCTCAGAATAAAAGGGAGAAAAAGTAGAAAGAAAGAAACAAACAAACAAAGAAAGAGAGAGAGAGAGAGAAAGAAAGAAAGAAAGGAGGGAGGGAGGGAGGGATGGAGGGAGGGAGGGGTGGAGGAAGGAAGGAAGGAAGGAGCGAAACAAGGAAAGAAAGAAAGAAAAGAAAAGAAAGTAAGATAAAATAAAATAAATTTATTAAAATAAAAATAATTATTAAGAAAAAAATAATTTTTTAAAGAAAACAAACAAACAAAAAACGGACGGATAGAACCCTAGGACAAATGGTGGAAGCAAAGCTACCCAGACAAAATCTCACACAGAAGCATACACATACACTCTCACAAAAAGAGGAAAAGGGGAAAAAATTATAACTCTTGCTCTCAAAGTCCACCTCCGCAATTTGGGATGATTCGCTGTCTATTCATGTATTCCACAGATGCAGGGTACATCAAGTTGATTGTGGAGCTTTAATCCGCTGCTTCTGAGGCTGCTGGGAGGGATTTCCATTTCTCTTCTTTGTTCTTACAGCTCCCTGGGCTCAGCTTTGGAGTTGGCCCCGCCTCTGCTTGTAGGTCGCTGGAGGGCGACTGTTCTTCACTCACACAGGACAGAGTTAAAGGAGCAGCTGCTTCAGGGACTCTGGTTCACTCAGGCCAGGGGGAGGGAGGGGTACAGACTGCGGGGCGAGCCTGCGGCAGCAGAGGCCGGCATGACATTGCACCAGCCTGAGGCGTGCCATGCATTCTCCCAGGGAAGTTGTCCCTGGATCCTGGGACCCTGGCAGTGGAGGGCTGCACAGGCTCCCCGGAAGGGGGTTGTGGATAGTGACCTGTGCTCACACACAGAGGCTTCTTGGTGGTGGCAGCAGCAGCCTTAGCAACTCATGCCCGTCTCTGGGTTCCCGTGCTTTTAGCCGTGGCTCGCACCTGTCTCCGTAGCTCCTTTAAGCAGCGCTCTTAATCCCCTCTCCTCGCGTACCAGGAAACAAAGAGGGAAGTAAAAGTCTCTTGACTCTTCGGCAGGTCCACACTTTTCCCCGGACTCTCTCCCGTCTAGCTGTGGTGCCCTAACCCCCTGCAGGCTCTGTTCACATCGCCAACCCCAGTCCTCTCCCTGAGCTCCTGCCCAAGCCCGAGCCTCGGCTCCCAGCCCCTCCCGCCCCGGCGGGTGAGCAGACAAGCCTCTCGGGCTGGTGAGTGCCGGTAGGCACTGATCCTCTGTGCGGGAATCTCTCCGCTTTGCCCTCTGCACCCGTTGCTGTGCTGTCCTCTGCAGCTCCGAAACTTTCCCCCTCCACCACCCGCAGTCTCCGCCCGCGAAGTGGCTTCCTAGTGTGTAGGAAACCTTTCCTCCTTCACAGATCCCTCCCACTGGTGCACATCCTGTCCCTATCCTTTTGTCTCTGTTTATTCTTTTTTCTTTTGCCTTACCCAGGTACGTGGTGATTTTCTTGCCTTTTGGGAGGTCTGAGGTCTTCTGCTAGTGTTCAGTAGGTGTTCTGTAGGAGTTGTTCCATGTGTAGATGTATTTCTGGTGTATCTGTGTCGAGGAAGGTGATCTCTGTGTCTTACTCTTCTGCCATCTTCCTCTCGTCCCCTGGTAGGCGGATTCTTAACCACTATGCCACCAGGGAAGTCCCAAAGTTAATGTCTTTAAATTAAAGTTGTTTTGATTAAATACGTATTTCAGTCTCCCATTTTTATGTTAGCTTTTGCAAAGTGTTGATGATTTGTATTTTGCCTTTATTTAAATTTTGCCTCAAATAGAACTTTCATATTTATTTTGTGACATGAACATTTTGTGACCTCTTACCAATTTTTCTAATGTCTAATCATACTGGATTTTTGCTTTATTGAATTTTGTAAATTTTAGGAAAAACTGTTTCATAGAAGCACCAACAAATAATTACCCCTTGAAAGAAGCATACCTAGTAAGACTCAAGTTGAAGTAGCAAAGTTACCCACTACTGCATTTACACCGATATTTATCTGGATTTCTTTACAGGAATTCATGTGCAGGCCAAATACTTAGTATTTAAATGCTACATTAATAACTATGTTTTCAAAACTCAGGTTGGATCTTCAAACTGTGATGCCAAGCAGAAGAAAGAACTATTTGACAAATATACCATCAGTTTGTAAACTGTCACCATGATTCTTTCCTGTAGTTGTAACATTCATGATGCTGAAGCAGGGATGGGGTGTTTTTCGTTCTCAAGATTGCTTTGGCTATTCGGGGTCTTTTGTGTTTCCATACAAATTGTGAAATTATTTGTTCTAGTTCTGTGAAAAATGCCAGTGGTAGCTTGATAGGGATTGCATTGAATCTGTGGATTGCTTTAGGTAGTATGGTCATTTTCACAATGTTGATTCTTCCAATCCAAGAACATGGTATATCTCTTCATCTATTTGTGTCATCTTTAATTTCTTTCATCAGTGTCTTATAACTTTCTGCATACAGGTATTTGGTCTCCTTAGGTAGGTTTATTCCTAGATATTTTATTCTTTTTGTTGCAATGGTAAATGGGAGTGTTTTCTTAATTTCACTTTCAGATTTTTCATCATTAGTGTATAGGAATGCCAGAGTTTTAAGTGCATTAATTCTGTATCCTGCTACTTTACCAAATTCATTGATTAGCTCTAGTAGTTTTCTGGTAGCATCTTTAGGATTCTCTATGAAACTGAGTTATTTGTAGTGAGGTGGATGGACCTAGAGTCTGTCATACAGAGTGAAGTAAGTCAGAAAAAGAAAAACAAGTACCATATGCTAAGACATATATATGGAATCTAAGGGAAAAAAATGAAGGTCATGAAGAACCTAAGGGCAAGACGGGAATGAAGACACAGACCTACTAGAGAATGGACTTGAGGATATGGGGAGGGGGAAGAGTAAGCTGTGACAAAGTGAGAGAGTGGCATGGACATATATACACTACCAAACGGAAAATAGATACCTAGTGGGAAGCAGCTGCATAGCACAGGGAGATCAGCTCGGTGCTTTGTGACCACCTAGAGAGGTGGGATAGGGAGGGTGGGAGGGAGGGAGATGCAAGAGGGAAGAGATATGGGAACATATGTATATGTATAACTGATTCACTTTGTTATAAAGCAGAAACTAACACACCGTTGTAAAGCAATCATACTCCAGTAAAGATGTTAAAAAAAAAAGTTTCATAGTATCTGGTCTTAACATTTATGTCTTTAACTTATTTTGAGTTTTAAAAAAAATTATATTGGAGTATAGTTGATTTACAGTTTTATGTTAGTTTCAGGTGTACAGCAAAGAGAATCAGTTATATGTAAACATATATTAACTCTTTTTAGATTCTTTTCCTATATAGGCCATTAAAGAGTATTAAATAGAGTTCCCTGTGCTATATAGTAGGTCCTTATTAGTTATCTATTTTATGTTTAGTAGTGTGTATATGTGAATCCCAATCTCCCATTTTATCCCACCCCCCATTACACCCTGGTAACCATAAGTTTATTTCCTACATCTGTAATTCTATTTCTGTTCTGTAGGTAAGTTCATTTGTACCCTTTTTAAAAATTCTAAATATAAGCAATATCATGTGATATTTGTCTTTCTCTGACTTACTTCACTCAGTGTTACTTTCTCTACGTCCATCCATGTTGCTGCAAATGACATTATTTCTTTTTTATGGCTGAGTAATACTCCATTGTACATAGATACAACATCTTCTTTATCCATTCCTCTGTCGATGGATATCTAGGTTGATTCCATGTTCTGGCTATTGTAAATAATGCTGTAATGAACATTGGGGTCACGTATGTTTTTGAATTATGGTTTATCTGGATATATGCTAAGGAGTGGGATTGCTGGATCGTATGGTACCACCAGTTTTAGTTTCTTAAGGAACCTCCATACATTCTCCATATTTTACATTCCCACCAACAGTGTAGGAGGGTTCCCTTTTCTCCACACCCTCTGCAGCATTTATTGTTTGTAGACTTTTTAATGATGGCCATTCTGACTGGTGTCAGGTGATACCTCATTGTAGATTTGATTTGGATTTTTATAATAATTAGTGATGTTGAGCATTTTTTCATGTGCTTTTTAGCCATCTGTATGTCTTGTTTGGAGAAATGTCTATTTAGATCTTCCACCCATTCATTGATTGGGTGGTTTGTTTCTTTGGTATTGAGCTGCATAAGCTGTTTGTATATTTTGGAGATTAATCCCTTGTTGGTTGCTTTGTTTGCAAATATTTTCTTCAATTCTGAGGATTGTATTTTTGTTCTGTTTATGGTTTCCTTTGCTGTGCAAAAGCTATTAAGTTTAATTTGGTCTTATTTGTTTATTTTTGTTTTTATTTTCATTACTCTAGGAGGCAAATCAAGAAAGATCTTGTTGCAATTTATGTCAAAGAGTGTTCTGCCTATGTTTTCCTGTAAGAGTTTTATAGTATCCGGCCTTACATTTAGGTCCTTAATCAATTTTGGGTTTATTTATGTATATGGTGTTAGAGAGTGTTCTAATTTCATTTTTTTACATGTATCTCTTCAGTTTTCCCAGCACCACTTATTGAAGAGACTGTCTTTTCTCCATTGTATAGTCTTGCCTCGTTTGTCATAGATTAGGTGACCATAGGTCTGTGGGTTTATCTCTGGACTTTCTATCCTGTTCCATTGATCTATATTTCTGTTTTTGTGCCAGGACCACACTGTCTTGAATTACTGTAGCTTTGTAGTATAGTCTGAAGTCAGGGAGCCTGACTTCAGCTCCGTTTTTCTTTCTCCAGATTGCTTTGGCTATTTGGGGTCTTTGGGTTTCCATACAAATTGTGAAATTTTTTGCTCTAGTTCTGTGAAAAATGCCATTGGTAGTTTGATAGGGATTGCATTGAATCTGTAGATTGCTTTGGGAGTATAGTCATTTTCACAATGTTGATTCTTCCAATCCAAGAACGTGGTATATCTCTCTATCAGTTTGTGTCCTCTTTGATTTTATTAATCAGTGTTGTATAGTTTTCTACATACAGGTCTTTTGCCTCCTTAGGTAGGTTTATTCCTAGGTATTTTATTTGTTTTGTTGCAATGGTAAATGGGAGTGTTTCCTTAATTTGCCTTTCTGATCTTTCATTGTTAGTGTATAGGGATGCAAGAGATTTCTGTGTATTTATTGTCTATCCTGCAATTTACAAAATTTATTGATGAGCTACAGTAGTTTTCTGGTGGCATATTTAGGAGTTTCTATGTATAGTATAATGTCATTTGCAAACATTGACAGTTTTACTTATTTTCCAATTTGGATTCCTTCCATTTCTTTTTCTTCTCTGATTGCCATACCTAGGACTTCCAAAAGTCTGTGGAATATTAGTGGCAAGAATGGACATCCTTGCCTTGTTTCTCATCTTAGAGGAAATGCTTTCATTTTTTCACCACTGAGAATGATGTTTGCTGTGGGTTTTTCATATATGGCCTATATTATGTTGAGGTAGGATCCCTCTATGCCCAATTTCTGGAGAGTTCTTTTTTATCATAAAGTGGTGTTGAATATTGTCTAAAGGTTTTTCTGTATCTATTAAGATGATCATATGGTTTTTATTCTTTGATTTGTTGAAGTGGTGCATCACATTAATTGATCTTCAGATATTGAAAAATCCTTGAATCCCTGGGATAAATCCCACTTGATCATGTGTATGATCCTTTTAATGTGTTGTTGGATTCAGTTTGCTATTATTTTGTTGAGGATTTTTGGGTCTATACTCATCAGTAATATTGGCCTGTAATTTTCTTCTTTTGTGATTTATTTGTCAGGTTTTGGTATCTGGGTGATGGTGGCCTCGTAGAATGAGCTTGGGACTGTTCCTTCCTCTGCCATTTTTTAGAAGAGTTTCAGAAGGGTATGTGTTAACTCTTCATTAAATGTCTGAGAGCATTCACCTGTAAAACCATCTGGTCCTGGACTTTTGTTTCTGGGAAGATTTTTAATCACAGATTCAATTTCAGTGCTTGTGATTTTTCTGTTCATATTTTATATTTTGTCGTGGTTTAGTCTTGGAAGTGTTTACCTTTGTACGAATTTGTCCATTTCTTCTAGGTTGTCCATTTTATTGTCATATAGTTGCTTGTAGTAGTCTCCTATGATCCTTTGTATTTCTGCAGTGTCAGTTGTAACTTCTCCTTTTTCATTTCTAATTTTATTGATTTGAGTCCTCTCCCTTTTTTCTTGATGAGTCTGACTATAGGTTTATCAATTTTGTTTATCTTCTCAAAAAACCAGGTTTTAGTTATATAGATCTTTGTTATTGTTTTCTTTGTCTCTATTTCATTTATTTCTCCACTGATCATTATGATTTCTTTCGTTTTACTAACTTTGGGTTTCGTTTATTCTTCCTTCTCTAGTTGCTTTAGGTGTAAGGTTAGGTCGTATCTTTGTGATTTTTCTTGTTTCTTGTGGCAAGATTGTATTGCTATAATCTTCCCTCTTATGACTGCTTTTGCTGCATCCCATAGGTTTTGGATCATCGTGTTTTCATTGTCATTTGTCTCTAGATATGTTTTAATTTCCTCTGATTTCTTCAGTGATCCACTGGATATTTAGTAACATTGATTAGCCTCCATGTGTTTGTGTTTTTCACAGTTTTATTTTCCTGTAATTGATTTCTAATCTAACAGCCTTGTGGTCAGAAAAGATGCTTGATATGATTTCTATGTTCTTAAATTTACAAAGACTTGATTTGTGACCCAAGATGTGATTTACCTTGGAGAATGTTCAGTGTGCAGTTGAGAAGAAAATGTATTCTGCTGCTTTTGGATGGAATGTCCTGTAAATATCAGTTAAGTGTATCTGGTCCAATCTTAGTTAAGGCTGCGTTTCCTTATTAATTTTCTGTCTAGATGATGTGCCTATTGGTGTAAGTGGGGTGTTAAAGTCCCCCAATATTATTGTGTTACTGTTGATTTCCCCTGCTATGGCTGTTAGCATTTGCCTTATATATTGAGGTGCTCCTATATTGAGTTCACATATATTTACAATTGTTATATCTTCTTCTTGGATTGATCCCTTGATTGTTATGTAGTGTCCTTCCTTGTCCCTTGTAACAGTCTTTGTTTTATTGTCTATTTTGACTCATATGAGTATTCCTACTCCAGCTTTCTTTTGATTTCCATTTGCATGGAATATCTTTGTCCATCCCCTCACTTTCAGTCTGTATGTGCCCCAGGTCTGAAGTGGATCTCTTGTAGACAGCATATACACAGGTCTTGCTTTTGTTTCCATTCAGCCAGTCTATGTCTTTCTTGTAGCTTTTAATCCATTTAAATTTAAGGTAATTATCATTGTGTATGTTTCTTTTGCCATTTTCTTAATTGTTTTGGTGTCTTTTTGTAGGTCTTTTTTCCTCTCTCTGTTCCCTATTCTTGTGATTTGATGACCATCGTTAGTGTTGTGTTTGGGTTGTTTTTGTTCTTTTGTGTATGTGTATCTCTTGTAGTTTTTTGGTTTTCATTTCCAATGAGGTTTTGATAAAGCAGTCTCTATATATACAAGGTTGTTTTAAGTTGCTGGTCTCTTAATTTCAAATGCAATTCCCATTTCCTACATTTGTACTCTCCGCTTCTCATGGTTTCATGTTTTGTTATCATATTTGTGTATGGATGAGTTCCTGTTTTTACTGTAAGTTTACCTTTACCAATGAGCTTTCCCATTTGTGATTTTCTTGTTTCTAGTTGTGGCCTCTTTTCACCCCCACTGTCTAGAGAGGTCCCTTTGCCATTCGTTGTAAAGCTGGTTTGGTGGTGCTGAATTCTCTTTGCTTTTGCTTGTGTATAAAGCTTTTATTTCTCCATCAAATCTGAATGAGAGCCTTGATGGGTAGAGGATTCTTGGTTGTAGGTTCTTCCTTTTCATCACTTTAAATATATCATGCCACTTCCTTCTGACCTGCAGAGTTTCTGCTGAACAATCAGCTGATAACCTTATGGGGAATCTCTGGCATGTCATTTGTTGCTTTTCCTTTGTTGCTTTTAATATTTTTTATTTGTATTTAATTTTTGTTAGTTTGATTAATATGTGTCTCAGCATGCTCCTCCTTGGGTTTTTCCAGTATGGGACTCTCTGCACTCCTGCACTTTGTTGACTATTTCCTTTCCCATGTTTGGGAAGATTTTTACTGTAATCTCTTCAAGTATTTTCTCAGGGCTTTTCCCTTTCTGTTCTCCTTCTGCAACCCCTATAACCTGAATGTTGGTGCATTTTATGTTGACCCAGAGTTCTCTTAGACTATTTTCATTTCTTTTCATTCCTTTTTCTTTATTCCATTCTGTGGCAGTGATTTCCACCATTCTGTCTTCCAGGTCACTTATGTGTTCTGCCTCAGTTATTCTGCTATTGATTCCTTCTAGTTATTTTTCATTTCAGCTATTTTATTGTTGATCTCTGTTTGTTTGTTATTTAGTTCTTCTAGGTTTTTGTTAAACATTTCCTGTATCTCTTTGATCTGTGCCTCTGTTTTTTTCTTAGATCTTGTATCATCTTTACTATCATTACTCTGAATTCTTTTTCAGGTAAATTGCCTATATCCTCTTCATTTAGTTGTTCTTGTAGGTTTTTATCTTGCTCCTTTGTCTGCAATTTGTTTCTTTGTCTTCTCATTTTGTCTAAATTACTGTGTTTGTGGTCTCCTTTCCACAGGCTGCAGGATCGTAGTCCCTCTTGCTTCTGGTGTCTGCCCCTGGTGGGTGAGGTTGGTCCAGAAGCTTTGCCATTATCTCCTTGATAAGGGGCTTGACTGGTGTTGTGGTGACCAAAGCTTGCCCTGGATATTAAGTGGGGCCTGCCCTTTGCTCTGTGGTTTTCACTGTCCTGTCAGGCACAGGGTGTGCTCCCTAATTTTTAGAGTAGAGACCCCCAGGTATGTTTCTTAGCTGTTTTTCTGACCTGTGGTGTGAGATAGGCAGGATTGGAGAACTCTCACTGCAAAAGAAGCCACTGAATATTCTTCCTCTGGAGCTGTTCACCTGTGAATGTGCTCTGTTGTGTCCCCTTTTGCTCATTGTGTGGGCTCACAAAGTACACCGTTATTTGCCCTTCTCTCATTCCCACTTTAACTGCGGGTATGCTGGCAATTGACCCTGGTGAATTTCAGGCATTGTTTTCATCAGGCCACTGACATGGATCCACTGAGGTCAGGTCCCTGGACTGCTGTAGTTGTGCACCTGAGCAGAGTGTGGGGGCTATGGAGTCAGCTCAGACTCTGGCCTGGCCCAACCCCCATGTGTATGCACCCACAAAGCCCACAGCTGCTATAGCCATATGCATCCCAGCTGCAGGAGTACTTCTTGTCCTTTTGGATGTTTCAGAGATGCTGAATTTAGGAAGATGTCAGCAGAGGTGTAACTCCATGGTTCACGCAACTGTATGGAGATATTTCAGCTGTTCTTCCTTAGTCACACAGCCTCTGGGGCTCAGCTGTGATTTCAGCCCCAACTTCATGTGTGTTCCTCTCACTGGAGTCTGTTTCTGAGTTTGCTGGAGCACAGGAGCCCATCAGGCAGGAAAGAGCCAAGGCAGTGATTGGGGCAAGGAGGCTGCCCTGGTGGGAGGGTGCTGGGGTAGCAATTGGAAGTTGTGAGTCCATCAGGCAGTGATCAGGGCTGCCCAGGCAGGGGTTAGGGGGTAGCCGATGGCAGGGACATGGTATCTGGCTCCAGTAGGTGCCCTCCCTAGTGCCCATGGAGGCAGTAGCTGGTGTGTGAGGAGAGAGGCTGCAAAGCCAGCCCCATGCATTGTGCATCACTCAGCAATGGCTCTTCACTTCTGTGGCAGTCTGGGCTTCCTCCATGAGCATTCACAGGTGTGGAGCTCCTCATTCCCTTCCCTTTGGGCTGTCTCCTCACAGAAAACAGCAGTCCCCTCCCCAGGTCTGCTCACTAAAACTCACGTTCCAACACCCAGCCCCTGTGCACACTGGAGGACACCCATTTCAGGCTGGGGCATGCAGGGCTGTGGCACGGACCATATGTGGGCCTTGCTCTATCCTGCCTGCCACTGACCACTTGCTGTGCTCTCCTCCGAGCCCCCAAAGCTCCCCTTCTGTCCCAGCTGATCTTTCTGCTGGTGAGGGGGCTTTCCCAGATGAGGGAACCTCTCCTCACCTTCAGCTCCCAGCTGAGGCACTGGTCCTGTCCTGATTCCTCTCCTCTTCTTTTTCCCTTCTTCTTTTTTATCTTACCCGGTTATGTGGGGATCTTTCTTGTCTTTTTGGGTGTCCTAGGTCCTCTGCTAGTGTTCAGCAGGTACTCTGTGAGAATTGTTCCATTTGTAGATGTATTCTTGATATGTATTTAGGGAGAGATGAATTCCACATCCTCCTACTCCTCTGACATCTTGGAAAAATTCCATTTTGAGTTTATTTTTGTTTGTGGTGTTAAAGAATGTTCTAATTTCATATTTTTACTGGACATGTAGCTGTTCAGTTTTCCCAGCACTATTTATTGAAGAGACTGTCTTTTCTCCATTGTATAGTCTTGTCTCCTTTGCTGTAGGTTAATTGATTTTAGCCATGTGGGTTTTTTAATTAAATTAAATTAAATTAATTTATTTTTGGCTGAATTGGGTCTTCATTGCTGTGTGCAGGCTTTCTCTAGTTGCAGTGAGTGGGGGCTACCTTTTGTTGCTGTATGGGGGCTTCTCATTGCAGTGGCTTCTCTTTGTTCTGGAGCACGGGCCCTAGGCACATGGGCTTCAGTAGTTGTGGCATACAGGTTCAGTAGTTGTGGCTTGCGGGCTCTAGAGCACAGGTTCAGTAGTTGTTACACATGGGCTTAGTTGCTCCCGGCATGTGGGATCTTCCGGACCAGGGCTCAAACCCTTGTACCCTGCTCTGGCAGGTGGACTCTTAACTACTGTGCCACCAGGGAAGCCACATGTGTATGGGTTTATTTCTGGGCTTTCTGTCCTGTTCAATTAATCTATATTTCTGTTTTTGTGCCAGCACCATACTGTTTTGATTACTGTAGCTTTGTAGTATCGTCTGAAGTCAGGGAGCCAGATTCCTCCAGTTCAGGTCTTCTTTCTCAAGATTGCTTTATCTATTCAGGGTCTTTTGTGTCTCCATACAAATTTTAAGATATTTTTTGTTCTTTTTCTGTGGAAAATACCATTGGTAATTTGATGATAGGGATTGCATTGAAGCTATACCAGAATGGCCATCATCAAAAAGTCTACAAACAATTCATGCTGGAGAGGGTGTGGAGAAAAGGGAACCCTCCTACACTCTTGGTGGGAATGTAAGTTGGTAGAGCCACTGTGGAGAACAGTATGGAGCTTCCTTAAGAAACTAAAAATAGAGTTACCATATGATCCAGCAATCCCACTTCTGGGCATATATCCAGAGAAAAACATGGTTCAAAAGGATACATGCACCCAAATGTTCATTGTGGTACTGTTTACAATAGCCAAGACATGGAAGCAACCTAAATGTCCATCGACAGATGAATGGATAAAGAATATGTAGTACCTATATACAATGGATTATTACTCAGCCACTAAAAAGAATGAAATAATGCCATTTGCAGCAACATAGATGGACCTAGAGATTATCATACTAAATGAAGCAAGTCAGACATAGAAAGATAAATATCATATGATATTGCTTATATGTGGATGGATCTTTTAAAAAAAGGATACAAATGAAGTTAGTTACCAAAGAAATAGACTCACAGACTTAGAGAACAAATTTATAGTTACCAGGTGTGAAAGTTGAGGGGCAGAGATAGATTGGGAGATTGGGACTGACATTTACACACTGCTATATTTAAAATAGATAACTAACAAAGACCTACTGTATAGCACAGGGAACTCTGTTCAGTACTCTGTAATAACCTAAATGGGAAAAGAATAGATACATGTATATGTATATCTGAATCTCTTCACTGTACACCTGAAAGTAACACAACATTATTAATCAACTCTACTCTAATATAAAATAAAAATTAAAAAATTAAAACTCTTATGAGCAGTTATATACAGGATTTTATGTGAAAATAAGTTTTCATTTCTCTGGGTAAATGTCCAAGACTGCAATTGCTGGCTTGTATGGTACTGCATGTCTAGTTTTTGAGGAAACTGCCAAATTGTTTTGCAGAATGGCTGTACAATTTTACATTCCCAGAAGCAATGTATTAATGATCCAGTTTTTCCATTTCCTGGTCAGAATTTCCTGGTGGTACTGTTTTGTTGTTGTTATTATTTCAAGTGGTAACTTGTGATTATAATTTGCATTCCCCTGATGTTTAATGATATTGAACATCTTTTCATATGTTTATTAGCTATTTGTGTGTCCTTTTCCATAAAATGTCTGCTTATGTCTTTTGGCCATTTTTAAATGTATAATTTGTTTTTAAACTGTCCCATTTTAAGAGTATATATATATATATATATATATATATATATATATATATATATATATATGCCTGTGTGTATATACATAAATATGCTTATAGCAATTTGTCAATTTTTGTCCATTTGTGGATTATGATTTTACTGTCTAGTTTAAGAAATGTTTGCTTAGCCCTAGATCTCAAAGAATTTCTTCAGTGTTTCTTTTTCTAAAATTTTATGATTTTATGTTTTACATTTAAGTTTGTGATCCATATTGTGCTGAATTTTATGTAAGGTGTAAGGTTTAGGTCAAAGTTCTTTTTTCTTTTTCTTTGTTTTTTTCCTGGCCTATGGATATTCAATTCTTTCAGCACAATTTACTGAAATTATTTTGTCATGGATCCATTGAACAGTGACTTGATTTTCCACCTATTTAAAAAATCAGTAGGGCATATTTGTGTGGCTCTATTTCTGGATTCTTTATTTTTTTCCATTAATCTGTGTTTCTACCTCTCTACTAATATCACACTGTCTTGATTATGGTAGCTATATAATAATTCATAATATCAGGTAGAGTAATTCCTCCACTTTATTCTCCTTTTTCAAACTGATTTTACCTACACTAGTGCCTTTCCACCATTCTATATAAATTTTAGAATTAGTTGACTATGTCTATGTAAAGAAATTTCATTAAACCTATAGATCAATTTGGAGACAATACACATTTTAATAAATTGAATCTTCCAGTCCACAAATATTTTATACCTAACCATTTATTTAGTTATTTTTTTTTACTTCTTTCATCAGCATGTTGTACTTTCTACATACATCGTGTACATATCTTTTTAGAATTTTATCTACGTATTTCATGTTCTTTGGAGCAATTGTAAGTAGTATTCTGTTTTTTTCTTTGTTGTTTTGGTTGTTGTATGTTCATTGTTAGTGCATAGAAATGTGATTGCTTCTTGTGTGTTGATCTTGTATCCTGCAAACTTCCTGAACTCACTTAGTTCTACTTTTTTTTGGGTAGATTCCTTGAGATTTTCTAGGCAGGCTACCATGTCATGTCATATGCAAATACAGACAGTTTTGTTTCTTCTTTTATGATATTTATGTTTTTTGTTTCCTTTTGTTGAAATACTGGCTAGGATTTCAACTACTATACTGAAAAACTAAAAATACAACTACCATGTGATCCAGTAATCCTACTTCTGGGTGTATACCTGAAGAAAATAAAAATAGAGTATCAAAAAGATATCTACACTTCCATGTTTATTGCAGCATTATTCACAATAGTCAAGATACAGAAACAACTTAATCATCTGTCAATGGATGAATAGGTAAAGAAAATGTATATACATATATATGCCATGGAATATTATTTATCTGTGAGAAAGAAGAAAATCTTTCCAGTTGCAACAACATGGATGGGCTTTCAGGGCATTATGCTAAAATTCCAGACAGAGAAAGACAAATAATGTATGTTATCACTTACACATGGAAACTATAATTGTCAAACACATAGAAATAAAGAGTAGATTGCTGGTACCAGGGGCTGGGGGTGGAAGTATTGGGAAGATGTTGGTCAAAGGATATAAACTTACATTTAGAAGATGAATAAGTTCTGGAGAGCTAATGCATAGCATTGTGATTATGGTTAACAATACTGTACCATATAATTCAAAGTTGCTAAGAGACTGGACTTTAAATGTTCTTATCACAAAAAAGAAATCATAATTATGTGTTCTGATGGAGCTGTTAGCTAAGGTTACAATGGTAATCATATTGCATTATGTAAATATATCAATTCAACACGTTGTGTACCTTAAACTTAAACAATACTATATGTCAATTTTACATCAATTAAAAGAAGAGTGGTGGAAACACAAAAGACACCGAATAGCCAAAGCAATCTTGAGAAAGCAAAACAGAGCTGGAGGAATCAGGCTCCTGGACTTCAGACTACACAACAAAGCTACAGTCATCAAGACAGTATGGTACTGGCACAAAAACATAAATATAGATAAATGGAACAGGATAGAAAGCCCAGAGATAAACCCATGCACATATAGTAACCTTACCTTTGATAAAGGAGGCAAGAATATAAAATGGAAAAAAGACAATCCCTTTGGTAAGTGATGCTGGGAAAACTTGACAGCTACATGTAAAAGAATGAAATTAGAACACTCCCTAACACCATACACAAAAATAAACTCAAAATGGATTAAAGACTTAAATGTAAGGCCAGACACTATCAAACTCTTAGAGGAAAACAGAGGCAGAACACTCTATGATATAAATCACAGCAAGATCCTTTTTGATCCACCTCCCAGAGAAATGGAAATAGAAACAAAAATTTTAAAATGGGACCTAATGAAACTTCAAGGCTTTTGCACAGCAAAGGAAACCATAAACAAGACCAAAAGACAACCCTCAGAATGGGAGAAAATATTTGCAAATAAAGCAACTGACAAAGGATTAATCTCCAAAATTTACAAGCAGCTCATGCAGCTCAATATCAAAAAAACAAATAACCCAATCCAAAAATGGGCAGAAGACCTAAATAGGCATTTCTCCAAAGAAGATACACAGACTGCCAACAAACACATGAAAGAATGCTCAACATCATTAATCATTAGAGAAATGCAAATCGAAACTACAATGCGATATCATCTCACACCAGTCAGAATGGTTATCATCAAAAAATCTAGAAACAATAAATGCTGGAGAGGGTATGGAGAAAAGGGAACACTCATACACTGTTGGTGGGAAAGTAAATTAATACAGCCACTATGGAGAACATTATGGAGGTTCCTAAAAAACTAAAAATAGGACTACCATACAATCCAGCAATTCCACTACTGGGCATTTACCCTGAGAAAACCATAATTCAGAGTCATGTACCACAATGTTCATCGCAGCTCTATTTACAATAGCCAGGACATGTAAGCAACCTAAGTGTCCATTGACAGGTGAATGGATAAAGAATATGTGGCACACGTATACAATGGAATATTACTCAGCCATAAAAAGAAATGAAATTGAGTTATTTGTAGTGAGGTGGATGGACCTAGAGTCTGTCATACAGAGTGAAGTAAGTCTGAAAGAGAAAAACAAATACCATATGCTAACACATATATATGGAATCTAAAAAAAAAATCGTCATGAAGAACCTAGGTACAAGATGGGAATAAAGACACAGACCTACTAGAGAATGGACTTAACACGGGGAGGGGGAAGAGTAAGCTGGGACAAAGTGAGAGAGTGGTAATGTATATGTGGACATATATACACTACCAAATGTAAAATAGATAGTGGGAAGCAGTTGCATAGCACAGGGAGATCAGCTTGGTGCTTTGTGACCAGCTGGAAGGGTGGGATAGGGAGGGTGGGAGGGAGGGAGATGCAGTAGGTAAGAGATATGGGGATATATGTATATGTATAACTGATTTGCTTTGTTATAAAGCAGAAACTAACACATCATTGTAAAACAATTATACTACAATAAAAATGTTAAAAAAAAAAGAAGAGTGGTGAGAGAGAGCATCCTTGCCTTCTTTGTGATCTTAGAGATTCTCACCAAAATCTATATGGTTTTACAAATGCTATCAAGTTGAAGAAGTTCTCCTCAATGTTATTTTTCTGAGAGTTTTTAAAAAATCATAACCAAGAGTTGGATTGTGTGATATGTTTTTTTCTGTCAGTTGATATTATCATATGTGTTTTCTTCTTTAACTTGTTTAAAGGAAGGATATCATCAATTGAATTTGGAATATTGAACAAGTCCTGCATACATGGAGTAAATCCCATGTAGTCACAGTTATATTTAAATTTATACATTGATGTGCTTGATTTATAATCCTTTATTGAGGATTTTAAAATCTAAGTTCATGAGGGATATTGGTCTATAGTTTTCGTTTTTGTGTTGTATTTGGTTTTAATATTAGGATAACACTAATCTCAACATGAGTTAGGAAGTATTAATTTTCTTCTATTTTTTGGAAGAAATTGTGGATAATTAGTTTTAATTTATTTTTTTCTTTTTAGCATCTTATTGGAGTATAATTGCTTTACAATGGTGTGTTTGTTTCTGCTTTATAACAAAGTGAATCAGCTGTACATATACATATATCCCCATATCTCTCCCTCTTGTATCTCCCTGTTTTAATTTCTTTTTACATGTTTGGTAGAATTCTCCAGGGAAAGCCATTTGGGGACTGGGGATTTCTTTTTCAGGAGATTTCTTTCTAATAACAGTTTTATTGAGAAGTAATTGACATATAAAATTTCACCATTTAAAATATATAATTCCACAGTTATTATTATATTTACAGAGTTGTGCAACCATCACCACTATATAATTTTAGGATATTTTTATCACTCCAAATAGAAATGCCATACCAATTACCAATCAACCCCTCTAACCTTTTCTGTCACACTCCCCCAACCCATGACAATCACTAATCATTCTGTTTGTACAGATTTGCTTATTCTGGTCATATCACATAAATGGAAAAATATAGTATGTGGTTTTTGTCATAAGTTTCTTTCAATTAGCATAATCTTTTCACTGTTCATTCGTGTTGTAGTGTTTCAGTTATTTTTATGGGTGAATAGTATTCCAATGTATGGATATAATACATCTTTCATTTTTCTTAACTGAAGTACAGTTGATTTACAATATTGTGTTAGTTACAGGTGTACAGCAAAGTGATTCAGTTATATTTTTCAGACTATATTCCATTATAGGTTATTACAAGATACTAAATATCATTCCCTGTTCTATACAGAAAATCCTTGTTGCTTATCTATTTTATGTACAGTAGTTGGTATCTGTTACACCTATACTCCTTTTCCCTCCTTCCCTCCCTCTCCCTGTTGGTAACCCTAAGTTTGTTTTCTATGTCTGTGTGTCTGTTTTGTATGTAGATTCATTTGTATTATTTTTTAGATTCCACATATAAGTGATATCATACAGTATTTGTCTTTCTCTGTCTGACTTACATCACTAAGTATAATATTCTCTGGGTCCACCAATGTAACTGCGAATGGGAATATTTCATTCTTTATGTCAGAGTAACATTCCATTATATATATATATATATATATATATATATATATATATATATATACATACACACACACACACACACACACACACACCCCTATATGTACATCACACCAAGTGTACATATATATGTACATATATATATGTACATCACATCTTCTTAAGCCAATCTTTGGTTGTCTCCATGTCTTGGCTATCATTAACAATGCTGCTATGAACATTGGGGTGCATTTATCGTTTCAAATTAGAGTGTTCATCTTTTCTGGATATATGCCCAAGAATGGGAGTGCTGGATCATTGTAGCTCTATTTTTAGTTTTTTAAGGAACCTCCATATTGTTCTCTATAGTGGCTGTACCAATTTATATTCCCACCAACACAGTCCGACTGTTCCCTTTCCTCCACACCCTCTCCAGCATTTATTATTTGTAGACCTTTTGATGATAGCCATTCTGACCTGTGTGAGATGATAACTTATTGTAGTTTGATTTGAGTTTCTCTAATAATTAGCAATGTTGAACATCTTTTCATGTGCTTGCTGGCCATTCTGTATGTCTTCATTGGAAAAATGCCTATGTCTTCTGCCCAGTTTTCAATTGAGTTTTTTTTTGATATTGAGTTGTATGAGGTATTTATATATATTTGATATGAACCACTGGTCAGTTGCATCATTGGCAAATATTTTCTCCCATTTCATAGATTGACTTTTCATTGTGTTGATGTTTTCCTTTGCTCTGCAAAAGCTTTTAAGTTTGATTAGGACCAACTTGTTTAGTTTTGCTTTTATTTATTTTGCCTTGGGTGACTGATCTAAGAAAATATTACTACAATTTTCTAAGAAAATATTACTACAATTTATGTCAAAGAAAGTTTTGCCTATGTTCTCTTCTAGCATTTTTATGGTGTCACATCTTATATTTAGACCTTTAAACCAATTTGAGTTTATTTTTGTAGGTGGTGTTAGGGAGTGTTCTAATTTTATTGATTTATATGTAGCTTTCTAGCTTTTCCAGCACCACTTCTTGAAGAGAATGTATTTTCTCCAGTGTATATTCTTGCTTCCTTTGTCATAGATTAATTGACCATTGGTGTGTGGCTTTATTTCTGGTCTCTCTATTCTGTTCCACTCATCTATATGTCTGTTTCTGTGCCAATACCACACTATTTTAATTACTGTAGCTTTGAAGTATAGTCTGTAAGAGTTATTCCTTCCAGTTTTGTCCTTTATCTTCAGGATTGCTTTGGCAATTCTGAGCCTTTTGTGGTTCCATATAAAATTTAGGATTATTTCTTCTAGTTCTGTGAAAAAAGTCATGGGTATTTTGTAAGGAATTGCATTACATCTGTAGATTGCTTTGAGTAACATGGCCTTTTTAACAATATTAATTCTTTCAATACAAGATTATATACAAGAGGATATATTTCCATGTCTTTGAAATATCATCAATTTCCTTCATCAATGTTTTATAGTTTTCAGTGTATAGGGCTTTCAGCTCAGCTTATTCCTAAGTATTTTTTTTTGATGTGATTTTAAATGGGATTTTTTTTACTTTCTCTTTTTGATAGCTCATATTAGTTTAAGGAAATGCAAACTATTTCTGTATATTAATCTTTTATCCTGCTGCCTTGCAGAATTCATTTATTAGTTCTAATAGCTATTTTTTGTGTGTGGAGATTTTAGGATTTTCTGTATAGTGTATCATGTCATCTGCAAATAGTGACGGTTTTACCTCTTTCCTTCCAATTTCTAAATCTTTTCTTTCTTTTTCTTGTCTGATTGCTGTGGCTAGGACTTCCAACACCATGTTCAATAAAAATGGTGACAGTGGGTATCCTTGTCGTGTTTCTAAATTTAGTGGGAAGGCTTTCAGCTTTTTCCCATTGAGTATCATGTAGGCTATAGATTTGTCATAAATGGCTTTTATTATGTTGAGATATATTCCCTCTGTACCCACCTTGGTGAGAGTTTTTATCATGAATCAATGTTAAATTTCATCAAAAGATTTTTCTATGTCTACTGAGATGATCATGTGGTTTTTGTCTTTCCTTTTGTTAATGTGGTGTATCACATTGATTGATTTGCATATGTTGAAACGTCCTTGTTACTCTGGAATGAATCCAACTTGATCATGGTGTGTGATACATTTTATATATTGTTGGAATTGGTTTTCTAATATTTTGTTGAGGATATGTGCATCTATATTCATCAAAGATATTGGCCTGTTATTTAATCTTTTTTAGTGTCTTTGTCTGGTTTTGGTATCAGGGTGGCCTCATAGAAAGAACTTGGGAGTGTTCCTTCCTTTTCAAATTTTTGGAATGGTTTGGGAAGGATAGGTACAATTTCTTCCTTGTATGTTTGGTAGAATTCCCCAGTGAGGCCGTATGGTCCTGGACTTTTGCTTGTGGAGAGTTTTTGTTTCGTTTTGTTTTGTTTTGTTTTATTTTAATTAACAGATTCTATTTCACTTCTAGTGGTCAGTCCATTCAAATTTCTTCTTGACTAAATTTTGTCAGGCTGTATGTTTCTAGAAAATTGTACATTTCTTCTAAGTTGTTCAATTTGTTGACAAGTAACTGTTCATGGTATTCTCTTAGGAGTTGTTTTCTTTTTCTTTCTTTTTTTTTTTTTTTGTATTTCTGTGGTATCAGTTGTGATTTCTTCTCTTTCATTTCTTATTTTGTTTAATTGGGTCCTCTCTCTTTTCTTTTTGGTGAGCCTGGCTGGAGGTTTGTCAGTTTTGTTTATCTTTTCAAAAAAGTCTCTTGGTTTTATTGATCTTTTTATTGATTTTTAAAATTTTTATAAATTTACATCCTCTCTGATAGTTATTATTTCCTTCCTTCTGCTGACTTTAGATTTTGTTTGTTTTCCTTTTTCTAATTCTTTTGGGTGGTAGATCATGTTGTTTTTCAAGATTTTTCTTGTTTCTTGATGAAGACCTGTATCACTATGAACTTCCCTCTTAGAACTTCTTTTGCTGAATTCCATAGATTTTGTAAGGTTGTATTTTCATTTTCATTTGTCTCAAGGTATTTTCTGATTTATTCTTTGATTTCATCATTGAACCATTGGGTTTCTAGTATCATGTTTTTTAGTCTTCATGTGTTCATTCTTTTCCCTTTTTTCTTTCTGTGATTAATTTCAAGTTTCACACTACTGTGTTCAGAAAAGATGATTGAAATAATTTCTATCTCCTTAAATTTGTTGAGGATTATTTTTTGACCTATTGTGTGATCTATCCTAAAGAGCATTCCATGTGTGCTTGCAAAGTATGTGTATTCTTGTTTTTTTGGATATAATTTCCTGTAGATATAATTAAGTCCAACTGGTCTACTGTATCTTCTAGGACCCCAATTGCCTTATTGATTTTTCTGTCTGGATTATTTGTCCATTGATATCAATGCAGTGTTAAAGTCTCCTACTCTTCTTGTATCATTATCAATTTCGCCCTTTATGTCTGTTAGTATTTGTTTCATATACTTAGGTGCTCCAATATTGAGTGCATATATGTTAAGGAGTGTAATGACCTCTTCTTGTATTGATCTCTTTATCATTACATAATGCCATTTTTTGTCTTTCTTTATGGCCTTTTTTAAAAAGTCTATTTTGTCTGATATGAGTATTGTTATCCCTGCTTTATTGTTGTTTCCATTTGCATGAAATATAATTTCCATCATCTCATTTTCAGTCTGTGTGTGTCTTTTGCTCTGAAAAGCATCTCTTGTAAGCAGCATATTGTAAGTTCTTGTCTACCCCAGATCTAGCACTAAGCTGTGATGGTGAATGGGTGGAGCTGGGGCACTCTCATTGGGAACCAAACTGCTGCATACTCCTGCCCAATGCCTGTCTGTCTGAGATTCGGTGCTTAGACATGGTGCACTCGTGTGGTGCCACCATGTGCACACACTGACAATGCCTGCTGAAGCCCCAGCCACTGACCCCTGCACATGCTGAAAATGGGCTCCACGGCTCTACCTGGATCACACTCCAGTCCCCTTGTCTGTCTCTGTGTAGCTAGGCTAAATCTTTGCCCAGATCTCATGCTGGGCTGTGGTGTGGTGTGAGTGGGGCCTGGGTGTTTGCCCCTTCAAATTGGGAAGTGTGGCAAGGCTGCTACCACTGGTTCAAGGCTCTCTCTGACCTGATTGTTAGCAAGTTAGCATGGACACACTCCCCACAAGTAGAGACTAAGCTTCTCTAGCTGCTCTCTCTGTCTCAGGGGATTTCCCAGCAGGCAAGGGGGTTTATCTCCTCTGCACAGTTCCTCAGGACTGGCTTGCCCAGATTGTGGCTTGTCCTGCTCACTCCCCAGGGTGAGCATCTGCCAGGGTGGACCTTGTCTTCTTTACATACACTTCCCAGGGGCCCAGGTCCTGACCCAATGCCTTTTGTTCCCATCCTACCCAGTTATGTGGGATTTTTGCAGTTTTGGTTGCATAGGAGTTCTTCTGCCAGTTTCTAGTTAGTTTTCTGTGATAATTGTTCCACATATAGATGTATTTTTGATGTGTTTGTGGGGGAGGTGAGCTCCATATCCTCCTACTCTCCCATCTTGATCCCCTTCCTGAGCTATCATATGTATATATTCAGTTACCAGTAGTGGACATTTGGATTGTTTCCACTTTTTGGCTATTAGGTATAATTCTGCTATGAATATTCTATAAGTTTTGTGTGAACATAAGTTTTCAATTCTCTTGGGTATATACCTAAGAGTGGAATCGCTGGGTCACATGATAACTCTATGTTTAACCATTTAAGGAACTGCCAGATCATATTCCAAAGTGGCTGCAACATTTTACATTTCCACCAGCAGTATATGGGTGTTAAAATCTCCACATTCTTGCCAATACTTGCTAATGTCCAACATTTTTACTTTAGTCTCCTTAGTGTATATGAAATAATCTTTCATTGTGTTTTATTTTCAACATCTTTATTGGAGTATAATTGCTCTACAATGGTGCATTAGCTTCTGCTGTATAACAAAGTGAATCAGCCATACGTATACACATATTACCATAACCCCTCCCTCTTGCATCTCCCTCCCACCCTCCCTATCCCACTCCTCTAGGTGGTCACAAAGCACCGAGCTGATCTCCCTGAGCTATGCAACTGCTTCCCACCAGCCATCCATTCTACATTTGGTAGTGTATATATGTCCATGTCACTCTCACTTTGTCCCAACTTACCCTCCCCGCTCCCCATGTCCTCAAGTCCATTCTCTATGTCTGTGTCTTTATTCCTGTCCTGCCCCTAGGTTCTTCAGAACCGTTTTTTTTTTTTTGATTCCATATATATGTGTTAGCATACAGTATTTGTTTTTCTCTTTCTGATTTACTTCACTCTGTATGACAGACCCGAGGTCCATCCACCTCATTACAAATAACTCAATTTCATTTCTTTTTTTTTTTTCATTGTGGTTTTGATTTACATTTCCCTATGACTATTGTTGGACATCTTTTCATGTGTGCATTGCCATTTGTATATCTTGAATTTCCAAATGAATCTTAGGATCAGCAGGTTAAATTCTGCAAAAAAGTAAAGAAAATGCAGCTGGGGGTTAAATAGGGATTAAGTTCAATCTGTACATCAATTTGGGGAGCATTGCCATCTTAACAATAGTATTTTCAAATAACAAACACAGTATTAATTTTCAAATATTTAATTATTCTCGATAATTTAGTTTCTCTCTTTACAATCAGGATGGCTTTTCTTCTTGCACAGTAACCTGACTAGAATCTACAGTACAATGTTAAATAGAATTAGAGGGAGTGGATATCTTTATTTTATCCCTGATCTTAGGGATAGAGTGTTTTTTCTTTCACCAATAAGTTGATGTTAGTTGTACAGTTTTCATTGATCATCTAATATTGATTAAGGAAGCTTCCTTTTACAGCTAGTTTGTTGAGTGTCTTTATTATTAAAAGTTGATGTGTCTGTCAAATGCTCTGTGTCTATTGATATGATCATGTGGTTTTTGTCCTTTATATTATTTATATGATGTGTTACATTGATTTATTTTCATATATTAATGCAATTTTGCATTGCATTCCTGGGATAAAACTCACTTGTTTTTGTGCATAATCCCTTTCAAGTTAGATACATTTGGTTTTCTAGCATTTTGTTGAGAGTTTTTTTTTATCTATATTCATAAGGAATATAATCTATAATTTTCTTTCCCTGTGATATTTTTGTTTCTGGTATCAGAATAATACTGATTTTATAGAATGAGTTGGAAAATATTCCCTCCTATTTCTTGGAAGAGTTTGTGGAGAATGCTGTTATTCTTTAAATATTTGTTGGGTATCAGCAGTGAAGCCTAATGGTCCTGGGCTTTTCTTCATAGGTCACTTTTTGATTACAATTTTAATTTATTTACTTGTTATGATTCCTTTCAGATTTTATATTTCCTCTTGATTGAGTTTTGGTAGTTTGCTCTTTCTAGCAATTTGTTTCATCTAGGCTGCCTAATTTATTGGCATAAAATTATTCATAATATTCCCTCATAATACTTATTTTTGTGAAGTTGTTAGTAATATCCCTGCTTTTATTCCAGATTTTAAAATTTATTCATTCTTTCTTTTTTTTTCTTTGTCAGTCTAGTTAAGGGTTAGGCAATTTTGTCAATCTTTTCCAACAAGCAACTTTGTTTTTACCTATTGTTCTTCTATTCTCAATTTTATTTATTTCTGCTGTAATTTTCAGTATTTCCTTCTTTTTACTTGCTTTTGGTTTAATGTCCTCTTCTTTTTACAAGTTTCTTAAGGTGAAATGTTAGATTCTTCATTTGAGATGTTCCTTCATTTTTACTCCAGACGTTTACAACTTAGAATTTCCTTCTAAGTACTGCTTTAGCTGCATATAGTTTAATATGTTGTATTTTAGTTTTCATTAATTTTAAAATATTTTCTAATTTCCATTGTGATTTCTTTTGTGATTCATTGGTGTTTTTCTCAAGAGTGTGTTAATTTCTACATATTTTATTTTCCCAAATTTCTTTCTGTTTGGTTGTCTAATTTCATTCAATTTTATGATTTGAATACTTTTAATTTTTTTATGACAACATATGTTCTATCCTGGAGCATGTTCTATGTGCACTTGCAAAAATTGTGAAAATGTGTATTAGGCTATTGTTGGGTGGAGTGTTCTATTGTTGGATAAGGAGGTCTGTTAGGACTTGTTGATTTATAATGTTTTAATGTTCTCTGTTTCCTAGTTAATCTTCTACCTAGTTGTTCCATCTATTATTGAAAACAAGGTATTGAAGTCTTGGACTATTATTGTTGAATTGTTGTTGTTTATTTATACTTTGATTTCTATCAGTTTGGCATCTTGTATTTTGAGACTCTGTTGTTATGTGCATTTATGTTTAGTATTATATTTTGTTGACTGAATGACTCTTATCATATAATGAACTTCTTTTCCTCTAGTAACAATTTTTGTCTCAAAATAAATTTTGTGTTACATTAGTGTGGTCATTCTAACTCTCTTTTTGTCACCTTTGCATGGTGTATCTTTCCACATCCTTTGCTTTCAATCTATTTGTGTTTTTCAATCTAAAGTATGTTTCTAGTGGATAGCATATAGTTATATCATGTTTTTAGTCCATTGTGCAAACATCTGCCTTTTATTTAAAGTGCTTAATTAATTAAATTTACTTACTGATAAGATTTACATCTATCATTTTGCTATTTGTTTTTTACACGTCTGACTTTTTTCTATTCTGTATTATTCCATTAATGCCTGCTTTATGTTAAATAGATATATTCTTGTGTCTCATTTTTATTGTTCTATTGTTTATTTTACTATTATTTTTTAAAAAGTTATTTTGTCAGTGCTTATCCTGAGGATTAAATTTAACACTTTATAACTCTGGTTTAGATTAGTGTCATCTCTTTTTTTTTTTAATACAGCCTCATTCATTTATTTATTTATTTATTCATTTATTCATTTATTTTGGCTACACTGGGTCTTATTTGTGGCATGTGGGATCTTTTTTTAGTTGCAGCATGCATGCTCATAGTTGCGGTATGTGGCTTCTTAGTTGTGGCATGCGGACTTCTTAGCTGTGGCATGCGGACTCTTAGTTGTGGCATGTGAACTCAGTTGTGGCATGCATGCAGGATCTAGTTCCCTGACCAGGGATTGAACCTGGGCTCCCTGCATTAGGAGCATAGAGTCTTACCCACTGGACCACCTGGGAAGTCCCAATGTCATCTTAATTTTAATAGTATGCCTATGTTCCTTTCAATGTCCTCTGTGCCATTATCATCATACAATTTACATCTTTACATATTATAAGCCCATCAACATAGTTTTGTAATTATTACTTTATAGGGATCTTTTAAATCAGATTGAAAAAGAAAAGAGTCATAAACAAGAATACATTTATATATTTTTATATTTACATATTTAGTTATCTGTGCCCTCTTTATTTCCTTGTGTGGATTTGAGTAATTATCTGGTATTCTTTCATTTCAGTCTTAAGGACACCCTTTAGTATTTCTTGTAGAGCATGTCTATTAGTGACAATTTGTCTCAGGGTTTATTTATTTGGGAAAGTCTTATTTTCTCCTTCATTTGTGAAGGATAATTTTGCCGGAACTAGAAGCATCAGTTGATAATACTTTATCAGCCTTTTGAATATATCATCCTACAGTCTTTTGTTTTCTGTGGTTTCTTTTGATGTCATCTTTTTTTATTTATTTATTTTAGGCAGCGTTGGGTCTTCATTGCTTCATGTGGGCTTTCTCTAGTTGTGGTGAGCAGAGGTTACTTTTCGTTGTAGTCTGTGGGCTTCTCATTACAGTGGCTTCTCTTGTTGTGGAACATGGCCTCTAGGTGTGCGGGCTTCAGTAATTGTGGTGTGCAGGCTCTAGAGTATAGGCTCAGTAGTTCTGCTGCATGGGTTTAGTTGCTCTGCAGTGGGTGGGATCTTCCTGGACCACGGCTTGAACCCATGTCTCCTGCATTGGCAGGCAGATTCTTAACCACTGAACAACCAGGGAAGCCCAAGCCCATAAGTCATCTTTAATAATATCAAGGTTGCCTTGTATGTGATGGGTTGTTTCTTTTGCAGCTTTGTCTTTGAAAAGTTTGACTATGATGTAGCCAGGTTTGGATCTCTTTGTGTTGATTCTACTTGGAATTCACTGAGCTTCTTGGATGTGTAGATTGTTTTGTTTCCCTAATTTGGAAAGTTTTGGGCCATTGTTTTTCTTTAAATATTATTTTTGCTCTTTTCTTTCTCTTCTCTCCTGAGAATTTCAAGATGCATATGCTGATACACTTGATAATGCTCCATAGGTCTCTGAGGCTGTTTATTTTTCTTCATTCTTTCCTCTTTCTGTTTCTCAAACTGTAAAATATTAATCAAGCTGTCTTCAAATTTGCTTATTCTTTTTTTTACCAAATAAATCTCCTATTGAGCTTCTATAGTAAATTATTCATTTTAGTCATTATATTTTTCCACTTCATAAATTCTCTTTGATTCTTTCTTAGAATTATAGTAGCTGATTTAATGTCTTTGTCTAGTAAATCCAACATGTGGGCCACCTCAGGGACAACTTCTATCAATTGCTTTTTTACTTGTGTATGGGTCATACTTTTCTGTTTCAAGTGTCAAAATTTTTGTTGATAACTGGATGTTTTAAATGATATAATGTGGCAACACTGATGATCAGATTCTCTCCCTCTCCCCAGGATTTGTTGTTGTTTCTGTTAGTTATTATTCCTTCCCCTGCTTGTTTGTTTAGCGACTTTTCTGGACTAATTTTGTAAAGTTCGTTTTCTTTGTTGTGCACTGCCACTGTCATATATCCTCAGTCTTGTGGTCAATTAATGATTGACAGTGCTTTCCTTAATTTTTTTGAACTATTAAGCCTCTCAGCCTTTGACAGTGGCTCTCTGTGTATGTGGGGCCATGCCTTCAATCTTCAAGCCGGCTGTTTATATCTGTGCATTAGACTTCACTTTTTGTTTACACAGAGCACAGAGCCTCGAGATCAGCCAGATGTGAGAAGTTAGGGCCTTCTCAGGTCTTTCCTGGGCATGAACACAGTACTGGTCATGTGTGGGGCTTTCTAGAATCCCAGGAATATGTTGGAGCTTTTCCAAGCCTGACATATCTATAAGGCAGGTATATATACATTTATATATTAACATATAATAACTTTTATATATTTATTATATATATATAAATCATTCTACCTTTGTATATATACATTTTTTGGTCAGTGTGTTGTGAGCCCCAGCTGTTATTGCTATCTGAGTTATAGGTAAAAGTATAGGTAAAGAACTGCTGCTCTCCTTTTTAGCAAATGCTCTATGGAATTGGCTCTTCTTATAGAATGAACTCTGAGTTAAGTCAGATAAAGATACACCCTGAGAGTACAGCAGTACAGTTTTTTAGGGAGGTGCCTGATGTATCCAAAACAACAATTATCTGGGGAATATGCTTTTGAAACACTCCCAACCTGTTCTGTTCCTTCCAATGTTCTGTTGACTGCTAATTTTCACAGATAACAATAGTTGAGAGGTTTTTTGTTTTAAAGGCTACCTCTTAGTCAGGGTGGGAGGGAAAGGATGGGAATAAATTAAGGTAAATAACGTACAAAATCTCACTGTTCTTACCAAGATTTAGTTGTGTGTCTGTAATAATACTACTCTAATTGTTGCAAGCCTTTGGTTATTTTCCAGAGTACTGAAAAGATTGATTTTGACAAATCTTTGCTTTTATGAAGTAGATTTTTGAAGGTTCTTACTCTGCTATTTCAGAATTGTTTCTCATTGGTATCTTTTAAATTACAAATCAAATTTTCATTATAGGTATATGGTTATTCCAGCTACTTATTTCATCTTGGCTCAGTTCTCCTATTTTGTGGTTTCTGAGGTATTAGTCATTTATTTTAAATTGTTGACTTTATGAGCATAAAACCGATTATAGTACTCCATTGCTATCATTTTAATGGCTGTAGAATCTGTAGTTATACCTCCTTTGGTATTCTAATATTGGTTATTTATGTCTTCTCTCTTTTTATCTTTGTCAGTCCTGCTAGGACTTTGTCCATTTTTTTAATCTTTTCAAAGAACCGACTTTTGGTTTTGTTGTTTTCCTCAGATTTTTAAATTTTGTATTTAATAATGTTAATTCTTATGTTTATTATTTCCTTTATTTGTACAATTTGGATTTATTTTGTTGTTCTTTTTCTAGTTTCTTAATGTTGGAACTTACATTATTAATTTGAGACCTTTCTCCATTCCTAATGTAAGCACTTAGTGCTATAAATTTACTTTACAGTACTGGCTTAGCTGCATCCCACATATTTTAATATATTATATTTTCATTGACCTCTACATATTTTTTTCTTTGCTTTGAGATTCCCTCTTTGACTCCTGAATTGAACAAACATAGATATTTGTTACTTTTGTAGGTGGTGTAACAAATCCATTTCTAAAAGTCATTTCCAGCAGACATTTCTATTTTTTTTTACAAAAGTTCCTTTATAAGACACGTGATTTTCTAACTCAGATTTATCATACCACCCAAAAAGTTAAGAACACCTTTTGTTCATGTTGCATATACAAATTTATAAATAACCAGTAAATCTTTCCAAAGTGTAGTGCATGCTTCCCGTTGGACAACTGTGGTACATTATTCTACCATTTCTCTTTCACAATACCAAGGTCTCATACGATGAAGACCAATGGTCAGATGGATAATGGCAGCTATCTGCTACACCTTTCTTCCTCAGAGATTCTTCTCACCTTCCACCTGTCAAGGCTTTTGTCTATTGTTGTGGAGACAGAGTGGTGTCTCATGCAATTGTGACACATTGTTCATCTCAGTTCCATGAGCTGTAAGACTTGGTGGCCAGAGACCACCATTCTTGCCCTACCTCACCTGCCATTCAGGGAGACAAGATAGGATGAGACTTGAGGTGTCAGAGGTGTCTGTCATTTGCTCATGGTGAAGAGTCACTTTTGTTTTGGGTCCTGGGCTGAGCTGTCAAGTGGCTGAGGTGAGGGTTCCATATGATAGGGTCCCCATTCACCCCAGACCACCCAGCTTACTGGTTGACTTCAGGCAAGTATGACTCAGTGGGTACAAAGTGTGCTCCACTTCTCACTGCACTATCTGCCAGAACACAGTGGTATTATTTTTACCTGTAACAAGCACAGAATCTATCACATAGTTGGTGCTCAATCAATCCTCATTGAATATATTAATAAATGAATGGATGAGGACAAAGGAAAAGACATGTAGTATGATTTGCACTGAACCCAGTCTCTAATGGGAACAGATCTTCTTAGTAGGACATACAACTATTGAATTGAGCAAGGTTCAGAGACTATTGCACATAAGAATGCAACAAAATGCATGCTGCATCTGGGTTTACATGTTCTTATCATAGGTTTTCCTTTTTCTGTATTGAAGAGTACAGACTGAAGCACTTAACATCACAACAGGCCAAGGATCTGTAAGTGAGGATAAGCTTACCCTCCTTTTAGAGAAAAAAAAACAAAAACATAACTGCCCAAAATTTACTGTTGCTATACTTCAAAGTAGAAGAAATACTCACTTCTTTCTTGTGGTAAAAATATTTGCTTGCTATGATAACCAGTTATTGATTTACTCATTTGACAAATATTCCTTGAGCATCTTTTGTGAAATGATATATTCAGAGGGAGAAAAATAGCATAAGGCATGGTTCTTGTTCTCAAGGAGTTCATAGTCTATTAGGAGAGGCAAGACTTGAACACATTTAAAACAGTTTAAAATAATGTTAAAACAGTGTAAGCTATTTCCTATGGTGGCATAAACTGAAATGTCAAAGGACTCATAATGATTATAAGTATTATAGGAGATCAAAGGAGCACAAGGATGTTATGTGACTTCCTGGAGATAATGGGAGTTAAACTGGTCTATGAAGAAGGGAGAAGAAAAATAATAACAAACACTTATATAGCAGCTACTATGTGCCAGGTACCTTCTTCAGCATTATATATACTGGTTCATTTAATATTCACTAACACAGAGAGTTAAGAAACAGAGTTTTGGTAACTTGCCTAAAGTAATACAGCTAGTCAGTGTCAGAATAAAACACATGCAGTTTATGTTTTTATCACTGTACTGCACTATCCCTTGGTAAATATTCTAGGATTTGAGAAGCAATTTAACGAAGGCACAGTAGGGTATACTAAGATCAATTAGTAGACTAATAGAGGGTGGCTGAGATTGATAAGAAAAGTGATGTGTTTCTTGTGACTCAGCTCCTGCTTCTTTTGAGGTTAGGGTTCTTCCCCCCATCTTGTTACAATTAATGCCTATGGCACAGGGTTGCCAATCCTTCACAAGAACCCAAGGACTAAAGCTTATCAACCCTATTTGTCAGTTACTTGTTTTCTCTAACTCTGTAACTTCTTAGGTTTAGAAATAAGTTGTGCAGACATATAGTGTTTGCCTTTCCCTATCACTAACTTTGGCTTTAAAAATTAAATGCTTAAACTATGGCGGCAGACAAATTCCTCAGTTTGCACAAGATATATCATTAGGTGATTTAAGATTGAATCTTTGAGAGTCTTGCCTTTGGGATCAAGCCTTAGAGCTTTAATCTGTCTGATGATGGGGAGCCATTGGAAGTGTTTGGTAAGAGAACACTGCAATAATTGTATTTTATCTGGCAGTCATGTGCAGGGTGGATTGGATAATAAATGATCAGTTTCCAAATATGAGCAACTATACAGATTTCATTTTGCTGGGCCTTCTTTTCCTGCTTTTAGGCAGTAAAACTGTATGATCAAAAACACTCTAAGGTAATTAAGCTTTTTTTTTTCTTTTTACTTTTCAGCCTACCCATCCACATGGTTTATGGACTTAACGTTAAACTGAGGATGTTTGCTCAACTATCTGCCCACATAGCATTGTTTGCTTTTTACATGTTTTAGGAGGCTTCAATATGTAAAGAATATGTACAAAATATGCAAGATTTCAACTTTCAGTGAGTTATTTTTCATTTTAGGCTGTCACCAAAATTTAAAGGAAAAAATGGTTAACAATTTCACAGAGAAACTTTACATTTCATTAAGTCTGCTTTAAGATGTTTGAGTTATTTCTCACTATAAACTTGATTTTAAGACAAGGAACTGTTCAAAATCCTCTGCTGTATATGTTAATTTAAGAAGTCTTTGCAGTTTTTGCTTTTCATTTTTCCTTATTTTACTTTGCAGATGCAAGAAACCTAATTCTCAAAACAATTCTATTTTTCTTTATGATGCTTGTTCCAACTCTTTGGGAAAGAGAGGCCCTGATCGTCTACAATTTCCTCAACGTCTAACCTAACAGCTGTAAGCACTTAACAACTAATCAGCTCAATTCAGCTCACCTGTGTGAGTGATCCTTGACAGCTCCATCTGCTTTTAGTCAGGGTATTTTTCTTTTTTTGTAAAAGAGTTAAGGGGAAAAGAACTAATGAACTTGCATGATTACTTTCAGCTATTTTGAGTGTTATTCAAGGTACAAAATGTTTAAAACAATACATTTACTTTTTTATTGAAGTATAGTTGATTTACAATGTTGTGTTAGTTTCTGGTGTACAGCAAAGTGATTCAGTTATACATATATACATATATATATATACATATATATATATATACGTTTCCAGATTCTTTTCCATTATAGGCTATTATAAGATATCAAATATAGTTCCCTATGCTATACAGTAGGACCTTGTGTTTATCTGTTTTATATAAAGTAGTGTGTAAATGATGCATTTACTTTAATGCATATGTCTAATCAACAAATGGCTACCATATTATTGGCAATAAATACTATTGACAACAAATACTACAAAAATGACCAGAAAGTTATATGTGGATTTCAAAAGAGAAATTGAGAAAATGTTAGCTAAAAATAAAAATTTTAAACCTTTTAAAAAATTAGAAAAAAATCATAGAAACTATTTAGTATGGCAAAAATTACTGTATTAGCTAAAGTAAATGCTAAATCTCCTAGAAGAAAGGACAGGTCTTTAATACTCACAGTGAAGCTAACATTGTATTAGGCTTGGATATGGAGACTTTACAAGAGAACAAAACAGTGTCCTTATCATTACTATGTAGAGAAGGAGTGTGGCTTCTCAAGACATCAAGCAGCTATTGAGATGAGGTGGAAAAAGTATGACCTGCTCTTACTCTCACTTGGATACTTTGATATTGATCCACACTGCTTCTGTGTGGAAGATGACATCTGACAAAAATAGCAAAAACCTCAGCCAACCAATAAAAGCCTTATTTCCCCAGAAGAATAATGCAGAGCTATTGACCATAAAATACATTTTACATACACCCACGTCTAGCTGTAATAAGAATCTACTATTTTTAAATCTTTTATAATTGAAAAGCAGCTTCCTTCTACTCATTCATTCGTTCTCCTTTATAATAGCCCTATATTTATAAACCCAATTGCTTGCTCACTAATATCAAAGAGGAAAGCCTAGGGTGACTTGCTTAGAGTTAGTAAGAGTCAGGTGTAGACTGCCTGGCTCAATCTAAGGTCCAGGTGCTCGCCATTAAATTTCAGAGCCAGAACTGATGCAGGGTTAACAACACCTCTGCTTAGACCAAAGAAATCTCTGCTCTTCCCCCTCTTTTGATATTTCAGATTAAATTAGGATGGACATAAATGCCAGGCACTTCTTATACTCAAAGAGAAAGAGCTTTAGTAAGCCAGTTGCTTGAATTTCAAAGAACATCGGACATCAGAGCTGCAAGGATCCTTTAAATATTATTGTATATTATTAAATTCTTCATTGTACACATGAGAAAACTGCGATAGAGTGGTGGGCAGACTGGTCCAAGCTTTCCTGGAATAGTTTTCTGCTAAATGCCACTGGAGATTTACCAAGAAAGTGATCCCCATAGGCCTATAACACAGTGTCTTGCACTGTAGATTACCTGCAAAAGTATGACATTACTATTTGGGTACTGAAGTGATTTGATGATTCTGTAAAAAATATTTTCTCTTTTAGAAAAAAGACTCCTCAAACAAATGCTATATTCAGATACACTAGCCTTTGGCAGCAACTCAGCACCTGTTTAACTTTGGTGTTAGTTCAAAGCATTTGATTTTCAAAGACATAAATAGTGAAAGGCTCCTATTGCCTTAGCAACTGTATTAACCAAACTGTTCATTGTTTTTCCCTTGACCCCATCCCCCAAATCATTTCAATATCCAGTTATATAGGAAAACAAATGTAGCTGCTTTATGATATTTTCCAGAAGACATAGTTTCTTCAATTTGCTACTTAGGAAAATGTTACATGGTACAGTGTTTTCATGCATTTTTACTAAAGATTTTAAAATATAATTGTTACCAATGGACAGAAGTAAATGTCTTCCGTAATAAGAATGAAGTGTCATGGCTAAAGATTTGGAATTATAGTCAGAAGATCTGAGTTCAAGTGTGATCCTGCTACTTACCAGCTATATAAAATTGAGCTAGTCACTTAATCACTTATATTCAGTTTCCTCAACTATAAAATGGGACAGTAACACTTCAGAGTGAGTTCACTTTGATTTCATAAGATACTGTATACAAATGTTAGTAAACTATGCAATACTGTAAAAATGTAATGTAATATAATATTACTCAGCATCTTTATTTATTCTTAAGAGGATGATTTTCAATCATTCAAAAGGTTGGAGAGAAGACAAATGCATATGATCAGATAATTCGATTTTCAGGGATGATAAGAACCCAGTTGGTTAAACTCTTCTTCAGCAAATAGATCTTGACCAATTACACTGTTCATAAATGACTTGTGTCCATTGATTTTCCCAGAATCTAAATGGGTTTTTTAAGAATAAATCTAAATTTAAATGATCATGCTTATGTTTCTACAAATAAAACTATTTCCTTCATTTTGAGAAAGAAAGCATGTTTTTATGACTCATTTTGGAAAGTTATATTTACATATTTCTTATGTTTCATTGATGCCTTCATAATCGCACTCTACAATAGAATATATATATATATATTTGTATATATATATATGCTTCTTTGATAAATCACTTTGTCAATAGACAAAGAGTATCCTAATGCATATGTGTGCCACTCTATAAAGTTAATGGTATTCCCAAGTTTCAGTGGCAGATTTCATCCCACCACTCTTGCAATCCTGGGATACTTTCTTATCCTGGGATATTTTTTCCCTATATAGACAGTTATTGGACATATGATATTCCCAAGATTTTTGGGAGCATCCAATAAGACTACATATAAAGCGAATTGCATATGCTTCAAGGCTTTGTATTTGGAAGGTAGGATTAAAATAAAAATGATTTTAAAAGCTGGGAGGTTTCTGAACCAAATTTGGTTGGAGTATTTTAGCGAGATGAGATGTTTGAGGCTGGTTAGGCCACACTCTCACCCAGCTCACTGGAATGTCATACCTAAGCCTGGTCTTAATATACTCAATGCTAATTTTCTTCCTTTGCCAAGGATATCAAAATGTCCTTGGGCAATGCCTTAAACCTCCAGGTAGTTTTTTTCAGTTGTTTATATATCTTATCAAGAGCTGTTTGACCATAGTTTAAATTTTTTTTTAACCACTACCCTAAACCAAAGCAGTGGGAATTTCAAGCTCTGTAGCAGACCAGTCCTGGGGATTAAAATGTAGGTTAGGCAGTCGTCATATCCTTGGGTAGACAGGATTGCAGGTTGACATGTGACAGCATCTCTTACTGCACCATATGTGATCAACCACTTTGCCAACATAAGTAATCAGATAGTTAATACACCACTGACCACACTGCTTAGCTAAGGGTAGCAACTTAAACTTCATGTGAGTCTCAGAAATGTTTGATGGGCAGGATGTATCCATTTAATCGCTTACTGCATTCTCTGTTTTGTCACTGCACAAGGCACAGGGTATTCTAAGGGGAAAATTGGCTATTTGTCTCATGATTTATGGAGGAAGTTGCTTTCTTCAGAATCCTAATCCTTTAGAATCTTTACCTTGGTATCTGGCACCAAGAATTCTCCTTTGCAAAACCAGGAGCATGGGAACCCTTGTCTTGGATGCTCCAATCTATTTATTTATTCATTAGTTTTGAGTACCTGCTCTGTGACAAGCACTGATCTAGGAGCTGGGATACAGAGATGAACAAAACAGAAAGTCATTTTTTATCAATATATTCCTGATTTCTCCCAACAAATCAAATATGTTTATTGGCAAAAGACTACAAAACTGTTAGCTCTTAGAGAGCTGGGTCTGTGTTTTATTTGTATTTTTGTACCCCCAATACCTATACGATGCCTGGTGGCAAGTAGGTGCTCAGTAAATGTTTAGTGAATAAAGGAAGGAATGAAGAAAGTATTTGAAATTCACAAATGGAGATGTCACTAACTAATAAGGCTTATGTCATATGCCTTCTAGGGATGTGTGCAAATTCAAGGGGAAAGGGCAACTACCACACTTCACTAGTTTGGAGATAATATATTGGTGGTAGTAGAGCTTATTGGTTAAGAGTATGGACTTCAGAATTGGATAGATCTGCCTTCAAATTACCAGTTCCTCCATTTCCTGTGTGACCCTGAGCAAGTTGTTTCCTTAGTTTCCTCATCTGTAAAATGGAGCAAGTAATACCAATCTCATAGAGTTGTTGGGAGGTTATATAAGATGGGGGTGTATAAAGAACTTAGCACAGTGCCTGCCTCATACCAACTGTTCAGTGCTTATTAACCTCAGGCAGCCACTGTAAGCTGTGAGCCTCTGGAGAAGGAGCCTGTTGGACTCTCTGAATGGACTTCATCTGCCCAGAG
The DNA here is from genome assembly GCF_937001465.1 of Orcinus orca. Taxonomy (NCBI): domain Eukaryota; kingdom Metazoa; phylum Chordata; class Mammalia; order Artiodactyla; family Delphinidae; genus Orcinus; species Orcinus orca. Next base: position 68,791,246 of record NC_064580.1, read on the forward strand.
AAATCTCACTCACTCTGGCCTGATATCAGGAGGTTCTTTGAAGCTACCTGTATTCATCTATCTGTCTATCTATCTATCTATCTATCTATCTATCTGTAGGCAGCAATGGGTAGAGGGCTTTTGACTTTTTAGAAATCTGATCCTCATAGTTGTATAGAATAGATCCTAGACCAAAGCTCTTCTTGGGTATATTTTCTTACTGAGTGGCTTGAACAGGCAGACAAAACCATTTATTTCTAATCACAGGAAGAAATTTGGACACCTCACTTCCAGGATTAAAACAAAACTTCATCGCAAATGAAAATGAGGACAAGTGATGATTTAGTAACAAAAGTAAAGTGTTGTCTAGAAAGGAAATACAAAGTAGACAAAACCCAACTGTTCAGGGACTTAGGGGGTTGGGAATAAGGGAATTAAAGTCTGGACCCAGGGTGGCCCCTTGGCAAAATTCTAAAAGATGCTTTGTGTTTCCAATATGTCTGAGCTAGGCACTTTCCCACATTTCTAAGTCAATTTTTAGTTGCGCATTTGCACTCAGAGATAAATTTAGGAAAAGGGAAGAGAGACAGAGAAATGCCCCAATCTGAGCATTTTCTGTGTGCCAGCTATTATGCTAAACTCTTCATATGCATTAGAGATGCACTCCTCAGGCAATTCTGCAAAGACTGTACTATTAGCCCGATTTTGTAGATAAAGAAATCTTAGAATGGTTAAATAACTCGGCATCACATCTTTTGTGTGACTGAGTCTGGAGCAGAACCTGGATTTGTCTGTAGTCAGAAGTAATGCAATTCTTAAACTAAATTAATAAAGCTTGTGAAGGTAGGATGGGGTGTGAACAAAGTTTTGAGCAATAGGCCAACACTTAAGTCTCAGAACAATCTTATTTAGGCAGCTGAAAAGAACCTGTGGACTCTCATACATAAAATATGATCCCTCTTTTACCCTTAGATTGCCCTTAGTGTTTTTCTTGTTTGTTTTAATTAGAGTTATCTCTGTAGACACATTTTAATAAAACCCTCCTCTGACCTTTAATATGATTGTCAAAGCCCCAAAGCACCTAAGACTTCCTATGTAGATATCAGGGCATAGAAAAGAAAAGTGGGCCTTGATCTGTCCCAGTATTAATATGGGAGAAACTTTAGACTTTATCATATGGATGTTTTATTGTTTCCCTTCCCAACACACCTGCATCCCTTTCACCCCTCCTGACTTATCCATCAAGGATATCATGGAAGAAATGAAAGAAAACATGGCTTTCTCTCTACCACAGATGGTTGTGACCTTGTCACTGACAGCCTAATAACACAGTATGTGGTTGAATTGGATTCTTTACTCCTTCTACCACCATATATCTTGTGGTTCTCTTAGGAACTTTAAGGTTCTCCACAAGTATAATTTTTTTACCTCCTTTAGTCCAGGCTTTTACTTTGTATGAGGCTTTGGCTAGGCAGAGCTAGGGGAAAGCCATGAAGGTGAGGAAGTTCTTGAATACTCAGCAGTCTAACTGGAGCTCTGCAAGGACAAGGATCCATGTCTTATTCATGTCTGCATTGCCAGTATCTATGTAACCTCTGACACACTAAGGGGCACTCAGTAAATGTTGAATGAATGAATTAGTATGACTAATGTTGGTCATTGAGTATCTCATGTAAGGAGACTACTCAGAGGAGATAAGATTTTTTGATGGGCCTTGTGAGAAGATAAGGAGGAGGAAAGGTAGAGAAATAAACCCCAAACAGGATGGAAACCTGGAGCCATCTTTGATTCAGTAAGCTCCTGCTTAGCGCTCAATGATTTATGTATTATTTTTAGGAGCCTACATCCAGTATGCAGGCAGACATGTAACTAGGATCTTCAGAACAATTGAGAAGGGCCCAAACTATACAAAAATCCTGATGAGACAGGTCCAAAAGAAACTAGAAGCAACAGAACCAACCCAACACTTAGTTTTACAGAGAAAAGGAGAGAAAGTGTTACCAGAACCTAGAAAGAAAGAATCATGTAGAACAGGTAACCTTGAGAGGAACAAGGACATGTGTGCAATGGACCCAACCCATCTGCAGTGATCCCTCAGTGAGGGAGCTGGCATGTAGTCAGTGTTCAATAAATGATAGCTATTATTTGATCAACACAATGCATGTGATTACTTAAAAGCTAAACTTAAATTAGTTTAAAATACTACTATGCCAGCCATAATTTTCAAGTACTTAGCATATATTAATTCAACTTAATCTTTACAACAACCCCAAGAGAGTTGCTAATATTAACTCCAAGTTACAAGTGATGATATCAAGGTACAGATAATTAACTTATTCAAGATTATATGTGCAATAAAGCAGCAGATCCATAATTTGAATGAAGGTAATTTTGGCTCTAGGACCTAAACCCTGAACCACTACTCTATAATGCTTGAGCTAGGTAGTGTTCTTAGGTCCTGAGGATGAGGGTGGCTGTGGGGTGGGGTATGCCCTAGCCTATCTTATTCCCTCCTTTTTTTCACCTCTTTCCATGTCAGTTAAAGATGGTGGATCTCTGTTTTATTGTATGTAGGGCCCAATTAAAGAAAGAACTTTGAGAAGTCTCTTTATGATAGTATACAATGAGCTGTCCCTGTTCAGTATATTTCAACACAGTAAATGAGGAAATAGAGGATTGTCATTCAAAATGGAATATTAATAAAAGGAAGATGGTGGTAATGGTAGAGTATTGGCCAGGCCTAAGTATGACTATGCAAATAAGCAGTGGAAGTCACATTCATCCCTACAATTGAGCTAATGATAATAATACTGACCAACCACCCAGGGATAGCTGCCTAACTCTTAAAAAAAATAGTTACTTCAACCAGTAATAATTAACCTTTTGTCACTTTTGATGTAACAAATGTTCTAACCCACAAGGCCCAATCCAATTATTTCTTTTATTTCCACTGTTTTTCCCTCAAAATAAAATACACCTGCATTGTAAGTTATGAAAAACTTTCTGAAGTTGGATTGTATTACAATGATATAGTTGGCATTAGATTTTTCTTTTTATATGATTTGCTCTAGTGATCACATAACGTTATGATTTGTTGCCTGGGATTCATTAAAAGATGTCTTTTGATCAGTGTAACCAACTTAAACACTTGTTTATTGAGAGCCAGCTCTTCAAGCACAAGGGATAAAGGTTAGGGGTTTTATGTATATGTGTTTGTACACACATATGTATATATCAGTATGTGTATGTGTCTCTGTATGTTGGCTCAGTGAGACTGTGGAATTTGTGATTTTATGCTTGCCAGAATGTGTGAAAACATTAAGAATGCCATTAGTACAGAACATTAGTCACTTCCTAATCATAGTGGAAGCATCAAATTATAATGGGGTGATGCCTGTTATGGCAGTCAGTATCTCATAAAGACCATTTCTATAAAAATGTACCCCATCGACCTCCACTTATTTCAGGAAAATGCTAGCCATAGAAAACCCTCTACCTCAAACTTTGAACAATCCTTTCTTCTGATATACCCCCAAACTTCTCACTTGTCTCCTTGCTAACAACCAAGGATTATCAAAAGTATCTGAAGACCAATCAGAAAGTCTTCCATTAAAAAATGTTAATAACCACTTAATAGAAAGTTTGCCAATCATACCCTGTGTTAGTATTTCCTCTTTTTACTCTATAAAACTTTCTTTCTAGCACCCTTGAAACCCTGCTGAAACAAAAGTGAAGACAAATGGGTTCTTGTGCTTCAAGTTTATGAATAAACAGACTTTTTGTTAATTGTGTCTCAGACTTAGTTTCATCTCTTGCACTCCTTTTTTAGTGTATTTCAAATGAATTCAGCAAGCCTTACTTGAATAACTTCTCAAGACAATTTCTTAGTTTAATTACTTGTAAAAATCTAAGGTTACTAGGTTATCACTCTCCACTTCAGTTTAAGATTGCCTTTATGCTAGTCTGCCTGCTTGTAACAAGAGAGGTAAACATATTCTAGATGTAATTGCAAGATGTCTTTGTTACTTGCTAAATTTGTCCAGATGCTGGAGTGGATGATATAGTGAAATAATTTGCCATTGTTATACCTAGCAATATACTTTTTGTTATCTCTGTTTTCAAATGTAGTGATCCTTTCTACATGAGACATCACCAGTGAACCATATATTAAAAAAATTTAAATATCTTTTAGAAATTTTGCCATAGAAAAAACTTAGGGAAACTTCCTCTTTTTATGCATTCCCACCCGTCCTTAGATTCCAATTATAATTATATTGTTCAAAATGGATATGAACAATGAGGATTTTTTTCAATGAGTGTTAAATTTCACAAAACTTGTAATACTCTCAGGAGGAAAGAGACAACTTTCCATCTTATCCTGGAGAAAATCAACAATAAAATCATCACCTCTGTACTACATCAAAATGTAAAAATGCAGAGTCAGAAAAAAAGTCCTTATGTTTTATAATTTGATGCCAAAATTATCTTGTAACATGCTGGCCGTTCTGGACACAAATTTGTTATTTTGGGTCTTTATTACTTTAAAGACCTGTTTTAAGATAGATTTTTTAATTTGCATGAATATTTTAAAATAAAATTCCTCCTTTATCTTGTAGCCAAATTGTAAGGGAAAACCAGAAACCTTGGCTCTGTGGGCTTGACAGCATAATTCTTAAGGTTACATGCAACACATTAACACAGCTGTGACCAATAACTGTACTGTCTTTATTATTCTCCTATGAAATGAAATTAAAATGAAATGGAAATGTTTATTCCATAAATGGTGGGCAACATTTTAAACAAATAAAGTCTAACGGTTTGGTGGAAAGCAAAAAGAGGCCTCTCATGCAACTAAACTGAGAGGTAACCCAATGCCAAACTTGTCCAAATAGGCAGAGACAGCTGATCATCCTGTTAAGACACTATATCACACGGCAATATCTTCATTAGGGGGAATTATTTCTATCTTAAAATTCCCACAGGCCATGATAAATGAAGCTTTGTTTCACATCGTGAATCTAATTAGCCCATTTCAATTGGTCATGTTTATATGATGATAACTTTTCTTCACAGGACTTTTTTCATAAAGCTATTTTGGTTTGTGTTTACTTTTTTGAAATTCCCCTAGAGCATGTTTAGTAGTTGCATGTTAATTCTTTGGTCAGGCTGATGGTATTTTTCCTCACTTGAAAAATTAACTATCACAGTTAATCATCTCAACTCACATTCCTTTGGCTTCTTTGTGCCAATCAATAAGTTGAACCAAATCAAATTACTGAAGGTTGTTACTTCTGAATCAGGTAAGTACCTTATTCCAGTATGTGCGCCTGACATGTATTTTGTTTGAAATAAGATACTTCTCCTTCAACAGACACATGCCAATCAACAGTGCTGCATGAGGAAATACAATAACTGCATGAGGACGACTTGCTGACATAAGTCTGAAAATTAATCTTCAAGATGTTCAACGTATTTGTGGGTGGGAAAAGGGCACGATATGGGGAATAAAGAACTGCAAGAGCTCAAAGTGTTTTTAATTTGCTTTACAATTCCATTTGTATATCAATATATCAATTTACAAAGTACTGCTGACTGCAAATGATACAGAAACATAGAAATTCCAACAAAGCTTCTTATAATCATGGTGCTCTTTTGGATTACTAAAGCTATAGTAACTAGTCCTAAAATATCCTGGACAGCACTTTGACACTCAGCAAAATGCAAGATTATTGGATATGAAAGATTAAAGGGATGCTTGGCAATTATCAGAGAGACTGTCGGGTGGTTGAACAACATTTGCAGTGTCATTGTACCTTATCCCATTGACAACATGATTAAGACTATAGGCAAAATGTTTCAGAGTGCCACTGTGTGTTTCAGAGAGAAGAGGTCTACAGAGTTCTGGACACTATTGCATCCTGATTCTCCTGGAGCTTGTCCTAGAGCCTCATGAATTGGAGGTGCCAAGGCAGACACTGTTGGCCCTCTGGGGATGGCGGTATGGCAAAAGAGACAAACTGAGAGGAAAAGAGGGAGTTACTCTCAGCTTGTGCTAAAAAACAACAAAAAAACTGAGATACATTTATACTTGAGTCATCCCATAACAACATCTTCCCCCTATTTTCAGGAACAAAGTGTGAGAGTGCCCCTTTGTCTATGAAGTCACATTCCCCCCTCAGTTACCTATTAGTGACTCTTCCTGCTTGACCTTGATTTTTACTTCAAGCTGATTTCATGGGGATTCAAATCTTGATGCTTAGAGAGGTGTAGAAGGAGATATTTCCCTAGCCCTATGCCTTTCTTGGGGCAATCTAAGGTACTGTTCTACACTAAAGATGGCACTGATTCAACCTGCCCTTTTCTACCAAACACTACCTCACTGCAACCTTATATCAGCAAAAGGTCCTCTATGGCTAGGTATGGTTTATCACTTGGTGTGTTTCTTACCACATGCTGATAGTCAGATGTCATCATCAATACTTCATACCAAATTAAAATCTGCTCTCTTCCATTTGGCAAACATTAATTTTCCTCTCCTTTCCCCCCTTTGGCACCAGATACAGCTTATATCTACTTGAATTTTCCTTAACAGTTTTCTTGAGGTTGGCTTCAGCTCAAGGATTTGTAATTGTTTAGAAAATGGTACTGCAGGATGGGCCAAAGCAAGAGAAATGTTTTGCTGATGCACTGTGAATTCTCTTTTAGTAAACACTGGTATTTTGGCACTGAAATGAAGTGGCTTCCAAGAAGGTTTAATATTCAGAAGTTTGGTTCTGATGACTTTATTCATGACATATCTAGGATTGCTGTTCAGAAAATATTTAATACATTTAAGGTGCAGTGAGTACCTCTACATCCCCAGACAGTATGTTTAGATTAGTGTACAAGATATATGATATACAAAACATGAAACTTGCTGTCAAGTATTTATAGTCAAAGGAGAGGAAAATGGAAAATATTCTTAGAACTATTAGATAAAGCAGTAGTACTGTTAAGTGCTACAAGAGAGTTCAGAATAGAAAGAATGTGATTCTTCTGAACTGCATTATTCAAGACAGCTTTCCACAAGGAGGTAGGTTTTGAGTAGGCCTTGAGGGTTGGGTAAGAGTTGAATAGATGTAGGTGAATATAACATTTTAAGAGATAGGAACAGCCTGAGAAAAAACAGAGATGGAAAGCACAAGGACTACTTACTTAGGGTGAGAAAAGTAATAATGTCTGAGGAAAATCTGCAATAAAGACCAGTCATGTCAAAAAGTACTGATGAATCTCACATGCTCAGGTCCTTAAAATATCAAGCTGTGACCTAAAACAAACTCTATAGTATTATTTTAATAGTGTTACTATGCTAATAAATGGAGCAGGAAAGGTAAGAATTTCTTATACTAATGCAGTTTGAAAAGGTTAAAATTAATATTTTTAATTAAATGTTAAGTCTACACCAGTGGTTCTCAAACGTCAGTTTGCAACAGAATCAGCGGTGGGGGTGGTTGCTTGTTTAAAACACACGTTGCTAAATCTCATCTCCAGAATTTTTGATTTTTAGTTGCTTTCTGATGGTGCTGAAGGATTTTCATTTCTAACAATTTCCCATATGACACTGATGTTGCTGATTTGGTGATGATACTCTGGGAGAAGTGTTTCTGTCAGAGGAAAGAGCTAGTGTGAAGACCTTGTGACACAAATTAGCTTGGTGTGTTCAAGGACAAATGAGGAAGCCTCTCAGGCTGGAATAACAGATTGAGCAAGGGAGAAAGTAGAAGATGACATCAGAGAGGCAACAGGGACTAGATCCAGGACCTTGAGATCATTAGCAGGATTTTGGCTTTTACTCTGATGATGAAAGTCATTTGATTTCTATTTTAACAGGTCTGTCTGGTTGCTAAAAGAACAGATTTAAGGAGAGCAAGATAGAACACAGGAAAACCAGTTAAAATATTGTGATATTCTAGGCCTGAGATAATTTATTCCTTGGACTATGGTGGTAGTAATGGAATTGGTGAAAAGCACTAGACTCTGGACATATTTTGAATGTAGAGCCAACATGATTTCCTGACAGAGAGTGGGATCTATAAGGGAAAATGATCAAAAATGACTCCAGCATCTCTGTTCTAAGCAACTGGAAGATGAAGAGACCATCAATTAAGATAGAAAAGACCAAGAGTAGAGCAGATTTGGCGGTGGGGAAAGATCAAGAGTATAGTTTGGACTATGTATAGTTTGAGATTTATAGACTCATGATATATTACAACTCAAAGGTGCTATAGATATTAACAGTCCAGAAAGGGATAAAAATTTAACCAATGTTACACAGCTAGAGAGAAGCAGATCTAAAATTAAGACACATTATATTTTTAAATTAATTTTTATTGGAGTATAGCTGCTTAACAATGTTGTTAGCTTCTTCTGTACAGCAAAGTGGAGCAGCTATACATAAACATATATACCCTCTTTTTGGATTTCCTTTCCATTTAGATCACTACAGAACATCGAGTAGAGTTCCCAGAGCTATATAGTATGTTCTCATTCATTATCTATTTTATACATAGTATCAATAGTGTATATATGTCAATCCCAACCTCCCGATTCCTACCAACCCACATGTTTAACCCTTGGTATCCATACATTAGTTCCCAAGGTCTGTGATTTTACTTCTGCATTGTAAATAAGATCATCTGTACCATTTTTCTAGATTCCACATATATGCATTAATATACAGTATTTGTTTTTATCTTTCTGACTTACTTCACTCTGTATAACAGTCTCTAGGTCCATCCACGTCTCTACAAATGACCCAATTTCATTCCATTTTATGGCCGAGTAACATTCCATTGTATATATGTACCACATCTTCTTTATCCATTCCTCTGTTGATGGACATTCAGGTTGTTTCCATGACCTGGTTATTGTAAATAGTGCTGCAATGAACATTGGGGTGCATATATCTTTTTGAATTATGGTTTTCTCTGGGCATCTGCCCAGTAGTAGGATTGCTGGGTTATATGGTAGTACTAGTTTTAGTTTTCTAAGGAAGCTCCGTAATCTTCTCTGTAGTGGCTGTATCAAATTACATTCCCACAAATAGTGCAAAAGGGTTTCCTTTCCTTCACACCCTCTTCAGCATTTACTGTATGTAGATTTTTGATGATGGCCATTCTGACTGGTGTGAGGTGATGCCTCACTGTACTTTCGTTTTGCATTTCTCTAATAATTAGTGATGTTGAGCATCTTTGGCCTCTTGGCCATCTGTATGTCTTCTTTAGAGAGATGTCTATTTAGGCCTTCTGCCCATTTTTAGATTGGGTTGTTTGTTTTTTGATATTGAGTGCATGAGTTCTTTGTATATTTTAGAGATTAATAATTTGTCAGTTGTATCATTTGCAAGTATTTTCTCCCATTCTGAGGGTTGTCTTTTCATCATGTTTATGGTTACCTTTGCTGTGCAAAAGCTTTTAAGTTTAATTAGATCCCATTTGTTTAATTTTTGTTTCTTTTCTCATTACTTTAGGAAGTGGGGGAAAAAAGATATTGCTGTGATTTATGTCAAAGGGTGTTCTGCCTATGCTTTCCTCTGAGAGTTTTAGAATGTCTGGCCTTACATTTAGGTCTTTAATCCATTTTGAGTTTATTTTTGTGTATGGTGGTGTTAGGAAGTATTCTAATTTCATTCTTTTACATGTAGCTGTCCAGTTTTCCAAGCAGCACTTATTAAAGAGGCTGTCTTTTCTCCATTGCATATTCTTGACTCCTTTATCAAAGATAAGGTGACCATAGGTGTGTGGTTTTATCTCTGGGCTTTCTATCCTGTTCCATTGATCTATATTTCTTTTTTTTGTGCCAGTGCCATACTGTCTTGATGACTGTAGTTTTGTAGTCTAGTCTGAAGTCACGGCGCCTGATTCCTCCAGCTCTATTTTTCTTTCCCAAGATTACTTTGGCTATTTTGGGTCTTCTGTGTTTCCATACAAATTGTAATTTTTTTTCTTCTAGTTCTATGAAAAATGCCATTGGTATTTTGATAAGGATTGCATTGAATCTGTGGATTGCTTTGGGTAGTATAATCATTTTCACAATACTGATTCTTCCAATCCACGAACATGGTATATTTCTTCTTCTGTTTGTGTCATCTTTGATTTCTTTCATCAGTATCTTATAGTTTTCTGAATACAGGGCTTGACCTCCTTAGTTAGGTTTATTCCTAGGTATTTTATTCTTTTTGTTGCAATGGTAAATCGGATTGTTTCCTTGATTTCTTTTTCTGATTTTTGTTGTTAGTGTACAGGAATGCAAGAGATTTCTGTGTATAAATTTTGTATCCTGGGACTTTACTAAATTCATTGATTAGCTCTACTAAGTTTCTGGTAGCATCTTTAGGATTTTATATGTATAGTATCATGTCATCTGCAAACAGTGACAGTTTTACTTCTTTTCCAATTTCGATCCCTTTTACTTCTTTTTCTTCTCTTATTCCCTTAGCTAGCATTTCCAAAACTATGTTGAATAAAAGTGGTGATAATGGACATTCTTGTCTTGTTCCTGATCCAAGAGGAAATGCTTTCAGTTTTTCACCATTGAGAATAATGTTTGCTGTGGGTCTGTCATATATGGCATCTATTATGTTGAGGTAGCTTCCCTGTATGCCCATTTTATGGGAAGTTTTTATCATAAATGGTTATTGAATTTTGTCAAAGCTTTTTCTGCAACTATTGAGATGATCATATGGTTTTATTCTTCAGTTTCTTAATATGGAGTATCACATTTATTGATTTGCATATATTGAAGAATCCTTACATCCCTGGGATGAATCCCACTTGATCATGGTGTATAATCCTTTTAAATGTTGTTGGGTTTGGTTTGCTATAATTTTGTTGAGGATTTTTACATCTATGTTCATCAGTAATATTAGCCTGTAATTTTTTTTTGTGATATCTCTGTCTGGTTTTTGTATCAGAGTGATGGTGTCCTCACAGAATGGGTTTGGGAGTACTCCTCCTTCTGCAAATTTTGAAAGAGTTTGAGAAGGATAGGTGTTAGCTCTTCTCTAAATGTTTGATAGAATTCACCTGTGAAGCCATATTGTCCTGGGCTTTTGTTTGTTGGAAGATTTTAAATCACAGTGTCAATTTCAGTGCTTGTGATTGGTCTATTCATATTTTCTATTTCTTCCTGATTCAGTCTTGGCAGGTTGTGCATTTCTAAGAATTTGTCCATTTCTTCCAGGTTTTCCATTTTGTTGGCATAGAGTTGCTTGTAGTATTCTCTTATGAACCATTGTATTTCTGCAGTGTCAGTTGTAACTTCTTTTTTATTTCTAATTTTATTGATTTGAATTCTCTACCTTTTTTTTCTTGTTGAGTCTGGCTAAAGGTTTATCAATTTTGTTTATCTTCTCAAAGAACCAGATTTCAGTTTTATTCATCTTTGCTATTGTTTTCTTCATTTCTAATTCATTTATTTCTGTTCTGAATTTTATGATTTCTTTCTTTCTACTAGGATTGGTATTTGCTTGTTCTTTTTTCTCTAGTTGCTTTAAGTGTAATGTTAGGTTGTTTATTTGAGATTTTTCTTGTTTTTGAGGTCGGATTGTATTGCTATAAACTTCCCTCTTAGAACTGCTTTTGCTGGATCCCATAGGTTTTGGGTCATCGTGTTTTCATTTGCCATTTGTTTCTAGGTATTTTTTAAATTTCCTCTTTGATTTTTTCAGTGATCTCTTGGTTATTTAGTAATATATTGTTTAGCGTCTATGTGTTTGTGTTTTTCTACAGTTTTTTTTTCCCACTGTATTTGACTTCTAGTCTCATAGCGTTGTGGTCAGAAAAGATTCTGCATGTGATTTCAATTTTCTTAAATTTACTGAGGCTTGATTGGTGACCAAAAATGTGATCCATGCTGGAGAGTGTTATATGTGCACTGCAAACGAACGTGTATTCTGATGCTTTCGGCTGAAATGTCCTATAAATATCAATTAAGTCTGTCTGGTCTAATGTGTCTTTTAAGGCTTGTGTTTCCTTTTATTCCGTCTGGAAGATCTATCCATTGGCGTAAGTGGTGTGTTAATGTCCTCCACTTTTATTGTGTTACTGTTGATATCCCCTTTTATGGCAGTTAGCATTTGCATTATGTATTCATGTGCTCCTGTGTTGGGTACATAAATATTTACAATTGTTATATCTTCTACTTGGGTTGATGTAATAGTCTTTATTTTGAAGAATATTTTGTCCAATATGAGTAATAGTACTCCAGCTTTCTTTTTTTTTAATCTTTATTGGAGTATAATTGCTTTACAATGGTATGTTAGTTTCTGCTTTATAACAAAGTGAATCAGCTATACATACACATATGTTCCCATATCTCTTCCCTCTTGTGTCTCCCACCCTTCCACCCTCCCTACCCCACCCCTCTAGGTGGTCAAAAAGCACTGAGCTAATCTCCCTGTGCTATGTGGCTTCTTGCCACTAGCTATCTATTTTACGTTTGGTAGTGTATGTATGTCCATGCCTCTCTCTCACTTTGTCACAACTTACGATTCCCCCTACCCATATCTTCAAGTCTATTCTCTAGTATGTCTGTGTCTTTATTCCTGTCTTACCCCTAGGTTCTTCATGACATTTTTTTCTTAAATTCCATATATATGTGTTAGCATACGGTATTTGTCTTTTTCTTTCTGACTTATTTCACTCGGTATGACAGACTCTAGGTCCATGCACCTCATTACAAATAGCTCAATTTTGTTTCTTTTTATGGCTGAGAAATATTCCATTGTATATATGTGCCACATCTTCTTTATTCATTCATCTGATGATGGGCACTTAGGTTGTTTCCATCTCTGGGCTATTGTAAATAGAGTGGCAATGAACATTTTGGTACATGACTCTTTTTGAATTATGGTTTTCTCAGGGTTTATGCCCAGTAGTGGGATTGCTGAGTCATGTGGTAGTACTATTTGTAGTTTTATAAGGAAACTCCATACACAGTGGCTGTACCAATTCACATTCCCACCACCAGTGCAAGAGTGTTCCCTTTTCTCCACACCCTCTCCAGCATTTATTGTTTCTAGATTTTTTGATGATGGCCATTCTGACTGGTGTGAGATGATATCTCATTGTAGTTTTGATTTACATTTCTCTAATGATTAATGTTGTTGGCATTCTTTCATGTGTTTGTGGGCAGTCCGTATATCTTCTTCGAAGAAATGTCTATTTAGGTCTTCTGCCCATTTTGGGATTGGGTTTTTTTTGTTGTTGTTGTTACTGAGCTGCATGAGCTGCTTATAAATTTTGGAGATTAATCCTTTTTCAGTTGCTTCATTGGCACATATTATCTCCCATTCTGAGGGTTGTCTTTTGGTCTTGTTTATGGTTTACTTTGCTGCACAAAAGCTTTGAAGTTTCATTAGTTCCCATTTGTTTATTTTTGTTTTTATTTCCATTTCTCTAGGAGGTTGGTCAAAAGGATCTTGCTGTGATTTATGTCATAGAGTGTTCTACCTGTGTTTTCCTCTAAGAGTTTGAGAGTTTTTGGCCTTACCTTTAGGTCTTTAGTCCCTTTTGAGCTTATTTTTGTGTAAGGTATTAGGGAGTGATCTAATCTCATACTTTTACATGTACCTGTCCAGTTTTCCCAGCACCACTTATTGAAGAGGCTGTCCTTTCTCCACTGTACATTCCTGCCTCCTTCATCAAAGATAAGGTGACCATATGTGCGTAGCTTTATCTCTGGGTCTTCTATCCTGTTCTATTGATCTATTTTTCTGTTTTTCTGCCAGTACCATACTGTCTTGATTACTGTAGCTTTGTAATGTAGTCTGAAGTCAGGGAGCCTGATTCCTCCAGCTCCGTTTTACATTCTCAAGATTACTTTTGCTATTTGGGGTCTTTTGTGTTTCCATACAAATTGTGACATTTTTTGTTCTAGGTTGGTGAAAAATACCAGTGGTAGTTTGATAGGGATTGCATTAAATCTGTAGATTGCTTTGGGTAGTAGAGTCATTTTCACAATGTTGATTCTTCGAATTCAAGAACAGGGTATATCTCTCCATCTATTTTTATCATCTTTAATTTCTTTCATCAGTGTCTTATAATTTTCTGCAGATAGGTCTTTTGTCTCCTTAGGTACGTTTATTCCTAGATATTTTATTCTTTTTGCTGCAATGGTAAATGGGAGGGCTTTCTTGATTTCACTTTCAGATCTTTCATCACTGGTTTATAGGAATGCCAGAGATTTCTGTGCATTAATTTTGTATCCTGCTACTTTACCAAATTCATTGATTAGCTCTAGTAGTTTTCTGTTAGCATCTTTAGGATTCTCTATGTATAGTATCATGTCATCTGCAAACTTTGGCAGCTTTATTTCTTCTTTTCCAATTTGGATCCCTTTTATTTTCTTTTCTTCTCTGACTCCTGTGGCTAAAACTTCCAAAGCTATGTTGAATAAGTGTGGTGAGAGTGAACACCCTTTTCTTTTTCCTGATCTTAGTGAAAATGATTTCAGTTTTTCACCATTGAGGACGATGTTGGCTGTGGGTGTGTCATATATGGCCTTTTTTATGTTGAGGATAGTTCCCTCTATGGATACTTTCTGCAGGGTTTTTATCATAAATTGGTGTTGAATTTTGTCAAAAGCTTTTTCTGCATCTATTGAGATGATCGTATCCTTTTCTCCTTCAATTTGTTAATATGGTATATCACGTTGATTGATTTGTGCATATTGAAGAATCCTTGCATTCCTGGAAAAACCCCCACTTCATCAGGCTGTATGATCCTTTTAATGTGCTGTTGGATTGTGTTTGCTATTATTTTGTTGAGGATTTTTGCATCTAAGTTCATCAGTAATATTGGCCTATAGTTTTCTTTCTTTGTGGCATTCTTGTCTGGTTTTGGTATCAGGGTGATGGTGGCTTCATAGAATGAGTTTGGGAGTGTTCCTCCTCTCCTATATTTTGGAAAAAATTGAGAAGGATAGGTGTTTGCTCTTCTCTAAATGTTTGATAGAATTCGCCTGTGAAGCCATCTGGTCCTGGGCTTTTGTTTGTTGGAAGATTATTAATCACTGTTTCAATTTCAGTGCTTGTGATTGGTCTGTTCATATTTTCTATTTCTTCCTGATTCTGTCTTGGCAGGTTGCGCATTTCTAGGAATTTGTCCATTTCTTCCAGTTTGTCCATTATATTTACATAGAGTTGTGTGTAGTAATCTCTCATGATCTTTTGTATTTCTGCGGTGTCAGTTGTTATTTCTCCTTTTTCATTTCTAGTTCTATTGATTTGAGTCTTCTCCCTTTTTTTCTTGATGAGTCTGACTAATGGTTTATCAATTTTGTTTATCTTCTCAAAGAAATAGCTTTTAATTTTATTGATCTTTGCTATCATTTCCTTCATTTCTTTTTCATTTATTTCTGATCTGATTTTTATGATTTCTTTTCTTCTGCTAACTTTGGGGGTTTTTTTGTTCTTCTTTCTCTAATTGTTTTAGGTGCAAGGTTAGGTTGTTTATTTGAGATGTTTCCTGTTTCTTGAGGTAGGATTGTATTGCTATAATCTTCCCTCTTATAACTGCTTTTGCTGCATCCCATAGCTATTGGGTCATCCTGTCTCCATTTTCATTTGTTTCTCAGTTTTTTTTTAATTTCCTCTTTGATTTCTTCAGTGATCACTTCATTATTAAGTAGTGTATTCTTTAGCCTCCATGTGTTTGTATTTTTTACAGGTATTTTCCTGTAATTGATATCTAGTCTCATAGTGTTGTGGTTGGAAAAGTTACTTGATACAATTTCAATTTACCAACCTTGATTTGTGACCCAAGATATGATCTATCCTGGTGAATGTTCCATGAGCACTTGAGAAAAATGTGTATTCTGTTGTTTTGGGATGGAATGTCCTATAAATATCAGTTAAGTCCATCTTGCTTAATGTATCATTTAAAGCTTGTGTTTCCTTATTTATTTTCATTTTGGATGATCTGTCCATTGGTGAAACTGGGGTGTTAAAGTCCCCTACTATGATTGTGTTACTGTTGATTTCCCCTTTTATGGCTGTTAGTATTTGCCTTATGTATTGAAGTGCTCCTATGTTGGGTGCATAAATATTTACAATTGTTATACCTTTTTTTGGATCGATCCCTTGATCATTATGTACTGTCCTTCTTTGTTTCTTTTAATAGTCTTTATTTTAAAGTCTATTTTGTCTGATATGAGAATTGCTACTCCAGCTTTTTTTGGATTTCCATTTGCATAGAGTATCTTTTTCTGTCCCCTCACTTTCAGTCTGTATGTGTCCCTAGGTCTGAAGTGGGTCTCTTGTAGACAGCATATATAGGGGTCTTATTTTTGTGTCCATTCAGCAAGTCTGTGTCTTTTGGTTGGGACATTTAATCTATTCACATTTAAGTTAATTATCGATATGTATGTTCCTATTACCATTTTCTTAATTGTTTTGCTCTTTTACGTCTTTTTCTTCCTTGTGTTTCCCACCTAGGGAAGTTACTTTAGCAGTTGTTATAAAGTTGAGTGGGTGGTGCCAAACTCTTTTTACTTTTGCTTGTCTATAAAGTGTTAGATTTCTCCTTCAGCTCTGAATGAGTGCCTTGCTGGGTATAGTAATCTTGGTTGTAGGTTTTTTCCCTTTCATCACTTTAAATGTATCTTGCCACTCTCTTCTGTCATGCAGACTTTCTGCTGAAAAATCAGTTGATAACCTAATGGGATTCCCTTGTATGTTATTTGTTGCTTTTGCCTTGCTGCTTTTAATATTTTTTCTTTGTATTTAATTTTTATCAATTTGATTAATGTGTCTCAGCATGTTCCTCCTTGGGTTTATCCTGTATTGGACTCTCTGCACTTCCTGGATTTGATTATTACCTTTCCCATATTAGGGATGTTTATGACTATAATCACTTCAAATATTTTCTCAGACCCTTTCTCTTTCTTTTCTTCTTCTGGGACCCCTATAATTTGAATGTTGGTGCATTTAATGTTGTCCCAGCAGTCTCTGAGACTGTCCTCATTTCTTTTTATTCTTTTTTCTTTATTCTGCTCCTCAGCAGTCATTTCCACCATTTTATCTTCCAGCTCACTTATCTATTCATCTGCCTCAGTTATTCTGCTATTGATTCTTTGTAGTGTGTTTTTCCTTTCAGTTATTATGTTGTTCATCACTGATTGTTTTTTCTTTATTTCGTCTATGTCCTTGTTAAACATTTATTTTATCTTCTTGATCCATGCCTCCATTCTATTTCTGTGGTCTTTGATCATCTTTACTATCATTACTCTGAACTGTTTTTCAGGTATATTGCTTATTTCCTCTTCATTTATTTGTTTTGTGAGATTTTACCTTGCTCCTTCTTCTGCAACATAGTTTTCTGTCTCTCATTTTTTCTAACCTACTGTGTTTTTGATCTCCTTCCCACTGGTTGCAGGGTCATAGTTCCTCTTGCTCCTGTTATGTGCCCCCTGGTGAGTGAGTTTGGTCCAGGGACTTGTGTAGGCTTCCTGGTGGGAGAGACTTGTGCCTGCACTCTGGTTGTTGGAGCTGAGTTCTTTCCCTCTGATGGGCAGGGCCACATTGGGTGGTGTGTTTTGGGGTATCCGTGAACTTAGTACATCTGTAGGAAGCCTGTCTGCTGATGGGTGGGGCTGTGTTCCTGTCTTGCTGGTTGTTTGGTGCAAGGTGTCCAACACTGGAGCCTGCAGGCAGTTGGGTGGAATTGTGTCATTTTGATGAGATTGATACCTCCAGGAGAGCACATGCTGATTAATATTCCCTGGGACCAGCAATTCTCTGGTGGTCCAGAGTCTTGGACTCCGCTCTCCCACCGTTGAGGTCCAGGACAACCTCTGTCTGGGGAACTAAGAGTCTGCAAGCTGTGCAGAGTCACCAGAGAGAAAATAAAGAAAAAAGAAAAGAAAAAAAGAAGAAAAGAAAACAAGCAGGCAAACAAATCCCAAGACAAATAGCAAACACAAACACAAACATGTAGGAGCAACAGCAACACAACACACACACCATATATATATATATATATATATATATATATGAAAGAAAATAGACACACCAAGTCCAAGACAAATGATAACAACACAACCAGGGGGACAGGAGAAGATGGCGGAAGAGTAGGACGTGGTGATCACCATCCTACCAACAGATACATCAGAAATATTTCTACATGTGGAACTGCTCCTATAGAACACCTACTGAATGCTGACAGAAAACCTCAGCCCTCCCAAAAGGCAACAAACTCCCCAAGTATCTGGGTAGGGCAAAAGAAAATAGACAAAACAGAGACAAAAGAATAGGGACGGGACCTGCACCAGTGGGAGGGAGCTGTGAAGGAGGAAAGGTTTACACACACTAGAAGCCACTTCACGGGTGGAGACTGTGGGTGGCAGAGGGGGGAAGCTTCATTGCCATGGAGAAGAGTGCAGCAACAGGGGTGTGGAGGGCAAAGCGGAGAGATTCCTGCACAGAGAAACGGTTCCGAACAGCACTCACCAGGATGAGAGGCTTGTCTGCTCACCCACCAGGATGGGTGGGGGCTGGGAGCTGAGGCTCAGGCTTCGGTCGGATCGCAGGGAGAGGACTGTGGTTGGCGGCATGAGAACAGCCTAAAGGGGTTAGTGTGCCACAGCGAACTGGGAGGGAGACCAGGAAAAGTCTGGAGCTGCCGAAGAGACAAGAGACTTTTTCTTGCCTCTTTGTTTCCTGGTGCCCTAGGAGAGGGGATTAAGAGTGCTGCTTAAAGGAGCTCCAGAGATGGGCACGAGCTGCAGCTATCAGTGCGGACCTCAGAGACTAGCATGAGACACTAAGGCTGATGCTGCAGCCACCAAGAAGCCTGTGTGCGAGCACTGGTCACTATCCACACCTTCCCTCCCGGGAGCCTGTGCAGCCCGCCACTGCCAGGGTCCAGTGACCCAGGGACTAATTCCCCGGGAGAACACACGGCACACCTCAGGCTGGTGCAACGTCACGGTGGCCTCTGCTGCCACAGGCTCAGCCCACATCCATACTCCTCCCTCCCCCTGGCCTGAGTGAGCGAGAGCCCCCGAATCAGCTGCTCCTTTAACCCAGTCCTGTCTCAGCGAAGAACAGATGCCCTCAGGCGTCCTACAGGCAGAGGCGGGGCCAAATCCTAAGCTAAGCCTCCAGGTGCTGTGGGAACAAAGAAGAGAAAGAGAAATTTCTCCCAGCAGCCTCAGAAGCAGCGGATTAAAGCTCCACAATCAACTTGATGTACCCTGCATCTGTAGAATACCTGAATAGACAACAAATCAT
Source organism: Orcinus orca (assembly GCF_937001465.1). Taxonomy (NCBI): domain Eukaryota; kingdom Metazoa; phylum Chordata; class Mammalia; order Artiodactyla; family Delphinidae; genus Orcinus; species Orcinus orca. The sequence continues at coordinate 68,810,495 of NC_064580.1, forward strand.
CCCAAATTGAGGAGGTGGACTTTGGGAGCAAGATAGATTATTTTTTCCCCTTTTCCTCTTTTTGTGAGTGTGTATGTGTATGCTTCTGTGTGAGATTTTGTCTGTATAGCTTTGTTTCACCATTTGTCCTAGGGTTCTGTCTGTCCGTTTTTGTTTTTGTTTTTACATTTAAGAATTGTTTTAATTATGGTAAAAAAACAGGTAACAAAATATATTAAGTTACATTGTAAGTGTACAGTTCAGTAGTGTTAGGTGTATTTGCAATGTTGTGCAATACATCTCCAGATCTTTTTCATCCTGCAAAACTGAAAAACTGTACCCATTAAACAACTCCCCATTTCCCCTTTCTGCTAGCCCCAGGCAACCATCATTCTAGTTTCTGTTTCAATGGATTTGACTACTTTAGATACCTTATATAAGTGGAATCTTACGTATATTTGTCTTCTTGTGAGTGGCTTATTTCACTTAGCATAATGTCCTCAAGATTCATCCATGTTGTGCATGTGACAGGATTTCTTTCATTTTTGAGGCTGAATAATATCCATTGGATGTATATACTGAATTTTGTTTATTTATTCATCTTGATGGACATTTGGGTTGCTTCACTTCTTGGCTCTTGTGAACAATGCTGCTATGAACATGGGTGAGCAAATATCTCTTTGAGACTCTGCTTTCAATTATTTTGGATATATAACCAGAAGTTGGATATCTGGATCCTATGGTAATTCTATTTCTTTCCATTTTGAGGCACCATCAAACCATTTTCTACAGTGGCTGAACCACTTTACATTCCAGCCAACATGGAACAACAGTTCCAATTTTTCATATCCATGCCAACACTTGCTATTATCTGTTTTTCATTTTTGTTTTTTTAAACAGTAACCATCCTAATGGGTATGAGGTGGAATCTCATTGTGGTTATGTTGAGCATCTTTTCATATGCTTATTGACCATTTGTACGTTATCTTTGGAGAAATGTTTGTTCAAGTTCTTTGCCCATTTTAAATCCAGTTATTTGTTTTTGTTGTTTTTGAGTTATAGGAGTTTTTGTACATTTTGGGTGTGAGCCCCTTATCAGATATATGATTTGCAAATATTTTCTCCTGTTCTTCAGGGATAAATTTTCACTCTGTTCATTGTGTCCTTCAATGCACAGAAGTTTTAACTTTTGATGAAGTCCAATTAATCTATTTTTGCTACTATTGCCTGTGCTTTTGTTGTCATATCCAAGAAATCATTGACAAACCCAGTGTCATGAAGTTTTTTCCCTGTGTTTTCTTCTAGGATTTTTATAGCTTTGTGTCTTGCATTTAGGTCTTCAATCCATTTTGAGTTAATTTTTATATATTGTATAAGGTAATAGTCAAATACCGTATGCTAACACATATATATGGAATTTAAGAAAAAAGATGTCATGAAGAACCTAGGGGTAAGACAGGAATGAAGACAGAAACCTACTAGAGAACGGACTTGAGGATATGGGGAAGGGGAAGTGTGAGCTGTGACAAAGCGAGAGAGAGGCATGGACATATATACACTACCAAATGTAAGGTAGATGGCTAGTGGGAAGCAGCCGCATAGCACAGGGAGATCAGCTCGGTGCTTTGTGACCGCCTGGAGGGGTGGGATAGGGAGGGTGTGAGGGAGGGAGACACAAGAGGGAAGAGATATGGGAACATATGTATATGTATAACTGATTCACTTTGTTATAAAGCAGAAACTAACACACCATTGTAAAGAAATTATACCCCAATAAAGATGTTTAAAAAAAAAGAAAGAAAAATTCTAGGCCTAAAAAGAAAAAAAAAAATTAATTTGCATGTGGATGTCCAGGTTCCCAGGACCATTTGTTGAAGAGACTGTCCTTTCCTCATTGTGTGGTCTTAGCACCCTTGTCAAAGAACATCTGGCCATATACATGATGATTTATTTCTGGGCTCTCTGTTCTAAGCCATTTGTCTATAAGTCTGTCTCTATGCCATCAAACATTTTAAAATAAATGGAGTCAGAAAATAATATAAACTGTATCATTCCATTTACATAAAATTCAAGAATAATCTATGGTGTTAGAAGTCGGGGGTATCCTTGTGCGTGTGGGTGGTAACTGGAAAGGGCATGAAGGGGGTTTTGGTGCTACTGGTAATATTGTTTCTTGATCTTTGTGTTGATTAAACAAGTGTGTTCACTTTGAAAAGTTATTGAGTTACACAGGTATTTAGCATTCATAATTACCAGCAGACTCTTTATACTATTTAATGTAGTATTATTTAAAAATGATTACATAGAAACAGAGAAATATGATCAAAATCCATTGATCCTGTACTGCTTTTAAATACTATGACATACATTTTTTTTTTTTTTGCCATTGGATTCTCAGTACACAAGATAAGTGTTTTGGTATAAGTTTCAGCCATTCATATTTAGGTAGACTTCTTTTTTCAGATACCTGGGAGAGTAGTTAGGAGTGAGTGATGAAAGAGAATAAGCAATGCTTCTTATTGCAATCTTTGAAGAATCAAAACAACATTGACTTTTTTAGCTGACGGATAGCATTTGATTATAGCATCTTCCCTAACTGCAATATTCTGATAATGCCAACTTTGACAAAAAAGCACGTTTCCATAATGCCAAGTTGATCAGGACTCACCAAAATAAGGACCCAACAGTTATTCCTGCAAGCCCATGTCAAGGAGAAAAGAAGGTGTAGACCTCACTTCAGTAGTACCTATACTAGAGCTGCCCAATCTGTGTGCCTTGGCAGACTGCAGGCTGGGAATGAATTACATTTGTATGGAGGCACGGATTCTACTCAACCTTCAAGGGTGGTCAATCCAGGCTTGAAAAGAATGCGAATATTGGGCTGTTCGCTCCTACAGTAAGATACATCAAACCTTCAATCCATTGTTTCCTGCAGATATCATTCTCTCTGTGTGAAGTAATATACAAAGTGTTGGAAAGTCACTAATGAGAAAAAAATAGTAAGAGACCCCTAGCACACTGAAAACTTCCACTTATAAATGAGAATTATTCTTTTTTTAACATATTTATTGGAGTATAATTGCTTTACAATGGTGTGTTAGTTTCTGCATTATAACAAAGTGAATCAGTTATACATATACATATGTTCCCATACCTCTTCACTCTTGCGTCTCCCTCCCTCCCACCATCCATATCCCACCCCTCTAGTTGGTCAAAAACCACCTAGCTGATCTCACCGTGCTATGCGACTGCTTCCCACTAGCTATCTATTTTACGTTTGGTATTGTATATATGTACATGCCATTCTCCAAGTTTGTCACAGCTTATCCTTCACCCTCCCCATATCCTCAAGTTCATGCACTAGTAGGTCTGTGTCTTTATTCCCGTCATACCCCTAGGTACTTCATAACACTTCTTTTCCCCTTAGGTTCCATATATATTTGTTAGCATCCGGTATTTGTTTTTCTTTTTCTGACTTACTTCACTCTGAATGACAGACTCTAGGTCCATCCACCTCACTACAAATAACTCTATTCCATTTCTTTTTATGGCTGAGTAATACTCCATTGTATATACGTGCCACATCTTCTTTATCCACTCATCTGTTGATGGACACTTAGGTGGTTTCGATCTGCTGGCTATCGTAAATAGAGCTGCAATGAACATTTTGGTACATGACTCTTTTTGAATTATGGTCTTCTCAGGGGATATGCCCAGTAGAGGGATTGCTGGGTCATATGGTAGTTCTATTTGTAGATTTTTAAGAAACCTCCATAATGTTCTCCATAGTGGCTATATCAAATTACATTCCCACCAACAGTGCAAGAGTGTTCCCTTTTCTCCACACCCTCTCCAGCATTTACTGTTTCTAGATTTTTTGATGATGGCCATTCTGACTGGTGTGAGATGATATCTCATTGTAGTTTTGATTTGCATTTCTCTAATGATTAATGATGTTGAGCATTCTTTCATATGTTTGTTGTCAATCTGTATATATTCTTTGGAGAAATGTTTATTTATGTCTTCAGCCCATTTTTGGAATGGGTTTTTTGTTGTTTTCATATTGAACTGCATGAGCTGCTTATAAATTTTGGAGATTAATCCTTTGTCAGTTGCTTCATTTGCAAATATTTTCTCCCATTCTGATGGTTGTCTTTTGGTCATGTATATGGTTTCCTTTGCTGTGCAAAGGCTTTTAAGTTTCATTAGGTCCCATTTGTTTATTTTTGTTTGTATTTACATTTCTCTAGGAGGTGGGTCAAAAAGGATCTTGCTGTGATTTATCACATAGAGTGTTCTGCCTATGTTTTCCTTTAAGAATTTGATAGTGTCTGGATTTACATTCATGCCTTTAATCCATTTTGAGTTTATTTTTGTGTATGGTGTTAGGGAGTGTTCTAATTTCATACTTTTACATGTACCTGTCCAGTTTTCCAAGCACCACTTACTGAAGAGCCTGTCATTTCTCCACTGTATATTCTTGTTTCCATTATCAAAGATAAGCTGACCATATGAATGTGGGTTTATATCTGGGCTTTCTATCCAGTTCCACAGACCTACATTTCTGTTTTATGCCAGAACCATACTGTCTTGATTACTGTAGCTTTGTAGTATAGTCTGAAGTCAGGGAGCCTGATTCCTCTGGCTCAATTTTTCGTTCTCAAGATTGCTTTGGCTATTCGGGATCTCTTCTGTTTCCATACAAATTGTGAAATTTTTTGTTCTAGTTCTGCGAAAAATGCCAGTAGTAGTTTGATAGGGATTGAATTAAATATATAGATTGCTTCGGGTAGTAGAGTCATTTTCACAATGTTGACTCTTCCAATCCAAAACCATGGTATATCTCTCCATCTATTTGTATCATCTTTAATTTCTTTCATCAGTGTCTTATAATTTTCTGCAGACACGTATTTTGTCTCCTTAGGTAGGTTTATTTCTAGATATTTTATTCTTTATGTTGCAATGGAAAATAGGAGTGTTTTCTTAATTTCACTTTCAGATTTTTCATCATTTTTGTATAAGAATGCCAGAGATTTCTGTGCATTAGTTTTGTATTCTTCTACTTTACCAAATTCATTGACTAGCTCTAGTAGTTTTCTGGTAGCATCTTTAGGATTCTCTATGTATAGTATCATGTCACATAGTGCTGTGCCTCTGATATGGGAGAGCCAAATTCAGGACACTGGTCCACGAGAGACCTCCCAGCTCCACATAATATCAAAGGGCAAAAATCTCCCAGAGATCTCCATCTCAACACCAAGACCCAGCTTCGCTCAACAACCAGCAAGCTACAGAGCTGGATACCGTATGCCAAAAAACTAGCAAGAAAGGAACACAAAACCACCCATTAGCAGAGAGGCTGCCTAAAATCCTAATAAGGCCACAGACACCCCAAAACACACCACCAGACGTGGACCTGCCCACCAGAAATACAAGATCCAGCCTCATTCACCAGATCACAGACACTAGTCCCCTCCACCACGAAGCTTCCACAACCCACTGAACCAACCTTACCCACTGGGGACAGACACCAAAAACAATGGGAACTACTAACCTGCAGACTGCAAAAAGGAAACCCCATACACAGTAAGATAAGCAAAATGAGAAGACAGAAAAACACAGAGCAGATGAATGAGCAAGGTAAAAACCCACCAGACCTAACAAATGAACAGGAAATAGGGAGTCTACCTGAAAAAAACTTCAGAATAATGGTAGAAAAGGTGATCCAAAGTCTTGGAAATAGAATAGAGAAAATGCAAGAAACATTTAACAAGGAACTAGAAGAACTAAAGAGGAAACAAGCAATGATGAAGAACACAATAAATGAAATTAAAAATACTCTAGAAGGGATCAATAGCAGAATAATTGAGTCAGAAGAACATATAAGTGCCCTGGAAGATAAAACAGTGGAACAAACTACTGCAGAGCAGAATGAAGAAAAAAGAATGAAAAGAACTGAGGAGAGTCTCAGAGACCTCTGGGACAACATTAAATGCACCAACGTTCGAATTATAGGGTTTGCAGAAGAAGTAGAGAAAAGAGAAAGGGACTGAGAAAATATTTGAAGAGATTATAGTTGAAAACTTCCCTAATATGGCAAAGGAAATAGTTAATCAAGTCCAGGAAGCACAGATAGTCCCAAACAGGATAAATCCAAGGAGAAACACACAGAAAAATATATTAATCAAACTATCAAAAATTAAATACAAAGAAAACATATTAAAAGCAGCAAGGGAAAAACAACAAATAACACACAAGGGAATCACGATAAAGTTAACAGCTGATCTTCCAGCAGAAACTCTGCAAGCCAGAAGGGACTGGCAGGACATATTTAAAGTGATGAAGGAGAGGAAGAGGGGAATATGGTGGAAGAGTAAGACGTGGAAATCATCTTCCTCCCCACAGATACACCAGAAATACATCTACACGTGGAACAACTCCTACAGAACACCTACTGAAGGCTGGCAGAATACCTCAGACCTACGAAAAGGCAGGAAACTCCCCACATACCTGGGTAGTGCCTTAGGAAAAAGAATAAACAGAGGCAAAAGGATAGGAACGGGACCTGCACAAGTTGGAGGGAGCCATGAAGGAGGAATTGTTTCCACACACTAGGAAGCCCCTTCATGGGCAGAGACTGCCGGTGGCAGAGGGGGAAGCTTCAGAGCCGCGGAGGAGTGCGCAGCCACAGAGGTGCAGAGGACAAAGTGGAGATATTCCCGCACAGAGGATCTGTGCCGACCAGCACTCACCAGCCCGAGAGGCTTGTCTGCTCACCCACCGGGGCGGGCAGGGCTGGGAGCTGAGGCTTTGGCTTTGGTCAGAGCACAGGGAGAGGACTGGTGTTAGCGGCGTGAACACAGCCTGCAGGGGTTTAGTGCACCACGGCCAGCCGGGGGAGCGGGGGGAGTCCGGGAAAAAGTCTGGACCTGCCGAAGAGGCAAGAGACTTTTTCTTCCCTCTTTCTTTCCTGGTGCGCGAGGAGAGGGGATTAAGAGCGGTGCTTAAAGGAGCTCCAGAGACGGGCGCAAGCCTCGGCTAGCAGCGCAGACCCCAGAGACGGGCATGAGATGCTACAGCTGCTGGGCCGCCACCAAGAAGCCTGCGTGCGAGCACAGGTCACTATCCACACCCCCCTTCCGGGGAGACTGTGCAGCCCGCCACTGCCTGGGTCCTGGGATCCAGGGACAACTTCCCCGGGAGAACGCACGGTGCGCCACAGGCAGGTGCAAAGTCCTGCCTGCCTCTGCCGCCACAGGCTCTCCCAGTACTCGTGCCCCTCCCTCGCCCAGGCCTGAGTGAGCCAGAGGACCCGAAGCAGCGGCTCTTTATCCCCGTCCTGTCTGAGTGAAGAACAGACGCCCTCTGGTGACCTACATGCAGAGATGGGGCCAAATCCAAAGCTCAGCCCTGGGAGCTGTGAAAAGAAGAAGATAAAGGAAAATTTCCCCCAGCAGCCACAGAAGCAGTGGATTTAAGCTCCACAAACAGCTTGACGTACCCTTCATCTGTGGAATACATGAATAGACAAGGAATCATCCCAAATTGAGGAGGTGGACTCTGAGAGCAAGATTTATGATTTTTTCCCCTTTTCCCCTTTTTGTGAGTGTGTATGTGTATGCTTCTGTGTGATATTTTGTCTGTATAGCTTTGCTTCCACCATTTGTCCGAAGGTTCTATCTGTCCTTTTTTTAAAATTTTTTTTCTTAATAATTATTTTTTATTTTAATAACTTTATTGTATTTTATCTTACTTTATTTTATCTTCTTTCTTTGTTTTTTTCTTTCCTTCCCTCCTTCCTTCCTTCATTCCTCGATTGCTCCCTCCCTCCTTCCTTTCTTTCTTTCTTTCCTTCTTTCCTTTCTTTCTTTCTTTCTTTCTTTCTTTCTACTTCTACTAATTCTTTCTTTCTACATTTTCTCCCTTTTTTCTGAGACGTGTGGATGAAAGGTTCTTGGTGCTAGAGCCAGGAGTCAGTGCTGTGCCTCTGAGGTGGGATAGCCAACTTCAGGACACTGGCCCACAAGAGACCTCCCAGCTCCACATAATATCAAACAGCAAAAATCTCCCAGATGTCTCCATCTCAACACCAGCACCAGGCTTCACTCAACGACCAGCAAGCTATAGTGCTGGACACCCTATGCCAAACATCTAGCAAGACAGGAACACAACCCCACGCATTAGCAGAGAGGCTGTTTAAAATCATAATAAGTCCAAAGACATACCAAAACACACCCCCAGACGTGTAATTGCCCACCAGAATGACAAGATCCAGCTTCATCCAACAGAAAACAGGCACTTGTCCTCTCCAACAGGAAGCTTACACAACCCACTGAACCAAACTTAGCCACTGGGGACAGACACCAAAAATAACCGGAACTACAAAACTCCAACCTGAAAAAAGGAGACTCCAAACACAGTAAGGTAAGCAAAATGAGAAGACAGAAAAACACACAGCAGATCAAGAAGCAAGATAAAAACCCACCAGACCAAACAAATGAAGATGAAATAGGTAGTCTACCTGAAAAAGAATTCAGAAAAATGATAGTAAAGTTGATCCAAAATCATGGAAACAGAAGAGACAAAATGAAAAAACTTTTAAGAAGGACCGAGAAGAACTACAGATGAAACAAACAATGATGAACAACACAATAAGTGAAATTAAAAATACTCTAGATGGGATCAATAGCAGAATAACTGAGGCAGAAGAACGGATAAGTGACCTGGAAGATAAAATAGTGGAAATAACTACTGCAGAGCAGAATAAAGAAAAAAGAATGAAAAGAACTGAGGGCAGTCTCAGAGACCTCTGGGACAATATTAAACACAACAACATTCGAATTATAGGGGTTCCAGAAGAAAAAGAGAAAAATAAAGGGACTGAGAAAATATTTCAAGAGATTATAGTTAAAAACTTCCCTAATATGGGAAAGAAAATAGTTAATCAAGTCCAGGAAGCACAGAGAGTCCCATACAGGATAAATCCAAGGAGAAATATGCCAAGACACATATTAATCAAACTGTCAAAAATTAAATACAAAGAAAACATATTAAAAGCAGCAAGGGGGGCTTCCCTGGTGCCGCAGTGGTTGAGAGTCCACCTGCCGATGCAGGGGACGTGGGTTCGTGCCCCGGTCAGAAGAGCCCATATGCTGCAGACCGGCTGGGCCCGTGAGCCGTGGCTGCTGAGCCTGTGCGTCCGGAGCCTGTGCTCTGCAATGGGAGAGGCCACAACAGTGAGAGTCCCGTGTACCACAAAAAAAAAAAAAAAAAAAAAGCAGCAAGGGAAAAACAACAAATAACACACAAGAGAATCCCCATGAGGTTAACCGATGATCTTTCAGCAAAAACTCTGCAAGCCAGAAGGGACTGGCAGGACATATTTAAAGTGATGAAGGAGAAAAACCTGCAACCAAGATTACTCGACCCAGCAAGGATCTCATTCAGATTTGATGCAGAAATTAAAAACTTCACAGACAAGCAAAAGCTGAGAGAGTTCAGCACCACCAAACCAACTTTACAACAAATGCTAATGGAACTTCTCTACGCAAGAAGTACAAGAGAAGGAAATGACCTTCAATAACTAACCCAAAACAATTAAGAAAATGGGAATAGGAACATACATATCGATAAGTACCTTAAATGTAAATGGACTAAATGCTCCCACCAAAAGACACAGATTGGCTGAATGGATGCAAAAACAACACCCATATATATGCTGTCTACAAGAGAACCACTTCAGACCTAGAGACACATACAGACTGAAAGTAAGGGGATGGAAAAAGATAATCCATGCAAATGGAAACCAAAAAAAAGGTGGAGTAGCAATTTTCATATCAGACAAAATAGACTTTAAAATAAAGACTATTAGAGGGGACAAAGGACACAACATAATGATCAAGGAATCGATCCAAGAAGAAGATATAACAATTATAAATATTTATGCACCCAACATAGGAGCACCTCAATACATTAGGCAAATACTAACAGCCATAAAAGGGGAAATCAACAGTAACACATTCATAGTAGGGGACTTTAATACCCCAGCTTCACCAATGGACAGACAATCCAAAATGAAAATAAATAAGGAATCACAAGCTTTAAATGATACATTAAACAAGATGGACTTAATTGATATTTATAGGACATTCCATCCAAAAACAACAGAATACATATTTCTCTCAAGTGCTCATGGAATGTTCTCCAGGAGAGATCACATCTTGTGTCACAAAACAAGCCTTGGTAAATTAAAGAAAATTGAAATTTTATCAAGTAACTTTTCCAACCACAACGCTATGAGACTAGATATTAATTACAGGAAAAGATCTGTAAAAAATACAAACACATGGAGGCTAAACAATACACTACTTAATAATGAAGTGATCACTGAAGAAATCAAAGAGGAAATCAAATAATACCTAGAAAAAAATGACAGTGGGGACATGATGACCCCAAACCTATGGGATGCAGCCAAAGCAGTTCTAAGAGGGAAGTTTATAGCAATACAAGCCTACCTTAAGAAACAGGAAACATCGTGAATAAACAACCTAACCTTGCACGTAAAGCCATTAGAGAAAAAAAAAAACCACAAAGTTAGCAGAAGGAAAGAAATCGTAAAAATCAGATAGAAATAAATGAAACAGAAATGAAGGAAACGATAGCAAAGATCAATAAAACTAAAAGCTAGTTCTTTGAGAAAATAAACAAAATTGATAAACCATTAACCGGACTCATCAAGAAAATAAGGGAGAAGACTGAAATCAATAGAATTATAAATGAAAAAGGAGAAGTAACAACTGACACTGCAGTAATACAAAAGATCATGAGAGATTACTACAAGCAACTCTATGCCAATAAAATGGACAACCTGGAAGAAATGGACAAATTCTTAGAAATGCACAACCTGCCAAGACTGAATCAGGAAGAAATAGAAAATATGAACAGACCAATCACAAGCACTGAAGTTGAAAGTGTGATTAAAATTCTTCCGACAAACAAAAGCCAAGGACCTGATGGCTTCACAGGCAAATTCTATCAAACATTTAGTGAAAAGCTAACACCTATCCTTCTGAAACTCTTCCAAAATATAGCAGAGTGAGGAAAACTCCCAAATTCATTCCATGAGGCCTCCATCACCTTGATACCAAAACCAGACAAGGATGTCACAAAGACAACTACAGGCCAATATCACTGATGAAAATACATGCAAAAATCCTCAACAAAATAATAGCAAACACAATCCAACAGCACATTAAAAGGATCATACACCATGATCAAATGGCGTTTATTCTAGGAATGCAAGGATTCTTCAATATACACAAATCAATCAACGTGATACACCATATTAACAAATTGAAGGAGAAAAAACATATGATCATCTCAATAGATGAAGAGAAAGTTTTCAACAAAATTCAACAGCCATTTATGATAAAAACCCTGCAGAAAGTAGGCATAGAAGGAACTTTCCTCAACATAATAAAGGCCATATATGCAAACCCACAGCCAACATCATCATCAATGGTGAAAAACTGAAAGCATTTCCACTAAGATCAGGAATAAGACAAGGTTGCCAACTCTCACCATTCTTATTCAACATAGTTTTGGAAGTTTTAGCCACAGCAATCTGAGAAGAAATGGAAATTAAAGGAATCCAAATCAGAAAAGAAGTAAAGCTGTCACTGTTTGCAGATAACATGATAGTATACATAGAGAATCCTAAAGATGCTACCAGAAAATTACTAGAGCTAATGAATGAATTTGGTAAAGTAGCAGGATACAAAATTAATGCAAAGAAATCTCTGGTATTCCTATACACTAATGAGGACAAATCTGAAAGTGAAATCAAGAAAACACTCCGATTTACCATTGCAACAGAAAGAATAAAATATCTAGGAATAAACCTACCTAAGGAGACAAAAGACCTGTATGCAGAAAATTGTAAGACAGTGATGAAAGAAACTAAAGATGATAAAAATAGATTGAAAAATATACCATGTTCTTGCATTGGAAAAATCAACATTGTGAAAATGACTCTACTACCCAAAACAATCTTCAGATTCAGTGTAATCCCTATCAAACTACCACTGGCACTTTTCACAGAATTAAAACAAAAAATTTCATAATTTGTATGGAGACACAAAAGACCCCGAATAGCCAAAGCAATCTTAAGAAAGAAAACTGGAGCTGGAGGAATCAGGCTCCCTGACTTCAGGCTATACTACAAAGCTACAGTAATCAAGACAGTATGGTACTGGCAGAAAAACAGAAATATAGATGAATGGAACAGGATAGAAAGTCCAGAGATAAATCCACGCACATATGGTCACCCTACCTTTGATAAAGGAGGCAAAAATATACAGTGGAGAAAAGACAGCCTCTTCAATAAGTGGTCTTGGGAAAATTGGACAGGTATTTGTAAAAGTATGAAATTAGAACACTCCCTAACATCATACACAAAAATAAACTCAAAATTGATTAAAGACCTAAATATAAGGCCAGAAACTATCAATCTCTTAGAGTAAAACATAGGCAGAACGCTGTATGACATAAATCACAAAAAGATCCTTTTAGATCCACCTCCTAGAGAAATGTAAATACAAAAAAAATAAACAAATGGGACCTAATGAAACTTAAAAAGGTTTTGGACAGTAAAGGAAGCCATAAACAAGACCAAAAGACAACCCTCAGAATGGGAGAAAATATTTACAATGAAGCAACTGACAAAGGATTAATCTCCAAAATTTACAAGCAGCTCATGCAGCTCAATAACTAAAGAACAAACAACCCAATCCAAAAATGGGCAGAAGACCTAAATAGACATTTCTCCAGAGAAGATATACAGATTGCCAACAAACACATGAAAGAATGCTCAACATCATTATACTTTAGAGAAATGCAAATCAAGACTACAATGAGATATCATCTCACACTAGTCAGAATGGCTGTCATCAAAAAATCTAGAAACAATAAATGCTGGAGAGGGTGTGGAGAAAAGGAAACCCTCTTGCACTGTTGGTGGGACTGTAAATATATACAGCCACTATGGATAACAGTATGGAGTTTCCTTAAAAAACTACAAAGAGAACTACCATACAACCCAGCAATCCCACTACTGGGCATATCCACTGATAAAACCATAATTCAAAAAGAGTCATGTACGAAAATGTTCATTCCAGCTCTATTTACAATAGCCAGGACATGGAAGCAACCTAAGTGTCCATCAACAGATGAATGGATAAAGTAGATGTGGCTCATATACACAATGGAATATTACTCAGCCATAGAAAGAAATGGAATTGAGTTATTTGTAGTGAGGTGGATGGGCATAGAGTCTGTCATACAGAGTGAAGTAAGTCAGAAAGTGAAAAACAAATACCATGTGCTAGCACATATATATGGAATCTAAGAAAAAAAATGGGTCATGTAGTGCCTAGGGCTAAGATGGAATTAAAGACACAGTCCTACTAGAGAATGGACTTGAGGATATGGGGAGGGGGAAGGGTATGCTGTGACAAAGTGAGAGAGTGGCATGTACCTGTATACACTACCAAACGGATAATAGATAGCTAGTGGGAAGCAGCCACATAGCACAGGGAGATCAGCTCGGAGGTTTGTGACAACCTAGAGGTGTGGGATAGGGAGGGTGGGAGGGAGGGGGATGCAAGAGGGAAAGGATATGGGAACATATGTATATGTATAACTGATTCACTTTTTTATAAAGCAGAAATGAACACACCATTGTAAAGCAATTATACTGCAATAAAAATGTTAAGAAAAAAAAGAAAATGTGAGTTCACCATCTTTGGAAAAGAAGGGAAGAAGGCACAACTGTCACAGGAGAATTTGGTTTAAGATGCACGCTCAGGAAAGCACTACTTCACACTCCAGGATGCTTTGAAGGTGAGATAGACATTTGGAGCTTTCTCAAACTTGGGAGAGAAATTATATATTGGTGTCACTCAATCATTGACTGTGGCCTGCCCTTGAAAGGGCGTTGGCCTTGGGCAAAAAGGCATTTTCAGCAGAGGTAATTCCCAAAGAGGGCTGAAAGCTGAAGGCTGTATGTTGGCAGCACTGCCAGTAGGTAGGGAATAAACTGCCAGTCCCAGAGGAGGATTTGGGCCACTTCATAACATCCATTTTATATATATATATATATATATATATATATATATATATATATATATATATATATCTCAAGTCTGCTTAAAGTACTGGTGAAGCACTGATTCATATTTGGATTTAATATGTAACAACGTGAAATTAAATTTATCAAAATGTACTGATATGGTCATGATTGGAAGATAATTTCTCAGTTGTGTACTATTTTAAATTCAGACGTTAAGATAAAGACAATGGCTTTCATGTAAATAATGCATAATAAAGAAATAGCTTGCTATAATCAGTAAAAGAAAATGGTGAAAGCAAAGCTTTACAGACAAAATCTCAGACAAAATCTACAGACAAAAAGAAGCATACACATACACACTCACAAAAAGAGGAAAAGGGGAAAAAATATCTATCTTGCTACCAAAGTCCACCTCCTCAATTTGGGATGATTTGTTGTCTATTCAGGTATTCCACAGATGCAGGGTACATCAAGTTGATTGTGGAGATTTAACCGCTGCTCCTGAGGCTGAGGGGAGAAATTTCCCTTTCTGTTCTTTGTTCCCATAGCTCCCGGGGTTCAGCTTTGGATTTGGCCCCGTCTCTGCGTGTAGGTCGCCTGAGGGCCTCTGTTCTTCACATAGACAGGACGGGGTTAAAGGAGGAGCTGATTCGGGGGCTCTGGCTCACTCAGGCCGGGGGGAGGGAGGGGTACGGATGCGGGGCGAGCCTGCAGCAGCAGAGGCCAGCATGACGTTGCACCAGCCTGAGGCGCGCCCTGCGTTCATCCAGGGAAGTTGTCCCTGGATCACTGGACCCTGGCAGTGGCGGGCTGCACAGACCCCCGGGAGGGGCGGTGTGGATAGTGACCTGTGCTCGCACACGGGCTTCTTGGTGGCAGCAGCAGCAGCCTTAGCATCTCATGCCCGTCTCTGGGCTCCATGCTGATAGCTGCAGCTCACGCTCGTCTCTGGGGCTCCTTTAAGCAGCGCTCTTAATCCCCTCTCTTTGCACACCAGGAAACAAAGAGGGAAGAAAAAGCCTCTTGCCTCTTTGGCAGGTCCAGACTTTTTCCCGCACTCCCTCCCGGCTAGCCGTGGTGCACTAACCTCTTCAGGCTGTGTTCATACCTCCAAGCCCCATCCTCTCCCTGTGATCCGACCAAAACCGAGCCTGAGTTCCCAGCCCTCGCCTGCCCTGGCAGGTGAGCAGACAAGCCTCTCGGGTTGGCGAGTGCTGGTCAGCACCGAGCCTCTGTGCGGGAATCTCTCTGCTTTGCCCTCCACACACATGTTGCTGTGCTCTCCTTCACAGCTCCGAAGCTTCACCCCTCCACTACCCCCAGTCTACGCCCGCGAAGGAGCTTCCTAGTGTGTGGAAACCTTTACTCCTTCACAGATCCCTCCCACTGGTGCAGGTCCCATCCCTATTCTTTTGTCTCTGTTTTGTCTTTTTTCTTTTGCCCTACACAGGTACGTGTTGGTTTCTTGCCTTTTGGGAGGTCTGAGGTCTTCTGCCACTGTTCAGCAGGTGTCCTGTAAGAGTTGTTCCACATGTAGTTGTAGTTCTGATGTATTTGTTGGGAGAAAGGCAATCTCCACATCTTACTCTTCTGCCATTTTCCTCAACCTCTAAATTTTTTTTCTTAATAATTATTTTTTATTTTAATAATTTTAATTTATTTTCTCTTACTTTATTTTATCCTCTTTTTTTCTTTCTTTCTTTCTATTTTTTCTCCCTTTTCTTCTGAGCTGTGTGGAGTACAGTCTCTTGGGGCCCCAGCCAGGCATCAGGGCTCTGCCATAGAGCTGGGAGACCCAACTTCATGACACTGGTCCACAGGAGACCTTCCAGCTCCATGTAATATCAAATGGCAAAAATCTCCCAGAGATCTCCATCTCAAAACCAACAACCAGCTTCACTCTATGACCAGCAAGCTATAGTGCTGGATACACTATGCCAAACAACTAGCAAGACAGGAACACAGCCTCATGCATTAGCAGAGAGGCTGCCTAAAATCATAACAAGGCCACAGACACCCCAAAACACGCCACCAGATGTGGACCTGCCCACCAAAAAGACAAGATCCACCCTCATCCAGCAGAACACAGGCACTAGTCCTCTCCATCAGGAATCCAACACAACCCACTGAACCAACCTTAGCCACTGGGGACAGACACCAAAAACAATGGGAACTACGAACCTTCAGCCTGCAAAAAGGAGAGCACAAACACAGTAAGATAAGCAAAATGAAAAGACAAAAAAACCACACAGCAGATGAAGGAGCAAGTTAAAAACCCTCCAGACCTAACAAATGAAGTGGAAATAGGCAGTCTACCTGCAAAAGAATTCAGAATAATGATAGTGAACATGATCCAAAATCTTGGAAATAGAATAGAGAACATGCCAGAAACATTTAACAAGGAACTAGAAGAACTAAAGAGGAAACAAGCAATGATGAAGAACACAATAAATGAAATTAAAAATACTCTAGAAGGGATCAGTAGCAGATCAATAAGTGAGGCAGAAGAACGGATAAGTGACCTGGAAGATAAAATAGTGGAAATAACTGCTGCAGAGAAGAATAAAGAAAAAAGAATGAAAAGAGCTGAGGAGAGTCTCAGAGACTTCTGGGACAACATTAAATGCACCAACATTCACAATATAGGGTTCCCAGAAGAAAAAGAGAAAAAGAAAGAGACTGAGAAAATATTTGAAGAGATTATAGTTGGAAACTTCCCTAATATGGGAAAGGAAATAGTTAATCAAGTCCAGGAAGCACAGAGAGTCCCATACAGGATAAATCCAAGGAGAAACACACCAAGACACATATTAATCAAACTGTCAAAAACTATATACAAAGAAAACATATTAAAAGCAGCAAGGGAAAAACAACAAATAACACACAAAGGGATCCCCATGAGGTTAACAGCTGATCTTTCAGCAGAAACTCTGCAAGCCAGAAGGGACTGGCAGGACATATTTAAAGTGGCATGGACATACATACACTACCAAACATAGAATAGATATCTGGTGGGAAGCAGCCACATAGCACAGGGAGATCAGCTAGGTGCTTTGTGACTACCTGGATGTGGTGGGATGGGGAGGGTGGGAGGGAGGCAGACAAAAGAGGGAGGAGATGTGGGAACATGTGTATATGTATGACTGATTCACTTTGTTATAAAGCAGAAACTAACACACCATTATGAAGCAATTATACTCCAATAAAGATGTTTTAAAAAATAAATAAATAAATAAAGTGATGAAGGAGAAAAACCTACAACCAAGACTACTCTACCCAGCAAAGATCTCATTCAGATTTGATGAAGAAATTAAAACCTTTACAGACAAGCAAAAGCTGAGGGTTCAGCACCACTAAACCAGCTTTACAACAAATGCTAAAGGAACTTCTCTAGGCAAGAAACACAAGAGAAGGAAAAGACCTACAGTAACAAACCCAAAACAATTAGGAAAATGGGAATAGGAACCTGCATATTGATAATTACCTTAAATGTAAATGGATTAAATGCTCCTACCAAAAGACACAGACTGGCTGAATGGATACAAAAACAAGACCTATATATACACTGTCTACAACAGACCCACTTCAGACCTAGGGATACATACAGACTGAAAGTGAGGGGATGGAAAAAGATATTCCATGAAAATGGAAACCAAAAGAAAGCTGGAGTAGCAATTTTCATATCAGACAAAATAGACTTTAAAATAAAGACTATTACAAGAGACAAAGAAGGACACTACATAATGATCAAGGGATCGATCCAAGAAGATATAACAATTGTAAATATTTATGCACCCAACATAGGAGCACCTCAATACATAAGGCAAATACTAACAGCCATAAAAGGGGAACTTGACAGTAACACAATCATAGTAGGGGACTTTAACACACCAGTTTCACCAATGGACAGATCATCTAAAATGAAAATAAATAAGGAAACACAAGCTTTAAATGATACATTAAACAAGATGGACTTAATTGATATTTATAGGACATTCCATCCAAAAACAACAGAATACATATTTTTCTCAAGTGCTCATGGAACATTCTCCAGGATAGATCATATCTTGGGTCACAAATCTAGCCTTGGTAAATTCAAGAAAATTGAAATTGTATGAAGTGTCTTTTCCAACCACAATGCTATGAGACTAGTTATCAATGACAGGAAAAGATCTGTAAAAAATACAAACACATGGAGGCTAAACAACCAAACCAATCTAACAGAAACAAACAAAGATGCATGCAGAAAAGGAAAAAATAAAATAAGAAAAAGATAGAAAAACAAAAAAACCCCAAGAGAACAAACAAACAAAATAATTAAAAAATGAGAACAATCCAAAAGGGCTCAACTAACATAAAAAAAAAGCTGGAAAAACAAAAGAGAAAGCAAACAAGCAAATAAAATAGGAGAAAACATAAAATAAACATACAAAAACAGTAAAAAAATGAACAAAATAAAATTTAAAGAAGAACCAAAAACACAAAAAGGAAAAAAATACACATAACAATGAAAATGTAAAATAAAAATAGGAAAATAAAAAATATATATATTTTAATGAAAATATTAAAATAATAATAAAAACAACCACAACACCAACAACTGAACAAAACGTAACAAGCAATAAAAGAATAATAGTAAGAAGAATATTCTTCTGGGGCCTCCTCTGTCAGTGTCCTTGCTCCTGAAGTGAGCCAGAGCCAATCCTTGCCTCCCTAGGAGGCCCTCCAGTACCTCTAGGTAAGTCTCTGGACCTGCTGTGGGCATGGTGGGACATGTTCAGACACTGACCTGACCCAATTTTTACATGTACTTGTCCTCAAAGTCCACTGCTGCTATGGTTAGACTGGTGGGAACACTCATTGCCTATTCAGGTATTCCACAGATGCAGGATTTACCAAGCCAATCTCAGGGATTTAATCCATGGCTTGTGTAGCTGCATGGAAATATTTCCATTCGTCTTCCTTAGTCACCCAGCCCCTGGGGCTCACCTTTGGAGGCTGGGGCTCATCTTTGGTTTTGACTCCACCTCTACATGTGCACCACCCTCAAATGTCTGTCCCACCCAGTCAAGAGGGTGTAAAAGCAGTGGCTAATTGGGGCACACTTATTCCCTCAGGTGGGGGAGGGTATGGCAGCCACATTTGGGGTGCACGCAAGTTGCCTAGGGCAAAGGGGACCAGCAGACAGTTGCAAAAGATTGAGGCATGCTTGCTCTTGTGGGAGTCCCTCCTACTGCCCGTTGAGGCAGGGACTGGCATGTGGGGGCAGTGGCAGCCTCGCCCCTTGCACGCCACTCAACAATGGTGCCCCATTTCCTAGGCAGACCACGCTTCTTCTAGGGGCATTCCCAGGCATGGTGCCCCTTATTCCCATCCCCTCTGTTGTATCCACACAGTCAACAGCAGTCCTCTCCCTGGATCCACTCTCTTAACCCCACGCTTTAGCACTCAGCCCTTGCCAGCACTGGCAGATTTCCGTCTCAGGCAGAGACACCCAGTACTGATTCCCAAGGAGGCTTTGGGATGGGTGTTGCTCAGGACCCCAAAGCCTATGTGGGTGGAGGATGCCTTGGCTTGAGGGACAGGTGAGCCTACCCAGATGGGAGCCCCTTCCAGTACCTGTGGAGGCTGAAGAAGCTGGCAGGTGGTGAAAAGGGTTGTAAAGGCAGCCCCTCCCCCTGCACATGACTCAACAACAATGCCTTGCTTTTATGGTGTCCTGGGCTTTTCTCACAAACTTTCTTGGTTGTGCAGTTCCTTACTCCTGCCCCTTCAGGATGTCTTTCCACAGCCAACAACTGTCCCTTCCCTGGGTCTGTGCTCCAAACCCCACTTTCCAGCACCCAGATACCCCTGGCAACAGGCAACTCACAACTCACGCTGGGATGTGCAAAGCTGCAGCACAGACTATGCACACAGTCCTTACTTTGCCCTGCCTTCCACAGATCATCTGCTGCATTCTCTAAGACTCATTATATTTATTTTATATCTCCAAGAGTGCTCATCACTGTGCTAGGCATACAGTAGGCACTTTATAAAGACTTTTTGAAAGCTCTCATGATACTTACTTTAGCATTCTTAACCAATGTATTGTAGATTTGGGAGAAAAAAATTCAAGTCAGATTCTTTCAGTAATAATTTAAATAAGGGTGGTGTCTGTAATGCTTTTTAAGTTCTAAATTTGGAAAAATATATTGGTTCTATGAAGGTTCTCCCTGTTCTCAGCAGCACACATTGAGATAAGTTCCATTATGGGGGTTTAATATCTTGAAACAGCATCTATTCCACCAGAAGGAATAATGTCCCTGAATGCTAAATCCACTAGAGATAATTAAGGTATCCTTTGTGACAGCTGAGTGAGTACTATTTGGGGATTCAGAAGACCTGAGTTCTGGCCTCAACTTTGCTCTTATCTCCTTGTGTGTCTGGGCAAGACACTCTCCCTATCTGGGCTACAGTTTCCTCATCTGTAAAATTAAGGTTCGGGCTTACATGACCTCTATATTTATTTAAAGCTCTTGAAATTAGATTTCCAATTTATTTTATAGAAGGAATTCATGACTGAGCTCTTTTGTCCTTCAGATCTTCCATGTGTATTTAGAAATGAATGTACTTAAACAACCAGACTTCAATTATGGGTTTTGCACTCTCCATTGGTAAGACCTAAAAAATCACAGCAAAGTAGTAAGTATACTGAACTTTGAATCAGATTCTTGGATCCTTTATCTGGCTTCACCATTGACTCACTGTGTGAGTTAACTGTGTCATTTCACCTCGGACTTCAGTTTTCCTCTTGCCCAATGAGGGATACTGCTTGTCTCTCCCACGTTGTAGGGATTTTGTGATAATCTAATGGAATAACAGATGTAAAAGATCTTTGAAAAAGATAAGCTCTTTTTTTTTTCTTTTTTTCTTTTTGCGGTACGCGGGCCTCTCACTGTTGTGGCCTCTCCCGTTGCGGAGCACAGGCTCTGGACGTGCAGGCTCAGTGGCCAAGGCTCACGGGCCTAGCCTCTCCGTGGCATGTGGGATCTTCCCGGACTGGGGCACGAACCTATGTCCCCTGCATCGGCAGGCGGACTCTCAACCACTGCGCCACCAGGGAAGCCCAAAAAAGATAAACTGTTTTAAAAATCTGAATTGATGTGGCACCTAACAACAGTAAAAACAATAATAATAATTAACACTTAGTATTCATCATACATTCTCACCACGTCAAGCACATGCTCTGTTATTTTGTTAAATGTAATTTTCTCAGTAAGGACTTTGCTGACCACTCTGTTTATAATTATACACCTCAACTCATGCTTCCATCCCCTTATTCTGCTTTATTGTTTATGGCACTTATAATCTGCTAACATCCTATATAATTTAATTCAATCTGTTATTGTCTGTCTCTGTTCACTAGAATGTATAATCCATAAGGAAAGGATTTGATCTGTTTTGTTCCTTCCTTTTCCCCCAACATTTAAAACTGTGGACTTATACATAGCAGACAGTCAATAAATATTTGTTGAATAAGTAAATCCTGCCAGATAAACCTGTTTTCTTCCCATCTATGTACATACAGTATCAGCTTCTGTGAAATCAACACCTTTTTTTTAATCCAGAAGAGTCAGTCTTTGTGCTATGCAGGTAGCCTGTTGGCAATCTTGTTATCTTAGAAGGTACTGAGGAAAGATGAGGCTTTTTCTTTAGACATAATCAGCCTTTTAAGGCCACTCTCCCACAAGGTTAGCCTTATGGTTAGGTGAGATAGGTAGTTATTCTCTTTTAGGGGCATTGCTTAATGTAATGTTTCACCTTGTGGTCCAAAACCGTGTCTACCATGTATTAACTATGTGACTTTGATCGTGGTACTAGAATATCTTCAGTCCTCTGTTTTCTCATCTTTGTGATGGAGACTACAGCAGTACTTTCCTCATAAAGATTTTGAATGGCCAAATAGGACATTATACACAAAGCACTTAACCCAGTGCCTGGAACATTGTAAGAAACAAAGCAAAGAAATAGTAGTCTTATTTATGTGATGTCATTGGGGATGGTTTCTAGAAAGATTTCCAAGTCTCTCCTTCACTGCTGAAAGTATGTATGGCCTTCTATAAACATCCTTCAATCCCCACAAAATGCAAATTCCATAAGGCACTTATCTATGGAACCTGAGAATATATGTATACTCCCATGCCTGGGCGCTTGATGAGGAAGGGGAGTGGAGGAATATCAGGTGGAAAGGAGGCTAAAAATTCTGAAAATGCACTTCACCAACTTCACACAATTGAACTCGCTGGCCTTTATGATTGGAGCTTGGTCCATAGTATTTATGGAAATATTCCTAAGGCAAGTGCTTCACAATAGAGAGTTCTGGGATACTGGAATCCATGCTGTGATTTGGAAGCTTCTCTTCTGCCAACATGCTTTTCATGGATGCCAAATAAGTAGGCAAAAATCTTCCTTCAACAAACTGAATGAGTATATGCTGCATGCACTTAGGCATAAACTTCCAACCCTCCCTTGGATGAAGCTGTAATTCAGCAATATCACATCCCATTTATGGATGAGAGATATTCTCTGGCTTAGAATTTCCTCCTGACTGATTTCCTTTGTCAGATGAAAGGAGAGGCTACCTTGGCTTAAACATCACCTCCTCAGACTGATTGATCACATGCAAAGGAAAATCAAATAAACTCCACCCTCACACAAGACATCAGTGGGGTGTCACATTTCAGGCTGGAAATCATACCCCAACAAGAGTGCTCTCCCCTGGGATGGCAGACACAGGCTACCACATGCCTATTTGGCTTGCTTCCAGATGGTGTGTGTTTGGAGCTACTCATAGGAGATCATTAACCTACATAGGAGACATTTGTTCCCTTTTGCTATTTCACTTAAGATAGAGCAGAGATGAGTTTCAAAGAGAATGTTTCCATCTATCCACAATGCCAAGGGACAAGTATTACCTGTTCTGCCTCCAAAACTGGATGGATATGAGCATAATGGAGTCAACTCGACCCTTGAAAGAGATGGTCTGAATGAAAATACAGCATAAAGTCACAAAGATGAGTTATTCAATTTACTCCTCTGGAAATTAATTAGGATACACACACACACACACACACACACACACGCACACATATTTAGAATGCTGTTTGTTCTGAATTGGAGGAGAGTGGATATGTATCCATGATTGGAAAGGATGTCTATAAATACTCCTTCACTTTTCTAGAGTATTTTACATGCATTATCTTGTTTAAGACAGACAACAGCACTGTGAGGTAGGTCAGACAAATCATACTCCATTTGGGGATTATCAAACTGAGGCTTAGGGAGGTTAAATGACCTGTCCAAAATCTTATGGTTAAAACTAAGATGAAAACCCCAGTATACAGACTTCTATCTTTAATATTTTAGAAGTCAGCTATGAATGAGTTTCTCACCACCTTTCCAAGTGGATCTAGGGGAAGAGTTGCTCTACATTGACTGTCATTCCCCTCTGGTAGACATTAACTTATAAGAACCAAATTATGCACTCTCATCTTCTTTTATTCATTCCCAGAACATCCATTATATTCTTTGGCATAAAGTATTAGCCAGGTAGCAGAAAATTACATATTCTCAGTATAAATACAAAGTGACAATTTAAAGTTCAAAAATCCTAGCAAAAGGACTAAATCTTTGTTTATTATTATGTTTATAAAGAACCAGTTGAAGGGAAAAAGCAAAGATCTAGAGAAAGTTTAATGTCTATGAAAAACAAAGAGTGGAAGTGTCAAACTTAAGCAGCCTTAATGTTATAAGTTATGGAAGGAAAGGAAAAAAGATGATGAAGGCCCACACCCACTACAAATCTGAGTAACACATTAGTAGCCATAGCTCTGTTTCAGCATTGCCCTTATAGAGCCTTTCTTGGTATGCAGGCTCCTCTTTACCCACACCCCTTCTTTCAGTATCCTGTTTCCTCACTCTTGTCTTTTTACACTATGCCTGATCTCCCTGAGTGATACTTCATGTTTCCACCTCCAGTTCCCCGCTCCATCTAAGATACCCATTGCTTCTTGCTACCCTGTTCCCTTAACTCACTAAGGACTGTAACGTCCTTTCTCTCATAACTATTGAGAAAATAAAAAATAACTTGAATTGTAAAAATCTGCACCGCCATTTGTTGAGCTGGGATAACAGACACAGATAAAGCTAGCTGCAAAGTTAACAGGAAAGAATATTTTCCCAAAACTCATGTTGCAGCTAAAAAAATGTCCTAACAACTCCGTCTTTGAATGACTGCTGTTTTCTTACTGAGGAACATTGTTCTCTAAAATCATTGACTACCAGAATCTTCACTGTTAGAAATTATATGAATAAGAATGAAATATCACACTATTGCCTGGAGGATCTAAGTCATTTTGACCAGAGAATCAGCCCTAATTTATGAACCAAGTGCCAGCTTCAGATAATTTTTCCACATCTATTTTAATTTTATTGGTTCCAAGGAAACAGGGCCCTGGTTCCACTTCCACAGTCTAGACCAGATGTTGATTCTTTTACACATAACCTTGCTTTGCTTTGAGCCTAAGAAAACATTGCTTCTTGCCTTATCTCTGCTCCACAATGTCTGGGGCCTTAGCTGGGAAGACCAGGTAGAAGCAACTCAATAGTTGGGATTTGGAATCATCTGGACATTGCTTTACTCACATGTACAGAGCCTGGGCTTAGATAATTCAACGACTAGAAATGCCAAAATGACTGCCTAGATGAGGCCTCTCCACTTGGCTTGGCTTCCTCATAGCAAAGCAGGCTCGAGGTAGTTGAACTTCTTAATTGATGGCTCTGTGCTCCAAGCATGAATTTTCCATTTAGTAAAGCAGAAACTCATGGTCTTTTATGACAGCCTCAAAAGTCACACAGTATCACTTCTGCCATACTCTGTTGATTGATGAGTCACAAGCCTGCCCAGACTCAAGGGGAGAGGACATAGATCCATCTCTCAGTTGAAGGAGTATTCAAGAATTTGGGGCCATGTTTGAAAATTGCCCCTGGGTGTATCAAGCACATAGTTTTGTAAAAAAGTGCTATGTTAGTATCTTTACAGCAGTTTCAAAGAAGAACCAGATGTGTCTCTTCACCTCAGGGATGATATATTCAAAAAGGATTTACTGATATCTTGCTGTGGAATATTACATATGTCACTTACCCTCTCTGAAACTTTTTCTTTATCTGAGTAATAAAATAATAAATTTTATCCATCAACTCCCAACCATTATAGAGTTAGAAAAATAAAATCAGGTCATCATGGTAGCCAGCCTCCAAGAGAGCTCCTAATAATCTCCACCTCCTCATTCCCTTATGTAGTCTCCTTCCACATTATACCAAGGTTAGTCTATATAGCCAATAACATACAGCAGAAGTGACAGTATGCCAGTACCATACTGTCTTGATTACTGTAGCTTTGTAGTATAGTCTGAAGTCAGGGAGCCTGATTCCTCCAGCTCCGTTTTTCTTTCTCAAGATTGCTTTGGCTATTTGGGGTCTTTTGTGTTTCCATACAAATTGTGGAATTTTTTGTTCTAGTTCTGTGAAAAATGCCAGTGGTAGTTTGATAGGGATTGCATTGAATCTGTAGATTGCTTTGGGTTGTAGTCATTTTCACAGTGTTGATTCTTCCAATCCAACAACATGGTATATCTCTCCATCTATTTGTATCATCTTTAATTTCTTTCATCAGTGTCTTATAATTTTCTGCATACAGGTCTTTTGTATCCTTAGGTAGGTTTATTCTTAGATATTTTATTATTTTTGTTGCAATGGTAAATGGGAGTGTTTCCTTAATTTTACTTTCAGATTTTTCATCATTAGTGTATAGGAATGCAGGAGATTTCTGTGCATCCTGCTACTTTATCAAATTCATTGATTAGCTCTAGTGGTTTTCTCGTAACATCTTTAGGATTCTCTATGTATACAATCATGTCATCTGCAAACAGTGACAGCTTTACTTCTTCTTTTCTGATTTGGATTCCTTTTATTTCCTTTTCTTCTCTTATTGCTGTGGCTACAACTTCCAAAACTATGTTGGATAAGAGTGGTGAGTGTGGGCAACCTTGTCTTGTTCCTGACCTTAGTGGAAATGCTTTCAGTTTTTCACCATTGAGGATGATGTTGGCTCTGGGTTTGTCATATATGACCTTTATTATGTTGAGGAAAGTTCCCTCTATGCCTACTTTCTGCAGGGTTTTTATCATAAATGGGTGTTGAATTTTGTTGAAAGCTTTCTCTGCATCTATTGAGATGATCATATGGTTTTTATTCTTCAATTTTTTTATATGGTGTATCAAATTGATTGATTTGCATATATTAAAGAATCCTTGCATCCCTGGGATAAATCCCACTTGATCATGGTGTATGATCCTTTTAATGTGTTGTTGGATTCTGTTTTTGCTAGTATTTTGTTGAGAATTTTTGCATCTATATTCATCAATGTTATTGGTCTGTAATTTCCTTTTTTTGTAGTATCATTGTCTTGTTTTGGTATCAGGGTGATGGCGGCCTTGTAGAATGAGTTTGGGAGTGTTCTTCCCTCTGCTATATTTTGGAAGAATTTGAGAAGGATAGGTGTTAACTCTTCTCTAAATGTTTGATAGAATTTGCCAGTGAAGCCATCTGGTCCTGGGCTTTTGTTTGTTGGAAGATTTTTAATCACAGTTTCAGTTTCAGTGCTTGTGATTGGTCTGTTCATATTTTCCAAATCTTCCTGCTTCAGTCTCAGAAGGTAGTGCATTTCTAAGAATTTGTCCATTTCTTCCAGGTTGTCCATTTTATTGGCATAGAGCTGCTTGTAATAATCTCTCATGATCTTTTGTACACCGGTCAGAATGGCCATCATCAAAAAATCTACAAACAATAAATGCTGGAGAGGGTGTGGAGAAAAGGGAACCCTCTTGCACTGTTGGTGGGAATGTAAATTGATACAGCCACTATGGGGAATAGTATGGAGGTTCTTTTAAAAACTAAAAATAGAACTACCATATGACCCAGCAATACCACTACTGGGCATATCCCCTGAGAAAACCATAATTCAAAAAGAGTCATGTACCAAAATGTTCACTGCAGTTCTATTTACAATAGCCAGGACATGGAAGCAACCTAAGTGTCCATCAACAGATAAGGAAGATATGGCACATATATACAATGGAATATTACTCAGCCATAAAAAGAAAATAAATTGAGTTATTTGTAGTGAGGTGGATGGACCTAGCGTCTTTCATACAGAGTGAAGTAAGTCAGAAAAAGAAAAACAAATACTGTATGCTAACACATATATATGGAATCTAAAAAAAGAAAAAAAAAAGGTCATGAAGAACCTAGGGGCAAGACGAGAATAAAGACACAGACCTACTAGAGAATGGACTTGAGGGTACCGGGAGGGGTAAGTGTAAGCTGGGACTAAGTGAGAGAGTGGCATGGACCTATATGTACTACCAAACATAAAATAGATAGCTAATGGGAAGCAGCTGCATAGCACAGGGAGATCAGTTAGGTGGTTTGTGACCACCTAGAGGGGTGGGATAGGGAGGGTGGCAGGGAGGGAGATGCAAGAGGGAAGAGTAATGGGGACATATGTATATGTATAACTGATTCACTTTGTTAAAAAGCCGAAACTAACACACCATTGTAAAGCAATTATCTTCCAATAAGGATCTTAAAAAAAAAAAAAAAGAAGTGATAGTATGTCACTTCCAAGATCAGGTTATAAAATTCTTCATTTGGGACACTCTCTTCCTTGCTGGTTTCCTTTCTCTTTCTTGTATCACTTGATTTGTGAATGAAACAATGTTGTAATCAGCCTTATTGAGAAGTTAGCATGGCAAGAAAATCAGGCCTTCTGACAATAGCTATGAGTGAGCTTGAAATCTCATGAGAGACCCAGAGCCAGAATGATCCAGTAAAGCTGCTTCTAGATTCCTGACCTACAGAAATTGCATCATAATAAATGTTTGTCTTAAGCTTCTCAATCTTGGGGTAATTTATTATGCAGTTACAGAAAATATCATGTAGGAGTACTTCATACGACTATAAAAGAGCATTCTTAAGCTGATGTAGATGAACAAGGCTATTTGGATGTCTAGCCTTATTAACTAACAATCTCTGTGCATATGCAATTTTAGTTTGATGTGGAACAGGGTGGTATGAGATGTTATTCCTAAAAAACATAAATTCACAGTAAAGAAGGATCTTCATGTGTGGGTTTTCTCTTGAAATTTGTCAGTAAACATAGGTCATTTCACTAGCAAAATACAAGAGAAATATTGAGATGAGAGGTACAAAATAGTGGTTAAAAAAAAAAAAGTCCTGGAAGCAAGGAACCAACAGATATAAATCCTAATCTCATTTCTTGCTCATCAGTTGTGTGACCTTGGGCTAGAGACTACCTCCCACTGAATCTCAGTTTCTTTATCAGTAAATAAGAGAAGAATCAACTATATTAGTGGGTTTTGAAACTTTTTGACCATGGCTCACAATAAGAAATATATTTTACATTACAATCCAGTCCACATATATGAATATATGTATCTAAATTTAAATAGAAATTTCCTGATACAATACTTTATCATTTCTGCATGAGATGCATGTTAATATTATTTTCTGTTCTATTCTCTTCCATAAAAGTCCCACTAATCATAATCTACTAAAGTAACTTTATGAGTTGTAGTTGAAAATATGGTTCTACTGGACTATAGATGTTCTATGAAGAACTGTGTCTAGAGTTCCATGATTCTAAGTAAGGAACAAATCTTACTGAGGGCAACAGATCCAGCCAAACACTAGTGCCTTCTACTAAGAAGATGAGTTAAGAGTGAAAGGAAATTGCCATATTTGGAGCAAAATAAAAATAGTGATGGCAGAAGGAAGTCAAGGATACATTCAAACTTGGCTATATAAATTTATATGTTTGATTCTTCATTATTTCTAAGGTAGACCAGAATCAAGGACACTAGTGAAGGGAATTGAATACCTGGGTCATCTGGTTAGGGCACTTTTCTCCTTGGACAGATCTGGAAAGACACTGAAAAATTGTCCCTTTTTGGGTTCATTCTTTCCTAAATTCCTTTCAAACATAGATCTCTTTTGTCAACACATTATCTCTTTCCACAAAGTATAATACTGTTGATTGAGGCACAGCAAATGACATGCTAACACATTCCTGAAATTACACACTGAGCACCTTGATTTAAATTTGGATAGAAATGAAACAATTTAGTCATCCATTTATGAAGTGTTGCTTTGATTACACTGTCAATACTTTATAATTTTTCATATTTAGGGAGAATATTATCTTAAATTTGGGGAATTTTTTAGTCATTAGACTAATGTTTATTGAGTATCTCCTGGAGGCTAAATCTTGTCCTAGGTGCTGGAGATGCAACATTGACTAAGGCAAAGAAGATCTCTATTCACATGGAGCCTTCACTGGTGTTGTTCCAGTGAACCAATTACATTAACGTGTACTTCCATATGCTGCAGGCAGTGTTAACCTACTTTTTGACCTGATTAACATAAGGTACTTAGAGGGAAGGGAATTGAGCTTAGTGGAATATATCTTATAACCTAAGGAAAAATATATAAAGACTATGTAGATCCAAGTAAAATGGCCTGGGGCAGGGGGAACATGGATCTTGTTGTCTAATGACCTGCAACCATTTGCAGCACTGCAGCCACTAAAAGCCAGGAAATTTTAGTTACAGTATCTCGAACATTAATCCAGTCACTTTAAGAAACTTATGTAATCCAATCAACAAGCAAGGTCTACAGGGGCCCTGGATGAATATTCAAGATTTCAAAGATACAATGGGAGAGTTAGCTCTGAAATATGACTGATTGAAACAACTTCCACCTAGGGTGACTGAGGCTCTGACGCACATACACATGAAAGGGAAAAGGAAAGAAGACTAAGTGGACATCGTTTATTCTAACTGTTCTGGGTGTTGCTTTCTGAAACTACATAAATAGTGCAAACTTTGTAACTGGGTCTATGAGCACATTGGCTAGACCTCTAACTTGTTTTGACTTCAGGTAGTATATTTTTATTTATTCTTTTTTTTAATTGTTTCCCTACTAGACACCAAGGTCACACTGAATCATTGTGTGTACGTGCTATTCTTTCTCTTTTGAAACCTTGAAGTGGTGTACCCCTGTCATATTTGATGTTTGGTCTTTGTGATGAAAGGAATAGAAGTGTCTTTGTTTCATGCATTCAAAAAGAGCTGGATGGCCAGGGTGGGTGTGCTTTCAAGCACATCCCTGCATCCCTGGTATCTTGAATTTCCTGAATTGTATCAAACTATAGGACACCAGCCCTCCTCAAAGGAATATCTGCTAGCAGCTGCCAGCTGCAAATGTGTGGTCTCAAGGCCTCCTCCTGGAAGTACTCAAGTCAAGGATTTCAGCCTCCAACTAATACTTTCTTAAGCAGCACCTTTACTTCTTGCCAGCTCCGATGATAATTCTTTGGAAAGAACTCATGGAACTAAGTGTAACATTGCAGATTTTGCCTTTATAAGGCTATCCCACCCGCACTTTGTAGTCCAGTGGAAGAAAATTCAAGTGCTTCTGGAATCTGTGTCTCCCAGGCTCTAGTTTTCAGTTTTGCTCAAATAAAACTCTCTTCTACTCTTATTATGAATTGTATGTTGATTTTCCCCATGGACACAATAGAAATTAACCAGTTCACTTAGGTTGTTTCCATCTCTGGGCTATTGTAAATAGAGCTGCAATGAACATTTTGGTACATGACTCTTTTTGAATTTTGGTTTTCTCAGTGCCCATCATCGGATGAATGGATAAAGAAGATGTGGCACATATATACAATGGAATATTACTCAGCCATAAAAAGAAACAAAATTGAGCTATTTGTAATGAGGTGGATAGACCTAGAGTCTGTCATACAGAGTGAAGTAAGTCAGAAAGAAAAAGACAAATACCGTATGCTAACACATATATATGGAATTTAAGAAAAAAAATGTCATGAAGAACCTAGGGGTAAGGCAGGAATAAAGACACAGACCTCCTAGAGAACGGACTTGAGGTTATGGGGAGGGGGAAGGGTGAGCTGTGACAGGGCGAGAGAGAGTCATGGACATATACACACTAACAAACGTAGTAAGGTAGATAGCTGGTGGGAAGCAGCCGCATGGCACAGGGATATTGGCTCGGTGCTTTGTGACAGCCTGGAGGGGTGGGATAGGGAGGGTGGGAGGGAGGGAGACGTAAGAGGGAAGACATATGGGAACATATGTTTATGTATGACTGATTCACTTTGTTATAAAGCAGAAACTAACACACCATTGTAAAGCAATTATACCCCAATAAAGATGTTAAAAAAAAAAGAAATTAACCAGTTCAAATGGAAAACAAAACAAAATAGATCAAATAAACAACAACAAAAAAGAACAAGCCAAACCAACTCAAAATCCCAAATTTGGCCAACTGGAAAATATTATCAACTAAATTGGAAACGCTTGCAAATGTACGTAGCGTTCTGTACAACTACATGTTAGCACTTTTGGTAGAGAAGCCATTGTTGGGCAACACAACAGGCAACAGGGCTAACAACTTCAATTTTAATTTCAAGAAGAAAAATAATATAAAATGCCCAAGCCACTCTCAATCTTCTTGCCCAATTGATTACTGAAACACAGCTCAGCAAAATCTGTCCCTGCAATCTTGGTGGTCATTTATATCCTCGTGAAAAACCCTGGGAGGGCATCAAGGCATTTGGATGATGCAACAACAGAGCCCAGATGTAAACTTACCGCTTGATGTGCTGGATGAATCCATGGTGGGAGAACCAATCAGATTGCACAGAAACTGCTGACCAACTGTCTATTTATTCTTTTTAACTGAGATAGCATTTAAGATCTGGTCCCATAGCAACTACTTTGAAGTGTATAATACAGTATTGTTAACTATAATCACAATGCTATGTATTAGATCTCCAAAACTTATTCATCTTCAAACTGCAAATTTGTATACTTTTATCAACATCTCCCCATTTCCCCCATCCCCCAATCCCTGGTAGCCACCAATCTACTCTATGTTTCTATGAGTTCAGTTTTTTTAGAGTCTACATATAAATGATATTGTCTTTGTCTGTCTTATGTCACTTAGCATAATTCCCTCAAGGTCCATCCATGTTGTTGCAAATGGTAGGACTTCTTTTTTTTCTCTCGTAGATGCATGGTAGGTAGGTAGATAGATAGATAGATAAATAGTTAGATAATCACAGATAGATATCACATCTTCCTTATCCATTCATGCATTGACCAATGGATATGTTTTTTTTCCATATCCAGTGGATATGTTACAGTTTTTACCATAGCTTGGCTATTGTGAATAATGCTGCCATAAACATGGGAGTGTAGATGTCTTTTTGATAACCTGTTTTCATGTATTTTGGATATATGCTCAGAAGTGGTATTGATGGATCTTATGATAGTTCTACTTTTAATTTTTTGAGGAATCTCCATACTCTTTTCTATAGTGGCTAAGTCAACTAACTTACATTCCCACCACAGTGCACAAGGGTTTCTTTTTTCCACATTCTCATCAATACTTGTTATCGCTTGTCTTTTTGACAACAGTCATTCTAACAGGTATGAAGTGATACCTCCTTGTGGTCTTAATTTGCATTTCCCTGATGATTAGTGATGTTGAGCATCTTTTCATTTACCTGTTAACCATTCATATGTCTTCTTTGGAGAAATGTCTATTCAGGTCTTCTGTCCACTTATCAATTGGATTGTTGGGAGTTTTTGTTATTGAATTATATTAGTTCCTTATATATTTTGGATATTAACCTCTTTTCAGATACATGGTTTGAGAATATTTTCTCCCATTCCATAGGTTGCCCATTTCATTTTGTTGATGGTTTCCTTTGCTGTGCAGAATCATTTTTAGTTCAATGTAGTCCCACTTATTGATTTTTGCTTTTATTGTTTGCGCTTTTGGTGTTATATCCAAACAATCATTGTTAAGACAAATGTCAAGGTTTTTTTTTTAACCTATGCATTATCTAAGACTTTTAAGATTTCAGGTCTTATAATTAAATCTTTAATCCATTTTGAGTTAATTTTTGTGAATGGTGCAAGATGAGATCCAATTCATTCCTTTCTTGTGGTTATCCACTTTTCCCAACACCATTTATTGAAGAGACTTTTCTTTCCACATTGAGTATTTTTGACTCTCTTGTCAAATATCAGTTAACTGTATATGCAGGGATTTATTTCTGGCCTCTCGATTCTGTTCCATTGATGTAAGTGTCTGTTTATGTGTCAGTACCATAGTGCTTTGATTATTTTTTTTACTATAGTTTGAGATCAGGAAGTGTGACACCACCAGCTTTGTTCTTCTTCCTCAGGATTTCTTTGGCTATTCTGGGTCTTTTCTTGGATCCATACAAATTTTAGGGTTGTTTTTCCTATTTCTGTGAAAAGCTCCACTGGAATTTTGATAGGAATGGCATTGAATATATAGATGACTTTGGACAGTATGAGCATTTTAACAATATTAATTCTTCTAATCCATGAACATGGCATATATTTTTATTTATTTGTTTCTTTTTCAATGTCTTTCACCAAAGTCTTGTAGTTTTCAGTACATAGATATTTCACCTCCTTGGATAAATTTATTCCTAAGTATTTTAATTTTTTATGCTATTGTGAATGTGATTGCTATCTTTATTTCTTTTTTCAGTTATTTTGTTGTTATTGTACAGAAACACAACTAACTTCTGTATGCTGATATTATATCTTACAAATTTACCGAATTCATTAATTAGTTCTAAAACTTTTTTTGGTGGAATCTAGGATTTTCTCTATGTAAGATCATATCATCTGTGAAGAGAAACAATTTTGCTTCTTCCTTTCCAATTTGGATGCCTTTATTTCTTTTTCTTTCTTGATTTCTCTAGCTAGGACTTCCACTACTATGTTGAATAAAAGTTGTGCAAGTGGACACTCTTGTTTTGTTCCTCTTTTTAAAGATAGAGCTTCCAAATTTTCATGGTTGAG
The DNA here is from genome assembly GCF_937001465.1 of Orcinus orca. Classification (NCBI taxonomy): domain Eukaryota; kingdom Metazoa; phylum Chordata; class Mammalia; order Artiodactyla; family Delphinidae; genus Orcinus; species Orcinus orca. The sequence goes on from NC_064580.1 coordinate 68,844,656, forward strand.
TATGATATTAGCTGTGGTTTAGTCATATATGGCTTTTGCTATGTTGAGTTTTTCATCATGAAAGGATGTTATGTTTTGTCAAATGTTTTTATGCATGTATTGAAATGACCATGTGACTTTTGTCTTTCATTCTATTAATGTAGCAGATCACATTTACTGATTTGTGTATGTTAAACCATCCTTGTATCCCAGAGATAAAATCCCACTTCTTCATGGTGTGTGATCCTTTTATTGTGCCATTGAATTCAGTTTCCTAATATTTCGTTAAGAATTTTTGTATCTATGTTCATCAGAGTTATAGGCCTCTAGTTTTCTTTACTTGTATGGTCCTCATCTAGTTTTGCTGAAAGGGTAATGCTGGCCTCATAAAATGAGTTTTAGAGCATTCCCTCCTCTTCAATTCTTTTGGAATTTTTTGAGAGGATTGGGGGTTAATTTTTCTTTAAAATTTGGTAAAAGTTTGGTAAAAAACCACCTGAGGTTTTTTTCTGCATGGTGAGGTTTTTGATTACTGATTCAATCTCCTTACTAATTATTTGCCTGTTTGTATTTTCTATTTTTCATGATCCAGCCTTGCAAGTTGTATGTTTCCAGGAATTTATGCATTTCTTCTAGGTTATCTAATGTGTTGGCATATAATTATTTATAGTATTCTCTTATGATTCTATGCATTTCTGTGGTACCAGTTATAATGTCTCCTCTTTCATTTCTAATTTCACTTATTTTAGTCTTCTCTCTCTTTTTCATACTCTAGCTAAAGGTTTACCAACTTTTAAAAAAAATACAGCTCTTAATTTGTTGATTTTTCTATTGTTTTTCTGGACTCTGTTTTATTTATTTCCATTCTGATCTTTGTTATTTCCTTCCTTCTACTAAATGCAGTACGTTTAAAATCAAACAAACTAACTTAACCATATCCAGACTAAAGAACATGGGAACCAGATCTCAAAGAAAAGACTTAGCCAATGGCTACAGGTTTAAGATGCTTTTTCTATTCTATTTGTTAATTTATTCATCCTACCAACAGATATTTATTGAAAACCTGCTATGGGCTAAGAAAAGTACTAGCCACTTGGGATATACATAGTCTCTACATTCCTGAAAAAGTGAAGGGAGAGGTGAAAAGAAACCAATGACATAATCAATAAATAAATGCAAAACTAGGGGGAAAAAGAGTCTGAGGAGCAGAATTTTAACCTCTTGCCCTCTTGTATACATTGGGAGGAATCATTTGTGTGCCCTGTTGTGGTGTCTGAAATACCAGCATTCATTTTGGGGGATTCTAGGAAGTTTGTCAGTGTTTCAAATTTCTTCAATAAAGTAAAAATACCCTCAGGGTAAGACATACTTCAAGTATGCAGGCTGTCCCTTTCATCCCTTGTTCTTCCACTACTCCATGTGAGTAAGGCCAATTCTCCTGGCCCACAGAAAGTACAGGGAGAAACAGCTGTCCAAGTTGCTGTGGTCCCAAAAGAGCTTCTACAAATCAACAAGACAATGTGTCTCTGCTATTTTCCATTTCAAAATTCTTTCCAGGCAAAAATATGTACCCATATAATTTTTAAGGTATGTTAAATTTGGCAAAAGTCAGTGAGAAAAACTTTTAATCACCATACCTGGAACTTCTCAAGACTGTGGGCTCAATTTAACCCTTTCATATTAACCACATCATTTCTGTAAAGACTCCATCTTTTGTCTATGGTACAGACTCCTCTCATACTTCTTACCAGACTTGCTCCCAAGATCTCAGTTATATGTGGCTTCATTCCTAATTACTGTTGACTTCATTTGCATATGTTTTTCCAATGTATGACTATAATCATAAACTGAGTCTTAGCATCAGGGTACTCAGGAATGGTTCCTGATCAATTTTGTCTTTACTGGAAATTTCATCTAGTCCAACTCCCAACTGTTTTCTTGTCTTCCCTTACTATTGTGATTAAAATAATGCAAAATATTCCACAGTTCTCTTGGCTTCTACCTAGTTTTATTTTTTTATCTATAATATCTCATGGATTTGCATACTCTTCTAAATTTACTAGCTTAACTCCATTCATTTCTGCAGTCTTGTTTTGATAACTTTTCCTCCTCTAGCATGATAGATTTATCTTTGATCAACATGACCCATTCAACAGTTTCTTCTTCCCTAAATGTCTTTTTTCCTAAAAAGTAGGCTTATTTTAGCCATTTTAATAGCCATATTAGTATAACCTAACATTGATATTAGCATAGTCACCTATTGAACATTATCAATAAATTAAAGTTCATCATTTAATAGCTTATTGTGAAGCAGTTGATAGCTTTTTGGGAGCAAGGATTTTTTTAAGAATACTCCTGGAGCAGGAAAGTGTATGGGATGTAGGTGTAAGTTGGGAGGTGAGGTTATAACAAAGACTAATTTTCCAAACTTCAGAATTCTGCTTTGGATTAGTCTTTCCCTCCCAGGGAACATTTGGTGCTAGTTTCAAAGAAAAAAAATTAAATCTCTGCACAAAGATTTTTAAACTAAAATTTAGCCCAATATATTTCCATGTTCCACTTAGCTGTCTGGAAGCTTAGAGGTAAATTAAAATACATAAAATGAGATAACAAAGGATTCAATACAGTGTTGGCACACTAGAAATGCTCAAAAAATATTAATTCCCTTCAAAATTGGAGTTAAATTATATAACTGACTAATCTCAGGGGCATATGTATTGTCTCTTCTGTTTCCTTTACAGAGGTTTTTCTTAAGGTATGGTCCCGAGGCCAGCAGAAACAAAATCAACTGAGAGCTTGTTAGAAATGTAGACTCCCATATCTCAACCCAGGCATACTGAATTAGATATTCTGGAGTTGAGGCCCATAATTTGGGTTTTAACATGCCTTTTAGAAAATTCTGGTAGATACATATGCCTGAGAACCAAAGCTATAGACAACTCTGTTTTTTCCTTAAATGTTTTAAAATATGTATTAAATGAACTGAATATCTTACTGCAAAGAAGATTTAAGTTGGAACAGAACTCCTTCCTACAAATCTCTTCAGTAACTCCAAGATCCGATCCAGTATAAGTCCTATTTTTAAATATTCAGGGGTTTTTTTTTGCCTGTTTATCATTTAAAGTTGTCCTACTGCCCACGCTGGTAATTGAAAATAGATTGCACTAAAACATTCAAGTTGTGAGTCAGGCATGTGTTTTAATTAGGTCATGCTGCTAATGTTGTTCCATTCTATTAACTTCACTTCTTATGCTTACTGCCCCCCAAATCCCTAATCCTTCTCCACTGAAACTTTCCTTGGAATCCACCAAATAATAAATAGCCTGCCTAAATATCTTCAGGTGTCTTGAAGAATCATCTGATTATAGATGCTATCTCTGTACAAACTGCTTTGGGCTATTAAACTTCTTGGCCTCGAATACAGAGATCTGTTTTCTGCACATACACACCCCCACACCAGCAGTAAGAGCAAAAATTTGTCACTTTCCAGTGGCTCCAGGTGGAAAGGTCCTTAAATTGGAAATCTTCCTGGAAATGTGTAGGCCCATCAGGGATGTTATGCCCCTATAAGGCCTGTTGAAAATCTGCTAACAAATTAATTGTCTGAAAAGTTAAACGACAGTTTGACAAATGTGTGGAGGAGGGAAGGCACATGCCAGAAGAGTGCCCTCCTGACACTGCCTATGGGGGGCAGTTAAGGCAGCATCAAATTACAGGTTTGGGGGCCAGTTTATGTAACACAAAAGAAAACAGTGTAACATGTGGCAGACACAGACCTGCAGAGAGGAAAACAGCTAATAAAAACTGTGTAAAGTAAGTGGAAATTCCTTCTCTAGTCAGATCTCAATACAGTTAAAACAATAAACAATTATAACATCGTCTTTGCTTGTTGTACAACTAGGAATAGTCAGAAACAAATGGATGGGCTGGAGAAAACCATTGCAGGCAAAGAAATTTCCAATATCCAGTCAAGTCAAATTCTGATGTCTTCAAGTAGCAGCAAGAAGCACGGTGAAAGAAGCACTGAACTGGAAACCGAGAGTCCTGGATTTTTGTCCAGGCTCTGTCACATTTTGGCTATGTGACTGTGAGCTTCATTATTACTTGAAATTCTCTCACAGAAATTACTTTAATATCATGTCCTTGACTTTTACTGAAGATCAATATGACAAATGTCCATATGAAAAATATTTTTTTATGTTTAGAAAGTCTTCTATTTTAAAGACAAACATACACAATCCCATATTATCTATATTACCTTATTTAATCCTCAAAAATAACCTATGAAAGAGGTATTATCTTGATGATTACAAATAAGGAAACTCAGACATAAAGAGGACACTAAGTAAGTGATGTTGCTGGAGTTTGAGTCTGTCTCTGCCAACACCAAATTCTATGTTCTTATCTGTTGTGTTTCGCTAGGTACAGATGCTCTGTCTGTAAGGGTTTACAGATTTATTCGATTTTGGTATTATGAAGAATGCTACTTCATTTGTCTCACTGGGATGTATTTCTTTATCAGATAATAAAAACTACATAACAGTATATTTTTTCTTTTGATTTGTCTCCTTAGAAAGTGAAAGCTAAGGTTTATACTCAGTTTTTATAACTACCTTTTAGCTTTTTCTTGATTTCCACTACATTCTCCCCTCCTTTACATAGCTGTTGCTCTTTTCTAATTGTCCTATTATGTCTGTCTATTTTATTATAAGCTGCACAAAACTTTTGAGGAAGTATATAATGTATAAATAATAAGTCATTCCACTTGCTTTGGACTCAAATTCTTCATCCATAAAATGAAAGATGGGGTAAAGAGGGTAATCATTGACCCAATAAGGTATCTTCTAATTGTAAAAAATTCAGGTTTCCTCAGACATTCTTTGGCCTTGTTTCTATTTTTTTAAATAAAACTAATACAGTCCCATGATTACTATTTTCAAATATTAGGAAAGTATGTAAAGCAAAAAGTAAAACACTTTCTCCTACCCCTGATCCCCCTATTTCCACTTTTCATAGGTAGAAAAACTTATTATGTATCCTTTGATAAATGTTCTATGGCTAAATATATAAACATACATACGTATTATTAACTTAGCTATTGCTGCATAGCAATATTATCAAAAACTTAGAGGCTTAAAACAACATACACTTATTATCTCACAGTTTTGCTGAGACAGGAGTCTGCACATGGCTTGGCTGAGTCCTCTGCTTTAAGGATTCACAAAGCTGCAATCAAGGTGTCAGTTGGCGCTATGGTTTTATCTAAGACTTGACTGGGGAAGGATTTCCTTCCAAGCTCATGTAGTTGTTGGCAGCATTTTCTATGTGAGCTGTCAGACAGAGGCTGCCCTCAATTTCTTGTCACATGGACAGTCTTAGTCCATTTGGGCTACCATAATAAAATTAAAATAGACTGGGTGGTTTCTAAACAACTGAAATTTATTTCTTACAGTTCTGGGGGTTGGGAAATCCAAGATCAAGGTACCAGCATATTCAGTGTCTTGTGAGAGTCCACCACCCAGTTCATAATCAGTGTCTTTTTTCTGTGTCCTCATATGGTGGAAAGGGTGAGCTAGCTCTCTGGGGTCTCTTTTAAAAGAACACTAATCCAAATCCCTTATGAGGCATAGCCCTCATGACCTAAGCAGCTCCCAAAGTCCCACCTCCAAGTACCATCACCTTGGAGGTTAGAATTTCAACATATGCATTCTGGGGGTACAGAAACATTCAGTCCACAGTATAGATCTTCCCAGCATGGCTTCTTGCTTCCTCAAAAGCAGCAAAGGAGAGAGCATCTTCTCACAACATAAGCCTTGCAATCTGACGTAATAATGCATAAGTAATCACCTATCATGCCATATTCTATTGATTAGAGATAAGTTACAGGTCCTGCCCACACTCAAGGGGGAGGGGATTATACAAAGGTGTAATTACAAGGAGGCAGAGATCATGGTGGCAACCTTAGAGTTTGCCTTCCACAATCATTTTTTTTCACAAGAATTAAAAGGAAATCATGGTCTATATTCTGTTCTGTACTTTGCTTGTTTTCCCATAAAAATAAATCTTCCATATTTTCTCATAGCAGCACATAGAGATGTACCTTATACTTTTTAATATGTCCCTCATATTCCACAATGCAAATATACCACAATTATTTAACTCATCCCTCCTTTAATAATAGTTAAGTCATTCTACTTTTTTGCTAGTATTAATGCTGCAATAGACATTTCTGCATATGTACCAGTGAGTACATCTGTGAGTATATGCATAGCTAAAATTTTAGTAGTGTAATTTCTGCTTCAAAAGGTATACACATAAAATTTTTGCTGAATGGTGTACACAGTAAGCCAGCTCTGAATATCATCAAACATTTTAACATTTGCCAATCTGATGGTTTAAAATGGTGGGGTTTTCTTTAACCCCAAAAAACTTTGTTTCTTAAAAAAAAGAATATCCTTCTTACATAACCATAGTAAAATTATCAAAATTAACATTGATACGATACTGTTATCTACCCTACCAACCTTATTCATATTTTAACAAACATCCTAATAATTTCCTTTGTAGCAAAAGTCTTTAATTTTAAAATATTTTAAAAGATGTATCTCTGCTCTAGTTAGGACCAGGTACCACATTCAGCTATCACGTCTCTTTAGTCTTCTTTAATCTCTTTCATGACCTCAAAGGCTTTTTTTAAAATTTAATTTTATTTATTTTTTTATACAGCATGTTCTTATTAGTCATCAATTTTATACACATCAGTGTATACATGTCAATCCCAATCGCCCAATTCATCACACCACCACTCCCACCACCCCGCCGCTTCCCCACATGGTGTCCATATGATTGTTCTCTACATCTGTGTCTCAATTTCTGCCCTGCAAACCAGTTCATCTGTACCATTTCTCTAGGTGCCACATATATGCGTTAATATACGATATTTGTTTTTCTCTTTCTGACTTACTTCACCCTGTATGAGAGTCTCTAGATGCATCCATGTCTCAACAAATGACCCAATTTCATTCCTTTTTATGGCTGAGTAATAATCCATTGTATCTATGTACTACATCTTCTTTATCCATTCATCTGTTGATGGGCATTTAGGTTGTTTCCATGACCTGGTTATTGTAAATAGTGCTGCAATGAACACTGGAGTGCATGTGTCTTTTTGAATTATGGTTTTATCTGGGTATATGCCCAGGAGTGGGATTGCTGGGTCATATGGTAGTTCTATTTTTAGTATTTTAAGGAACATCCTTACTGTTCTCCATACTGGCTGTATCAATTTGCATTCCCAACAACACTGCAAGAGGGTTCCCTTTTCTCCACACCTGCTCCAGAATTTGTTGTTTCTAGATTTTCTAATGATGCCCATTCTAACTGGTGTGAGGTGATACCTCATTGTAGTTTTGATTTGCATTTCTCTAATAATTAGTGATGTTGAGCAGCTTCTCATGTGCTTCTTGGCCATCTGTATGTCTTCTTTGGAGAAATGTCTATTTAGGTCTTCTTTCTATTTTTGGATTGGGTTGTTTCTTTTTTTAATATTGACCTGCATGAGCTGTCTATATATTTTGGAGATTAATCCTTTGTCCATTGATTCATTTGCAAATAATTTCTCCTATTCTGAGGGTTGTCTTTTTGTCTTGTTTATGGTTTCCTTTCCTGAGCAAAAGCTTTGAAGTTTCCTTAGGTCCCATTTGTTTATTTATTTTTTTATTTCCATTACTCTAGAAGGTGGATCAAAAAAGATCTTGCTTTGATTTATGTTAAAGAGTGTTCTTCCTATGTTTTCCTATAAGAGTTGTATAGTGTCTGGTCTTACATTTAGGTTTCTAATCCATTTTGAGTTTATTTTTGTGTATGGTGTTAGGGAGTGTTCTAATTTCATTCTTTTACATGTAGCTGTACAGTTTTCCTAGCACCATTATTGAAGTGACTGTCTTTTCTTCATTGTAAATCCTTGCCTCGTTTGTCATAGATTAGTTGACCATAGGTGTGTGGGTTTATCTCTGGGCTTTCTATCCTATTCCATTGATCTATGTTTCTGTTTTTGTGCCACTACCATATTGCCTTGATTACTGTAGCTTAATAGTATAGTCTGAAGTCAGGGAGTCTGATTCCCCCAGCTTCGTTTTTCTCCCTCAAGAAATTGCTTTGGCAATTCGGGGTCTTTTGTGTCTCCATACAAATTTTAAGATATTTTGTTCTAGTTCCATAAATTTGCCATTGGTAATTTGATATGGATTTCATTGAATTTCTAGATTGCTTTGGGTAGTATGGTCATTTTTACAATATTGATTCTTCCAATGCAAGAACATGGTATATCTCTCCATCTGTTGGTATCAACTTTAATTTCTTTCATCAGTGTCTTATAGTTTTCTGCATACAGGTCTTTTGTCCCGCTAGGTAGGTTTATTCCTAGGTATTTTATTCTTTTTGTTGCAATGCTGAATTGGGAGTGTTTCCTTAATTTCTTTTTCAGATTTTTCATCATTAGTGTATAAGAATGTAAGAGCTTTCTGTGCATTAATTTTGTATCCTGCTACTTTACCAAATTCATTGATTACCTCCAGTATTTTTCTGGTGGCATCTTTAGGATTCTTTACGTATAGTATCATGTCATCTGCAAACAGTGGCAGTTTTACTTCTTCTTTTCCAATTTGGATTCCTTTTATTTCCTTTTCTTCACTGATTACGTGGCTAGGACTTCCAAATCTATGTTGAATAGTAGTGGTGAGAGTGAACATCCTTGTCTTGTTCCTGATCTTAGAGGAAATGCTTTCAGATTTTCACCATTGAGAATGATGTTTGCTGTGGGTTTGTCATATATGGCCTTTATTATGTGGATATGGGTTCACTCTATGCCAACTTTCTGGAGAGATTTATCATAAATGGTGTAGAATTTTGTCAAAAGCTTTTTCTACATCTATTAAAATGATCATATGGTTTTTTTTTTTTTTTAACATCTTTATTGGGGTATAATTGCTTTACAATGGTGTGTTAGTTTCTGCTTTATAACAAAGTGAATCAGTCATACATAAACATATGTTCCCATATGTCTTCCCTGTTGCGTCTCCCTCCCTCCCACCCTCCCTATCCCACCCCTCCAGGCTGTCACAAAGCACTGAGCCAATATCCCTGTGCCATGCGGCTGCTTCCCACTAGCTATCTACCTTACTGCGTTTGTTAGTGTGTATATGCCCATGACTCTCTCTCGCCCTGTCACAGCTCACCCTTCCCCCTCCCCATAACCTCAAGTCCGTTCTCTAAGAGGCGCTATTTGTGATGAGGTGGATAGACCTAGAGTCTGTCATACAGAGTGAAGTAAGTCAGAAAGAAAAAGACAAATACCGTATGCTAACACATATATATGGAATTTAAGAAAAAAATGTCATGAAGAACCTAGGGGTAAAGCAGGAATAAAGATCATATGGTTTTTATTCTTCAATTTTTTAATATGCTGTATCACATTGATTGGTTTGCTTATATTGAAGAATCCATGCATTCCCACGATAAATCCCACTTGATCATGGTGTATGATCCTTTTAATGTGTTGTTGGATTCTGCTTGCTAGTATTTTGCTGAGGATTTTTGCATCTATATTCATCAGTGATATTGGTCTGTAATTTTCTTTTTTTGTAGCGTCTTTGTCTGGTTTTGGTATCAGGGTGATGGTGGCCTCATAGAGAGAGTTGGAAGTGTTCCTTCTTATGCAATTTTTTGGAAGTTTGAGAAAGATGGGTGTTAGCTCTTCTCTAAATGTTTGATAGCATTCACCTGTGAAGCCATCGGGTCCTGGACTTTTGTTTGTTGGAAGATTTTTAATCTTGAAAGTTTCACTTTCAGTACTTGTGATTGGTCTGTTCATATTTCCTCTTTCTTCCTAGTTCAGTCTTGGAAGGTTATACCTTTCTAAGAATTTGTCCATTTCTTCCAGGTTGTCCATTTTATTGGCATAGAATTGCCTGTAGTAATCTCTTTGGATGCTTTGTATTTCTGCAGTGTCTGTTGTAACTTCTCCTTTTTCATTTCTAATTTTATTGATTCGAGTCCTCTCCCTATTTTCTTGGTGAGTCTGGCTAATGGTTTGTCAATTTTGTTTATCTTCTCAAAGAACCAGCTTTTAGTTTTATTGATCTTAGCTATCGTTTCCTTCATTTCTTTTTCATTTATTTCTGATCTGATCTTTATGATTTCTTTCCTTCTGCTAACTTTGGGTTTTGTTTGTTATTCTTTCTCTTATTTAATAAATATTTCTCTTATTTCTTATTCTTAGGTGTAAGGTGAGATTGTTTATTTGAGATTTTTCTTGTTTCTTGAGGTAGACTTGTATAGCTATAATCTTCCCTCTTAGAACTGCTTTTGCTGCATCCCATAGGTTTTGGATTGTCGTGTTTTCATTGTCATTTGTCTCTAGGTATTTTTTGATTTCCTCTTTAATTTCTTCAGTGATCTATTGGTTATTTAGTAATGTATTGTTTAGCCTCTATATGTTTGTGTGTTTTACATTTTTTTTCCCTGTAATTCATTTCTAATCTCATAGTGTTGTGGTCAGAAAAGAAGCCTGATATGATTTCAATTTTCTTAAATTTACTGAGGCTTGATTTGTGGCCCAAATGTGATCTATCCTGGAGAATGTTCCATGTACACTTGAGAAGAAAGTATAATCTGCTGTTTTTGGATGGCATGTCCTATAAATATCAGTTAAATCTATCTAGTCTATTGTGTCATTTAAAGCTTCTGTTTTCTTATTTATTTTCATTTTGGATGATCTGTCCATTGGTGTAAGTGAGGTGTTAAAGTCCCCCACTATTATTGTGTTACTGTCGACTTCCTCTTTTATAACTGTTAGCAGTTGCCTTATGTATTGAGGTGCTTCTATGTTGGGTGCATATATATTTATAATTGTTATATCTTCTTCTTGGATTGATCCCTTGATCATTGTGTAGTGTCCTTCCTTGTCTCTTGTAACATTCTTTATTTAAAGTCTATCTTATCTGATATGAGTATTACTACTCCAGCTTTCTTTTGATTTCCATTTGCATGGAATATCTTTTTCCATCCCCTCATTTTCAGTCTGAATGTGTCCCTAGGTCTGAAGTGGGTCTCTTGTAGACAGCATGTATATGGGTCTTATATTTATATCCATTCATCAAGCCTGTGTCTTTTGGTTGGAGCATTTAATCCATTCACATTTAAGGTAATTATCAGTATGTATGTTCCTATTACCATTTTTTAAATTGTTTTGCATTTGTTTTCGTAGGTAGTTTTCTTCTCATGTGTTTCCCACTTAGAGAAGTTCCTTTAGCAATTGCTGTAGAGCTGGTTTGGTGGTGCTGAATTCTCTTAGCTTTTGCTTGTCTGTAAAGCTTTTGATTTTTCCATCAAATCTGAATGAGATCCTTGCCACATAGAGTAAACTTTGTTTTAGGTTCTTCCTTTTCATCACTTTAAGTATATCATTCCAGTCCCTTCTGGCATGTAGAGTTTCTGCTGAGAAATCAGCTGTTAACCTTATGGGAGTTCCCTTGTATGTTATTTGTCTTTTTCCTCTTGCTGCTTTCAGTAATTTTTCTTTGTCTTTAATTTTTGCCAATTTGATTACTATGTGTTTCGGTGTGTTTCTCCTTGGGTCCTGTATGGGACGCTCTGTGCCTCCTGGACTTGGGTGGCTATTTCCTTTCCCATATTTGGGATGTTTTCAACTATAATCTATTCAGATATTTTCTCTCGTCCTTTCTCTCTCTCTTCTCCTTCTGGGACCCCTATAATGTGAATGTTCTTGTGTATAATGTTGTCCCAGAGTCTCTTAGGCTGTCTTCATTTCTTTTCATTCTTTTTTCTTTATTCTGTTCCACAGTAGTGAATTCCACCATTCTGTCTTTCAGGTCACTTATCTGTTCTTCTGCGTCAGTTATTCTGCTATTGATTCCTTCTAGTGTAGTTTTCATTACAGTTATTATATTGTTCATCTCTGTTTGTTTGTTCTTTAATTCTTCTAGGTCTTTGTTAAACATTTCTTTCATCTTCTCAATCTTTGCCTGCATTCTTTTTCCGAGGTCCTGGATCATGTTCACTATCATTCTGAATTCTTTTTCTGGAAGTTTGCCTATCTCCACTTCATTTAGTTGTTTTTCTGATGTTTTATCTTGTTCCTTCATCTGGTACATAGCCCTCTGCCTTTTCATCTTGTCTATCTTTCTGTGAATGTGGGTTTTGTTCCACAGGCAGCAGGATTGTAGTTCTTCTTGTTTCTTCTGTTTGCCCTCTCTCAACAGCTTTTATGAACATGCAGAGTAATTATTTTGTAGACTGTCCCGCAGTTTGGGTTTGTCTATTATTTCCTTTTTCCAGTTGGTCTTTTAGAGATTTAGCAGATGCAGGAAACTGAGTTTTCATCACGAGTCTCTGCTCAGCCATCTTAGTTCTGCCTACTGCTGTGAGCAAAATGGTGTTATACTGTTATTTTTATTTGTATTTCTTTAAATGAGAGAAGTTAAGCATCTTTATATGTTGATTGGACAGATTATTTTTAATTCTTTGATATACCTTTGCTCATTTTTCTATTGTTTCATCTTTTTTCCTATTGATTTATAGTTCTTTTTAAAAATTTTTCATCTCTTTGGTATATGAGAAAAATTAGACTTTTTCAAATATATTGTATTATCACAGTTTCTCATTTGCCTTTTGATTTTGTTTATGATTACTTTCCTATGGAATGTTCAACATTTTAAGTAGTTATATTTATCTGTTTCAATAATGAGTCTGTCTTCTGTTGCACTTTGGTTACCTTTCCCTAACTACCAGACCATTTTTTAAAAAGCACTCAGTGTTTCTTCTAACACTGCTATGGTCTGATTATTTTCTTATAGTTTTGATCCATCTGTTCCTTATTTTGATGTAAATAGTCTAGTAAAAGTTTAACTTTTTCACCCAAATGGCTGGCCTGTTTACCTAACTCCATTTATTTTTTAATCTATTTTCTCTACTGATTTGAAATGTACCTTGTATCATATTATAAATTTTATATTTATTTGGGTGTATTTCTAGATTCTTCATTCTGTCCTGTTGATCTATTTATTCATGGGACACTACTAGACTGTTTTAATTATCTGGGCAGGTTAGCCTAAATTACTTATTCTTTTTTTTTCCTGGAATTTTCCTGCATTGCATGTGTATTTTTTTCCGGATGAAATTTAGTATGGGTTTCTCAAATTCCCCCTTGTCCCTAAAATTATTGGTATTTTCCTTGATCTATTGAATTTATTGAAAAATTTATAGTTTATGACATTTAGCAAATGCATCTTCGTATATCAAATTGTCACATTGTTAACCTTAATCTTATGCAATATTATATGTTAAATATATCTTAATAAAGCTAAAAAAAACATAAATAAAATATAAGCAAACAAAATATAAGCAAACAAAATAAGCAAACAAAAAAGCAATATTATATGTTAAATATATCTTAATAAAGCTAAAAAAATACATAAATAAAATATAAGCAAACAAAAAAAGAATGAAACTCCTTTGCTTTCTATTCAAGGATGCAATGTCCTTCCATTTTGTCAAGGCTTTTTTTACTCTGACTCTAAATAGAATTTTAAATATTACTCATATAGATCCATCACATCTGTTGGCAATTTTATTATCAATTTTTAAGATCAGGAATGGAAATTTGATTTTGTTATGCAGCTTTCTGTCATATATTTTAACCTACCTTTTAATAATCTATGACAATATCATGGTCAATAGATATATTCGCCATATTCAATATATTAATAGATTTTAAAATATTGACCTACCCTTGCATTCCTAGAGTAAATTACACTAGGCAGTGATGTTGTATTCTTATGAAGTGCAATAAGGATATTTCACGACTGCATTTAACTTTCATAACTTCAACTATATGCAGAGAGAGACGTTGATGAAAAGAGACAGAGAAAGCCTAAGAGATAAAAAGAAAAAAGAGAGAAAAGATAAAATATTATTTTAGACATTGCAGGTGATTCCACTTACCGTTTACATAAGAACGTGGTCAAGAATGAGCATGGGATAAGAAACATTAATTTTCTCTTCCTTCATTAGATTCCAATTCCCCTGTACTTTTCTTTCTTTTTCTTTCTTCCTTCCTTTCTTTCTTCCTTCCTTTCTTCCTTTCTTTCTTTCTCTTTCTTTCTTTCTTTCTTTCTTTCTTTCTTTCTTTCTTTCTTTCTTTCTTTTTTTTCATCTTTCTTGGAGTATAATTGCTTTACAATGGTGTGTTAGTTTCTGCTTTATAACAAAGTGAATTAGTTATACATATACATATGTTCCCATATCTCTTCCCTCTTGCATCTCCCTCCCTCCCACCCTCCCTATCCCACCCCTCCAGGCAGTCACAAGGCACCGAGCTGATCTCCCTGTGCTATGCGGCTGCTTCCCACTAGCTATCTACCTTACGTTTGGTAGTGTATATATGTCCACGCCTCTCTCTCACTTCGTCACAGCTTACCCTTCCCCCTCCCCATATCCTCAAGTCCATTCTCTAGTAGGTCTGTGTCTTTATTCCTGTCTTACCCCTATGTTCTTCATGACATTTATTTTTCTTAAATTCCATATATATGTGTTACCATAAGTATTTGTCTTTCTCTTTCTGACTTACTTCACTCCCCTTTACTTTTCTTGAGTGACAACCTCTCAACATGCTAAGTGTGACTCTAATGTTTAAAGTATTTATCATATGACATGGTTCTTACACCAAGCCAATGACTTTATCTGTTGTTCACCCAAAGAAGCAGTAAATTATTCCAATGCTGGAGGAAAATCTGTATATATTAAACATTTATAAACATATATTACTGCACAAAGTTATAGACACAAATCCATATACACTGTACTTTAAAAGCCATGTAGAGAATTTTAGAGTAATTTTATTATCTTTTAGTTTTGCTTTATTAGGTGACATCAGAACTTAATCCATGAGTTTACTGTGTGTCTAGATTATTTCTGCCAATGTTGATTTATGAATTTTGTATTAAAATTTTAAACTAAGATTGACCTGTAAGTCTTTGTATTATTATCAACTTTGGGTACCAGCAGGTTAGCTTACAAAAATAGCTTGAAGTTTTTTGTTTTCTAATCCTGTGATTTTGTGTGTGCATGTGTGCATTGTACTTAATGCCATATGGCATTTATTGTTAGCAATAAGTCAAGATGTTCAATGTAATAAACATTTAATAAATATTTATATATAATATAAAAACTTTTTAGGGTTTCAAATACTTTGGACATGCAATGATTTAAACAATTTATTTCCCATCTCACGTTGCTTAAAATATTTAAGGCAAACATTACAATCCCTCTTGTCCAGATAATGAAAATAGCATCCAGAGAATTTATTTATTTTTTTTAACATCATTATTGGAGCATAATTGCTTTACAATTGTGTGTTAGCTTCTGCTTTATAACAAAGTGAATCAGCTATACATATACATATGTTCCCATATCTCTTCCCTCTTGCATCTACCCCCCTCCCACCCTCCCTATCCCACCCTCTAGGTGGTCACAAAGCACTGAGCTGATCCCCCTGTGCTATGCAGCTGCTTCCCACTAGCTATCTATTTTATATTTGGTAGTGTATATATATCCATGCCACTTTCTCACTTTGTCACACTCAGAGAATTTAAATGAAGACTCACACTGTTAACAAGTGGAAGTCAGTCATAATCTCTTTCAGTTTATTTCTCTACTCCTCCTAGATTTTAACCTAACCTTTACCATGTTCTCTCTTAAAAGAAAAAAATAGTTGTCTTCCTTCTTTACTAAGGCTAACCCCTCTACTTATACTCATTATCTGAAAAAAATGTTGTTAAAATTACCAGAATCCATGCATATAGTTTTGTTAAAAGTATGGATCCTGTAGAATTCTTTGTTTACCCTTAAATTTTCTAACTCCATCAAGGTATATTTTGATATTGATTATATTTTATCAACATGGTTTTTATGTTTAATCTACAGGATCAAGTCTTTATTTCAGGAAAATTTTCTTCTTTTAAGACTTTAAAATTTTATTTTTATTATAGTAATATTTACATATGTATTATAATTCCTAAAAAGTAATAAATGTCTTGTGAAAAGAAATAGCCATATCTTTCTTTACCCATGCCCCCAAGTCCTGAGAGGTAACCACTTTCAATAATTTAAGTTTTTTTTTCTTACTCAAAACTCTATATTTCAAAAAATATTCTTATACTTTATTATGTTATACTTTATCTATGATACCCTATTAATTGACAACACCCCAATACTGACTTCACCTTATTCTATCTTTTATAATATCATTTTGACTGTGTAAATGCTGTTCACAGCTGAGCCAAGGAGTATACAATAATTATGTTTCTTTATGTGTAACTTTTTGTTTTTCCTTGTGTTTATATGTACCCCATTATTTTCCTGGGATTGATAATCAACCCCTTAATTTTTGTTTTTTTTCTTTGTATCTATTGTTATTCTTCTCTCATCCTCCAATATCATCTCAATACACTTTTCCACATAGTCAAAAGTATCTGATTACTAATTCCTGCTTTTTAAATTTGTTTCCATTTTTGTTTTCTGAGAATACTTCATCTAAATCCCTCCATTTTCCTGTAGTCTGGACTATTTGCTCTTCAAGCCTACTGCACAATTGTAATCCTGGCAATTTATTTACCTTTGTCCTAATTCCATCCATTCTATATTTTCTGCTGTCTTGGTTTACTCCCTCTTTTTGCAGGAGCACATCCTCTATGAGCTTCATAAGATACGGTGCAGTGGTGGTAAATGTTGAGCCCTTACACATTTGAATATAACGTATATCATAATTTTGCTTAATTTAATTTTTCTGTATATAAACTTTTAGATTGAAAAATAATTTTCTCTCATAATTTTGAAGACATTTCTCCATAGCTTTATAGCTTCCAGTGATGCTGCTCAAAAATATGATGTCATTTTGATTCTTTTATAAGTGGCATGCTTATTTTTTCCTCTCTGAAAGTTTTTACAATTGTTTCTTTATCCCTGATATTTTCAAATGACTTTCAAGTTATTCTTTATTTCATTTATTGTGTTGTACACCAGGCCAGTTAAGGTAGAGTTGTGCTATTTTTTTATTTAAAATATATGTACATATAAATGTATACATTTAATTTTATGAAAATTTACAGGTGTGATTTAAATCATATTTTGCTCTGAAGTCAGAAAGCCTGGATTCATATCCTATCTTTATTATTTACCATTTATGAGACCTTGGTTAAGTTACCAAATTTCTCTATTTTTCAGTTTCATGCTC
Source organism: Orcinus orca (assembly GCF_937001465.1). Classification (NCBI taxonomy): domain Eukaryota; kingdom Metazoa; phylum Chordata; class Mammalia; order Artiodactyla; family Delphinidae; genus Orcinus; species Orcinus orca. The sequence continues at coordinate 68,861,946 of NC_064580.1, forward strand.
TGTATAATGGGGATAATAATAGTATGTATGCCATAAAGTAATTGTCAAAAATAAATAAGTTAATACATATAAAGAAATTAGACAGTGCATGACATATATAAAGTACTTAATATATGAGTTTAAGTGTATCTCTTTTTTAAATTTATATTTTTTCTTGAATCCTTCCTCCCCTCTAATTTTCTCCTACTTTTCTCTTCAGTTACCATAATCACAACCTAGTATGTATTCTCTTATTTTTCTCTATGCTCATAAAATCATATATAGATAGCAGTCATTGTACTGAAATTCTGCTGGTGGTGAATTTTCTTAGTTGTCCTTCAGTTGAAGAAGAATTTTCCCTTCTCTCTTAAAGGATATTATTGTTCGATATAGAATTCTTGGGTGGTAGGTTTTCTTACAATTTTTGGCCACTATAGAAATGCTGTTTCAGTCTTCTTACTCCCATATTTTCTGATGAGAAGACAGATGGATTTGAATCAATGAAATCCTGAATGTAATGAGTCAGTTTTCTCTGGCTAATTTCAATAGTTTCTCTTTATCTTTGCTGGTCAGTAATTTGAATTTCATGTATTTAAGCAAGGTTTTCTTTTCTTGAAAAACTGTTTTATTGAGGTATAATTGATATATTAAAAAAACTGTACATATTTAATCTATGCAACTTGATGAGTTTGGACATATGCATGCACCTGTTAATCCATTATGACAGTCAAGGTAATAAGATATATCCATTACCTCCAAAAGTTTACCGTGTCCCTTTGTTTTGTGTGTGTGTGTTTGTGTAGTAAGAATACTTAACATGAGATCAACAATCATAACAAAGGTTATATTCATACACAGTACTATTGACTATATCACTAAGTTATATAGCAGGTCCCTAGAACTAATTCATCTTAAATAACTGAAACTTAATACCAGTTGAATGACAATGCCCATTTCCCCCTCCTCCTGGCCCCTGGTAACCAACATGCTATTCTCTGTTTCTATGAGTTTAAATATTTTAGGTACCTCATGTAACTAGAGTCATGCTGTATTTATCCTTCTGTGACAGGCTTATTTCATTTTGCATAATGTCCTCCAGGTTGATCCATGTTATTGCAAATGGTAGAAATTCTTTTTCAGGTTTACAAAAGTGTGATTCAATATTTTTGTTGATTATACTCTACTTACAGCTATTATAAAATATCAGCTATATTCCCTGTGTTGTACATTACATCTCTGTATCTTATTTATTTTACACCTAGTAGATTGTACCTCTTAATCCCCTTCCCCTATCTTGCCCATTCCCCCCACTGTTCTCCCTACTGGTGACCACTAGTTTCTTCTCTGCATCTGTGAGTCTGTTTCTGTTTTGTTATATTCATTTATTTGTTTTATTTGTTTTGATTCCCCATACAAGTGAAAATAAATGGTATTTGTCTTTCTCTGTCTGACTAATTTCACTAAGCATAATACCCTCCAGGTCCATCTATGTTGTCACAAATGACAAAATTTCACCTTTTTTATGGCTGAGTAATATTACATTGTATATGTGTATATACATATGTGTATATGCATACATATGTAATTATGTATACATATGTAATTATGTATATATACATACCATAGCTTCTTTATACATTCATCTGTTAATGGACATTTAGGTTGCATCCATATCTTAGCTATTGTAAATAATACTGCTATGAATATTGGGGTACATATATCTTTCTGAACTACTGTTATTGTTTCCTTCAGATACATATCCTGGTGTGGAATTGCCGATCATATGGTAGCTGTATTTGTAATTTTTTGAGGATCCTCCATACTTTTTTCCATAGTGACTGTACCAATTTACATTCCCACCAACAGTACACTATGGCTCCCTTTTTTCCACATCCTCACCAACATTTATTATTTGTTGTCTTTTTGACAATAGCTATTCTGACAGGTGTGAGGTAATATGTAATTGTGGTTTTGATTTGCTTTTACCTGATGATTAGTGATATTGAGCTTATTTTCATGTGCCTGTTGGCCATCTGTATGTCTTCTTTAGAAAAATGTCTATTCAGCTATTCTGTCCTGAATGTGTCCTGTTTTTAATCAGGTTTTTTTTATATTGAAATGTATGAGTGCTTCATATAGTTTGGCTATTAATTCCTTATCAGACATATCATTTGCAAATATCTTCTCCCATTCAGTAAGTTGTCATTTTGTTTTGTTAGTGGTTTCCTTCCAGGTGCAAGATCTTTTCAGTTTAATTAAGTCCCACTTGTTTATTTTTGCTTTTGTTTCCCTTGCCTGTGGAGATAGATCAAAAAAATATTACGTCAAAGAGTGTACTGCCTGTGTTTTCTTCTAGGAGTTTTATGGATTCCAGTTTTACATTTAGGTCTTTAATGCATTTTGAGTTTATTTTTTGTATATGGTATGAGAATATGTTCTAATTTCAGTTTTTTACATGTAGTTGTCCAGTTCTCCCCAAACTGTTATTGAACAGACTGTCTTTTTCCCATTGGATATTTTTGTCTCCTTTGTCACGGAAGTGTGTGTGTGTTTATGTCTAGGCTTACTATTCTGTTCCATTGATCTATATGTTTAATCTCTATGTATTTGTGTTTTATTCATTTCTTGCTGTAATTGATTCTAGTTTCATACCATTGTGGTTAGAAAAGATGCAATTTTTATCATTTTAAATTTGTTGAGACTGCCTTCTATTCTAGCATGTGATCTATCATGGAGAAGGTTCCATATGCACTTGAAAAAATGTGTATTCTGACTATTTTTTGATGGAATTTCCTGTAGATATCTGTTAAGTCTAACTAGTCTAATGTGTCACATGGTGAGCTACAGCCAACCTCCACCTCCCCAGGGGAAATTCCAAGACCTCTAGGTGGTCTAGCCCAGGTTCCTATTGAATTACTGCTTTGTCATGGGGCCCAGGGTGCATGAGACCTTGTGTGTGCCCTCCAAGAGTGGAGTCTCCGTTTCCTCCAGCCCTGTGGAGCTCTTGCCCTCAAGCCCCACTGCTCTTCAAGGCTAAATGCTCTGGGTGTTCTTCTTCCTGAGGCCAGACCCTCAGACTGTTTTGAAGAGCTATTTTTATGTGGGAACATCCCTGTGTAGCCTATGTAGGTTTAGTTTAGTTTAGTTTAGTTTTGTTTTTGGTGCAAGGGCTGTTTTCAGTATGGATGTCTGTCACCTCTTTCCGTAGTGTATGCTGGCTCTGTTATCCCCTTTATGCGGGTTTGACTGGTGTTGCGGTGACTAGAGCCTGGCCTGGATATTGATCAGGGCCTCCCCTTTGCTCTGTGATTGTGACTGCCCTGTCAGGAATGGGGTCTACTCCCTAGTTGATGAAGTAAAGCCCCCAGATCAGTTTCTTTCTTTTTTTTTTTTAGTGATAAGCTTTTTATTTTTTAATTTATTTTAGGCTGTGTTGGGTATTCATTGTTGCACGTGGACTTTCTCTAGTTACAGAGAGCAGGGACTGCTCTTCATTGCAGTGTATGGTCTTCTCATTGTGATGGCTTCTTTTGTTGCAGAGCCCAGGTTCTAGGCGCACGGGCTTCAGTAGTTGTGGCATGCAGGCTCAGTAGTTGTGGCTTGTGGGCTCTAGAGCTCAAGTTCAGTCATTGTGTCACATGGGCTTAGTTGCTCCATGGCATGCAGGATCTTCCCAGACCAAGGATCAAACATGTGTCCTCTGCATTGACAGGCGGATTCTTAACCACTGTGCCATGAGGGAAGTCCCCCAAGATCAGTCTCTTAGCTGTGTTTCTGATACTTGGTGCAAAGTACTTGGCACAAAATATGTGGGATTGGAGCAGGACCACTGGGAGAGAAGCCACTGAGTATTCCTCCTCTGGATCTCTTCACCTGTGAGCATGCTCTGTTGTGTCACCTTTAACCTGTTGTGCAAGCTCACAAGTTACTCTGTTGTTGGCACTGCTCTCAGCTCCACCTTAACTATGGTCATGCCAGAAGTTGGTTCTGGTGTCTCTCAGGAGTTGTTTTCACCAGCCACCAGTGTAGATTCACTGAAGTAAGATCCCACGATTGCATTAATCATGAATCTGGACCCACTGTGGACACTGTGGGGGCAGCTCAGATTCTGACCTGGCTCAACCCCTGCACGTATGTGTCCACAAAGTCCACAGCTGCTAAAGCTACACCCATCTCAGTTGTCAGAGCAATTGGTGTCCATTTAGATGTTCCACAGGTGCTGAGTTTACCAAGCCAGCTGCGGGTGCTTAATCTGCAGTTTGCACAGCTGCAAGGAGAGATTTCAGTTCTTCTTCCTTAGTTGCAGAGCCCCTAGGGATCAGCTTTGGTTTCAGCACCACCCCTACGTGTGGGCCACTCTCAGTTGTCTGCTCCCCACCCAGGTGAGAAGAAAAGAAGGCAGCAACCGGGGGTGCACTGGCCTATTTTGGGAGGAGGGTGATGGGTGGCAACAGCTGTGGCATGTTTTCTTGTTCAGGCAGGAGGGGGAGGATGTGGCGATCAACTGGGGCACCCGTACTCAGATGGGAATGGGAGAAGGTGACAACAATTGAAGCATGCACGCTTGTCGCAGCAGGAGCCTCTCCTAGTGCCTGCAGAGGCAGTGGTTGGCGTATGGGTAGAGATACTGTGATGGCAGCTCCACCCTTCACACATCACTCAACAATGGTGCCTCGCTTCTATGGCAGTCTGGGCTCCTCCAGGAACATTCCAGTTGTGGAGTTCCTCATTCCCAATCCCTCAGTCTGTCTCCACACAGCCAACAATAATTCTCTCCCCATATCCACTCTCCAAACCCCACATTACATCACTCAGCCCATGTCAGCTCTGGTGGACACCCATCTCAAGCTGGGGTGAGCAGGGCTGTGGCACAGACCATCTGTGTAGGTCTCACTCCTTTCTGCCTGCCACAGACCAGTTGCTTCACTTTCCTCCAATAGCCCCTGAAGCTCCCATTATATGTCAGCTCATCTGTCTGCAAGTGAGGGGGCTTCCACAGGTGTAGGAACCTGTCCTCTCCTTCAGCTCCCATACACCAGGGGAGCAGATCAATTTTCTTTTACTTCATTTTCTCTCTTTCATCCTACCCAGTTATGCAGGGACATTTTCATGTCCTGTTAGGTGTCTGAGGTCCTCTGCTAGTGTTCAGCAGGTGCTCTGTGAGAATTGTTCAATTTGTAGATGTATTCTTGATGTACTTGTGGAGAGATGTGAATTCCATATCCTCCTATTCGGCCATCTTGAGCCCTCTCCCTGGTGATTTTTTCTATTGGAAAAAACACCTTCAGAAATAATCTCATCAACCTTGCTGAAAAGGCCCCTATCAGGTATTGCTAACAGAACCTGTGCCACAAAGTTCCAGTGAATATATTCTTGTGTTAATATGACCTACCTAAAAAGTGAACCAAACCCTGACTGGACCTGCATATTATCTGGTGACCCGAAAGTAAAAATTGCCAGGAATCGGAGCAGATGACATCTGATGAGACAGCTTTCCCAAAATATCTGGACCAAGCTTGTTGGATGATGTCATAACAGTTCAGATGATATCTGATGTCCATTATCTTGATAATAAATGAACTTTAGATATAAAGTGCCTGAGAGTTTTCCCTCCTACCCCTCCTTGGAGACATCAGTAGGCTTCCAATCTGTGCACTTTTCTTCAGACATAAGACATTACACCCAGGAAAAATACCTCCTGATATTGAGGAACAAAAAGCTGCTGAAACTAGAAAACCTGACTCTTGATCAGCAATGCCTTTGGAGAAAAATCTTGACCAAAAGGGGGAAATGTAAAAAAAAATAATGAACAGAAACCTCAGTTAAAATAGTCAGGGTGGGGCTTCCCTGGTGGCACAGTGGTTGAGAGTCCACCTGTCAATGCAGGGGACACGGGTTCGTGCCCCAGTCCAGGAGGATCCCACATGCTGCAGAGCGGCTGGACCCATGAGCCATGACCGTTGAGCCTGCACGTCTGGAGCCTGTGCTCCACAATGGGAGAGGTCACAACAGTGAGAGACCCGCATACCACACACACACAAAAAGTCAGGGGGCCAGAAGGAGAAGCTTTCATGTCCTATGGCAATAGCAGAGCCCAATGGGAAAGACTTCCTCTTCTTTTCTGGTAAGAACACAGCATTAAGAAACTGTCACAACTCAGCCAATGAAAAGTCACTATACTTTGAATTCTCAATTCCTCCAATGGACACTTTGTTGACTATAGTATTCCCAAATTTCTTTTCATCTCTTCAGAACAGTTCTGTCCTTGTTGTGGGGAGACTTGCACATGTCTTGCCATAGTTACAGACCCTGAATTGCAATTCTTTTTGATCCTGAATAAACTTATTTTTACTGGAGAAATCACTAGATTTCAGTTTGTTTTAGGGCAAAAGATGCATGTCAATCAAATACATAAATTACAAAGCAATTGAGAAAATATGAACCCTGAGTGGATGTGTGATAAAATTAAGCAATTATTATTACATAATTAAAGGGTGATACTTGTATTGTGACTATGATTTATTTTTAAAAGTGTCCCAATCTTTCAGAGACACCTTCTGAAATATTGACAGTTGAAATGATAAGATGCCTGGTATTTGTTCTCCACAGTGGCTGTATCAACTTACATACCAACCAACAGTGCATGAGGGTTCCCTTTCCTCCACACACTCTCCAGCATTTATTGTTTGTAGATGTTGTGATGATGGCCATTTGGACCACTGTGAGGTGATACTTCATTGTAGTTTTGATTTGCATTTCTCTAATAATTAGTGATGTTGAGCATCTTTTCATGTGTTTGTTGCCCTTCTGCATGTCTTTTTGGAGAAATGTCTATTTAGTCCCTCTTCCCATTTTTTGATTTTTTTTTTGATATTGAGTTACATGAACTGTTTGTATATTTTGGAGATTAATCCTCCGCCAGTTGCTTCATTTATAAATATTTTCTCCCATTCTAAGAACTGTCTTTTCATCTTCTTTATGGTTTCCTTTGCTGTGCAAAAGGTTTTAAGTTTAATTAGGTCTCATTTGTTTAATTTTTGTTTCTTTTCTCATTACTCTAGGAGATGGGTAAAAAAGATCTTGCTGTGATTTATGTCAAAGAGTGTTCTTCCTATGTTTTCTTCTAAGAGTTTTACAGTGTCTGACCATATATTTAGGTCTTTAGTCCATTTTGAGTTTATTTTTGTGTCTGGTGTTAGGGAGTGTTCTAATTTCAGTTATTTACATGTAGCTGTCCCGTTTTCCCAGCACCATTTATTGAAGAGGCTGTCTTTGCTCCATTGTATATTCTGGTCTCCTTTGTAATAGATTAGGTGACCATAGGTGCGAGGGTTTATCTCTGGGCTTTCTATCCTGTTCCATTGATCTATATTTCTGTTTTGGGGCCAGTACCATACTGTCTTGATAACTGTAGCCCTGTATTATAGGCTAAAGTCAGGGAGCCTGATTCCTGCAGCTCCGTTTTTTGTTTTTTGTTTTTTTTGTTTTTTTTGTCTTTTCAAGATTGCTTTTGTTATTCGAGGTCTTTTGTGTTCCCAAACAAATTGTAAATTTTTTTGTTCTAGTTCTGTGAAAAATGCCATTGGTAATTTGATAGGGATTGCATTGAATCTGTAGATTGCTTTGGGTAGTCAATTCATTTTCACAATATTGACTTTTCCAATCCAGGAACATGGTATATCTCTCCATCTGTTTCTGTCATCTTTGATTTCTTTCATCAGTATCCTACAGTTTTCTGCATACAGGTCTTTTGTCTCCTTAGCTAGGTTTATTCCTAGGTATTTCTTCTTTTTGATGCAATAGGAAATGGAACTGTTTCCTTAATTTCTCTTTCTGATCTTTCACTTTTAGTGTATAGGAATTCAAGAGATTTATGTGTATTAATGTTTTATCCTGTGACTTTATTAAATTCACTGGTTAGCTCTAGTAGTTTTCTGATGTCATCTTTAGGATTTTCTATGTATAGTATCACTTCATCAGCAAACAGTGACAGTTTTACTTCTTCTTTGCCAGTTTAGATTCCTTTTATTTATTTTTTCTTCTATGGTTCCTTAAAAAGCTAAATATAGAACCGTCATGTGACCCAGCAATACCACTACTGGGCATATACCCTGAGAAAACCATTATTCAAAATGACACATGCACCACAATGTTCATTGCAGCACTATTTACAATAGCCAGGGCATGGAAACAGAGGAATGGATAAAGAAGATGTGGTACATATATACAATGGAATATTACTCAACCATAAAATGGAACGAAATTGGGTCATTTGTAGAGACATGGATGGACCTAGAGACTGTCATACAAAGTGAAGTAAGTCAGAAAGAGAAAAGCAAATATTGTATATTAGCACATATATGTGGAATCTGAAAAAAATTGTTATAGACAATCTTATTTACAAAGCAGAAATAGAGACAAAGACGTAGAGAACAAACGTATTGACAACAAGGGGGAAAGGGAGGGGTGGGATGAATTGGAAGATTGGGATTGTCATATATACATTCTTGATACTATGTATAAAATAAATAACTGACGAGAACCTACTGTGTAGCACAGGGAACTCTACTCAGTACTCTGTGGTGACCTGAATGTGAAGGAAATACACAAAAGAGGAAATCTATGTATACATATAGCTGATTCACTTTGCTGTACAGTAGAAACTAACACAATATTGTAAAGCAACTGTACTCCAATAAAATTTTTTTTAAATGATGCCTGGTATTTGCTTATAAATAATGGGTATGGCAGGAATGATTAGGGATAGAACTGAAACAAGGTTTTTTATGAGATGTTGATACTTGAAGCTGGAATGTGGATATATAAGCACTCATAACACCAGTCTCTACTTTTATATATGTTGGAAAATTTTCTGTAGCAGGAAGATTTTCCTCTCTGTTAAAAATTGCCTCTGATATTTATTTTCTTTCTTTTTTTTTTTTTTGAATTTTGGAATGATACATTACCTATTTGTTGGGCTTCCCTGGTGGCGCAGTGGTTGAGAATCTGCCTGCTGATGCAGGGGACGTGGGTTTGTGCCCTGGTCGGGGAAGATCCCACATGCCGTGGAGCAGCTGGACCCGTGAGCCACGGCCACTGAGCCTGTGCATCTGGAGCCTGTGCTCCGCAAAGGGAGAGACCACAACAGTGAGAGGCCCACATACCACAAAAATAAATAAATAAATAAAAATATTAAAATGATTTATTTTACTGCAGTTTTACTGAGATATAATTGACATATAATATTGTCTAAGTTTAGGGTGACAAAACATAATGATTTTATATATGTATTTGTTACAAATTGATTACCAGAATAAGTTTAGCTAATATCCATCTGGCAAGATAAAGCACAATGTTAGATAGATTCTTTTCTCTGGTTCTGCCAATTTATATGTGTTCAGCAGATATCCTGAATAAGATTAGTATACCCTTATGAAGCTTCATGCTCATGTTATATGTTAGATATATGTGAGATTCCCAGGTAATTAAAGATCATCATGCAGACTCACTGATGCGCCATTTGTACCTCTTAAACTCCCTCACATATTTGACTCATTCCCCTGTTCTGCTCCCATCTGGCTACCACAAGATTCTTCCCTGTAACTGTGAGTGTTTCTGTATTATTTTGTTTGTTCATTTGTTTTTTTTCTTTAGATTCCACATATGAGTGAAATCACATTGTAGTTTTCCTTTTTTTTTATTACCTGACATTTCACTGAGCATAATACCTTCTAGCTCCATCCATGTCGTTGCACATGGCAAGATTCGATTTCTTTTTTTGGCTGTGTAATATTCCATTTTTAATCCATTCATCTATTGATGGATAGTTATGTTTCTATTGTTTAACATCTTTATTGGAGTATAATTGTTTTACAATGGTGTGTTAGTTTCTGCTGTATAAAAATGTGAATCAGCTCTATGTATACATATATCCCCATATCCCCTCCCTCCTGTGTCTCCCTCCCACCTCACCCATCTCAACCTTCTAAGTGGTCACAAAGCACTGAGCTCATCTTCCTGTGCTATGCAGCTGCTTCTCACTAGCTATCTATTTTGTATTTGGTAGTGTATATATGTCAATGCTACTCCCTCACTTCATCCCAGCTTACACTTCCCCCTCCCCATATCCTCAAGTCCATTCTCTACATCTGTGTCTTTTTTCCTGTCCTGCCCTAGGTTCATCAGAAGCATTTTTGTTTTTCTTAGATTCCATAAATCTGTGTTAGCATACGGTATTTGTTTTTCTCTTTCTGACTTACTTCAGTCTGTATGACAGACTCTATGTTCATCCACCTCACTACAAATAACTCAATTTTGTTTATTTTTATGGCTGAGTAATATTCCATTGCATATATGTATAACATCTTCTTTATCCATTCATATCTTGGTGGACATTTAGGTTGCTTCCATGTTCTGACTATTGTAAACAGAGCTGCAATGAACACTGTGGTATATAACACTTTTTGAATTATGGTTTTCTCAGGGTATATGCCCAGTAGTGGGATTGCTGGGTCATATGGTAGCTCTAGGTTAATTTTTTAAGGAACCTCCAAACTGTTCTCCAAAGTGGCTGTATCATTTTACATTCCCACCAACAGTGCAAGAGGGTTCCCTTTTCCCACACCCCTACAGCATTTATTGTTTGTAAATTTTTTGATGATGGCCATTCTGACCAGTGTGAGGTGATACCTCATTGTAGCTTTGATGTGCATTTCTTTAATGATTAGTGATGTTGAGCATCCTTTCAAGTGTTTACTGGCAATCTGTATATCTTCTTTGGAGAAAAGTCTATTTAGGTCTTCTGCCCATTTTTTGATTGGGTTGTTTGTTTCTTTGATATTGAGGTGCATGAGCTGCTTGTATATTTTGGAGATTAATCCTTTGTCAGTTGCTTCGTTTGCAAATATTTTCTTCAGTTTTGACGGTTGTCTTTTCATCTTGTTTCTCGTTTCCTTTGCTGTGCAAAAGCTTTTAAGTTTTATTAGCTCCCATTTGTTTATTTTTGTTTTTATTTCCATTTCTCTAGGAGGTGGGTCAAAAATGATCTTGCTTTGATTTATGTCATAGAGTGTACTGCCTATGTTTTCCTCTAAGAGTTTTATAGTCTCTGGCTGTACATTTAGGTCGTTAATCCATTTTGAGTTAATTTTTGTATACAGTATTAAGGAGAGTTCTAATTTCATTCTTTAACATATAGTGGTCCAGTTTTCCCAGCACCACTTACTGAAGAGGTTGTCTTTTCTCCACTGTATCTTCTTCCATCTTTTATAAAAATAAGTAGATAATTTGTGTCTGGGTTTATCCCTGAGCTTTCTATCCTGTTCCATTGATCTATATTTCTGTTTTTGTGCCAGTACCATACTGTCTTGATTACTGTAGCTTTGTAGTATAGTTTGAAGTCAGCAAGCCTGATTCCTCCAGCTCTGCTTTTCTTTCTCAAGATTGCTTTGTCTATACAGGGCCTTTTGTGTTTCTATAAAAATTGTGAAATTTTTTGTTCTAGTTCTGTGACAAGGGCCATTTGCAGTTTGATAGGGATTACACTGATTCTGTAGATTGCTTTGGGTAGTATAGTCATTTTCACAATGTTGATTCTTCCAATCCAAGAACATGGTATATCTCACCATCTGTTTGTATCATCTTTAAGTTCTATCAGTGTCTTATAGTTTTCTGCATACTTATCTATTGGCTCCTTAGGTAGGTTTATTCTGAGATAATTTATTCTTTTTTTTGCAATGATAAATGGGAGTGATTCCTTAGTTTCTCTTTCAGGTTTTTCATCATTAGTGTATAGGAATGCAAGAGATTTCTGTGCATTAATTTTGTATCCTGCTCCTTTACTATATTCATTGATTAGCTCTAGCAGTTTTCTTGTAGCAGCTTTAGGATTTTCTATTTATAGTATCATGTCATCTGCAAATAGTGACAGTTTTATTTCTTCTTTTCCAATTTGGATTTCTTTTCTTTCTTTTTCTACTCTGATTGCTGTGGCTAAAACTTCCAAACTATGTTGAATAATAATGGTTGGAGTGGGCAACCTTTTGTTGTTCCTGATTTTAGAGGAAATGGTTTCAGTTTTTCAACATAGAGGACAATATTGGCTGTGGGTTTGTCTTACATGGCCTTTATTATGTTGAGGTCGGTTCTGTCTATGCTTACTTTCTGGAGAGTTTTCATCATCAATGGATGTTGAATTGTGTCAGAAGCTTTTTCTGCATCTATTGAGATTATCATATGTTTTTTATCATCTTGGTTAAAATGGTGTATCACATTAATTGTTCTGTGTATATTGAAGAATCCTTGCATTACTGGGATAAACCCCACTTGATCATGGTGTATGATCCTTTTAATGTGCTGTTGGATTCTGTTTGCTAGTATTTTGTTGAGGATTTTTGCATCTATGTTCATCAGTGATATTGGCCTGTTGATTTCTTTTTTGTAACATATTTGTCTGGTTTTGGTATCACAGTGATTGTGGCCTCGTAGAATGAGTTTGGGAGTGTTCCTCCCTCTGCTATATTTTGGAAGAGTTTGAGAAGGATAGGTGTTAACTATTCTCTAAATGCATGATAGAATTTGCCTGTGAAACCATCTGGTCCTGGGCTTTTGTTTGTTGGAAGATTTTTAATCACAGTATCAATTTCAGTGCTTGTGAGTGTTCTGTTTATATTTTCTATGTCTTCCTGGTTCATCTAGAAGGCTGTGCTGTTGTAACAATTTGTCCATTGCTTTCATGTTGACCAGTTTACTAGCATATATTTGCTTGGAGGAAATCTCATGATTCTTTTTATTCCAGCAGTATCAGTTGTTACTTCTCCTTTTTCATTTCTAATTCTATTTACCTGAGTCTTCTCCCTTTACTTCTTGATGAGTCTGGCTAATGGTTTATAAGTTCTGTTTAACTTTTCAAAGAACCAGATTTTACTTTTATTGATCTTTGCTATTGTTTCCTTCACTTCTTTTTCATTTATTTGTGATCTGATATATATGATATCTTTCCTTCAGCTAATATAGCATTTTTGTTATTGTTGTTGTTCTTCTTTCTCTAATTGCTTTAGGTGTAAATTTAGGTAGTTTATTTGAGATTTTTCTTGTTTCTTGAGGTAGGATTGTATTACTATAATCTTCCCTCTTAGAACTGCTTTTGCTGCATCCTATAGGTATTAGTTCATCTTGTTTTCATTGTCATTTGTTTCTAGGTATTTTTTTATTTCTTCTTTCATTTCTTCAGTGATCTCTTGGTTATTTAGTAGTGTATTGTTTAGCCTCAACCAGTTTGTATTTTTTTACAGTTTTTTTCAGGTAATTGATATCTCGTCTCATAGCATTGTGGTCAGAAATATACTTGATATGATTTCAGTTTTCTTAAATTTACCAAGGCTTGATTTGTGACCCAAGATAATCTATCCTGTATAATGTTCCATGAGCACTTTGGAAGAAAGTATATTCTGTCGTATTTTGTTGGAACGTCCTATAAATATCAATTAAGTCCATCTTGTTTAATGTATCATTTAAAGCTTGTGTTTCCTAATTTATTTTCATTTAGGATGATCTGTCCAGTGGTGAAAGTGGGGAGTTATAGCCCCCTACTATTATTGTGTTACTGTAATTTTCCCTTTTTATGGCTGTTAGCATTTGCCTAATGTATTGAGGTCTTCCTATGTTTGGTGCATAAATATTTATAATTGTTATATCTTCTTCTTGTATTCATCCCTTGATCATTATGTAGTCTCCTTCTTTGTCTCTTCTAATAGTCTTTAATTTTAAGGCTATTTTGTCTGACATGAGAATTGCTACTCCAGCTTTCTTTTGATTTCCATTTGCATGGAATATCATTTTTCATCCCCTCACTTTCAGTCTATATGTGTCCCTACATCTGAAGTGGGTCTCTTTTAGACAGCATATATATGGGCCTTGTTTTTGTATCCATTCAGCCAGTCTATGTTTTTTGGTTAGAGCATTTAATCCATTTACATTTAAGATAATTATTGTTATGTATGTTCCAATTACCATTTTCTTAATTGTTTTGGATTTGTTTTTGTAGGTCTTTTCCTTCTCTTGTTTTTCCTGCCTAGAGAAGGTCCTTTCACATTTGTTGTAAAGTTGGTTTGGTGATGCTGAATTCTCTTAACTTTTGCTTGTCTATAAAGATTTTAATTTCTCCCTCGAATCTGAATGAGATCCTTGCTGGGTGGAGTAATATTTGTTGCAGGTTTTTCCCTTTCATCACTTTAAATATGTCCTGCCACTCCTTTCTGTCTTGCAGAGTTTCTGCTGAAAGATCAGCTGTTAACCTTATGGGGATTCCCTTGTTTGTTATTTGTTCCTTTTCCCTTGCTGCTTTTAATATTTTTTCTTTGTTTTTAATTTTTGATCATTTGATTAATATGTGTCTTGTCTTGTTTCTCCTTGTATTTTTCCTGTATGGGACTCTCTGAACATCTTGGACCTTATTGACTATTTCCTTTCCCATGTTAGGGAAGTTTTCAACTATAATCTCTTCAAATATTTTCTCAGTCCCTTTCTTTTTCTCTTCTTCTTCTGGGACCCCTATAATTCAAATGTTGGTCCATTTAATGTTGCCCCAGATGTTTCTGAGATTGTCCTCGATTCTTTTCATTCATTTTTCTTTATTCTGCTCTGAGTTAGTTATTTCCACTATTTTATCTTCCAAGTCACATCCATTCTTCTGCCTCAGTTATTCTGCTATTGATTCTTTCTAGAGAATTTTTAATTTCATTTATTGTGTTGTTTGTCATTGTTTATTTGCTGTTTAGTTCTCCTAGGTCCTTATTAAACATTTCTTGTATTTCCTCCATTCTATTTCCAAGATTTTGGGTCATCTTTACTATCATTACTCTGAATTATTTTTCCAGTAGACTGCCTATTTCCTCTTCATTTGTTTGGTCTGGTGGGTTTTTACCTTGCTCTTTCATCTGTTGCATATTTCTATGTCTTCTCATTTTGTTTAATTTACTGTATTTGGGGTCTCCTTTTCTCAGGCTGCAGGTTCATAGTTTCCATTGTTTATGGTGTCTGTCCCCAGTGGGTAAGTTTGGTTCAGTGAGTTGTGTAAGCTTCCTGCTGGTGGGGACTTGTGCCTGTGTTCTCGTGGGTGGGGCTAATTCTTGTCTTCTGGTGTGCAGGGCCACATCAAATGGTGTGCTTTCGGGTGTCTGTGAACTTAGTATGATTTTAGGCAGCCTGTCTGCTAATGGGTAGAGTTGTGTTCCTGTCTTGCTAGTTGTTTGTCATGGGGCATCCTGCACTGGAATTTGCTGGCCATTGGGTGGAGCTGTGTTTTTGCACTGAGACAGAGATCTCTGGGAGAGCTCTTGCTGTTTGATATTACATGGTATGGGAGGTCTCTTGTGTCCAATGTCCTGAGCTCAGATCTCCCGCTTCAGAGTCTCAGGCCTGACACCAGGCTGGAGCACCAAGACCCTGTCAGCCACATGTTTCAGAAGAAAAGGGAGAAAGAGAGAAGGAAATTTTTTTTTAATAATAAATATATGTATTAAAATAAAATATATTTAAAAATAATAGTAATGAGAAGAGAGAAACCAAACTAATAAACAAATCCACCAATTATAACATGTGTTATAAACTAGACAGAGATAAACATAAAAATCCAAAACAAATCAGTTGCAGACAGCAAACCCCAAGCCTACAGTTGCTCCCAAAGTCCACCACCTCAATTTTGGGAACATTTGTTGTCTATTCAGTTATTCCATAGATGCAGGGTACATCAAGTTGATCATGGGGATTTAATTCACTGCTCCTGAAGCTTCACAGAGAAATTTCCCTTTCTCTTCTTTGTTTGCACAGCTCCTCGGGTTCAGCTTTGGTTTAGGCCCCACTTCTGTGTGTACGTCACCCTCAGGCCTTTGTTCCCCGCCCAGACAGGAGAGGGTTAAAGCAAGGACTGATTAGGGGACTCTGTTTCCCTCAGTTGGGGGGAGGGAGGGGTATGGTAGTCATAATTGGAATGAGTGTGGAGCCTGCTGTGGCAGTGGCCCACCTGATGTTGCAGCAGCCTGAGGCACACCATGTGTCCTTCCAGAGAAGTTGTCCCTGGATCACAGGACCCTGGCAGCGGCGGGCTGTGCAGATTCCCCAGGGGTGGTGGGTAGTAACTTGCACTTGCACACAGGAGTTTTGGTGACAGTGACAGCAGCCTTAGCATTTAATGTCTTTCTCTGGGGTCTGAGCTGATAGCTATGGCTCACGCCTTTCTGTTGAGTTGGTTTAGGTGGTGGTCTTCCTTCTGTGCGCAGACAGGGAAGGAATCCCTCCCCCCTTCACTCACCCCAATACAATGGTCTCTCTCCTCTTAGGCAGGTCTAGAGATTTTACTGGACTCCCTCCTGGCCAACTGTGGCTCACTATCTCCCTTCAGGCTGTGTTCACACAGCCAACCTCAGTCCTCTCCCTGGGATGACATCCGATGTCTGAGCCTCAGCTCCCAGCTGCCACCTGCCCCAGTGGGTGAGCAGACAATCCCCTCAGGCTAGGAGTGCTTGTCAACACCAGTCCTCTGTGTAGGAATCTCTCTGCTTTGCCCTCTTCACCCCTGTTGCTGTGCTGTCCTCCAGGCTCTAAATCTTTCCCCTCCACCCCCCGACTCCCATCTCTGCCAGTGAAGGGTCTTCCTAGCATGTGGAAACTTTTCTTCTTTCACAGCTCCCTCCCAGAGGTACAAGTCTCATCCCTATTCTTTTGTCTCTGTTTTTTCTTTTTTCTTTTGCCCTACCCAGGTACATGAGGAGTTTCTTGCCTTTTGGGAAGTCTGAGGTCTTCTGCCAGTGTTCAGTAGGTGTTCTGTAGGAGTTGTTCCACCTGTAGATGTACTTTTGATGTGTTTGTGGGGAGGAAGGTGATCTCCATGTCTTACTCCTCCTCCATCTTGATGGTTCCCCCCCCAGTTTATGTTTTTGAACTACTGTTTTGTTTTCATTGGATAAATACCCAGATGGGAATTGGTGGATTGTATGATAATTCTATTATTAATTTTCTGAGGAACCTCCAATCTGTTTTCAAAAGTGGCTGCAAAAATTCACATTACCATCAACAGTGTACTAGGGTTCCCCCGTCTCCACTTCCTGGCCAACACTTGTTTTTGTTGTCTTTTTTATTTACCCTTTCTGACAGGTGTGAGGTGTTATCTCATTGTGGATTTTATTAACATTTCCCTGATGATTAGTGCTCTGGATCATCTTTACATGTGTCCATTAGCCATCTACATGTCTTCCTTAGTAAAATGTCTATTCAGTTTCTCTACCCATTTTTAATCTCATAGATTGTTTTATAGATATTGAGTTGTATGAGTTGTTTTTATATATTTGGTTATTAACCCTTTATCAGATATATCATTCGCAAGTATTTTCTCCTGTTCAGTAGGCTGCTTTTTCATTTTGTTGATGGTTTCCTTCAGTGTGGAAAACTTTTTAGTTTGATGTTTATTACTTAGTTCCATTTATTTATTTTTTGTTTTGTCCCTTGCCTGTGGAGACAGATTAAAAACAACACAGAAAAGAAAAGAAAAGAAAAACTGCAAAGACCAATGTAAAGAACATCTCCCTATGTTTTATTCTAGGAGTTTATGTTTCAGATCTTAAATTTAAGTCTTTAATCCATTTTGAGTTTATTTTTATATATGGTTTAAATGGTCCAGATTGATTGTTTTGCATGTAGCTGTCCAGATTTACCAACACTATTTATTAAAATACTGTCTTTATCTCAGCATATATTCCTGGTTCCTTTGTATAAATTACTTGACCTTATAAGGTCACATCTATTTGTAGCCTTTCAATTCTGTTCCATTGATCTATGAGTTTGTTTTTGTGCCAGTACCATGCAGATTTTATTGCTATAGCTTAGTAGTATAGTTTTAAATCAGCAAGCATAATTACTCCAGCTTTTTTCTTCTTTATTAAGATTTCTTTGGCCATTTGGGGATCCTTGTAGTTCCATTCAAATTGTAAAGTTATTTGTTCCAGTTCTGGGAAAAACGTCACTATTATTTTGATAGCGATTTCACTGTACCTGAAGATTGCTTAGGATAGTATGGAAAATTTAACAATATTAAGTCTTCCAATCCATGAACACAGTGTATCTTTCTATCTTTTTGTGTTGTCTTTAATTTCTTTTATCAACATTATAGTGTTTGGAGTACAGGTCTTTCACCTCCTTGGTTAAATTTATTCCTAGCTACTTTATTCTTTTTGATGCAATTGTAAATGGGATTGTTTTATTAATATCTCTTCTCCTAGAACATTTTAGTGTGTATAAATGCAACAAATTTCTGTATATGTCTTTGTATCCTGCAACTTCACTGAGTTCATTCATTAGATCTAATATTTTTTTTGTGGAGTCTTTAAGGTTTTGTATATATAGTATCATGTCATATGCAAACAGTGAGAGTTTCACTTCTTTCTTTCTAATTAGCACGACTTTTTTCTTTTTTTCTTGTTGGCTGTGGCTAGCACTTCCATTACTATGTTGAATAAAAGTGGTGAGATTAGGCATCCTTGTCTTTTTCCTGATCTTAGAAAAAATGATTTCCACTCTTCATTGTTTAAAATGCAGTTACCTATGAGTTTGTCATATATGGCCTTTAATTTGAAAGTTTTCATCATAAATGGATGTTGAATTTTTTAAATTATTTTTCTGAATCTTTTGAGGAGATATATATTGTTTATCCATTGTTCTTTTTTTTTTCTTTGTGGTACGTGGGCCTCTCAATGTTGTGGCCCCTCCCGTTGTGGAGCACAGGCTCCAGACGTACAGGCTCAGTGACCATAGCTCACGGGCTCAGCCGTTCCGAGGCATGTGGGATCCCCCTAGACCAGGGCATGAACCCGCGTACCCTGCAGTGGCAGGTGGACTCTCAACCACTGTGCCACCAGGGAAGTCCCGGTTCTTTTATAATGTGCTATGGCACGTTGATTGATTTGCAGATATTGAATCATATTGGCATCACTAGAATATACCTCACTTGATCATGGAGAGACTATTTTTTTACAACTTTATTGGAGTATAATGGTGTGTTAGTTTCTGCTTTATAACAAAGTGAATCAGTTATACATACACATATGTTCCCATATCTCTTCCCTCTTGTGTGTCCCTCCCTCCAACCCTCCCCATCCCATCCCTCCAGGTGATCACAAAGCACTGAGCTGATCTCCCTGTGCTATGCAGCTGCTTTCCACTAGCTACCTACCTTACGTTTGGTCGTGTATATATGTCCATGCACCTCTCTCACTTTGTGACAGATTACCTTTCCCCCTCCCCATATCTTCAAGTCCATGGTCTAGTACGTCTGTGTCTATATTCCTGTCTTACCGCTAGGTACAACATGACATTTTTCCCTTAAATTCCATATATATGTGTTAGCATATGGTATTTGTCTTTCTCTTTCTGAATTACTTCGCTCTGTATGACAGACTGTAGTTCTATCCACCTCATTACAAATAGCTCAATTTCGTTTATTTTTATGGCTAATATGCCATTGTATATATGTGCCACATCTTCTTTATTGATTTATCTGATGCTGGACACTTAGGTTGTTTCCATCTCAGGGCTATTGTAAATAGAGCTGCAATAAACATTTTGGTACATGACTCTTTTTGAATTATGGTTTTCTCAGGAGATATGTCCAGTAGTGGGATTGCTGGGTCATATGGTAGTTATATTGGGAGATTTTTAAGGAACCTCCACACAGTTCTCCATAGTTGCTGTACCAATTCACATTCCCACCAGCAGTGCAAGAGTGTTCCCTTTTCTCCACACCCTCTCCAGCATTTATTGTTTCTAGATTTTTTGAGGATGGCCATTCTGATTGGTGTGAGATGATATCTCATTATAGTTTTGATTTGCATTTATCTAATGATTAATGATATTGAGCATTCTTTCATGTGTTTGTTGACAGTCTGTATATCTTCTTTGGAGAAATGTCTATTTAGGTCTTCTGCCCATTTTTGGATTGGGTTGTTTGTTTTTTTGTTATTGAGCTGCATGGGCTGCTTATAAATTTTGGAGATAAATCCTTTGTCAGTTATTTCAATAGAAAATATTTTCTGCCATTCTGAGGGTTGTCTTTTGGTCTTGTTTATGGTTTCCTTTGCTGTGCAAAAGCTTTGAAGTTTCATTAGGTCCCATTACTATTTTTTTGCTTTTATTTCCATTTCTCTAGGAGGTGGGTCAAAAAGGATCTTGCTGTGATTTATGTCATAGAGTGCTCTGCCTATGTTTTCCTCTAAGAGTTTGATAATTTCTGGTCTTACATTTAGGTCTTTAATTCATTTTGAGCTTATTTTTGTGTATGGTGATAGGGATTGATATAATCTCATACTTTTACATGTACCTGTCCAGTTATCCCAGCACCACTTATTGAAGAGGCTATCTTTTCTCCACTGTACACTCCTGCCTCCTTTATCAAAGATAAGGTGACCATATGTGCATGGGTTTATCTCTGGGCCTTCTATCCTATTCCATTGATATACCTTTCTGTTTCTGAGCCAGTACCATACTGACTTGATTAATGCAGCTTTGTAGTATAGTCTGATGTCAGGGAGCCTGATTCCTCCAGCTCCATTTTTCGTTCTCAGGATTGCTTTGGCTATGCGGGGTCTTTTGTGTTTCCATACAAATTGTGAATTTTTTTGTTCTAGTTCTCTGAAAAATGTCAGTGGTAGTTTGATAGGGATTGCATTGAATCTGTAGATTGCTTTGGGTAGTAAAGTCATTTTCACAATGTTTATTCTTCCAATCCAAGAACATGGTATATCTCTCCATCTATTTGTATCATCTTTAATTTATTTCATCAGTCTCTTATAATTTTCTACATACAGGTCTTTTGTCTCCTTAAGTAGGTTTATTCCTAGATATTTTATTCTTTTTGTTTCAATGGTAAATGGGAGTGTTCTCTTGATTTCATTTTCAGATTTTTCATCATTAGTGTATAGGAATGCCAGAGATTTCTGTGCATTAATTTTGTATCCTTCTACTTCAGCAAATTCATTGATTAGCTCTAGTAGTTCTCTGGTAGCATCTTTAGGATTCTCTATGTATAGTATCATATTATCTGCAAACAGTGACAGCTTTACTTCTTCTTTTCCGATTTGGATTACTTTTATTTCCTTTTCTTCTCTGATTGCTGTGGCTAAAACTTCCAAAACTATGTTGAATAAGAGTGGTGAGAGTGGGCAACCTTGTCTTGCTCCTCACCTTAGTGGAAATGCTTTCAGTTTTTCACCATTGAGGACAATGTTGGCTGTGGGTTTGTTATATATGGCTTTTATTATGTTGAGGAAAGTTCCCTCTATGCATACTTTCTGCAGGGTCTTTATCATAAATGGGTGTTGCATTTTGTCAAAAGCTTTCTTTGTGTCTATTGAGATGAGCATATGGTTTTTCTCCTTCAATTTGTTAATATGGTGCATCACGTTGTTTGATTTGCGTATATTGAAGAATCCTTGCATTCTTAGAATAAACCCCACTTGATCATGGTGTATGATTCTTTTAATGTGCTGTTGGATTCTGTTTGCTAATGTTTTGTTGAGGAATTTTCCATCTATTTTCATCAGTGATATTGGCCTGTAGTTTTCTTTCTTTGTGACATTTTTTTCTGGTTTTAGTATCAGCATGATGGTGGCCTTGTAGAATGAGTTTGGGCATGTTCCTCCCTCTGCTATATTTTGGAAGAATTTGAGAAGGATAGGTGTTAGCTCTTCCGTAAATGTTTGATAAAATTAGCCTGTGAAGCCATCTGGTCCTGGGCTTTGTTTTTTGGAAGATTTTTAATCACAGTTTCAATTTCAGTGCTTGTGATTGGTCTGTTCATATTTTCTATTTCTTTCTGATTCAGTATTGACAGGTTGTGCATTTCTAAGAATTTGTCCATTTCTTCCAGGTTGTCCATTTTATTGGCATAGTGTTGCTTGTAGTAATCTCTCATGATCTTTTGTATTTCTGCAGTGTCACTCGTTACTTCTCCTTTTTCATTTCTAATTTTATTGGTTTGAGATTGCTCCTTTTTTCTTGATGTGTCTGGCAAATGCCTTATGAATATTGTTTATCTTCTCAAAGATCCAGATTTTAGTTTTATTGATCTTTGCTATCACTTCCTTCATTTCTTTTTCATTTATTTCTGATCTGATATTTATGGTTTCTTTCCTTCTGCTAACTGTGTGATTTTTTTGCTCTTCTTTCTCTACTTGCTTTAGGTGCAAGGTTAGATTGTTTATTCGAGAGATTTCCTATTTCTTAAGGTAGGAATGTATTGCTATAAACTTCCCTCTTAGAACTGCTTTTGCTGCAACCCATAGGTTTTGGGTCGTCGTGTGTCCATTGTCATTTGCTTCTAGGTACTCTTTTATTTCCTTTTTGATTGCTTCAGTGATCACTTCATTATTATGTTTTGTATTGTTTAGCTTCCATGTGTCTGTATTTTTCACAGATCTTTTCCTGTAATTGATATCTAGTCTCATAGTGCTGTGGTCGGAAAAGATACTTGATACAATTTCCATTTTCTTAAATTTACCAAGGCTTGATTTGTGACCCAAGATATGAACTACCCTGGAGAATGTTCTATGAACACTTCAGAAAAATGTGTATGCTGTTGTTTTTGGATGGAATATCCTATAAATATCAATTAAGCCCATCTTGTTTATTGTATCATTTAAAGCTTGTGTTTCCTTATTTATTTTCATTTTGGATGATCTGTCCATTGGTGAAAGTGGGGTGTTAAACTCCCCTACTATGAATGTATTACTGTTGATTTCCCCTTTTATGGCTGTTAGTATTTGCCTTATGTATTGAGGTGCTCCTATGTTGGGTGCATAAATATTTATAATTGTTATATCTTCTTCTTGGATCGATCCCTTGATCATTATGTAGTGTCCTTCTTTGTCTCTTCTAATAGTCTTTATTTTCAATCTATTTTCTCTGATATGAGAATTGCTACTCCAGCTTTCTTTTGGTTTCCATTTGCATGGAATATCTTTTTCCATCCCTTTACTTTCAGTCTGTATGTTTCTCTAGGTCTGAGGTGAGACTCTTGTAGACAGCCTATATATGTGTCTTGATTTTGTATCCATTCAGCCAATCTGTGTCTTTTGGTGGGAGCATTTAGTCCATTTACATTTAAGGTAATTATCGATATGTATGTTCCTATTCCCATTTTCTTAACTGTTTTGTGTTCGTTATTGTAGGTCTTTTCCTTCTCTTGTGTTTCTTGTCTAGAGAAGTTCCTTTAGCATTTGTGGTAAAGCTGGTTTTGTGGTGTTGAACTCTCTCAGCTTTTGCTTACCTGTGAAGGTTTTAATTTCTCCATCAAATCTGAATGAGATCCTTGCTGGGTAATCTTGGTTGCAGGTTTTTCTCCTTCCTCACTTTAAATATGTCCTGCCAGCCCCTTCTGGCTTGCAGTGTTTCTGTGGAAATGTCAGCTGTTAAGCTTATGGGGATTCCCTTGTGTGTTATTTGTTGTTTTTCCCTTGCTGCTTTTAATATGTTTCCTTTGTATTTGTTTTTTTGACAGTTTGATTAAAATGTGTCTTGGCATATTTCTCCTTGGATTTATCCTGTGTGGGACTCTTCATACTTCCTGGACTTGATTAACTATTTCCTTTCCCATATTAGGGAAATTTTTAATTATAATCTGTTCAAATATTCTCTCAGTCCCTTTCTTTTTCTCTTCTTCTTCTGAAATCCCTATGCTTTGAATGTTGGTGCATTTAATATTGTCCCAGTGGTCTCTGAGACTGTCCTCAGTTCTTTTCATTCTGTTTTCTTTATTCTGCTCTGCAGTAGTTATTTCCACTATTTTATCTTCCAGGTCACTTATCCGTTCTTCTGCCTCAGTTATTCTGCTATTGATCCCATCTAGAGTGTTTTTAGTTTCATTTATTGTGTTGTTCATTGTTGTTTGTTTCATCTTTAGTTCTTCTGGGTCCTTGTTAAATGTTTCTTGCATTTTGTCTATTCTATTTCCAAGATTTTGGATCATCTTTACTGTCATTATTTTGAATTCTTTTTCAGGTAGACTGCCCATTTCCTCTTCATTTGTTAGGTCTGGTGGGTTTTTATGTTGCTCCTTCATCTGCTGTGCATTTTTCTGTCTTCTCATTTTGCTTTTCTTACTGTGTTTGGGGTCTCCTTTTTGAAGGCTGCTGGTTCATAGTTCCCGTTGGTTTTAGTGTCTGTCCCTAGTGACTGAGGTTGGTTCAGTGGGTTGTGTAGGCTTCCTGATGGAGGGGACTAGTGCCTGTGTTCTGGTTGATCAGCCTTGACTTTGTCTTTCTGGTGGGCCGGTCCAAGTCTGTTGGTGTGTCTTTGGGTGTCTGTGGACTTTTTATTTTAGGCAGCCTCTCTGCTAATGGGTGGGGTTCCTGTCTTCATAGTTGTTTGGTATAGGGTATCCAGCACTGTAGCTTGCTGGTCATTGAGTGAAGCTGTGTGCCTGTGTTGAGATGGAGATCTCTGGGAGATTTTCACCATTTGATATTATGTGGGAGGTCTCTTGTGAACCAGTGTTCTGAAGGTGGATCTCACACCTCAGAGGCACAGTATTTACTCCTGGCTGTAGCACCAACATCGTTTCATCCACATGGCTCAGAATAAAAGGGAGAAAAAGTGGAGAGAAAGAATTAGTAGAAGTAGAAAGAAAGAAAGAAAGGAGGGAGGGTGGGAGGAAGGAAGCAAGGAGGGAGGGAAGGAAGGAAAAAAAGAAAGAAAGATAAAAGGTAAAGTAAAATAAAATAATTAAAATAAAAAATAATTATTAAGGAAAAAAAACGGACAGATAGAAGCCTAGGACAAATGGTGCAAGCAAAACTATCCAGACAAAATCTCACACAGAAGCATACATATACACACTCACAAAAAGAGGAAAAGGGGAAAAAATCATAAATCTTGCTCTCAAAGTCCATCTCATCAATTTGGGATGATTCGTTGTCTATTCATGTATTCCACAGATACAGGGTACATCAAGTTGATTGTGGAGCTTTAATGCGCTGCTTCTGAGGCTGCTGGGAGAGATTTCCCTTTCTCTTTTTTGTTCTCACAGCTCCCAGGGTCTCAACTTTGGATTTGGCCCTGCTGTGCGTGTAGGTCGCCAGAGGGCGTCTGTTCTTAGCTCAGACAGGACGGGGTTAAAGGAGCAGCTGCTTCGGGGACTCTGGCTCACTCAGGCCGGGAGTAGGGAGGTTCCTGGAGTGCAGGGCGAGCCTGCGGCAGCAGAGGCTGGTGTGACGTTGCACCAGCCTGAGGCATGCCATGCGTTCTCCCAGGGAAGTTGTCCCTGGATCCCGGGATCCTGGCAATGGCGGGCTGCACAGGCTTCCCGGAAAGGGTGTGTGGATAGTGACCTCTGCTCACACACAGGCTTCTTGGTGGCAGCAGCAGCAGCCTTAGTGTCTCATGCTCGTCTCTGGGGTCTGCGCTTTTAGCTGCAGATCGCGCCCGTCTCTGGAGCTCCTTTAAGCAGCACTCTTAATCCCCTCTCCTCACGCACCAGGAAACAAAGAGGGAAGAAAAAGTCTCTTGCCTCTTTGGCAGGTCCAGACTTTTCCCGGACTCTCTCCCAGCTAGCCGTGGCACACTATCCCCCTGCAGGCTGGGTTCACATCACCAACCCCAGTCCTCTCCCTGCGCTCCAACCGAAGCCCGATCCTCAGCTCTCAGCCCCGCCTGCACTGGCGGGTAAACAGACAAGCCTCTCGGGCTGGTGATTGCCCATCGGTTGGCACCCATCCTCTGTGTGGGAATCTCTCTGCTTTGCTCTCCGCACCCCTGTTTCTGTGCTCTCCTCTGCAGCTCTGAATCTTCCCCCATCCGCCACCCATGGTCTCCACCCGCGAAGGGGCTTCCTAGTGTGTGGAAACCTTTCCTCCTTCACAGCTCCCTCCCAGTGGTGCAGGACCCGTCCCTATACTTTTGTCTCTGTTTATTCTTTTTTCTTTTGCCCTACCCAGATACGTGGGGCGTTTATTGCCTTTTGGGAGGTCTGAGGTCTTCTTCCAGCATTCAGTAGGTGTTCTGTAGGAGTTGTTCCACGTGTAGATGTATTTCTGGTCTATCTGTGGGGACGAAGGTGATCTCTGTGTCTTACTCTTCTGCCATCTTCCCCTCGTCCCTTTTCCATGGTGAGTTTTATTGTTTTAGTGTTACTGTTGAATAAATTTTTCTATTTTTTAAAGTATTTTTGCATCTATGTTCCTCAGCAATATTGGCATGTATTTTTTTGTGTGTGTTTGGTATCAAATAATGCTCGCCTAGTAGAATGAGTTTGGAAACATTTCTCTCTCTTCAATTTTTTGGAATTTTTTGAGAAGCATATGTATTAAGTATTTAAATGTTTGTTAAGAGCCATTCTGTCCTGGATTTTTATTTGTTGGAAGGTTTTTGATTACTGATTCTAGTTCATTCTAGTGTTCATGCTGAACAGATGTTCTATTTTTCCTTGATTCAGTCTTGGATAATTGTATTTTTCTAGGAATTTATCCATTTTTTTCTAGATTCCAATTTGTTAGCATATAATTGTTCATAGTAATCTCTTATGATCCTTTGTATCTCCTTGATGTCAGTTGTAATTTCTCCCATTTTGTTTCTGATTTTATTTGGGCCTTTTCTATTTTTTCCTTATAAGTGTGAGTTAAGATTTATCTTTTTTTTTATCTTTTCTAAGAACCATCTCTTAGTTTTATTGATCTTTTAAAATTGTCTTTATTCTTTATTTTATTTCCACTCTGATCTTTCTTTCCTTCCTTCTACTAACTTTGTGATTTTTTTGTTCTTTTTGCTGGTTCCTTTAGGTGTAAAGCTAGATTATTTATTTGACATTTTTTTATTTCTGTAGATAGGCCTTTATCCCTGTAAACTTCCCTCTTAGAACTGTTTTTGTTCTGTCCCATAGATTTTGGAACACTGTCTTCCCATTTTTACTTGCCTCAAGGTATATTTTGATTTTCTCTTTAATTTCTTTGTTAACCCATTGATTGTTTTGAAGTATGTTGTATATATACTATATAACATATATATATATGTTATATATTTTTCCAGATATATATATATAATTATTTTATTTTTAAAAAAATTATACAATTTTTAAAGGTTACTTTCCATATACAGTTATTACAAAATATTGGCTATATTCCCCGTGTTGCACAATACATCTTTGAGCCTATCTTATACCCAACAGTTTTTACCTCCCACTCTCCCACCCATATATTGCCCCTCCACCCCCTCCACACTGGTAACCACTAGTCTGTTCTCTATCTGTATGAGTCAGCTGTTTTGTTATATTCACTAGTTTGTTGTATTTTAAATTCATGATCTCTTAAGTTTAATCCCATTCTAAAAACACTACTCCTTTTACTCCCCATCAAAATTTTATGTTTTTGTGTCATATTATACATCCTTTTATTTTGTTTATGATTTAACTCATTATTTTAGGCATAAATAATTTTACTACTTTTGTTAACATTTACACTATCTTTATAAGAATTGATCCACTACCCTCACTATATGTTTGTTTTTACCAGTAAGATTTTTTTTCAAAATGTTCTTGTTTCTAATTATGGCCTTTTCCATTCCATTTAAAGATGTCCCTTTAATATTTCTTGTAAGGCTAATTTAGTGGATGAACTCCTTTAGCTTTTCTTGTATGGACAACTCTATCTCTCCTTCAATTCTGAATTATGACCTTGCCAGGTAGAGTATCTTTGGTCTTAAGTTGTTTTTGTTTTTGTTTTTGTTTTCTTTCAGCACTTTGAATATATCATGCCAGTCCCTTATAGCCTGTAAAGTTCCTGCTAAAATATCAGCACATATTCTTATAGAGGTCCCCTTGTTGAAAAACTAGTTGTTTTTCTCTTGCTGCTTTTAAACTTATCTTTAGGTTTTGACATTTAATTATAATGTGCCTTGGTGTGGACCTCTTTGGGATCAACTTGATTGGGATTCTGTGATTCCTGCACTTGGATGTCTGTTTCCTTCACCAGTTTAGGTAATTTTTCAGCCATCATTTCTTCAAATAGGTTTTCTGTAAATTTTTCTTTATTTTCTCCTTCTGTAACCCCTATAATATGAATATTAGTATGTTTAATGTTGTCCCAGAGGTCTCTTAAACTATCCTCATTTGTTTAAAACTTTGTTTTTACCATTCCTATTTGGTAATTTCCACTACCCCATCTTCCAGAGTACTGATCTATTCTTCTGTATTCTATGATCTATTGTTGTTTCCCTCTAGTATATTTTTCATTTCAGTTATTGTATCCTTCAGTTTTAGTTGGTCCATTTTTATATTTTCTATATTTTTATTGCAGTTCTTACTGAGTTCATCCATTCTCCTGTGTTTGGTGAGCATGATTATGACTATTACTTTGAACACTTTATATGATAAATTGCTTCTCTCCATTTTGTTTAGTTCTTTTTCTGAAGTTTTGCATTCTTCTTTTATTTGAGACAGATTCCTTTGTCTCTTCATTTTGATTAGCTATGTTTGTTTCTATTTGTTAGATATATCAGCTACATCTCCCAGTCTTGAAAAAGTAGCTTTATATAGAAGGTGTCCTGTAAGGCCCAGTGGCACAATTCCCCATGGTCACCAAACCCAGGTGCTCTAGAAGTATATCTTATGTGGGCTTCATGAACCCCCCTATTTTTGTTGGGCTGAAGTTGATATGGGTGTACTGGTAGGTGGTACTATCCTTTGGTCTGGCTGGCAGAGAAGTCTAGCCCCGACTTCTGTTGGCATACTGATGTGTGGGACTGGCTTCTGGCACAATTGAGTGCCAAGTCAGGCCATGACTGTTGCAGGTGCACTGGTGTGTGGGACTGACCCTTCAAAGCAGGAGCTGCTTTGGAAGGGTGCTTGTGCTGGTCAGCCTTGCTTACTAGGTTGGGCAGGGTGTGAGCCACTTTAGAGGGTCACTGGTGCTGAAGTGGTCTGCCAAGTGGGCTGGTGCATGAGCCACTTTTCAGTGGCTGTGCAGAGGTAGGCAGGATGAGCTGGTGGACCCTCAGGGAAATACTATGGTGGGGTGCACAGTGTTAGCAAGTTTGGTAGAGAGTGAAAGAAATGGAAATTGTCAGTGCTAGGCCAGCTAAGTGGAAGGAGAGTAAAAAAAATAAAATGGCACCACCAACACTTCTGTCTTTGGAGAAAGTTCCATCAGATCCCTGCCTCTCTGGCACACAGCCTAAAATTAGTCAATGAATCTCATTCTCGTATGACCCAGGCACTTTTCAGGTTGCTGCCTCTATGCTGGCACTTGGAGCAAGTGAGCTTGTGTGCAAGCCCTTCAAGAGTGAAATGTTGTTTTCCCACATCCCCCTGGCTCTCCTGGATGTAAGACCCACTGGTTTTCAAACCAGATGTTATGGGAGCTCCTTTTCCCAATGCAGTTTCCCTGGACTTGGGATCCCAATGTAGGGCTCAGACTCCTTGTTCCTTAGGGAGTACCTCTGCCAACTGTGATATTCCTCTCCATTGTGGATCACTGGTCCAGGTGTGTGGGTTCTGACTAGACAGAGTCTCTGCTCCTCCTGGTTGTCTCAATGTGGCTTTTCTTTATATCCTTATTTGTAGAAAATATGATCTGCTAGTCTTAAAGTCATTCTCAGAGAATGTTGTTTTATATATACTTATGTGTAGTTTGGGTGTGTCTGTGGTAAGAGGTGAACTCAGGATCTTCATACTCCACCATCTTAATGCAGATTCTGAGTTCACTGATAGTTTCTTATATTTTCTCCAACGTACTATTCAGCAACACAGAGAGATTTTTTTTAAGTTCAGTTATTATATTTACTAGTTCTATAATTTCTCTTTGATTCCATTGTATATTTTGCATTTTGTTGAGATTTTCTATTTTTCCATTTTTTTCTAGAGTGTTCACTATTGTTCATTGAAACTTATGATTGGTACTCTAAAATACCTGCCAGGTAATTCCAACACCGTAATCATCTCAGAGTTGGAGTGTGTTGGGGTTTTTTCCTCATTCAAATTGTATTTTCTTCCTTCTTAGTATGAGTATTTTTTTTTCTTTTGTATCCTAGACATTTTCAGTAACATTTTTTGAGATTCTAGATCCTATTTAATCTTCCTTTTTGGTGGAAGTTACCCTATTTGGTTATAGCATATAGGTGCAGGTGGGGTTAGATATTTATTTCTGCCCTGGTCCCTACCAACATCATCCTAACAAAAGCAGGGCACTAACTTGCACTGCAATTTAACCAATGGGTAATGGTACAAGATTAGCACCTCCTTCTCTGCTAGTGACACTTTTCCTGTAAACTGGAGCACTTTTACTGCCTCACTGTCACTTGGTTTGGGTGGCAATTCAGCTTCTTACTATTCCCTGCTGCAATGAGGGCAGTCATGAGAGCTAACTAGCACTCACCTCTCACTGCTTTGTTCTACCTTATTTTTTCCAGGTGTATGTGGAAATTCAGTTTCCACTGATATCAGGTTGGGAGAAGTAGAGTACTATCAAGGACTACTTCACATAGCCTCATTCTGACTTACTGTTATTAGGTTGAGATGAAAACTCATCTCCCTCTAAGCCTCACTTATGGCAAGGGAAGAAAAAGCAGAGTGCCAGTTGGCACTGCCTTACACAGTCATTCTATTTTGTTGCTGGATGAGGACGTTTTCTCAGCTGAAACTAGGGGAGTGGAAAATAAAGGGCCTTGAACTGCCTCATTCCACCTTGTTTTTTCTGGGTGGAGTTAGAACTTCATCAGGCCACAGGGACCCTCTGACACTGCAGAAGGGTGGGATGGAAGAAGAGGGCCAACTAAGACTGCTTCATACTGCCTCTTTCTAATTCATTTGCTGTCAGGTGGCAGTGGAAGCCATCTTCCCACTTGGCCTTTTTGATACCACACAGGTGGTGAAATCAAAGTGCTGCCTATTATTACCAGGCAGGAGATGGAAGTTCAGCTATCAGCTCAGTCTCACCAATATCACCCTGATTGGAGAAATAGAGCACCACCTGCTACCTCCAAGCAAGAATTTAAAGTTTACCTCCCCACTGACACTATGGATGGGGAGCAGTTTTTCCATTGATGTTTGGCTTGATTAGGGTGGGAACTGTCAAAAATGCTCTACGTTCTACTATGCCACACTTTCGTAGGTGATTTGGATACAGTCATCTTTCTCTGAGACTATTTATATCTGTGCTTGTTGATATTCCTGTGTTGCAGGTTTCTTCAGGACATTGTCCAGGATATATGGGAGGAAAACAAAAACCAATGGAATGCACTACTGTGTCACTCCTCAAGTCCCAAGGTACCTAGGATGTTTGCCTTCTTTTCACTTTTCAGAGTCTTTCTATGCATTCTGTATTAGTTTTCAGTTATATGAGGAAGGGCTTGAGAAAAATGGGGCAATTCCATCTTAGAGAGAACTAGAAATCTCCCATTGAATTTTTGAGTGAAATATGAAAATATCTTAAATATTTTATAAGTAAATAATTAGGTAAAGTTTCTCCTACATTATCAGTAGAATTTTATACAGCCATTCAAATCACATTGCCAAAGATTATTTATCGACATGAGAAAAATATGATATATGAAGTAAAGAGAATCAGAATACAAAATTGTATATATAATTATGATTCCAATTATATAAGATGTGTCTGTGTGTGCAAGTATTCTCATGCTCATGTATGAAAGTTGATTTTTTAAAAGGCCTGAAAATTTTGCCCAAAACAGTAGCAGTGGATATCTTTGAGTGCTAGGATTATGGCTGATTTTTATTTTCTGCCTTACATCTTTCTCTATTTCCAAATGTTCTACAATGGACATGTCTTATTTTCATGATCAGAGCAAAAAATTTTTAAAAATCCTATTGTACTAGATATTCAAGTCACAACAGAACCATTTTGGTTCTATTGAAGAAAACCTCTTGCCAGTGACAGAATTAAGAATTGAGTTTAATCCAACTCATTATGTTGAAATGTATAGAATTTCAGGAGAGTAAAGAGGGTATGTGTAAAAAGGCAAGCTATAGAGAGAACATGGAAATAACTTTCTAAAGTTTGAATTGGAATTGTATAAGTATTTATAAGGTACAAAAATGTTTTGATCAACTACCACCAATAAATTTTAAGAAAATTATTTGAATTCTCATAGGCCAATTTCTCCGATATTTTAGATACGTTTTCTTATGAAATTACTAATCCAGTATCATTAGACAGAAATTGAAACCTGTCATTGGAAAACCTGAGACCCAGAGGAGACCTATTTGCTTTAATCTTCTCTCTTTCCTGCTTCATTTCACCAGATCAGTCAAAGACTTCAAGGCCAACCTGATATATCTTGTTTGACTGAACAGTCCTCAAGCACTCATTTACATGCAAACCTGAAGCTCACTTTATTCTCATAATCATAGATAAATTATTTGATAAGCCCTACTTTCAAGTTAGCAGTGGAAAAATTAAATTTAGACCAATATATTAACTTAGTCCAGTCCTACCCTCTCTACTTACTTTGGGTTTAAAGATAGTTCCTCTTTTGTACATAATTGTATAAAAGTTGAGTTTTATTATTAGTCAGTTTCTCATTGCAGTTCTAAGTCTCAGGACTAGACAAAATTGTACTCCTCAGGCTAGATGTATGTGAGGCTGCTATATCCTGACTGTGATAGAGAGGGATATGTCCTGCTTGTTATCTCTCTCCTATTCCCTTTTTCCTCTCCTCTGCTCCTTGTCCATCTGCCTAAGTGGTTGGTGTTTGAGAAGGGCTGTGGGGCAACTGATAAATTGAAGATTCACATGCTAATGGTAGTGAATTTGCTTCTACCTTTCTGTTGGTTCTTGTTGATACGGAGAGATTGATAGCCTGTGTTTCTTTTCCTCATGTACAAGCTGAATTATAATGACTTCTGCTTTCAGGATGTTCTAGGAATAGGCAGTAGGTGCACCTGTGACTGTGTCTTCTGCTTTAATTCTAAGGCACAGGGTACCCTGAGGGGTTGGCATTAATTTTCTCTCCATGCCACCATCAGTGATATTGAAAATCCTCCTTTTGTGCTGCCTGCCCCCTTATTCAAATGGGTCAGCTGTCTGATCTACATCTTCTTTTAACTTCCCAGAATCCCTTTCATATTCGTCTGGGCCCATGTGCTTGTAGGTTGGGTGTTTTGTGGTGGGGAACTGTGAATGTTGACTTCCTTTCATTCTTTACCTAGGCACTCTGCACCATGAGTCTTTACACCAGCCCAGCATGGGACAGCTCTGTGAATGTCTGGACAAGAAGTAAATCCTTGCTCTGTATCTGTATTCTCTCAAAAATCATGGGAAATTTTATTTGGACCAACCCTAATTTTGGGAGGAAGCAAGCTAATCCTTCCATAGTCATCTTGAGGAAGGATAAGAAAAATATAGCAATTTCTCATTAGCTTTGCTCTCTCCATCAAGTGACCTCACTTTCCCCTTGCCCACCTCAAGCCCTTTTCACATAACCACAAACAAAGGAAAGGATTGATATTGGTACCTGGTAAGCCCTATGGTGAGCTGTGTAGCCTCACCCTATAAGTAGGCTTTTTTTTTTTTCTGTACGCGGGCCTCTCACTGTTGTGGCCTCTCCCATTGCGGAGCACAGGCTCCGGACATGCAGGCTCAGTGGCCATGGCTCACGGGCCCAGCCACTCTGTGGCATGTGGGATCTTCCCGGACCGGCGCACGAACCCGTGTCCCCTGCATCGGCAGGCGGACTCTCAATCACTGTGCCACCAGGGAAGCCTGAAAGTAGGCTTTTAAATGAACTTAGATGGTGAGTACATAGCATCTTTTGTTCTCAGTCTAGTTGCCTCCATAGTGAATCCTGTACAATATGGTAACTTAGGGAAAATGGTGTTTCACATTCTCTTGTTATACTGGTATCAGGGAAAATGAGACAACAAAGCTCAGCAAAGGACACCAAACCAAAGCATCTTCATAAAGAAGAAATGCTTCAGGCCATCTCCCATTGGAAAACAAGAAGGCTCTGTGTTCAATTTTCAAAAAATGCTAGGTAAGTTAAGATAGTGCAAATTTTCCTCAAGTTGGAGCTAAGTAGTGCCTCCCTTTGGGCTAATTATAATCTAACTACCTAAATAATCCCCAGATGTTCTAAAAATATCTAGATTCCCTCCTGTGGGAGACAGTGCTTTTATAACCTAGAGTTAAATCTTTTATCATCCAAGAATTTGGTTCACTGTTAGTGTTTGGAAATTTTCACCATTTTACTACATATTAAAAATAAAGATAAGGCAGGAAAATTATACTGATTATCCACTATGTTGTAGGAACTTTCCATATATTATCTCATTAACATTTAAACTATCCTCACAGAATTGCTATGTCAAATGAGATAGACCAAAAATATTTTGTAACGTGTAAACTGCTTTACAAATGTGAGTTTTTTATATTTTCCACAATAAACCTATCATGCAGTGAAATGAAAAGCACCAAACCTTAGTAAAATGAAGAGACCATTAATGAGCTTCAATGTAGATACCAAGTTACAAGGTTGGTGACAGTTATTTTTAATCTGCTGGTTTTCTGCTTTGAGAAGGATAGAAACATATCTCTTCAAGGTAATATCGTTCCAAAGTAATAATAATAACACTATAGGCACAGTTTTTGGAGAACTGAAGTATGACAAATAAGAAAATGATCGTCTTTATTCTTTTGATACACATATGCTTACTCAAGAAAATTTAAAAAATCACTTCGAAGTCAAAATATATAAAACTAAAATATATTTTATGCCAAAATAGATTTCAATTATGTATATTTTTAGGTAAGTTTAAAAAAAATTACTGGAGTATAGTTGATTTACAATGTTGTGTTCTACTGAGGTGTAAGGCAAAATGAGTCAGTTATACATTTACATATATCAACTCTTTTTTTAGATTATTTCCCCATATAGGTCATTACAGAGTACTGAGTAGAGCTCCCTGTGCTATACAGTAGGTTCTTATTAGATACCTATTTTATACATAGTAGTGT
Source organism: Orcinus orca (assembly GCF_937001465.1). Lineage (NCBI taxonomy): Eukaryota > Metazoa > Chordata > Mammalia > Artiodactyla > Delphinidae > Orcinus > Orcinus orca. Next base: position 68,896,925 of record NC_064580.1, read on the forward strand.
GCATATGTCAATCCCAAATTCCCAATTTATCCCTCCCCCACATTTCCCCCTGGTAACCAAAAGTTTGTTTTCTACATTTGTAACTCTATTTCTGTTTTGTAGATAAGTTCATTTGTACCCTTTTTATAGATTCCACATATAAGAGATATCATGATATTTGCCTTTCTCTGTCTGACTTACTTCACTCAGTATGAGAATCTCTAGGCCCATTCATGTTGCTGCAACTGGCATTATTTCTTTCTTTTATATGGCTGAGTAATATTCCATTGTATATATGTACAAGATCTTCTTTATCCATTCCTCTGTGAATGGACATTTAGGTTGCTTCCATGTCTTGGCTATTGTAAATAGTGCTGCAATGAATATTAGGGTGCATTTATCTTTTCAAATTATGGTTTTCTCTGGATATTTGCCCAGGAGTGGGATTGCTGGATCATATGGTAGCTCTACTTTTAGTTTCTTAAGGAACCTCCATACTGTTCTCCATAGTGGCTGTACCAATTTACATTCCCACCAACAGTGTAGGAGTGTTCCCTTTTCTCCACACTCTCTCTAACATTTATTGTTTTTAGATTTTTTGATGATAGCAATTCTGACTGGTGTGAAGTGATACCTCATTGTAGTTTTGATTTGCATTTCCCTAATGATTAATGATGTTGAGCATCTTTTCATGTGTTTTTTGGCCATCTGTATGTCTTCTTCAGAGAAATGTCTATTTAGATTTTCTGCCCATTTTTTTGAATTTTATTTTTAATACAGCACGTTGTTATTACTTATCTATTTTATACATATTAACATATATATGTCAATCCAAATCTCAAAATTCATCCCACCACCACCACCACCCTCAATTTCCCCCCTTGGTGACCATACGTTTTTTCTCTACATCTTTCTCTCTATTCTTCCTTGTAAACGGATTCATCTGTACCATTTTTCTACATTCTACATATATGTGTTAATATACGATATTTGTTTTTCTCTTTCTGACTTACTTCACTCTATATGACAGTCTCTAGGTCCATCCATGCCTCTACAAATGACCCAATTTCATTGTTTTTATGGCTGAGTAATATTCCATTGTATATATATGTACCACATCTTCTTTATCCATTCATCTGTTAATGGACATTTAGGTTTCTTCCATGACCTGGCTATTGTAAATAGTGCTGGAATGAACATCGGAGTTCATATGTCTTTTTGAATTACAGTTTTCTCTGGGTATATACCCAGGGGTGGGATTGCTGGGTCATATGGTAATTCTATTTTTAGTATTTTAAGGAACCTCCATACTGTTCTCCATAGTGGCTGTATCAATTTACGTTCCCACCAACAGTGCAAGAGAGTTCCCTTTTCTCCACACATTCTCCAGCATTTGTTTTTTAGATTTTCTGATGGCCATTCTGACTGGTGTGAGGTGATACCTCATTGTAGTTTTCATTTGCATTTCTCTAATAATTAGTGATGTTGAGCAGCTTTTCATGTACCTCACGGACATCTGTATGTCTTCTTTGGAGAAATGTCTATTTAAACCTTACCTGCATTTTTTGATTGGGTGATTTCTTTTTTTTTTTACATTTACCTGCAGACCTGTTTTTATATTTTGGAGATTAATCCCTTGTCAGTTGCTTCGTTTGCAAATATACTCTCCCATTCTGAGGGTTGTGTTTTCATTCTGTGTATGGTTTCCTTTCCTGTGCAAAAGCATTTATGTTTAATTATGTCCTATTTTTAAAAAAATTTTTGCTTTTATTTTCATTACTCTAGAGGTGGATCAAAAAAGATCTTCTGCAATTTCTGTCGAAAAGTATTCTGCCTCTGTTTTCCTGTGAGAGTTTTAGAGTGTCTGGCCTTACATTTAGGTCTTTAATCCATTTTGAGTTTATTTTTGTGTATGGTGTTAAGGAGTGTTCTAATTTCATTCTTTTACATGTAGCTGTGCAGTTTTCCCAACACCAATTATTGAAGAGACTGTCTTTTCTCCACTATATATTCTTGCCTCTTTTGTACATTAGGTGACTATAGGTGTGTGGATTTATCTCTCTCTGGACTAGCTATCCTATTCCATTGATCTATGTTTCTGTTTTTGCACCATAATCATACTGTTTTGATGACTGTAGCTTTGTAGTATAGACTGAACTCAGGGAGCCTGATTCTTCCAGCTCCATTTTTATTTTTCAAGACCGTTTGGCTATTCATGGTCTTTTGTATTTCCAAACGAATTGTAAATTTACTTGCTCTAGTTCTGTGAAAAGTGCCATTAGCATTTTCATAGGGATTGTATTGAATCTGTAGATTGCTTTGGGTAGTATAGTCATTTTCAAAATATTGATTCTTTCAGTGAAGAGCATGATATATCTCACCAACTGTTTGTGTCATCTTTGATTTATTTCATCAATATCATATAGTTTTCTGAGAACAAGTCTTTTGATGAGCTCTAGTAGTTTCCTCCTAGCCTCTTTAGGATTTTCTATGTATAGTATCATGTTCTCTGCAAAGAGTGACAGTTTTATTTCTTCTGTTCCAGTTTGGATTCTTCTTATTTCTTTTTCTTCTCTGACTGTTGTGGCTAGGATTTCTGAAACTATGTTGAATAATAGTGGCAAGAGTGGACATCCTTATCTTGTTCCTGATCTTAGAGGAAATGCTTTCAGTTTTTCAGCATTGAGAATGATGTTTTCTGTGAGTTTGTCATATATGGCCTTTACTATCTTCATGTAGGTTACCTCTATGCCCACATTCTAGAAAGTTTTTATCATAAATTGGTTTTGAATATTGTCAGAAGCTTTTCTGCATCTACTAAGATGAAAATATGGTTTTTATTTTTCAGTTTGTTAATATGGTGTATCACATTGATTTACATATATTGAAGAATCCTTGCATCCCTGGGATAAATCCCACTTGATCATGCTGTATGATCCTTTGAATGTGTTGTTAGATTTGGATTGCTAGTATTTTGTTCAGCATTTTTTGCATCTACCTTCATCAGTGATATTGCCCTATAACCTCCTTTTTTGTGATATCTTTGTCTGCTTTTGCTATCAGGGTGATGGTGGCCTCATAGAATGAACTTCGCAGTGTTCCACCCTCTGCAATTTTTTGAAATAGTTTCAGAATGGTTGGTGTTAACTCTTCTCTAAATGTTTGATATAATTCACCTGTGAAGTTGTCTGGTCCTGGAGTTTTGTTACTTGGAAGATTTTAATCATAGTTTCAATTTCATTACTTTTGGTTGATCTGTTCATATTTTCTATTTTTTTCTGTTTCAGTCTTGGAAGGTTGTATTTTTTTTAGAATTTGTCCATTTCTTTTAGTGCCCATTTTATTGGTGTATAGTTTCTTGTGGTAGTCTCTTATGATCCTTTGTATTTCTATGGTGTCTATTTAAATTCTCCTTTTTCATTTCTAATTTTATTGATTTGAGTCTGCTCCATTTTTCTCTTCATGAGTCTGGCTAAATGATTATCAATTACGTTTATCTTCTCAAAGAACAAGCTTTTAATTTCATTGATCTTTTCTATTTTTTTCTTTGTCTCTATTTCATTTATGTCTGCTCTGATCTTTTTTATTTCTTTCCTTTTACTAATTTTTAATTTTGTTTGTTCTTTTTCTCTAGTTGCTTTAAGTGTAATGTTAGGTTGTTTATTCAAGATTTTTCTTGTTTCCTGAGATAAGATTATATTTCTATATACTTCCCCCTTAGAACTGCTTTTGCTGTGTCCCACAGGTTTTGGATCTTCATGTTTTCATTGTCATTTGTCTCCAGGTATTTTCTGATTTACTCTTTGATTTCTTCAGTGATCTATTGGCTATTTAGTGACATATTGTTTAGCCTCTATGTGTTTGTGTTTTTACATTTTTTTCTGTTATTAATTTCTAATTGCATAGCATTGTGGTTGGAAAAGATGCTTGATATGATCTCAATTTTCTTAAATTTACCAAGGCTTGATTTGTGACCTAAGATGAGACCCATCCTGTTGATTGTTCCATGTGCATTTGAGAAGAAAGTGTATTCTGCTGTTTTTGGATGGAATGTCTTATAAATATCAATTAAGTCCTTCTGGACTAAAGTGTCATTTAAGGCCTGTGTTTCTTTATTGATTTTCTGTCTGGATGATCTGTCCATTGATGAGTGTGGGGTGTTAAGCTTCCCCACTATTATTACACTACTGTCAATTTCCCCTTTTATGCCTGTTAGCATTTTCCTTATATATTGAGGTGCTCTTATGTTGCATGCATATATATTTACAATTGTTATATATTCTTCTGGATTGATTCCTTCATCATTATGTAGTGTCTTTCTTTGTCTCTTGTAACCGTCTTTATTTTAAAGTCTATATCATCTGATATGAGTATTGCTACTCCAGCTTTCTTTTGATTTCCATTTGCATGGGGTATCTTTTTCTATCCCCATACTTTCCATCTCTGTGTGTCCTTAGGTCTGAAGTGGGTCTCTTGTAGACAGCATATATACAGGTTTTACTTTTGTATCCATTCAGCCAGTCTACGTCTTTTGGTTGAAACATTTAATCCATTTACATCTAAGGTAATTATCAATATGTATGTTCCCATTGCTGTTTTCTTAATTGTTTTGGGTTTGTTTTTGGAGGTCTTGTTTCTTCCCTTCCTCTTTTGTTCTCCTCTCTTGTGCTTTGATGACCATCTTTAGTGTTTTGTTTGGGGTGTTTTTGTTTTTTTTAATGTGTATCTATTGTGGGATTTTTGTTTTTTGGTTTGTATTTCCTATGAGGTTTTGATATAGCAGTATATATATATATATATATATATATATATATATATATATATATATAGAGAGAGAGAGAGAGAGAGAGAGAGAGAGAGAGAGATACACAAAGTTGTTTTAAGTTGCTTGTCTTTTTCCCACCTACAGAAGTTCCTGTAACATTTGTTGTTAAGCTTATTTGTTGGTGCTGAAGTCTCTTACCTTTTTCTTGTCTGTAAATCTTTTGATTTCTGTATCTAATCTGAATTAGAGCCTTGCTGGGTAAAAATTCTTGATTGTAGTTTTTTCCCTTTCATCACTTGAAATGTATTCTTCCACTTCCTTCTGGCCTACAGAGTTTCTGCTGAAAAATTAGCTGATAATCCTAAGAGGATTCTGTTGTACGTTATTTGTTGCTTTTCCTTGTTGCATTTAATATTTTTTGTGTGGCTTTAATTTTTGTCTGTTTGATTAATATGTGTCTTGGCATGTTCCTCCTTGGGTTCATCCTGTATGGGTCTCTCTGAACTTCCTGGACTTGAGTGAGTGGTTCCTTTCTCATGTTAGGGAAGTTTTCATCTGTAATATCTTCAAATATTTTCTCAGGCCCTTTCTCTTTCTCTTCTCCTACTGGGACATCTCTAATGTCAGTGTTAGTGTGTTTAATCTCAGAAGTCTCTGAGATTGTCCTCATTCCTTTTCATTCTTTTTTCCTGTTTGTGGCAGTGATTTCCACCACTCAGGCTTCCAGCTCACTTATTCATTTTTCTGCTTCAGTTATTCTGCTATTAATTCCTTCTAGTGTATTTTTCATTTCAGTTTTTGTATTGTTCATCTCAGTTTGTTCTTTAAATATTCTAGCTCCTTCTTAAGCATTTCTTGTATCTTTTCAATCAGTGCCTTTATTCTTTTTCTGAGATTTTGAATCATCTGTACTATCATTACTCTGAATTATTTTTCAAGCTGGTTGCCTATCTCCTCTTCATTTAGCTGTTCTTGTGAGTTTTTATCTTGTTCCTTTATTTTCAGTGTATTTCTTTGTTATCTCATTTTGTCTACCTTTTTGTGTTTCTGGTCTCCTTTCCACAGGCTGCAGGATTGTAGTTCCTCTTTGTTCTAGTGTCTGCCCCTTGGTTGGTGAGCATGGTACAGGGGCTTGTGCAGGCTTCTTGTTCAGAAGGACTGATGCCTGCCCTCTGGTGGGTGGATCTGGGTCTTGTGCCTTTGATGGGCAAGGCCATGTCAAGCAGTGTGCTTTGAGTTGGTTGTGAGCTCAGTGTGACTTTAGGCAATCTATCTTCTGATGGGTGGGTTTGTGTTCCTATCTTTTCAGTTGTTTGACCTGGCCTTCCAGGACTGCAGCCTGCATGTTGTTGGGTGAGTCCAGGTCTTGGTGCTGAAATGTGGACCTCTGGGAGAACTTACTCTGATCAATATTCCCTGATGTTTCCACTACCAGTGTCCTTGTCCCCACATTGAGCTATAGTTGACCTTCACCTCCCCAGGAGACATTCCAAGATACCCAGGTATGTGTAGCCCATGTTCCTATGGAGGTATTGCTTTGTGCTGGCTCCCAGTGCACATAAGACCTTGAGTGTGTCCTCCAAGAGTGGAGTCCTCCTGTTCCCCAGTCCTGTGTAGCTCCTGCACTCAAGCCCAACTTGCCTTCAAGGCTAAAGGCTCTGGGCGTTCTTCCTCCTTTTGCCAGACCCTCAGACTGTCTTGGAAGGCTATTTTTTATGTGGGAATGTACCTGTGTAGCCTGCATGGGTTTAATAATTTTTGGTGTGAGGGCTGTTTTTAGTATAGATGTCTGCCACCTCTTTCCTCAGTTAATGCTGGCTGTTATTGCCTTGATAGGAAGTGTGACTGATGTTTGGTGACCAGAGCCTTCAATGGATATTGAGCAAGGCCTCCCATTTGCTCTGTGGTTGTCACTGTCCTGTCAGAGGTGGGGTCTGCTCCCTAGTTGTTGGAGTAGAGGCCCCAAGATCTCCCAGATCTGTTTCTTAGCAGTGTTTTTAATCTGTGGTGAGAGGTATGTGCGATCAGAGCACTCCCACTGGGAGGGAAGCCACTGAGTATTCCTCCCCTGGAGCTGTTCACCTATGGGTGTGCTCTGTTCTGTCACCTTTAACCCATTTTGCAAGCTCTCAGATTACAGTATTGTTGTCACTGCCTTTGGCACCACCTTAACCATGGGTATGCCAGCAATTGCCCTGGTGTCTCTCAAACGTTGTTACCAGGCAACCAGCATCGATCCACTGAAGTCAGGTCCCAGGATTGCAGTAATCTTGGATCTGGACCCATTGTGGGCACTATGGGGGCAGCTCAGACTCTGGCCTGGCCCAAATACCATATGTGCCCACAAAGTCTACAGCTGCTAAAGCTAGACCCATCTTGGCTGCAGGAGTACTTATTGTCTGTTCAGATGTTCTGCAGGAGCTGAGTTTATAAAGCTAGTTACATGGGTGTCAATTCATGGTTTGTGCAGCTGCATGTAGAGATTTCAGCTTTTTTTCCTTAGTTGCACAGCCTCTGGGGCTCAGCTGTGGTTTGGGCCTCAACTATGCATGTGGGACACCCACAGTGTTCTGCTCCTGAGGCTGCCCTGGAGCACACAAGTCTGCCCCAGCAAGGAGGGGGAGCAGAGGCAGTGGCCTCCAGAATTGTGGGAGCCCTGATGTGGACTAGTTGCATGTGGGAGCCAGCAGCCATAAGCATGAGAAAGCCAGCCCTGGAAGAAGTTCTTCCTAGTGTCCATGGAGGCAGGGGTTAGCAAGTGGGGAGAGAGGCTGCAGTGGTGCACCCACTCCTTGTGTGTCACTCAAGAATGGTGCTTCACTTCTATGGCAGTCCAGGTTTCCTCCACAAGCATTCCCCATTGTGGATTTCCTCACTCCAGTCCCCTCAGGCTGTCTTTTTGCAGCCAACAGGAGTCCTCTTCCCAGGTCTGCTGTCTAAACCCCATGTTCCAGCACCCAGCCCCTGTCAGACACATGTCTCAGGTTGGGGCACACAGGGCTGTCACACAGACCATCTGTGTATGTCTCACTCTGTCTTACCTGCCATAGACCAGCTGCTGCAGTCTCCTCTGATAGCCCTCATAGCTCCCCTTCTGTCCCAACTGAGTTCCCCAGTGGTGAGGGTGCTTCCCCTGATGTGGGAACTTCTCCTCTCCTTCAGCTCCCCTACCAGGGGTGCAGGTCCTGTCTGGCTTCCTCTCCTCTCCCTTTTCCTTTCTTCTTTCATCTTACCTGGTTATATGGGGATCATTCTTGTCCTTTTAGGTGTCTGAGGTCTTCTGCTAGTGTTTGGCCCATTCTCTGTGAGAGTTGTCCCATTTGTAGGTGTATTCTTGATGCACTTGTGGGGAGAGATGAACTCTTCATCCTCCTACTCCTCCGCCATCTTGACTCCTCTAAAATTGAAGTTTTATAGTTATAATTTTCATTCTTTTGTTTTAGTCATATGAGAAAAGATATAACATTTCTCTATTTTCTCTTTAAAAAAACCAATAAATCAAAAGTGGTTTTCTAAAAGGAAGCTAGATCAATGTAATCAGTTTTTATTATAAAGAAGATGCTTTCAACATTTCTTCTAACAGAGTATCATGAGGCTTATTCAACCCTACTTACAAGGGACAGGTTTTAAGTAACACTAAACTTGTTTTATGATCACATAAAATAGTTTTTGATTTATCATTAGTCCAAATTGGTTTCAGATTACCCAGAATGTGTAGCCCCACAGTAAATATAGTAAATCCCCTACATACAAATGAGTTCCATTCTGAGAGCACATTCATAAGTCCAATTTGTTTGTAGGTCCAACAGACTTACCCTAGGTACCCAACTAACACAATCACTCTATAGTACTGTACTGTAATAGGTTTATAATACTTTTACACAAATAACACATAAAAAACAAACACAGAAAAATAAAGAAAACATTTTTAATCTTACAGTACTTTGAAAAGTACAGTAGTACCAGCTACATCACCGCTGCTTTTATGCTTGCTTCCAGACATCCTGGGCTTGAAACAAAGATACTGTACTACTGTACTGTATACAGTACTGTTCAGTAAAGTACACAAAAACACAATTGCTTGTACAGAATGCACACACGTGACAACGTACACCAGACACATGAACTAACTTACGTGATTGGACACGCAAACACATGTTCACATCTTTGAAAGTTCACAACTTGAAGGTTCGTATGTAGGGGACTTACTGTACTACAAGAGAAAGTTATTTTCATCAGTATCACTATTTGTAAAGTAATAAAAATTATATGAGGAAATTTCTAGACTACATGTCTTGAATGTTCACAGTAACATAAAATTTTATCAGGAGGCTGTAGTCATAGTGTACTTTTCTGAATGGTTTCTTGTGTTGCTGAAGAAGATCAATACACTTTTCCACCCATCAACTAAACTACACTACATATTGTTAATCAAACAAACATTGACTGTGCTTTCCTTCCTTCAGGCCATACTCCCACAATTCTCTCAGCCTTGAAGGAAGACTCTTCATTCATCCTTGCCCATCCAAACAAATTTACCTACACTTTAAGATTTACCTCCATGTTCCCCATGATGAAGCCTTTCTTATCCAAATACATACAGACTGAAAAGCATTACCTCTTATGAATGCCCACAGCATGTTATATATTTATTAATCCTATTTCATTTTTAATAAATATTTTATTTGGTCTTTTTTTAAAAAAACATGGAATTATTTCATTGATATATTTTATTTCTCCATTACTAGATAGTCCTTTGAGCATAGGCTCCTGTGCTGTATCCTCCACAACACAGCCTACCTCATACTGCGTTCTGTACAAATAGGTGTTCAATAAGTGTTTGTTGAATTGAGATTTAACTAAATATCTAGATGATAGGGTTGCCTCCAATGTTAAGCTCAGTTCCAGAACACTCTAGATCTTGAAGGTTTCTCTGACCTTCATCAGTATTACAGGAACTTGAAAGCAATGTTCCAATTTGGTTATCATTGTAGAGAGATATTTATGTGGTATATATGCTCTGTAACTTAACCTTGACAGCTTCTTTTTTTCTCTACACCTTTAGGTTAGAAAGTAAACATTTTTCTTTGTCAGTCTATTTATCTGAGTAATATTACTCAATAAATTATTAAATGACAAAAGTGGCTTAGACATCAAATGAGTTGAGATAAAATGAGTTGTGTGTTAGATGAAAGGAACATCAAGTTTGGAGTCAAAAAGCATCAAAGTGTCATTCTATCAATAATTAACATGCCCAATTCAATAAAATTTTTTGGGCTGCAAATTCCTAATACGTTAAAAGAAACATTATAACTCTCAACCTATCTACCCTGTAGACTACTGAAAGTACATCGATTCATTCATCAAATATTTATTGAGGGCTCACTTTGTGTTAGATGCTATTGTAGGAACAGAAGAAAAGAACAATGAATACAAGAGAAAAGGCCCTGTTCTCATAGATTTTACATTCTAATTGGGAAAATGATAATAAACTAAACTATAAAACAATAACCAATAAATTATAAGGTAGCAATAAATTTAATAAGATAAATTATCATGTAAGAGAAAGAGACTGGGTTAAACATTAATTGAGACTGAGTGCCCAGGAAAGTCCTAATTAAAGATACATTTGAACTGAGAGCTGATTGGAAAGAAGGAGCAAACAATGTAAATATCTGATATCAGAATGTTTCAGACAGAAGGAAAAAAAATGTTAAACGGGTATTAGGTGAGAATAAATTTGGTGTGCTATTAGTAAAAATGTATGGCTATTATGGCTAGAGCAGAGTGATGGAGACAGTGACAGAAAATGGCTAGAGCAGAGTGATGGAGACAGTGACAGAAAATGAGGTCAGAGAGATAAGCATAGTCCAGATTACTTAAGGGCATGTATGCCAAAGTAAATAGTTTAAATTTATTCTAGATATCATGGGGAGCCAACAAAGGGTGTTAAACTGAGAAGTAATGAAATCTTATTTATATTTTTAAAATATTACATTGACTGTGGAAAAGGAGTTAATTAAGTCAGTAACTGACAGCAGATTTTTCTATGCAGATGTTCACTACTTATCAGGTATTCATTTTTCACTCCAAAAACATAGAAATGCTCAATAAAATTTTATCACATAAAAATTTTAAGACATAGGTTGGCTCAAAAGAAAAGAAAGGAAATTCTCAAATATCAGAAATGAATAAGAATCTCAAAACCAGAGTGCTAAATACATATCAGCTGATGTTATAATAACCTAGGAAGCTAGAGTCTAGAGTTCTCAAGTGGCCTTGGGTCTGTGAAAAAATTGAAACAACTCATTTGCATAAAGGCTGAGATACTGAAGGACTGCTACCTTCATGAAAATAGACCAGAAAATCCCACCCTCACATGTCAGGGAATTAGACAGGCAGCTATCATCTGATCACTACTATGAAAGGAAAAAAAGGTTCCTATAAGACCCAACACAAGCAAAAATAAATAAATAATATAAATAAATTTATTAAAAAATATAGTCTAAATTATCAGGAAGAGAAGTTAAGGTAATGATATACAAAGAAATGATGTATGCAAAAGTGGAAAACTGAGGTCTCAGATGTTCCTTTATTATAAAATTTTATAAATTAAAAAAAAATCAAAATCCCCAAACTGTGCCATGATTGGATATAGGGTTTATATTTAAATAACTTTTATGGTTTTGGAAACCAAAGGCAAGAAATTAATATGAAAACTGACCTAAGACCAGTGAAACCACTGGGACAATGGCAAGAGCAAACACAGAAGCATTCTGTTGGGACTCTTCAACAATTCAGGGCTCTCTGGACATACATAACAAAAACAAAGTAAACACAAATAACATGAGCCCATATTTTAAAATTTAGCAAGACTCATCAGGATAAAAATAGAGGGAACCAGAATAAATAAAATCAGAATGTAAAAGGAAAAGTTACAAACAACACAACAGAAATACAAAAAGATCATAAGAGGGTACTAAGAAAAATTATACACCAACAAAATGGACAACCTAGAAGAAATGCATAAATATCTAGAAATGTATAATTTCACAAGACTGAATAAAAAAAATAGAAAATACAGCACATTGATTACCAGTAATGAAACTGAATCAGTAATTTAAAAAAATTCCCAACAAACAAAAGTTCGAGACCAAATGGCTTCACAGATGAATCCTACTAAACATTTCAAAAGGAATTAACACCTATCCTTCTCAGACTATTCCAAAAATTTCAGAGGAAGGAATGCTTACAAACTTGTTCTTCAAGGCCAGCATCACCCTGATAACAAAACCAGACAAATACCATGAAAAGGAAAATAACAGGTCAATACCACTGATAAGTATAAATACAAAAGTCTTCAACAAAATATTTGCAAAATTAAATCAACAATATATTAAGAGAACCACACACCATGATCAAGCGAGGTTTATCCCAGAGATGCAAGGATGGTTCAATATCCACAAATCAGTCAATATGATACACTATGTTAAAAATTTAAGAATAGGGCTTCACTGGTGTCTCAGTGGTTGAGAGTCTGCCTGCCGGTGCAGGGGACGTGGGGTCGTGCCCTGGCCTGGAAGGATCCCACATGCCGCAGAGCGGCTGGGCCTGCGAGCCATGGCCGCTGAGCCTGTGCGTCCGGAGCCTGTGCTCCGCAGCGGGAGAGGCCACAACAGTGAGAGGCCCACTTACTGAAAAAAAGAAAAAAAGAATAAAAACCATATGATCATCTCAATAGAGGCAGAAGAAGTTTTTAACAAAATTCAGCATTCATTTATGATAAAAACTCTCAACGAAATGGGTATAGAGGGGACATAACTCAATGTAATAAAGGCCTTATATAACAAACCTACAGCCAACATCATACTCAATGTGAAAAGCTGAAAGCACTTTATCTAACATCAGAAAAAAAACAAGGGTGGCCACTCCCACCACTTTTATTTAACATAGCATTGGAAGTCCTGGCCACAGCAGTCAGACAAGAAAAAAAATGAAAGGAATCCAAACTGGAAAGGATGAATTAGTAATGTCACTGTTTGCATATGGCATGACACAATATATAGGAAATCCTAAAGAGTCCACTAAAAATCTACTAGAACTGATAAATTATTGGAGTAAAGTTGCAGGATATACAAAATTAATATACAGAATTCTGCTGCATTTCTCTACATAAACAACAAACTCTCAGAAAGAAAAATTATGAAAACAATACTATTCATAATTGCATGAAAATGAATAAAATACCTAGGAATAAATCTAACCAAAGATGTGTAAGACCTGTACTTGGAAAACTATAAGACACTGATGAAAGAAATTAAAGATGAAACAAACAAATGGAAAGATATCCTGTGTTCATGAATTAGAAGTATCAATACTGTCAAAATGACCATACCACCCAAAGCAATCTACAGATACAATTCAATCCCTATCAAAATGTTAATGGCATTTTTCACAGAATTAGAACAAATAATTCTACAATTTTTATGGAAGTACAAAAGACCCCAAACACTCAAAACAATCATAATAAAGAAAAACAAAGCTGGAGGTATCACATTCCCTGATTTCAAACTATACTACAAAGATATAGTAATCAAAACACTATGGTACTGACACAAAGACAAATAATGTCAATGGAACAAAATAGGGAGCCCAGAAATGAACTGACACTTAAATGGTCAATTAATCTTTGGCAAAGGAGGTAAGCATATTCAATGGGGAAAATATTTCCTCTTCAATAAATTATGTTGGAAAAACTGGACAGTTACATGCAAAATAATCAAAGTGGACTACTTTCTCACACCATATACAAAAAAAAAAAACTCAAAACGGATTAAAGGAGAGACGAGGGGAAGATGGCGGAAGAGTAAGATGCAGAGATCACCTTCTTCCCCACAGATACACCAGAAATACATCTACACGTGGAACAACTGCTACAGAACACCTACTAAACGCGGGCAGAAGGCCTCAGACCTCCCAAAAGGCAAGAAACTCTGCACGTACCTGGGTAGGGTAAAAGAAAAAACAGAGACAAAAGAATAGGGACAGGACCTGCCCCAGTGGGAGGGAAATGTGAAGGAGGAAAGGTTTCCACACACTAGGAAGTCCCTTAGTGAGCAGAGACAGTGGGTGGCAGAGGGGGGGAACTTCGGAGCCACAGAGGAGAGCACAGCAACAGGGGTGCGGAGGGAAAAGTGGGGAGATTCCCGCACAGAGGATCGGTGCCGACCAGCACTCACCAGCCCGAGAGGCTTGTCTGCTCACCCACTGGGGCAGATGGGGCTGCGAGCTGAGGCTTGGGCTTTGATTGGAGCACAGGGAGAGGACTGCGGTCGGTGGCGTGAACACAGCCTGAAGGGGTAAGTGCACCACGGCTAGCCGGGAGGGAGTCCAGGAAAAGGTCTGGAGCTGCCGAAGAGGCAAGAGATATTTTCTTCCCTCTTTGTTATCTGGTGCGCGAGGAGAGGGGATTAAGAGCACTGCTTAAAGGAGCTCCAGAGACGGGCGTGAGCCACGGCTAAAAGCGCAGACCCCAGAGATGGGCAGGAGACGCTAAGGCTGCTGCTGCTGCAGCCAAGAAGCCTGTGTGCGAGCACAGGTCACTATCTACACTTCCTTTACGGGGAGACTGTGCAGCCCACCACTGCCGGATTCCCGGGATCCAGGGACAACTTCCCCGGGAGAACGCACGGCGAGCCTCAGGCTCTTGCAATGTCACACTGGCCTCTGCCACCGCAGGCTCGCCACACACTCTGTGCCCCTCACTCCACCCGGCTTGAGTGAGACAGAGGCCGCGAATTAGTGGCTCCTTTAACCCCGTCCTGAGAGAAAAAAACGTGCCCTCCGGCGACCTACACGCAGAGGCAGGGCCAAATCCAAAGTTGAGCCCCGGGAGCTATATGAACAAAGAAGAGAAAGGGAAATCTCTCCCAGCAGCATCAGAAGCAGCGAATTAAAACTCCACAACCAACTTGATGTACCCTGCATCTGTGGAATACATGAATAGACAATGAATCATCCCAAATTGTGGAGCCGTGTGGATGAAAGGCTCTTGGTGCTCCAGCCAAGAGTCAGTGCTGTGCCTCTGAGGTGGGAGAGCCAACTGCAGGACAGTGGTGCACAAGAGACCTCCCAGCTCCACATAATATCAAACGGTGAAAATCTCCCAGAGATCTCCATCTCAATGCCAACACTCAACTTCACTCAACGACCAGCAAGCCACAGTGCTGGACACCCTATGCCAAACAACTACCAAAACAGGAACACAACCCCACCCATTAGCAGAGAGGCTGTTTAAATCATAAGTCCACAGACACCACAAAACACACCACCAGACGAGGACTTGCCCACCAGAGAGATAAGATCCAGCCTCATCCACCACAACACAGGCAGTAGTCCCTTCCACCAGGAAGCCTACACAACCCACTGAACCAACCTTAGCCACTGGGGAGAGACACCAAAAACTACGAGAACTACAAACCCACAGCCTGTCAAAAGGAGACCCCAATCACAGTAAGATAAGCAAAATGAGAAGACAGAAAAACACAAAGGAGATGAAGGAGCAAGATAAAAACCCACCAGACCTAACAAATGAAGAGGAAATAGGCAGTCTACCTGAAAAATAATTCAGAATAATGATAGTAAAGATGATACAAGATCTCGGAAATAGAATAGACAAAATGCAAGAAACATTTAACAAGGACCTAGAAGAACTAAAGATGAAACAAACAACGATGAACAACACAATAAATGAAATGAAAAATACTCTAGATGGGATCAATAGCAGAATAACTGAGACTGAAGAACAGATAAGTGACCTGGAAGATAAAATAGTGGAAATAAGTACTGCAGAGCAGAATAAAGAAAAAAGAATGAAAAGAACTGAGGACAGTCTCAGAGACCTCTGTGAAAACATTAAACACACCAACATTCGAATTATAGGGGTTCCAGAAGAAGAAGTGAAAAAGAAAGGGACTGAGAAAATATTTGAAAGGATTACAGTTGAAAACTTCCCTAATATGGGAAAGGAAATAGTTAATCAAGTCCAGGAAGCACAGAGAGTCCCATACAAGATAAATCCAAGGAGAAATAAGCCAAGACACATATTAATCAAACTGTCAAAATTTAAATACAAAGAAAGCATATTAAAAGTAGCAAGGGAAAAACAACAAACAACACACAAGGGAAGCCCCATAATGTTAACAGCTAATCTTTCAGCAGAATCTCTGCAAGCCAGAAGGGACTGGCAGGACATATGTAAAATGATGAAGGAGAAAAACCTGCAAACAAGATTACTCTACCCAGCAAGGATCTCATTCAGATTTGATGGAGAAATTAAAACCTTTACAGACAAGCAAAAGTTGAGGGAGTTCAGCACCACCAAACGAGCTTTACAACAAATGCTAAAGGAACTTCTCTAGGCAAGAAACACAAGAGAAGGAAGACTTACAATAATGAATCCAAAACAATTTAGAAAATGGGAATAGGAACATACATATTGATAATTACCTTAAGTGTAAATGGACTAAATGCTCCCACCAAAAAACACAGATTGACTGAATGGATGCAAAAACAAGACCCATATATATGCTGTCTACAAGAGATCCACTTCAGACCTAGAGACACATGCAGACTGAAAGTAAGGGGATGGAAAAAGATATTCCATGCAAATGGAAACCAAAAGAAAGCTGGAGTAGCACTTCTTATATCAGAGGAAATAGACTTTAAAATAAAGACTATTAGAAGAGACAAAGAAGGACACTACATAATGATCAAGGGATCGATCCAAGAAGAAGATATAGCAATTGTAAATATTTATGCACCCAACCTAGGAGAACCTCAATACATAAGGCAAGTACTAACAGCCAAAAAAGAGGAAATTGACAGTAACACATTCATAGTAGCTGACTTTAACACCCCACTTTCACCAATGGACAGATCATCCAAAATGAAAATAAATAAGGAAACACAAGCTTTAAATGATACAATAAACTAGATAGACTTAATTGATATTTATAGGACACTCCATCCAAAAACAACAGAATACACATTCTTCTCAAGTGCTCATGGGACATTCTCAAGGATAGATCATATCTTGGGTCATAAATCAAGTCATAGTAAATTTAAGAAAATTGAAATTGTATTAACTATCTTTTCCGAACACAACGCCATGAGACTAGTTATCAATTACAGGAAAAGATCTGTAAAAACTACAAACATATGAAGGCTAAACAATACAATACTTAATAATGAAGTGATCACTGAAGAAATCAAGGAGGAAATTAAAATGTACCTAGAAACAAATGACAATGCAGACATGACGACCCAAAACCTATGGGATTCAGCAAAAGCAGTTTTAAGAGGGAAGTTTATAGCAATACAAGCCTACTTAAGAAACAGGAAACATCTCGAATAAACAACCTAACCTTGCACTGAAAGCAATTAGAGAAAGAAGAACAAAAAAACCCCGAAGTTAGCAGAAGGAAAGAAATCATAAAAATCAGATCAGAAATAAATGAAAGAGAAATGAAGGAAATGATAACAAAGATCAATAAATCTAAAAGCTTGTTCTTTGAGAAGATAAACAAAATACATAAACCAATAGCCAGACTCATCAAGAAAAAAAGGGGGAAGACTCAAATCAATAGAATTAGAAGTGAAAAAGGAGAAGTAACAACTGACACTGCAGAAATACAGAAGATCATGAGAGATTACTACAAGCAACTCTATGCCAATAAAATGGACAACCTGGAAGAAATGGACAAATTCTTAGAAATTCACAACCTGCCAAGACTGAATCAGGAAGAAATAGAAAATATGAACAGACCAATCACAAGCACTGAAATTGAAACTGTGATTAAAAATTTTCCAACAAACAAAAGCCCAGAACCAGAAGGCTTCACAGGCGAATTCTATCAAACATGTAGAGAAGAGCTAACACCTATCCTTCTCAAACTCTTCCAAAATATAGCAGAGGGATGAACACTCCCATACTCATTCTACGAGGCCACCATCATCCTGATACCAAAACCAGACAAAGAGGTCACAAAGGAAGAAAACTACAGGGCAATATCACTGATGAACATAGATGCAAATATCCTCAACAAAATACTAGCAAACAGAATCCAACAGCACATTAAAAGGATCATACACAATGATCAAGAGGGGTTTATTCCAGGAATGCAAGGATTCTTCAATATACGCAAATCAATCAATGTGATAAACCATATTAACAAGTTGAAGGAGAAAAAACATATGATCATCTCAATAGATGCAGAGAAAGCTTTTGACAAAAGTCAACACCCATTTTTGAAAAAAACCCTGAAGAAAGTAAACATAGAGGGAAATTTCCTCAACATAATAAAGGCCATATATGACAAACCCACAGCCAACATCATCCTCAATGGTGAAAAACTGAAAGCATTTGCACTAAGGTCAGGAAGAAGACAAGGTTGCCCACTCTCACCGCTCTTATTCAACATAGTTTTGGAAGTTTTAGCCACAGCAATCAGAGAAGAAAAGGAAATAAAAGAATCCAAATAAGAAAAGAAGAAGTAGAGATGTCACTGTTTGCAGACGACAAGATACTATATATAGAGAGTCCTAAAGGTGCTACCAGAAAATTACTAGAGCTAATTAATGAATTTGGTAAAGTAGCAGCATACAAAATTAATGCACAGAAATCTCTGCCATTCCTATACACTAATGATGAAAAATCTGAAAGTGAAATCAAGAAAACACTCCCATTTACCATAGCAACAAAAAGAATAAAATATCTAGGTATAAACCTACCTAAGGAGACAAAAGACCTGTATGCAGAAAATTATAAGACACTGATGAAAGAAATTAAAGGTGATACAAATAGATGGAGAGATATACCACGTTCTGGGATTGGAAGAATAAACATTGTGAAAATGACTCTACTACCCAAAGCAATCTACAGATTCAGTGCAATCCCTATCAAATTACCACTGGCATTTTTCACAGACCTAGAACAAAAAATTTCACAATTTGTATGGAAATATAAAAGATCCCGAATAGGCAAAGCAATCTTGAGAACGAAAAACGGAGCTGGAGGAATCAGGCTCCCTGACTTCAGACTATACTATAAAGCTACAGTAATCAAAACAGTATGGTACTGGCACAAAAACAGAAAGATAGATCAATGGAACAGGATAAAAAGCCCGAGATAAAACCACGCACATATTGTCACCTTATATTTGATAAAGGAGGCAGGAATATACAGTGGAGAAAGGACAGCCTCTTCAATAACTGGTGCTGGAGAAACTGGACAGGTACATGTAAAAGTATGAGATTAGATCACTCCCTAACACCATACACAAAAATAAGCTCAAAATGGATTAAAGACCGAAATATAAGGCCAGAAACTATAAAACTCTTAGAGGAAAACAGGCCGAACACTCTATGACATAAATCACAGCAAGATCCTTTTTGAACCACCTCCTAGAGAAATGGAAATAAAAACACAAATAAGCAAGTGAGACCTAATGAAACTTCAAAGCTTCTGCACAGCAAAGGAAACCATAAACAAGACCAAAAGACAACCCTCAGAATGGCAGAAAATATTTGCCAATGAAGCAACTGACAAACGATTAATTTCCAAAATATACAAGCAGCTCATGAAGCTCAATAACAAAAAATACAAACAACCCAATCCAAAAATGGGCAGAAGACCTAAATAGACATTTCTCCAAAGAAGATATACAGACTGCCAACAAACACATGAAAGAATGCTCAACATCATTAATCATTAAAGAAATGCAAATCAAAACTGCAACGAGGGGGGGACCTTGAAGATGGCGGAAGAGTAAGACACGGAGATCACCTTCCTCCCCACAGATACACCAGAAATACATCTACACGTGGAACAACTCCTACAGAACACCTACTGAAGGCTGGCAGAAGACCTCAGACCTCCCAAAAGGCAAGAAACTCCCCAAGTACCTGGGTAGGGCAAAAGAAAAAAAGAAAAAACAGAGACAAAAGAATAGGGATGGCACCTGCACCAGTGGGAGGGAGCTGTGAAGGAGGAAAAGTTTCCACACACTAGGAAGCCCCTTCGCGGGCGGAGACTGCGGGAGGCGGAGGGGGGAGCTTCGAAGCCGCGGAGGAGTGCACAGCAACGGGTGCAGAGGGCAAAGCGGGGAGATTCCCGCACAGAGGATCGGTGCCAACGGGCACTCACCAGCCCGAGAGGCTTGTCTGCTCACCCGCAGGGGCGGGCGGGGCTGCGAGCTGAGGCTCGGGTTTCGGTTTCGAACGGAGCGCAGGGAGAGGACTGGGGTTGGCGACTTGAACATAGCCTGAAGGGGTTAGTGCACCATGGCTAGCCGGGAGGGAGTCCGGGGAAAAGTCTGCACCTGCTGAAGAGGCAAGAGACTTTTTCTTCCCTCGTTGTTTCCTGGTGCGCGAGGAGAGGGGTTTAACAGCGCTGCTTAAAGGAACTCCAGAGAGGGGCGCGAGCCGCGGCTAAAAGCGCGGACCACAGAAACGGGCGGGAGACGCTAAGGCTGCTGCTGCCGCCACCAAGGGTCCTGTGTGCGAGCACAGGTCACTCTCCACACCTCTCTTCCGCGGAGCCTGTGCAGCCCGCCACTGCCAGGTTCCCGGGATCCAGGGACAACTTCCCCGGGAGAACGCACGGCGGGCCTCAGGCTGGTGCAACGTCACCCTGGCCTCTGCCGCCGCAGGCCCACGCCGCACACACTGCCCCTTTCTCCTCCCCGGCCTGAGTGCACCAGAGCCCCCGAATCAGCGGCTCCTTTAACCCCGTCCTGTCTGAGCAAAAAACAGACGCCCTCCAGCGACCTACACGCAGGCGGGGCCAAATCCAAAGCTGAGCCCCTGTGAGCTGTGAGTACAAAGAAGAGAAAGGGAAATTTCTCCCAGCAGCCTCAGAAGCAGCGGATTAAAGCTCCACAATCAACTTTATATACCCTGCATCTGTGGAATACCTGAATAGACAAGGAATGATCCCAAATTGAGGAGGTGGACTTTGGGAGCAAGATCTATGATTTTTTTTCCCTTTTCCTCTTTTTGTGAATGTGTATGTGTATGCTTCTGTGTGAGATCTTGTCTATATAGTCTTCCTTCCACCATTTGTCGTAGGGTTCTATCCGTCCATGGTTTTTTTAAAAAAATTTTTCTTAATATTTAATTTTAATAACTTTCTTATACTTTATCTTCATTCTTTCTTTCTTTCTTTCCTTCCTTCCTTCCCTCCTTTAGACAACAAACCATCCTAAATTGAATAGGTGGTGTCTGAGAGCAAGATTTATGATTTTTCCCCCTTTACCTCTTTTTGTGAGGGTGTATGTGTATGCTTCTGTGTAAGATTTTGTCTGTATAGCTTTGCTTCCAACATTTGTCCTAAGGTTCTATCCGTCCCTTTTTATTTTCTAAATAGGAATTTTTAAATTCAATAACTTTATTATACTTTATTTTATTTTTACTGTATCTTCTTTCTTTCTGTCTTTTTTCTTCTTTCCCTCCTTCCTTCCTTCCTCACTCCCTCCCTCCCTCCTTTCTTTCCTTCTTGCCTTCTTTCCTTCTTTGCTTCTTTCTTTCTTTCCTCCTTTCTTCCTTCCTTCCTTCCTTCCCTCCTTTCCTTCTTTCTTTCCTCATACTTCTACTAATTCTCTCTACTTTTTCTCCCTTTTATTCTGAGCCGTGTGGATGAAAGGCTCTTGGTGCTCCAGCCAAGAGTCAGGGCTCTGCCTCTGAGGTAGGAGAGCCAACTTCAGGACACTGGTCAACAAGAGACCTCCCACTCCACATAATATCAAACAGCGAAAATCTCCCAGAGACCTCCATCTTAACACCAGCACCCAGCTTCACTCAATGACCAGCAAGCCACAGTGCTGGACAACCTATGCCAAACAACTAGCAAAACAGGAACACAACCCCACCCATTAGCAGAGAGGCTGCCTAAAATCATAATAAGGCCACAGACACCCCAAAACACACCACCAAACGTGAACCTGCCCACTAGAGAGACAATATTCAGCCTCATCCACCACAACACAGGCACTAGTCCCCTCCACCAGGAAGCCTACACAACCCACTGAACCAACCTTAGCCACTGGAGACAGACATCAAAAACAGTGGGAGCTATGAACCTGCAGCCTGCAAAAAGGAGACCCCAAACACAGTAAGATAAGCAAAATGAGAAGACAGAAAAACACACAGCAGATAAAGGAGCAAGATAAAAATGCACCAGACCTAACAAATGAAGAGGAAATAGGCAGTCTACCTGAAAAAGAATTCAGAATAATGATAGTAAGGATGATCCGAAATCTTGGAAATAGAATGGACAAAATGCAAGAAAGAGTTAATAAGGACCTAGAAAAAATAAAGATGAAACAAGCAACGATGGACAACACAATAAATGAAATGAAAAGTCCTCTAGATAGGATCAACAGCAGAATAACTGAGGCAGAAGAATGGATAAGTGACCTGGAAGATAAAATAGTGGAAATAACTACTGCAGAGCAGAATAAAGAAAAAAAAAAATGAAAAGAACTGAGGACAGTCTCAGAGACCTCTGGGACAACATTAAATGCAACAACATTCAAATTATAGGGGTTCCAGAAGAAGAGAAAAAGAAAGGGACTGAGAAAATATTTGAAGAGATTATAGTTGAAAACTTCCCTAATATGGGAAAGGAAATAGTTAATCAAGTCCAGGAAGCACAGAGAGTCCCATACAGGATAAATCCAAGGACAAATAAGCCAAGACACATATTAATCAAACAGTCAAAAATTAAATACAAAGAAAGCATATTAAAAGCAGCAAGGGAAAAACAACAAATAACACACAAGGGAATCCCCATAAGGTTAACAGCTGATCTCTCAGCAGAAACCCTACAAGCCAGAAGGGAGTGGCAGGACATACTGAAAGTGATGAAGGAGAAAAACCTGCAACCAAGACTACTCTACCCAGCAAGGATCTCATTCAGATTTGATGGAGAAATTAAAACATTTAGAGACAAGCAAAAGCTGAGAGAGTTCAGCACCACCAAACGAGCTTTACAACAAATGCTAAAGGAACTTCTCTAGGCAAGAAACACAAGAGAAGGAAAAGACCTATATTAACGAACCCAAAACAATTTAGAAAATGGGAATAGGAACATACATATCGATAATTACCTTAAATGTAAATGGACTAAATGCTCCCACCAAAAACACAGATTGGCTGAATGGATACAAAAACAAGACCCTTATATATGCTGTCTACAAGAGACCCACTTCAGACCTAGAGACACATACAGACTGAAAGTAAGGGAATGGAAAAAGATATTCCATGCAAATGGAAACCAAAAGAAAGCTGGAGTAGCAATTCTCATATCAGACAAAATAGACTTTAAAATATGGACTATTAAAAGAGACAAAGAAGGACACTACATAATTATCAAGGGATCGATCCAAGAAGATATAACAATTATAAATATTTACGCACCCAACATAGGAGCACCTCAATACATAAGGCAAATACTAACATCCATAAAAGGGGAAATCGACAGTAACACATTCATAGTAGGTGACTTGAACACCCCACTTTCACCCATGGACAGATCATCCAAAATGAAAATAAATAAGGAAACACAAGCTATAAATGATACATTAAACAAGATGGACTTAATTGATATTTATAGGACATTCCATCCAAAAACAACAGAATACACATTTTTCTCAAGTGTCATTGAACATTCTCCAGGAATGATCATATCTTGGGTCACAAATCAAGCCTTGGTAAATTTAAGAAAATTGAAATTGTATCAAGTATCTTTTCTGACTACAACGCCATGAGACTAGATATCAATTACAGGAAAAGACCTGTAAAAAATACAAACACATGGAGGCTAAACAATACACTACTTAATAATGAAGTGATCACTGAAGAAATCAAAGAGGAAATTAAAAAAATACCTAGAAGCAAATGACAATGGAGACACGATGACCCAAAACCTATGGGATGCAGCAAAAGCAGTTCTAATGGAGAAGTTTATAGCAATACAAGCCCACCTTAAGAAGCAGGAAACATCTCGAATAAACAACCTAACCTTGCACCTAAAGCAATCAGAGAAAGAATAACAAAAAACCCCAAAGCTAGCGGAAGGAAAGAAATCATAAAAATCAGATAAGAAATAAATGAAAATAAATGAAGGAAACAATAGCAAAGATCAATAAAACTAAAAGCTGGTTCTTTGAGAAGATAAACAAAATAGATAAACCACTAGCCAGACTCATCAAGAAAAAAAGGGAGAAGACTCAAATCAATAGAATTAGAAATGAAAAAGGAGAAGTAACAACTGACACTGCAGAAATAAAAAAGATCATGAGAGATTACTACAAGCAACTCTATTGCAATAAAATGGACAATATGGAAGAAATGGACAAATTCTTAGAAATGCACAACCTGCCAAGACTGATCAGGAAGAAATAGAAAATATGAACAGACCAATCACAAGCACTGAAATTGAAACTGTGATTAAAAATCTTCCAACAAACAAAAGCCCAGGACCAGATGGCTTCACAGGCGAATTCTATCAAACATTTAGAGAAGAGCTAACACCTATCCTCAAACTCTTCCAAAATATAGCAGAGGGAGGAACACTCCCAAATTCCTTCTACAAGGCCACCATCACCTTGATACCAAAACCAGACAAGGATGTCACAAAGAAAGAAAACTACAGGCCAATATCACTGATGAACATAGATGCAAAAATCCTCAACAAAATACTAGCAAACGGAATCCAACAGCACATTAAAAGGATCATACACCATGATCAAGTGGGGTTTATTCCAGGAATGCAAGGATTCTTCAATATACACAAATCTATCAATGTGATAAACCATATTAACAAACTGAAAGAGAAAAACCATATGCTCACCTCAATAGATGCAGAGAAAGCTTTTGACAAAATTCAACACCCATTTATGATAAAAACCCTGAAGAAAGTAGGCATACAGGGAACTTTCCTCAACATAATAAAGGCCATATATGACAAGCCCACAGCAAACATCATCCTCAATGGTGAAAAACTGAAAACATTTCCACTAAGATCAGGAACAAGACAAAGTTGCCCACTCTTATTCAACATAGTTTTGGAAGTTATTCAACATAGTTTTGGAAGTTTTAGCCACAGCAAAGGAAATAAAACGAATCCAAATCAGAAAAGAAGAAGTAAAGCTGTCACTGTTTGCAGATGACATGATACTATATATAGAGAATCCTAAAGATGCTACCAGAAAACTATTAGAACTAATCAATGAATTTGGTAAAGTAGCAGGATACAAAATTAATGCACAGAAATCTCTGGCCTTCCTATATATTAATGATGAAAAATCTCAAAGTGAAATCAAGAAAACACTCCCATTTACCATTGCAACAAAAAGAATAAAATATCTAGGTATAAACCTACCTAAGGAGACAAAAGACCTGTATGCAGAAAATTATAAGACACTGATGAAAGAAATTAAAAATGATACAAATAGATGGAGAGATATACCATGTTCTTGGATTGGAAGAATCAACATGGTGAAAATGACTCTACTACCCAAAGCAATCTATTGATTCAATGCAATCCCTATCAAACTAACACTGGCATTTTTCACAGAACTAGAAAAGAAAATTTCACAATTTGTATGGAAACACAAAAGACCCCGAATAGCCAAAGCACTCTTGAGAATGAAAAAAGGAGCTGGAGGAATCAGGCTCCCTGACTTCAGACTATACTACAAAGCTACAGTAGTCAAGACAGTATGGTACTGGCACAAAAACAGAAAGATAGATCAATGGAACAGGATAGAAAGCCCAGAGATAAACCTCCGCACATATGGACACCTTATTTTGATAAAGGTGGCAGGAATGTACAGTGGAGAAAGGACAGCCTCTTCAATAAGTGGTGCTGGGAAAAGTGGACAGGTACATGTAAAAGTATGAGATTAGATCACTCCCTAACACCATACACAAAAATAAGCTCAAAATGGATTAAAGACCTAAAGGTAAGGCCAGAAACTGTCAAACTCTTAGAGGAAAACATAGGCAGAACACTCTATGACATAAATCACAGCAAGATCCTTTCTGACCCACCTCCTAGAGTAATGGAAATTAAAAAAAATAAACAATTGGGACCTAATGAAACTTCAAAGCTTTTGCACAGCAAAGGAAACCATAAACAAGACCAAAAGACAACCCTCAGAATGGGAGAAAATATTTGCAAATGAAGCAACTGACAAAGGATTAATCTCCAAAATTTACAAGCAGCTCATGAAGCTCAATAAAAAAAAACAAACAACCCAATCCAAAAATGGGTGGAAGACCTAAATAGACATTTCTCCAAAGAAGATATACAGACTGCCCACAAACACATGAAAGAATGCTCAACATCATTAATCATTAAAGAAATGCAAATCAAAACTACAATGAGATATCATCTCACACCAGTCAGAATGGCCATCATCAAAAAATCTAGAAACAATAAATGCTGGAGAGGGCATGGAGAAAAGGGAACACTCTTGCACTGCTGGTGGGAATGTGAATTGGTTCAGCCACTATGGAGAACAGCATGGAGGTTCCTTAAAAAACTACAAATAGAACTACCATATGACCCAGCAATCCCACTACTGGGCATATACCCTGAGAAAACCAAAATTCAAAAAGAGTCATGTACCAAAATGTTCATTGCAGCTCTATTTACAATAGCCCGGAGATTGAAACAACCTAAGTGCGCATCATCGGATGAATGGATAAAGAAGATGTGGCACATATATACAATGGAATATTACTCAGCCATAAAAAGAAACGAAATTGAGCTATTTGTAATGAGGTGGATAGACCTAGAGTCTGTCATACAGAGTGAAGTAAGTCAGAAAGAGAAAGACAAATACCGTATACTAACCCATATATATGGAATTTAAGAAAAAAAATGTCATGAAGAACCTAGGGGTAAGACAGGAATAAAGACGCAGACCTACTGGAGAACGGACTTGAGGATATGGGGAAGGGGAAGGGGAAGGGTGAGCTGTGACAGGGAGAGAGAGAGTCATGGACATATACACACTAACAAATGTAGTAAGGTAGATAGCTAGTGGGAAGCAGCCTCATGGCACAGGGATATTGGCTTGGTGCTTTATGACAGCCTGGAGGGGTGGGATAGGGAGGGTGGGAGGGAGGGAAACGCAAGAGGGAAGACATATGGGAACATATGTATATGTATAACTGATTCACTTTGTTATAAAGCAGAAACTAACACACCATTGTAAAGCAATTATACCGCAATAAATATGTTAAAAAAAAAGTACAATGAGATACCATCTCACACCAGTCAGAATGGCCGTCATCATAAAATCTAGGAACAATGAATGCTGGAGAGGGTGTGGAGAAAAGGGAACACTCTTGCACTGCTGGTGCAAATGTGAATTGGTATAGCCACTAAGGAGAACAGTATGGAGGTTCCTTAAAAAACTACAAATAGAACTACCATATGACGCAGGAATCCCACTACTGGGCATATACCCTGAGAGATCCATAATTCAAAAAGGGTCATGTACCAAAATGTTCATGGCACCTCTATTTACAATAGCCTGGAGATGGAAACAACCTAAGTGCCCATCATCGGATGAATGGATAAAGAAGATGTGGCACATATATACAATGGAATATTACTCAGCCATATAAAGAAATGAAATTGATCTATTTGTAATGAGATAGATAGACCTAGAGTCTGTCATACAGAGTGAAGTAAGTCAGAAAGAGAAAGACTAATACCGTATGCTATCACATATATATGGAATTTAAGAAAAAAAAAAAGTGTCATGCAGAACCTAGGGGTAAGACAGGAATAAAGACACAAACGTACTAGAGAACGGACTCGAGGATATGGGGAGGGGGAAGAGTGAGCTGTGACAAAGTGAGAGAGAGGCATAGACATATATACACTACCCAATGTATGGTAGATAGCTAGTGGGAAACAGCCTCATAGCACAGGGAGATCGGCTCGGTGCTTTGTGACCGCCTGTATGGGTGGGATAGGGAGGGTGGGAGGGAGGGAGACGCAAGAGGGAAGAGATATGGGAACATATGTATATGTATAACTCATTCACTTTGTTATAAAGCAGAAACTAACACACCATTGTAAAGCCATTATACCCCAATAAAGATGTTTTTTTTTAAAAAAACGGATTAAAGACTTATATGTAAGACCTGAAAGTAAAACTTTTAGAAGAAAATATAGTACACTCTTTCACATTGGTCTTAGCAATATTTGTTTTTGATAAGCGTCTTCAGGAATGGGAAACAAAAGCAAAAATAAGCAAAGGGGACTACACCAAACTTAAAAGCTTTTGCACAGCAAAGAAATCTATCATCAAGACAAAAAGACACCCTATTGAATGCAAGAAGATATTTGCAAACAATATATCGGATAAGAGGTTAATATCCAAAATATACAAAGAATATATACAACTCACCATCAGAAAGAAGACATCCTAATTCAAAATGAACAGATGACCTGAATTGACATTTTTCCGAAGAAGACACACACAGAACGTCCAACAGAAAAATGAAAAGATGCTCAACATCACTCATTATCAGGGAAATACTCGACATGTAAAATAAAATTGAAGATGGGAGGGGGTAATGGGGTCAAAATTTTTGAAAGACCTTTCATTTTTGTCAGGAGGACATTAGAGATGTCAATTGATTTGTTAAAGTTTAATTACTTAAAGGATTCAAGTTTAACACATAACTTCCCAACCAGCATAGGATTAAAAGTAAGAGATAAAGAAAATAAGGAATCTAATGGAAGACAGGAAAGGAGAAAAAAAGGCAAAGGGAAAACATGGTAAATAGAAAACACAGAATGAGATGGCATAAACAAGTCAAAATATATCTGTAGTCACATTAAATATAAGTAGACAAAATTTATATATAAAGACAGTACATTGTAGTTCACAAGAGTATGATCATTAATGTTATTGTAGATTTTATATAAAGTGAGATATATGGATTCCATGTAAGGAAAAAGAAAAGGTTGAATTGTTAAGCTGCCATTCTGACACCATGGATGGACCTTGAGGATATTATACAAAGTGAAATAAGACAGACAAAGACAAATACTATATGATTTCACTTATTTGTGGAATGTGAAAAATGAAACAAAAAACAAATTCATAAATACAGAGAACAGATTGGTCATTAACAGAAGGCAGGGGCATTGAGGATGGGTAAAATTGGTGAAGAGGATCAAAAGGAAGAAACGTCCAGTTATAAAGTAAATAAGTTACAGGAATGTAATGTACAGCGTAGGGAGTATAGTCAATAATATAGCATTAACTTTTTATGGTGACACATGATAACTAGACTTATTGTGGTGATCATTTCACAATGTATATAAATGTTGAATCACTATGTTGTACACCTGGAACTAATATAATATAGTATGTTAATTATACTTCAATTTAAAAAGAGGAAAGTGATTCTTTTTTCATAGCAATGTTGTTTAAAACAAAGTTTGAAAACTAATGTCAACCAACGCATGGCCAAATAAGCTATGATAAACCATATAAGGGGATTCTGGCTAACGGTTTAACTGAAGTAGCTCAGTAGGCATTAAAATGGAAATTTCATCAAATAGGAGATTAAAAGAAAGTCACAGAGTGATATATGTTATGATGCCAATTATTTTAAATTACCCCCACACATAACATGAGGTGAAACCATGTGGAATTGCCAATATTTTGATTACTTAAATGGCATTTTATGTAATTCAAATTAATTACTATGTAGTTTTATGGGTACATTTATGTGTCTAAATTAATAGAAAAAGCTCTGAAAGGATACACATTAGGAATGGTAGATGGGGGGACTTTAGACTTACATGTAATATGTTAAACTTTTTACAAGGAAAATATATTAATGTGTACGTTTATAGTTAATTTTTAAAATGTTACCTCATTATATCTATTTAGTGACTATTATGGACAAATCACAATGTAGCCAAATTTTGTATATTTTACATTGCTCTATTGTCCTCCAAGTGAAGAAGAATTTTTAAGACTTTGAATAATTTGACCTAGCAGTTTACTTCCAATGGGCCTTTGATCTGTCATTCCAATTGTGTTCACATAAAAACCATTGCCAGAGCTGGATGGATTTACCAGGTAAGTATAATATTTAAAAATAAAACTTAGGGCTTCCCTGGTGGCACAGTGGTTGAGAGTCCGCCTGCCAATGCAGGGGACACGGGTTCATGCCCCGGTCCGGGAAGATCCCACATGCCGCAGAGCGGCTGGGCCCGTGAGCCATGGCCCCTGAGCCTGCACGTCCGGAGCCTGCGTGCCCGGAGCCTGTGCTCCACAACTGGAGAGGCCACAACAGTGAGAGACCCGTGTACTGCAAAAAATAATAAAATAAAATAAAATAAAATTTATTAACATTCAAGCCCTTTTTTTCAAAGTTACAGTAATGCTCCATACATCCTAGGAAAGCTTTACCTTAGTGGAGAAAACAAATTTTCAGTAGGGCCTCATCTTCCCAAGTTGAGAAAAATTCAGCATTCATCCCAAATTGCTGCTGGGGCAAGAAGGAAGTGAACTGTAGAGTGAGCTGTCAGCAACTCCCTAGTATCTGATGAAGCCCAACACATGCTCCCCACATTCTGAGCTGTGCTGTCAATCACCATTCACCAATAGCCTATTCTTCTTATACAGTTGTCATCTGTTCCCCAGACATAAACATTTGGATATAATTTTTGTGGGCTGTCATTTATCATTATTTTGGGAATAAATAGACAGTAAAGCATACTTTGGAGTGGGTATTTCCCCTGTATTCCATATATTCTGGGTTTATAGAGAATATAGTTGCTTCCATTTTATGCCTAAGTACCCTCCATTTTACCAACAGAAATTATAAAGTCTTTAGGGAGAAAAACTCGAGAGACATCAGCTTCCACCTCAGGGAGGTTTTGACTTGTAATGATGAGCCATATAAGGCACATCAAACAGTCTGTTAGCCCAAGCAAACAAACAAGGATAAGCACAAAAATGATGCTCTGTCATTTGAGTAATTTTTTTCAATTATATAGTTACATGCAAGGAAAACTTACCCTGGCACTAAATTATAATTATTGGCTTACTTCATACCAGTTGATCTGACAGGCCCATAAAATATTTTTTCCTCTTTTGAACAAGTCTGCTTATTGATTTCTGGATTCTTCTGTCAAAGTGTTAGGCATGATCTCAATTCAACTCTCTAGCCAAATTAGTTTTCTCAACCCCTTAAAGTGGATTTTGCTTTAAATCTCCTAGGTCCACACAGTTTCAGTTTTTACTTGGAGGGAGATGAATACTTCCCACATTCACTTTACAAAGAAACTTCTTTATTTGAGGTAGTAGTCTGGAGGATTAGGAAACGATAGGGAATTATTCTAAATAATCCAATTGCTTCTGTATGTAGCTGTGCTCTCATAGCAAAATATGCTTTCATATTACCCTGGTAGTCTTGTCATTCTTCCTTGCTCCCTATTTGCACTACTATATTTATTTATATAGAATTTTCTTCTTCAAAAATTCCCAAATATTTTCCAGATATTAGCTCATGGATTTAAGGAATAAAGGTTGTTATTGCCATTATATGGCTGAATGAGAAGCATGAAGAAACCTATTTGTATACAAAAGTCTACTCAAAGCAGAAACTCAATCATAGAACCTCGTGATATAAAGAGATGGAAGGGACCTTAGAAATTACTTCCTCCCTCATTTTATAGACAAGGAATCTGAGATTTAGAGAAGGTGAGTTGTTTAACCTCACACAGTTTAACCTCAACTCATCATGACAAAGCTAAAGTTAGAGCTCAGAACTTCAAACTCCAACACTAGTGCTATTCCCACTACAGCATGGTAAGCAAAGGTATGTAGGATAAAACAAAGGGAAAGGAGAGAGATGAAGGAGTTTGTTCTGTACCATTTTAGGACACAGTATCAACATGAATATTAAAGTAATTCAGTCTTAGAAATAC
This sequence comes from Orcinus orca, assembly GCF_937001465.1. NCBI lineage: Eukaryota > Metazoa > Chordata > Mammalia > Artiodactyla > Delphinidae > Orcinus > Orcinus orca. The sequence continues at coordinate 68,928,709 of NC_064580.1, forward strand.
TTCAAAGTTGATATGGCAATGCAAGTCCTACATATTTTAGGGCTTACCATAGGAGAAAGGGAGAAAAACAATGATCTAAGAAGCTCTAGTCACCACGAAACAGTCAGAAGTCATAGGTTGTTTAGATAAAATTGCTACAGTTGGGTGTCACATCTGGCACAGTAACATATAACAATATTCTATACCTTAAGCCATCAGTTTACATTAATTTTCGGAAGGGCAAATCTCACCTTCTTCTGCTATTTTCAGGGAGACTACTGCAGGGTTTAGAAGAACAACTAGAATGGAGATGACTTTATCTTCTGACATCTTGCATGTTAGATGAACTATGGAGAGAGAGCATAATGAACTTTGGGGCTCACATATAAGGAGTTATTCTTCAAGGCAAGAGATTGGATAAGTAAAAGTCAGCTTCTTAGAGTTAGTGCCTGGCAACAGAATGAGGGTTTCCTACCTGTTGTATATGCTTCACAAGTTACTTATAGTTGTGGTTCCCAAACTGTGTAATGAGACACTCTGTGGCATCTCAACAAACCAACAGTGGTGCCATAGGTTATTTTACATTTTTGAGGGAAAAACAGGAATATTCAACACCTATAATGCACTAGCTTGAGTTAATTACATTTTCAACATTAGATTATGTCCCATTATTTTGATTATGTCACTTCTTTGCAAAGCAAGGTTTTCTGCAGTTGATGGGACAAAAGCAAATACTGTTAGGAATAAGGAGTTAGTGGGGGATAACACAAGGGAGTTCCTTTGAGGTGATGGAACTGTTACATATTTTGATTGTGGGGGTAGTTACACAAATCTATATGAATGACAAAATTGCACAGAACTATGAATATATGACTAATGAATGCTTGTAAAAACTGGGAAATTCTACTTAAGGTCTGTTGATCATACCAAAATAAATTCCCTGCTTTTGATATTGTACTATATTAAACAATATTATACATATTATATAATTACATATGTTATACAAAATATATATATATATTATATAATATGTAAAATATTATCATTGAGGAAAACAAGGTGAATGTTTAACAAGATCTCTGTAATATATTTTTTTTAATTAATTAATTTATTTATGGCTGTGTTGGGTCTTCGTTTCTGTGCGAGGGCTTTCTCTAGTTGCGGCAAGTGGGGGCCACTCTTCATCACGGTGCACAGGCCTCTCACTATCGAGGCCTCTCTTGTTGTGGAGCACAGGCTCCAGACGCGCAAGCTCAGTAATTGTGGCTCACGAGCCTAGTTGCTTCGCGGCATGTGGGATCTTCCCAGACCATGGCCCGAACCCGTGTCCCCTGCATTGGCAGGCAGATTCTCAACCACTGCTCCACCAGGGAAGCCCTCTGTAATATTTAAAAAATATCTTTGTTGAGATATACTCACACAGGATACATTATTTCCCATTTAAAGTACATCATTAAATTCTCTGTAGTGTATATATATGCACATAGTTGTGCAGCCATCAATCAATTTTTTAAAATTTTCATCACCCCAAATAGAAACCTTCTACCATTTAGCTGTCACCCACGAACCCCCACATTTTTCCCACCCTAGCCAACCACTAATTTGTGTCTCTATAGATTTTCCTGTTTCAGAAATTTTACATGAATGGAATAATACAATATATTGGCTATTGTTACTGGCTTCTTTCACTTAACATGTTTTCAAAGTTCATTCACATTGTAGCAGTACTTCATTCCTTTTTATTACTGGATATTATTCCATTGTATGGATATGCATTTTGTTTACCTATTAAGAATAATGCTGTTATGGAAGTTCACTAATGGAGGGGATTAAGATGGTGGAGGAGTAAGAAGCAAAGTTCACCTCCCTCCACAGACATTGAAAATACATCTACAAGTAGAATTATTCACACAGAAGAGCTACTGAGGGACTTCCGGGAAGATGGCGGAAGAGTAAGACGCGGAGATCACCTTCCTCCCCACAGATACACCAGAAATACATCTACGCGTGGAACAACTCCTACGGAGCACCTACTGAACGCTGGCGGAAGACCTCAGACCTCCCAAAAGGCAAGGAACCCCCCACGTACCTGGTTAGGGCAAAAGAAAAAACTAAACAGAGACAAAAGGGTAGGGACGGGTCCTGCACCAGCGGGAGAGAGCTGTGAAGGAGGAAAAGTGTCCACACACTAGGAAGCCCCTTCGCGGGTGGAGACTTCGGGAGGCGGAGTGGGGGAGCTTGGGAGCCGCGGAGGAGAGCACAGCAACAGGGGTGCGGAGGGCAAAGCGGACAGATTCCAGCGCAGAGGATCGGGCCAACCGGAACTCACCAGCCGAGAGGCTTTTCTGCTCGCCCGCCGGGGCGGGCGGGACTGGGAGCTGAGGCTCCGGCTTTTGTCGGAGCGCCGGGAGAGGACTGAGGTTGGCGGCGTGAACACAGCCTGCAGGGCGTTAGTGCACCACGGCTAGCCGGGAGAGAGTCCGGGGAAAAGTCTGGACCTGCCGAAGAGGCAAGAGACTTTTACGTCCTTCTTTGTTTCCTGGTGCACGAGGAGAGGGGATTAAGAACGCTGCTTGAGAGAGCTCCAGGGACGGGCGCGAGCCGCGGCTAAAAGTGCGGAGCCCAGAGACAGACATGAGATGCTAAGGCCGCTGCTGCCGCCACCAGGAGGCCTGTGTGCGAACACAGGTCACTAGCCACACGCCCTTCCGGGGAGCCTGTGCAGCCCGCCACTGCCAGGGTCCCGGGATCCAGGGACAACTCGCCCGGGAGATCGCACGGTACGCCTCAGGCTGCAACGTCACGCCGGCCTCTGCCGCTGCAGGCCCGCCCCACACTCCGTGACCCTCCCTACCCCCCCCGGCCTGAGTGAGCCAGAGCCTCCGAATCAGCGGCTCCTTTAACCCCGCCCTGTCTGAGCAAAGAACAGACGCCCTCCGGCGACCTACACGCACAGGCGGGGCCAAATCCAAAGCTGAGCCCCTGGGAGCTGTGAGAACAAAGAAGAGAAAGGGAAATCTCTCCCAGCAGCCTCAGAAGCAGCGGATTAAAGCTCCACAATCAACTTGATATACCCTGCATCTGTGGAATACCTGAATAGTCAACGAATCATCCCAAATTAAGGAGCCCTGTGGATGAAAGGCTCTTGGTGCTGCAGCCAGGAGTCAGTGCTGTGCCTCTGAGGTGGGAGAGCCAACTTCAGGACACTGGTCCACAAGAGGCCTCCCAGCTGCACATAATATCAAACAGCAAAAATCTCCGAGAGATCTCCATCTCAACGCCAGCACCCAGCTTCACTCAACGACCAGCAAGCTACAGTGCTGGACATCCTATGCCAAACAACTAGCAAGACAGGAACACAACCCCACCCATTAGCAGAGAGGCTGCCCAAAATCATAATAAGTCTACAGACACCCCAAAACACACCACCAGACGTGGACCTACCCACCAGAAAGACAAGATCCAGCCTCATCCACCAGAACACAGGCACTAGTACCCTCCACCAGGAAGCCGACACAACCCACTGAACCAACCTTAGCCACTGGGGACAGACACAAAAAACAACAGGAACTACGAACCTTCAGCCTGCAAAAAAGGAGACCACAAACACAGTAAGATAAGCAAAATGAAAAGACAGAAAAACACACAGCAGATGAAGGAGCAAGATAAAAACCCACCAGACCTAACAAATGAAGAGGAAATAGGCAGTCTACCGGAAAAAGAATTCAGAATAATGATAGTAAGGTTGATCCGAAATCTTGGAGATAGAATGGACAATAGAATGGACAAAATGCAAGAATCAGTTAACAAGGACCTAGAAGAACTAAAGATGAAACAAGCAACGATGAACAACACAATAAATGAAATTAAAAGTACTCTAGATGGGATCAATAGCAGAATAACTGAGGCAGAAGAACGGATAAGTGACCTGGAAGATAAAATAGTGGAAATAACTACTGCAGAGCGGAATAAAGAAAAAAGAATGAAAAGAACTGAGGACAGTCTCAGAGACCTCTGGGACAACATTAAGCGCACCAACATTCGAATTATAGGGGTTCCAGAAGAAGAACAGAAAAAGAAAGGGACTGAAAAAATATTTGAAGAGATTATAGTTGAAAACTTCCCTAATATGGGAAAGGAAATAGTAAATCAAGTCCAGGAAGCACAGAGAGTCCCATACAGGATAAATCCAAGGAGAAATACGCCAAGACACATATTAATCAAACTGTCAAAAATTAAATACAAAGAAAACATATTAAAAGCAGCAAGGGAAAAACAACAAATAACACACAAGGGAATCCCCATAAGGTTAACAGCTGATCTTTCAGCAGAAACTCTGCAAGCCAGAAGGGAGTGGCAGGACATATTGAAAGTGTTGAAGGAGAAAAACCTGCAACCAAGATTACTCTACCCAGCAAGGATCTCATTCAGATTTGATGGAGAAATTAAAACCTTTACAGACAAGCAAAAGCTGAGAGAGTTCAGCACCACCAAACCAGCTCTACAACAACTGCTAAAGGAACTTCTCTAGGCAAGAAACACAAAAGAAGGAAAAGACCTACAATAACAAACCCCAAACAATTAAGAAAATGGGAATGGGAACACACATATCGAAAATTACCTTAAATGTAAATGGACTAAATGCTCCCACCAAAAGACACAGATTGGCTGAATGGATACAAAAACAAGACCCATATATTTGCTGTCTACAAGAGACCCACTTCAGACCTAGAGACACATACAGACTGAAAGTAAGGGGATGGAAAAAGGTATTTCATGCAAATGGAAACCAAAAGAAAGCTGGAGTAGCAATTCTCATATAAGTTTTATATATATATATATATATATATATATATATATATATGTAGTTTGCTTGAGTGCAGTGTTTTTTGTTTTCTGTACTGAATTCATTAGCGTGGGTCGGTATAAAATTTAGCATAGGTCAATATGTAATTTGTAAACTAATAAGGTCTTAAAAGTGAGGAATTAAGTCTTTTAAATTTAATTATTTATTGTAAAGAGCAGAATAGCATACATAAACAGGTGCTTAAGGAAAACTTGTATTCTAATATGGAACTCTCATGAACACCTTTTTTTTTTTCTTCTAACGGTATGATAGTAGGCCATTTGATTATTTTTATGGCTTTAACTTTACAACAATGAAATATTCGTAAATTTTAAAAAGTATTTTTCTTTATTTGATCCGGGTGGGATACTGGAGAAATGAAAGGTCAAACATCTATTGAGGAATCCATACTTGTCTATATATTGTGTACTTTTATTTCAAGAACTGATTTAAAATTCCTAAAAGGATGCTATAATAAGTTATTATGCCATTTTACAGACTGAATTAAGTGAATTTCAGGGAGGTATGAAACTTGCCTAAGGCTATCCAGCTACCAAGCGGTAGAAGTGAGAATTAAATCCAGGTATACCTATAAAAAAAAATAAAAAAAAAAAGAAGGCGAGGGCAGCACCAGGGTATGGGGTTGTTAGTTTTATAGGGGTGAGTAATTTCATACGCTGATGAGTGGGAGGAGTATTCCAGCTATTTTGGGGAAGGGGTGGGGATTTCTAGGAATTGAGCCACCGCCCACTTTTTGACCTTTATGGTCATCCTTGGAACTGTCGTGGCACCTGTGGGTGTGTCGCTTAGCTTGCTGATGTGTTACAATGAGTGTATACTGAGGCTCAAGGTCTAGTGGAAGTAGACTCGTCCGCCATCTTGGACCTATTTTGTTCTAATCAGTTTATGTTGTGTCCTCGGGCTATGTAATTCTTTTAAAGGTTGTGCCCTGCCCCCTTTCCTCCTGTTTCATATTGAATATATAATATTTACCAGAGTATGTTTTAATAATTAATACATGATATATTGTATAATTAATTTATATATCATATATATAATGATATCTATAGGTATTTGTTCTAATAAGTCATTAAAAATAAATGAATATTCTTCTTCTTTCATAAAAAAAAAAAAAAAAGAAGAGCTACTGAGTGCTGACAGAAGACCTCAGATGTCTGAAAAGACAAGAAAACCTCCATGTAACTGGGTAGGGCAAAAAAAAGAAAAAGAAGGAATCAGGATGGGACCTGCATCCTAGGGAGGGAGCTCTGAAGGAGGAAATGTTCCCACACCTTGGGAAGGCTCCTCACCAGCAGAGAAATTATACTGGATGGAGCAGGGAGTTTTGGAGCCTAAAACGGGGAGAACAGCAACCAGTTTCTGGAAGGCAAAACAGAGAGCAACCTGCACTACCACCCTGTGCTCCCCAAACTAAGATATCACTCTGTCGGTGTGGGTGGAGTTCAGGTGCTAAAGCTCAGACTCTGAAGCTCAGTCTGAGGGAGAGGACTAGAGTTAGATGCGGAAAAACTTGAAGAGGCTGGTCCGTGGCAACTGAGGTTGTACTAGGAAGAAGCCCAGGCCAACCAGAGAGGCAAGGCAACATTATTGGGAGGTGCACGAGGAGAGGGGCAGGACCACCATAAAAGCTTCTTTCCCTGTGAGCACTCTCACACAACAGGACACTGCCTAAAGGAGCTCTGGGGCAGGTGAAAATCACTGCCACCATCTTGGGCTCCAGAGGTGGGCACTGGCCACCTCCTCCAGGCCCTTGGGCAGAGGCTAGGACCCACCTCTGCTCACCCAGAAGGACATGGAAAGTTCCCGAATCTAGAAATTCCACCAGTGGGTTGTAGGACACACCCCCACTGACCCAGAAGGGTGTGGACAGATCCAGCCACTAGCAATTCTGCCAGCAGGCCCCAGGACCCACTCTAACTGACCCAGAAAGGCACAGACAGCTTTCCCCACTGGGAATTCCACTGCAGGCTGCAGGACCTGTTCCTGCTGACCTGCAGGGGTGAGGACAGATCCTGCCAATGGGAATTCTGACAGTGGACCCCAGGACCTGCCCATGCTGTCCCAGGAGGACGTGGATAGCTGCCACAACTAGAAGGTCCATGTTAGTGGATGCTGGAACATGCCCTGCTGCACTGGGTGTGCACAGATAGCCCTCCTTACTAGGAAATCTATCAGTGGGTGCCAGAACCTGCCCTGCTGTCCCAGGAAGGCAAAGATAGCTCTCATTACTAGGAAACCTGCCAGGGGGTGCTGGGACATGCCCCGCTGTCCCAGGAGGGTGCAGATAGTTCACCCCACCAGGAAATACATCAGGAGGTGCCAGGATCTGTCCCTGCTGTCCTGAGAGCATGCGGATAGCTCCCCCAACTAAGAAATTTTCCCAGAGGAGGAGCTGACCACAGCTGAGCCCCAGGGTCTATGTGACTAAGGAAGAAGAACTAAAATCTTTTCTCATGGCTGTGTGAACTGTGGAGTTACAACTCTGCTGATGGCTTCTTAAATTCAGCACCTGCAAAACATCCAAAAGGACAACAAGTTCTCTTGCAGCTAGGATGGGTCTGGGTTTAACAGCTGTGGGCTCTGTGGGCATGTACATGTTGAGGGTAGAACAAGACCAGAATACAAGTTGCCTCCATAGCTTCCACAGTGAGTCCAGGTGCATGACTACTGCAGTACTGGGACCTAACCTCAGTGGACTTATGCTGCTGGCTGTGTAAAAACAATGCCTGAGAGTCACCAGGGCCAATTGTCAGTATAGCCACAGTTAAGGCAAGACTGTAAGTATTGCCAACAACATTATACTGTGTGAGCCCTCAAAACAGGTGAAAGGGGAAACAGCAGAGCACATTCACAGATGAACAGCTCCCAAACAGGAAAACTCAGTGACTTCACTCCTAGTGGGAGTGCTCCAATCCCACCTACCTCACACTGCAGATTAGAGTAACAGAGAATAAACAGATCTGGGGGCCTCTACTCTAACAACTAGGGAGCAGACCCCACCCCTGACAGGGCAGTGACAAACACAGAGCAAAGGGGAGGCTGTGATAAATATCTAAGGGAGGCTCTGATGACCGCAACACCAATCAAACTCCCTACCAAGGGGATAAAGGCAAAAGCCTCTGGACAAAACTACCTATCATGGGGCAGACACCAGAAGAAAGTGGAATTGCGATCCTGCAGCCTGTGGAGAGGAGATCACATACACAGTAAGTCTGACAAAATGAGACAACAAAGAAGTATGTTGTAGTTGAAGGAACAGGATAAAAAACCTACAAGAACAACTAGATAAAGATGAGATAAGCAATCTATCTGAAAAAGGATTCAGAGTAATGATAGTAAAGATGATCCATGATCTTGGAAATTGAATGGAGGCATGGATCAAGAAGATAAAAGGAAAGTTTAAAAAAGAACTAGAAGAACTAAAGAACAAACAAACTGAGATAAACAAGGTAGTAACTGAAAAGAAAAATACACTAGAAGGGATCAATGGGAGAATAACTGAGGCAGAAGAACGGGTAAGTGACCTAGAAGACAGAATGGTGGAAATTTATGCCACAGAACAGAATACAAAAAAAAATAAAACAGAATAAAAAAATGAAAAGAAACCTCTGGGAAAACATTAAACAAACCAACATTCAAACTATAGGAGTCCCAGAAGAAGAAGAAAAAGAGAAAGGGCCTGAGAAAATATTTGAAGAGATCACAGTCGAAAATTTCCCTAACAGTGGAAAGGAAATAGTCACCCAAGTCCAGGAAGCACAGAGAGTCATATATGGGATAAACCTAAGAAGGAATGCACTGAGACACACATTGATAAAACTAACAAAAATTAAATACAAACAAAAAATATTAAAATAAACAAGGGAAAAGAAACAAATAACATACAAGGGAAATCCCATAAGGTTATCAGCAGATTTTTCACCAAAAACTCTGCAGGTCAGAAGGGAGTGGAAAGATATTTTAAAGTGATGAAAGGGAAAAAGCTACAACCAAGAATACTCTACCCAGCAAGGACCTCATTCAGATTTGATGTAGAAATAAAAAGCTTCACAGACAAGCTACAGTTAAGAGAATTCAGCACCACCAAACCAGCTTTACAACAATTGCTAAAGGAATTTATCTAGGCAAGAAACACAAGAGAAGACAACAAAAGTGGAAGGGAAGAAAAAAGACACAAAAACAAACCCAAAACAATTAAGAAAATGGCAATGGGAACATTCATATCGATAATCACCTTAAATGTTAATGGAGTAAATGCTCCAACCAAAAGACATTGACGAGATGCATGCATACAAAAACAAGACATGAATGTATACTGTCTACAAGAGACCCACTTCAGACCTAGTGACTCATACAGACTGAAAATGAGGGGATGGAAAAATATATTCCAGGTAAATGGAAATTAAAAAAAAGTGGAGTAGCAATACTCATATCATAAAATACAGACTTTAAAATAAAGGCTGTTACAAGAGACAAGGAAAAAGAGTGCATAATGGTCAGGGGATCAATCCAAAAAGAGCATTTAAAAATTGTAAATACTTATACACCCAATGTAGGAGCACGTCAATACATAAGGTAAATGTTAACAGCCATAAAGTGGGAAATCGACAGTAACACAATAATACTAGGGGACTTTAACACCCAACTTACACAAATGGACAGATCATCCAGACAGAAAATTAATAAGGAAACACAAACCTTTAGACACATTAGAACAGATGGAATTAATTGATATTTATAGGATATTCCATTTGAAATCAGAATAATACATTTTCTTCTAAAGTGCACATGGAACATTCTCAGAAAATTGAAATAATATCAAGCATCTTTTCTGACCACAATGCTCTGAGATTAGAAATCAATTACAGAAAAAAAAGCTGTAAAAAGCACAAATACATGGGGGCTAAACTATATGCTACTAAATAACAAATGAATCTTCGAAGAAATCAAAGAGGAAATTAAAAAAAACCTAGAAACAAATGACAATGAAAACATGATGACCCAAAACCTATGGGATGAAGCAAAAGTAGTACTAAGAGGGAAATTTATAGGAATGCATTCTTACCTCAATATACAAGAAAAATCACAAAGATACGACCTAAACTTGCACCTAAAGCAATTAGAGAAAGAACAAACAAAATCCAAAGTTAGTAAAAGGAAAGAAATCATAAATATCAGAGTAGAAATAAGTAATATATGAATGAAGTAAACAATAACAAAGATAAATGAAACTAAAAGCTGGTTCTTTGAGAATAAAAACCAAATTGATAAAACTTTAGCCAGACACATCAAGAAAAAAAGGGAGCTAAAATTAGAAATGAAAAAGAAGTTACAGCTGACACTGCAGAAATACAAAGGATCATAAGACACTACTTAAGCAAATATATACCAATAAAATTGACAACCTGGAAGAAATGGACAAATTATTAGAAAGGTACAACCTTCCAAGACTGAACCAGGAAGAAATAGAAAATATGAAGAGACCAATCACAAGTACTGAAATTGAAACTGTGATTAAAAATCTTCCAACAAACAAAATTCCAGGATCAGATGGCTTCACAGGTGAATTCTATCAAACATTTAGAAAAGAGCTAATATTTATCCTTCTCAAACTCTTCCAAAAACTCACTGAGGAAGAAACACTCCTAAGCTCATTCGATGAGACCACCATCACCCTGATACCAAAAGCAGAAAAAGATATCACAAAAAAAGAAAATTGCAGGCTGATATCACTGATGAACATAGACACAAAAATTATCAACAAAAGGCTAGCAAATCGAGTCCAACAACACATTAAAAGGATTACACACCATGATCAAGTGGGATTTATCCCAGGTATGCAAGGATTCTTCAGCATGCAAATCAATCAATGTGATACACCATATTAACAAATGGAAGAATAAAAATCATATGAATAACTCAATACATGCAGAAAAAGCTTTTGACATAATTCAACACTCATTTATGATAAAAACTCTCCAGAAAGTGGGCATAGTGGGAGCCTACTTCAACATAATAGAGACCATATATGACAAATCCACAGCAAACATCATTCTCAATGATGAAAATCTGAAAGCATTTCCTCTAAGATCAGAAACAAGGCAAGGACATCCACTCTCGCCACTAATATTCAACATAGTTTTGGAAGTCATAGCCACTGAAATCAGAGAAGAAAAAAAGAAATAAAAGGAATCCAAATTGGAAAAGAAGAAGTAAAACTGTCACTGTTTGCAGATGATATGATACTATACATAGTAAATCCTAAAGATGCCACCAGAAAACTACTAAAGCTAATCAATGAATTTGGTAAAGTTGCAGGATACAAAATTAATACACAGGAATCCCTTGCATTACTATACACTAACAACAAAAGATCAGAAATAGAAATTACAGAAACAATCCCTTTTACCATTGCAACAACAACAAAAAAAATAAAATACCTAGGAATAAACCTACTTAAGTTATCAAAAGACCTGTACTCAGAAAAGTATAAGATATTGATGAAAGAAATCAAAGATGACACAAACAGACAGGGAGATATACTATGTTCTTGGACTGGAAGTATCCATATTGTGAAAATGGCTATACTACCCAAAGCAATATACAGATTAAATGCAATCCCTATTAAATTACCAATAGCATTTTTCATAGAATTACAACAAAAAATTTTCCAACTTGTACAGAAACCAAAAAGACCCTGAATAGCCAAAGCAATCTTGAGAAAGAAAATTGAAGCTAGAGGAATCAGGCTCCCTGACTTCAGACTATACTACCAAGTTACAGTAATCAAGAGAGTATGTAACTGGCACATAAACAGAAATGTAGATCAAGGGAACAGGATAGAAAGTCTGGAGATGAACCCATGAACCTATACTCACCTAATGTATGACAATGGAGGCAAGAATATACAATGGAGAAAAGACAGTCTCTTCAATAAGTGGTTCTGGGAAATCTGTACAGCTACATGTGAAAGAACGAAATTACAGCACTCCTTAACACCATACACAAAAATAAATGCAAAATAGATTAAAGATATAAATGTAAGACCAGACACTATAAAACTCTTAGAGGAAAACATAGGAAGAACACTTTTTGACATAAATTGCAGAAGATCTTTTTTGATCCACCTCCAGTGTAATGAAAATAAAAATAAAAATAAAAAAATGGGATCTAATTAAACTTAAAAGCTTTTTCACAGCGAAGGAAACCATAAACAAGATAAAAAGACAACCCTCAGAATGGGAGAAAATACTTGCTAATGAAGCAAATGACAAGGGATTAATCTCCAAAATATACAAACAACTCATGCAGTCAATATGAAAAAAAGCAACAACCCAATCAAAAAATGTGGGCAAGACCTAAATAGACATTTCTCCAAAGAAGACATACAGATGGCCAACAAACACGTGAAAAGATACTCAACATCACTAATTATTGGAGAAATGCAAATCAAAACTACAGAGAGGTATTACATCACACTGGTCAGAATGGCAATAATCAAAAAATCTTCAAACAATAAAGGCTGGAGAGGGTGTGGAGAAAAGGGAACCCTCTTACACTGTTGGTGGCAGTATAAATTGGTACAGCCACTATGGAGAACAGAATGGAAGTTCCTTAAAACATTAAAAATAGAGCTACCATATGACCCAGCAATCCCACTCTTATGCATGTATCCAGAGGAAACCATACTTTGAAAGGATTCATGCACTCTGATGTTCATTGCACTATTTACAATAGCCAGGACATGGAAGTGATGTAAATGTCCAGACAGATGAATGGATAAAGAAGATGTGTTACATATATACAATGGAATATTACTCAGCCATAAAAAGGAATGAAATAGTGCTATTTGCAGAGGCATGAATGAACCTAGAGGTTGTCATGCAGAGTGAAATGAGTCAGTAAGAGAAAAGCAAATATATAATATCATTTATATGTGGAGTCTAGAAAAATGGTACAGATGAACTTATTGGCAAAGCAGAAATAGAGTCACAGATGTGTAGAACAAACTTGTGGTTACCAGCGGAAGGGTTGGGTGGAATGATTTGGGAGAATGGGATTGACATATATACACTACTATGTATAAAATAACTAACTAAAGAGAACCTTCTGTTTAGTACAGGGAACCCTACTCAGTGATCTGTGTGACATAAATGGGAAGGAAATCTAAAATAGAGTGGATATATGTATACATATAACTGATTCACTTTGCTGTAGAGCAGAAAGTAATACAACATTGTAAAGCAACTATACTCCAATAAAAATAAAGAATAATGCTGTTATGAATATTCATGGAAAAGCTTTTGTGTTGGCATATGCTTTCAATTCTCTTGGGTATATACCTAGGCTGGAATTGCTGACTCATATGATAACTCTGTTTAATCTGTTGAGGAATGTCAGACTATTTTCCAAAACAGCTATAACATTTTACATTCTTACCAGCATTGTAGAGAGGTTTCAATTCATCCACATCCTCTCCAACACCTGTTATTATCTATTTTAAATTATATCTATCCTAGCAGGTGTGAAGCATTATCTCATCATTTTGCTTTGGATTTCCCTGATGACTCAAGGTTCAAGCATCCTTTTGTGTGCTTACTGGTCTTTGGCATACCTTTTTTTGGAGATATGCCTACTCATACATTTTGTCCATTTTAAAAACAATTTTAGTTGGAATATAGTTGATTTACAATGTGTTAGTCTCAGGTGTACAGCAAAGTGAATCAGTTATATATATTACTTTGTCCATTTTTAATTGCATTTTTTCTCTTTTTATTATTGAGTTTCAATAGTTCTTTATATATTCTAGATACAAGCACCATATCAGATATTTGACTGTAAACATTTTCTCCCATTCGGTGGGTTGTCTTTTCAATTTCCTGATATTATCCTTTGAGGCAAAAAATGTTTAATTATGGTGACCTCATTTCTCTATTTTTTCCTTTGGTTAATCGTGTTTATTTTTTTAAATTGAAGTATGGTTGACTTACAATGTTGTGCCAATCTCTGCTGAACAGCAAAGTGACTCAGTTTTACACATATATACATTCTTTTTTTATATATTCTTTTTCATTATGGTTTATCCCAGGAGATTGTATATTGTTCCCTGTGCTATACAGCAGGACCTCATTTTTTATCCATTCTAAATGTAATAGTTTGCATCTACCAACCCCGAAATCCCACTCCATCCTTCTCCTTCCCCCCTCACCCTTGGCAACCACAAGTTTTATCTTTATGTATGTGAGTCTATTTCTGTTTTGTAGATATGATTACTTGTGCCATATTTTAGATTCCACATATAAGTGACATCATATGGTATTTGTCTTTCTCTTTCTGACTTACTTCACTTAGTATGATAATCTCTAGGTCCATCCATGTTGCTTCAAATGGCAATATTCATTTTTATGGCTGAGTAATATTCCATTGTATATATGTACCATATCTTCTTTATCCATTCATCTGTCAATGGACATTCAGGTTGTTTCAATATTTTGTTTATTGTGAATAGTGCTGCTATGAATACTGGGGTGCAAGTATATTTTTGAATTATAGTTCTGTCCAGGTATATGCCCAGGAGTGGGATTGCTGGATCACATGGTAACTCTAGTTTTCTGAGGAACATCCATAATGTTCTCTATAGTGGCTGTACCAATTGACATTCCCACCAACAGGGTAGGAGAGTTCCCTTTTATCCACACCCTCTCTGGCATTTGTTATTTGTTCACTTTTTAATGATAGCCAATCTGACCATTATGAGGTGGTACCTCATTCTTGTTTTGATTTGCATTTCTCTAATGATTAGTGATGTTGAACATATTTTCATGTGCCTAGTGGCCATCTGTATGTCTTCTTTGGAGAAATGTCTATTAAGGTCTTCTGCCCATTTTTTGATTGGGTTGAGTGTTTTTTGTTGTTAAATTGTATGAGCTATTTGTATATTTTGGAGATTAAGTCCTTGTCAGTTGCATTATTTGCAAATATTTTCTCCCATTCCGTAGGTTGGGTTTTCATTGTTTTTTTTTTTTTTTTTTTTGGCTGTTCCAAAGCTTGTAAGTTTGATTAGGTCCCATTTTTTAAATTTCTGTTGTAATTACTATTACCTTGGGAGACTGAGGGAATGTGAAAAATACTTTTAAAAATCACAGTAAAAAATATAAATTACCTAGGTATAAACCTGAGCAAGGAGATGAAAGACTTATATACTGAGAACTATAAAATATTAATGAAGGAAATTATAGAGGGTTCAAAGAAATGGAAAGATATCCCATGCTCTTGTTAAAATGGCAATACTACTCAAAGCAATCTACAGATTTCATGTGATCCCTATCAAATTAACCATGACATTTTTCACAGAATTAGAACAAATTCCAAAAATTTATATGGAACCATAAAAGACATAGAATTTCCAAAGCAATCCTGAGGGAAAAAAAACAAAGCAGGAGGCATAACTGTCCCAGACTTCAGATGATATTACAAAACTACAGTAATCAAAACAGTGTGGTATTGGTACAAAAACAGACATACGGATCAATGGAACAGAACAGAGAGCCCAAAAATAAACACACGTACCTATGGTCAATTAATCTTTGATAAAGTAGGCAAGAATAAAAAATGAGAAAAAGAGAGTCTCTTCAGCAAGTGGTGTTGGGGAAGTTGGATAGTTGCATGTAAATCAATGAAGTTAAAACGCATCCTCACACCATGCACAAAAGTAAACTCAAAATGGCTTAAAGACTTAAAACATGACACCATAAAACTCCTAGAAGAGATCACAGGCAAAACATTCTCTGACATAAATCATATCAATGTTTTCTTTTTTTTAATTTTTATTTTATATTGGAGTATAGTTGATTAACAATGTTGTATTAGTTTCAGGTGTACAGCAAAGTGATTCAGTTATATATACATGTATCTATTCTTTTTCAAACTCTTTTCCCATTTAGGTTATTACAGTGTTTTGAGCAGAGCTCACTGTGCTATACAGTAGATCCTTGAAGGTTATCTATTTTAAATATAGCAGTGTGTACATGTCAATCCCAAACACCCAATCTATCCCTCCCCTGCACCCTTCCTACCTGATAACCATAATTTCATTTTCTAAGTCTGTGAGTCTGTTTCTGTTTTGTAAATAATTTCATTTGTATAAGTTTTTTAGATTCCATATATAAGTGATATCTTATATTTATCTTTCTCTGTCTGGCTTAATTAATTTAGTATGATAATCTCCAGCTCCATGCATGTTGCTGCCAATGGCATTATTTCCTTCTTTTTAATGGCTGAATAATATTTCATTGGATATATGTACCACATCTTCTTATCTGTTCATCTGTTAAAGGACATTTAGGTTGCTTCCATGTCTTGGCTATTGTAAACAACACTGCAACGAATATTGTGGTGCATGTATCCTTTCAAACCATGTTTTTCTCTGGATATATTCCCAGGAGTGGGATTGGTGGATCATGCGGTAGCTCTATTTTCAGTTACTTAAGGAACTTCCATACTGTTCTCCATAGTGGTTTTACCAGTTTATATTGCAACCAACAGTGTAGGAGGATTCCCTTTTCTCCACACTCTTTCCAGCATTTTGATGGGTGTGAGGTGATATCTCCTTGTAGTTTTGATTTGCATTTCTCTAATTAGTGATTTTGAGCAGCTTTTCATTTGCTTTTTGTCGATCTGTATGAATTCTTCAGAGAAATGTCTATTGAGGCCTTCTGCCCATTTTTTGATTTGGTTGTTTGTTTTTGGATATTGAGCCACATGAGCTGTTTGTAAATTTTGGAGATTAATCCCTTCTTTGTTGCATGGTTCACAAATATTTTCTCCCATTCTGTAGATTATCCTTTTGTTTTGTTTATGATTCCCTTTCCTCTGCAAAAACTTTTGAGTTTACTTATGTTCTATATTTTTTAGTTTTTATTTACCTTAGTCAAGGAGACAGATCAAAAAAGATATTACCACAATTTATGTCAAAGAGTATTCTGCCTATGTTTTCCTCTAAGATTTTTTTAAGATTAACATTCTTATTTTTATATTGAAGTATAGTTGATTTACAATGTTGTGCCAATCTCTGCTGTACAGAAATGTGGCTGTTATACACATATATACATTTTTTATGTTGTTTTCCATTATGGTTTGTCACAGGATATTGAATATAATTTTGAATATAATTCCCTGTGCTATACATTAGGACCTTGTTGTTTAGCCATTCTAAATGTAATAGTTTCCATCTACCAACCCCAAACTCCCAATCAATCCATCTCCCTCCTCCTCCCTCTTGGAAACCACAAGTCTGTTCTCTATGTGAGTCTGTTTCTGTTTTGTAGATAGGTGTATTTGTGCTATATTTTAGATTCCACATATAAGTGATATTGTATGGTATTTGTCTTTCTCTTTCTGACTTAATTCACTCAGTATGATAATCTCCAGTTGCATCCATGTTGCTGTAATGGCATTATTTCATTCTTTTTTTTGACTGAGTAGTATTCCACTGGATATATGTACCACATGTTTATCCATTCACCTGTTTTTCTTTATATTGGGGTATAATTGCTTTACACTGTTGTGTTATTTTCTGCTGTACTATGAAGTGAATCAGCTATAGGTATACATATATCCTCTACCACTTGGATCTCCATCCCACCACACTCCATCCTACCCATCTAGGTAATCACAGAGCAGCAAGCTTGGCTCCCAGTGCTATACAGCAGTTTCCCACTAGCTTTCTAGTTAACACATGGTAGTGTATATATGTCAATTCTAATCACCCAGTTCAACCCACTATCCCATTCCCCCCTCCATGTCCGTACGTCTGTTCTCTATGTCTGCGTGTTTATTCCTGTCCTGCAAATAGGTTCATCTGTACAATTTTTCTGGATTCCACATATATGCTTTAATATATGATGTTTGATTTTCTCTTTCTGACGTACTTTGCTCTGTATGACAGACTCTAGTTCCATCCACATCTCTACAAATGACCCAATTTCGTTCCATTATATGGCTGAGTATTATTCCATTGTATATATGTACAACATGTTCTTTATTCATTCATCTGTTGGTGGACATTCAGATTGCTTCCATGTCCTGGCGATTGTAAATATTGATGCAATGAACATTGGGGTACATGTGTTTTTTTAATCATGATTTTCTCAGGGTGCATGCCCAATAGTGGGATTCCTGGGTCATATGGTAGTTCTATGTCTAGATTTTTAAGGAACTTCCATACTGTTCCCCATAGTGGTTGTGTCAGTTTACATTTGCACCGACATTGCAAGAGGGTTCCCTTTTATCCACACTCTCTCCAGCCTTTATTGTTTGTAGATTTTTTGATGACAGCCATTCTGACCAGTGTGAGGTCAAAACTACCTCACTGTAGTTTTGATTTGCATTTCTCTAATAATTAGTGACGTTGGGCATCTTTTCATGTGTGTCTTGACCATCTGCATCTCTCCTTTGCAGAAATGAGTATTGAGGTCTTCAGCCCATTTTTTGATTGGGTTATTTATTCTTTTGATATTGAGCTGCATGAGCTGTTTGTATATTTTGGAGATTAATCTTTTGGCAGTTGCTTCATTTGCAAATATTTTCCCCCATGCTGAGGGTTGTCTTTCCATCTTGTTTATGGTTTCCTTTGCTGTGAAGAAGCTTTTAAGTTAATTAGGTCCCATTTGTTTATTTTTATTTTCATTACTCTAGGAGGTGGGCGAAAAAGTCTTGCTGTGACTTATGTTAAAGAGTGTTTTCCTCTAAGAGTTTTATAGTGTCCAGTCTTACATTTAGGTCTTTAATCTATTTTGAGTTAATTTTTGTGTATGGTGTTAGGTAATGTTCTAATTTCATTCTTTTACATGTAGCTGTCCAGTTTTCCCAGCACCACTTACTGAAGCGACTGTCTTTTCTCCATTGTATATTCTTGTCTCCTTTGTCATAGATTAGGTGACCATGGGTGGGTGATTTTATCTCTAGGCATTCTATCCTGTACCAGTGATCTATATTTCTCTTTTTGTACCAATGCCATACTTTCTTGATTTCTGTAGCTTTATAGTATAGTCTGAATTTGGGAAGCCTAATCCCTCCAGCTCTATTTCTTTTTTTTCTCAAGATAGCTGTGGCTATTTGAAATCTTTTGTGTTTCCATGCAAATTGTAAAATTTTTTGTTGTAATTCTGTGAAAAATGCCATTGGTAATTTAATAAGGATTGCACTGAATCTGTAGATTGCTTTCGGTAGTACAGTCATTTTCACAATATTGATTTTTCCAATCCAAGAACATGGTATATCTCTCCGTCTGTCTGTGTTATCTTTGATTTCTTTCATCAGTATCTTATAGTTTTCTGAAAACAGTTATTTTGCATCCTTAGGTAGGTGTATTCCTAGGTAATATTTCTCTTTGTTTCAATGGAAAATGGGATTGTTTCCTTAATTTATCTTTCTGATCTTTCGTTGTTAGTGTATAGGAATGCAAGAGATTTATGTGCATTAATTTTGTGTCCTGCAACTTTACCAAATGCATTGATTAGCGCTAGTAACTTTCTGGTGGCATCTTTAGGATTCTCTATGTATAGTATCATATCATCTGCAAACAGTGACAGTTTACTTCTTCTTCTCCAATTTGGACTGCTTTTATTTCTTTTTCTTCTGTACTTGCCTTGGCTAGGACTTCCAAAACTATGTTGAATAATAGTTGCAAGAGTGGACATCCTTGTCTTGTTCCTGATCTTAGAGGAAATGCTTTCAGTTTTTCACCATTGAGAATGTTGTTTGCTCTGGGTTTGTTATATATGATCTTTATTATGCTGAGGCAGGTTCCCTCTATGACATATTCTGGATACTTTTTTATCATAAATGGGTGTTGAATTTTGTCACAAGATTTTTCTGCACCTATTGAAATAACCATACATTTTTATTCTTCAGTTTGTAAATATGGTGTATCACATTGTTTGATTGGCATATATTGAAGAATCCTTGCATCCCTGGGATAAATCCCACTTGATCATGGTGTATGGTCCTTTTAATGTGTTGTTGTATTCTGTTTGCAACTATTTTTTTGAGAATTTTTGCGTCTATGTTCATCAGTGATAGTGGTCTGTAATTTTCTTTTTTTGTGATATCTTTGTCTGATTTTGGTATTAGGTTGATGGTGGCCTCATTGAAGGAGTTTTGGAGTTTTCTGCACTCTGCAGGTTTTTGGGAGCTTTTGAGAGGATAAGTGTTAGCTCTTTTCTAAATGATAGAATTCACCTGTGAAGTGATCTTGTCTTGGACTTTTGTTTGTTTGAAGATTTTTAATCTCAGTTTCAATTTCATTACTTGTGATTGTCTGTATTTTCTATTTCTTCCTGGTTCTGTCATGGAAGGTTGCACTTTGCTAAGAATTTGTCTGTTTCTTCCCGGTTGTCCATTTTATTGGCATATAGTTGCTTGTAGTAGTCTCTTATGATCCTTTGTATTTCTGCAGTGTCAGTTGTAACTTCTTTTTCATTTCTAATTTTATTGAGTTGAATCCTCTCCCTTTTTTCTTGATAAGTCTGCTAAATGTTTGTCAATTTTATTTTCTCAGAGAACCAACTTTTAGTTTTATTGATCTTTGCTATTGTTTTCTTTGTTTCCATTTCATTTATTTCAACACTTAAATTTATGATTTCTTTCCGTTTACTAACTTTGGTGTTCTTTTGTTCTTCTTTCTCTAGCTGCTTTATTTTTAAGGTTAGATTGCTTATTGGGGATTCTTCTTGTTTCTTGAGGTTAGATTTAATTGCTATAAACTTCCCTCTTAGAACTGCTTTTGCTGCATCCCATACATTTGGTGTCATCATGTTTTCATTGTCATTTGTTTCTATGTATTTTTAAATTCCTCTTTGATTTCTTCTGTGCTCTCTTTGTTATTTAGTAGTGTATTGTTTAACCTTCATGTGTTTGTGTTTTTTACAGTTTCTTTTTCTTGTAATTGATTTCTAATCTCTTAGCATTGTGGTCGGAAATGATAGTTGATGAGATTTCAGTTTTCTTAAATTTACTGAGGCTAGATTTGTGACCCAAGGTGTGATCTCTCCTGGAGAATGTTCTGTGTTTACTTGACAAGAAAGTGTATTCTGGCACTTTCAGGTGGGTTGTCCTATGAATATCAATTAAGTCTATTTGGTCTATTTTGCCATGTAAAGCTTGTGTTTCCTTATTTATTTTCTGTCTGGATGATCTGTCCTTTGGTGTAAAGTGGAGTGTTAAAATTCCCCACTATTATTGTGTTACTGTCAATTTCCCCTTTTATGGCTGTTAGCATTTGCCTTATGTATTGAGGTGCTCCTATGTTGGGTGCATAAATATTTACAATTGTAATATCTTCTTCTGGGATTGATCCCTTGATCATTATGTTGTTTCCTTCCTTGTCTCTTATAACACTATTTATTTTAAAGTCTATTTTGCCTGATATGAGTATTGCAACTCCAGCTTTATTTTGTTTTTACATCTTTATTGGAGTATAACTGTTTTACAATGTTGTGTTAGTTTCTGCTGTACAACAAAGTGAATCAGCCATATGTATACCTATAACCCCATACCCCCTCCCTCTTGAGCCTCCCTCCCACTCACCATATCCCACCCCTTTCTTTTGATTTCCATTTGCATGGAATATCTTTTTTCCATACCCTCACTTTCAATCTGTATGCTTTTCTAGGTCTGAAGTGGGTCTCTTGTAGACAGCATATATTTGGTTCTCGTTTTTGTATTTATTCATCCAGGGTGCGTCTTTTGGTTGGAGCATTTAATCCAATAAAATTCAAGGTAATTATCGTTATGTATGAACCTATTACCATTTTCTTAATTCTTTTTCATTTGTTTTTTGTTTGTTTGGTTCTTTTTCTTGTCTTGTGTTTCCCCCCCTAAAGTAGTTCCTGTAGCATTTGTTGTAAAGCTGGTTTGGTGGTCCTGAATTCTCTTAGCTTCTGCTTGGCTGTAAAGCTTTTGATTTCTCCATCAAATCTGAATGAGGTCATTCCTGGGTAGAGTAAGCTTGGTTGTATGTTTTTGCCTTTCATCAGTTTAAGTAGATCCTGTCACTCCCGTCTGGCTTGCAGAGTTTCTGCTGAACAATCAGCTTATAATCTTGTGGGGATTCCCTTGTATGTTATTTGTTGCTTTTCCCTTACTGCTTTTAATATTTTTTTCTTTTCTTTTCTTTTTTTTTTTTTTTTTTTTGCGGGACGCGGGCCTCTCACTGTTGTGGCTTCTCCCGTTGTGGAGCACAGGCTCCAGATGTGCAGGCTCAGTGGCCATGGCTCACGGGCCTAGCTGCTCTGCAGCATGTGGGATCTTCCCAGACTGGGGCACGAACCCGTGTCCCCTGCATCGGCAGGCGGACTCTCAACCACTGTGCCACGAGGGAAGCCCAATAGTTTTTTCTTTATATTTGATTTGTTAGTGTGTTTCTCCTTGGGTTTATCTTGTATGGGACTCTTTGTACTTCCTGGACTTGTGTGGCTATTTCCTTTTTCATGTTGGGGATGTTTTTGACTATCATCTCTTCAGATATTTTCTCAGACCCTTTCTCTTTTCTTCTATTTGGGACTCCTATAATTTGAATGTTGGTGTGTTTAATGTCCCAGACGTGTCTGAGACTGTCCTCATTTTTTTTTCATTCTTTTTTATTCTGCTCCTTGACAGTTATTTCCACCATTCTATCTTCCAGCTCATTTATTCATTCTTCTGTCTCATTCATTCTGCTATTGATTCCTTCCAGCTATTTTTTTATTTCAGTTATTGTGTTGTTCATAACTTTTTGTTTTTTATTTAATTCTTCTAGGTCCTTGTCAAACATTTCTTCTATTTTCTCAATCCATGCATCCATTCTCTTTCTGAGATTTTGAATCATCTTTACTCTCATTATTTTGAATTCTTTTTCAGGTAGGTTGTCTATTTCCTCTTCATTTATTTGGGTTTTTAACCTTGTTCTTTCATCTGTAACATATGTTTTTGTCATCTCATTTTTTAATGGGATTGGCTGTGTTCATGTCTTGCTGGTTGTTCATCCTGAAGTGTCCAACACTGGAGTTTGCAGGACTTTGGCTGGATCCCAGTCCTTGGTGTTAAGAGGAAGACCTCCAGGAAATCCCAAACTGATTAATGTTCCCTGAGGTCTGACATTCCTTATTAGTCTAGTAGTTTGGATTCAGCGCTCCCACAACAGGAGCTCAGAACCAACCTCTGGCCTGGGAACAAAGACCCCCAAGCCACATGGTGCAGCAAAAACAAAACATTAAAAAAAGGTAACAAACAAAATGGAGAAGAACAATAAGAAAGAATAAAAGATAAAATAAAATTATAAAAATATATATTAAAAAAATGAAACAGCAACAAGAAAGCAAAACAGAGTGACAACAGCAAAAAAAAAAAAGCCGGAAAGTCCACAGTGTCAGGGAGGGGCGGGGCTTAGGGTCAAGTCCCATGTGGCTGGAAATAGTCCTTGTAGCAGGGGGTGGGATTGTGGGAGGGCTTAGGCTCAGGACCCAGATAGCCAGAGTGGTCCCTGAGGGTTGAGATTCAGACCCAGGACTTCAGCAGGCTTGCCGGGTCCTGAGCAACAGGGGAGATGCTGGCCGCATTCCCGTCTGATACACTGAACCCCCAAAGGTCTCTCCCTGTCCCCACTCATGCCCTAATGGTGAGTGGACCCCTCCAAGCATGGGAACACCTCCTCTCCACCCACCTCTCCTCAGGGGCGCTGGTCCCATCCTGCTTCCTCTTTTCCCACCCTCATACCTCCCTCCATGCCCCCGGGACCTGCTCAGCTGGAAAGAGCTCCAGAGGGTGTAGGTTTAGACCTGGAACCCCAGCAGGCTTGCCAAGGCCCAAGCTGGTGGGGGAGACATTGGCCGCATTACCCTCCAATCCCTCAATCTCCTGAAGGTGTCTCCCTGTCCCCACTAATCCCCACACAATGAGAGGGCCACTCTGAGTATAGGAAGCTCTCCACTTCCCCAACCACCCCTCAGGGATGCTGGTCATTTCCTGCCTCCATTTTTCTTATCCCCTCCTTCTACCCTATGTATTATCTGGTCATGCTCTGATTCCTCCCACCCACTTAGGTGACAGAGGTCCCCCACCAGCGTCTGGTAGGTGCCTTAGTTGTGAGGATATGCAAACTCTGGGTCCCCCTACTCCACCATATTGACCGTGTGCTATTCATTCATCTGTTGCTGGACATTTAGGTTGTTTCCAGGTTTTGGCTATTGTGAAAAGTGCGGCTGTGAACATATGGGTGCATGTATCTTTCTAAATTATAGTTTTGTGTGGGTATATTCCCAGTAGTGGGCTGCTGGATCATATATTAATTCTATTTTTAGTCTTCTGAGGAACCTCTGTACTGTTTTCCATAGTGGCTGTACCAACTTACATTCCCACCAACAATGTAGGAAGGTTCCTATTCTCCATGTCTTCTCCAACATTTGTTATTGTACACTGTTTAATGATGGCCATTCTAACTGGTTTGAGGTGGTACCTAATTGTAGTTTTGATTTACTTTTCTCTAATAATTAGTAACGTTGACCATCTTTTCATTTACCTACTGGCCATCTGTATGTCTTCTTTGGAGAAATGTCTATTAAGGTCTTCTGCCCTTTTTTTCAACTGGGTTATTTGTTTTTTGTTGTTGTTGAGTGGTATGAGCTCTTTGTATATTTTGGAGATTAAGCCCTTTTCTATCACATCATTTGCAAATATTTTTTCCCATTCTGTATGTTGTCTTTCTTTTTGTTTATGGTTTCTTTTGTTGTGAAAAAGCTTGTAAAATTGATTACATCCCATTTGTTTATTCATGAAAACCTAAACAAAGGAAACATGAGCATAAAATAAAAGGAAATCATCAAACCACAAAAAGAAAAAGAAAGGATCAAAGAAGAAACAAAGAATCAACTGGTAAAGAATGTTTGAAATGGCAATAAATACATATGTATCAGTAATTACCTTAAATGTCAATGGATTGAATGTTCCAATCAAAAGACATAGAGTGTCAGACTGGTTTAAAAAACAAGAGCCTACAATATGCTGCTTACAAGAGACTCACCTTAGGGCAAAGGACACACAAAGATTGAAAGTGAGGGGATAGAAAAAGATATTTCATGCAAAAAGAAATGAAAAGAACATGGTTGTTGCAATACTCATATCACACAAAATAGATTTTAAAGCAAAGGCTATAAAGAAAGGTAATGAAGCACACTATATAACAATAAAAGGATCAATACAAAAAGAGGATTTTACACTCATCAATATATATGCATCTATTATAGGAGCACTCAAATACAAAAAACATACTAACAGACATAAAGGGAGAAATCAATAGGAATACAATAATAGTAGGAGACTTTAACATCCCAATCATGTCAATGGATATATCTTCAAGACAGAGCATCAATAAGGCAACAGAGGTCCTAAATTATACAATAGAACAGTTAGACTTAATTGATATTTTCAGGCCACTACATCCAAAAAAAATAAAACCAAATATACATTCTTTTCAAGTGCACATGGAACATTCTCTAGGACTGACCACATCCTAGGGCACAAAACTCACCTCAACAAATTTAAAAGTATAGAAATTATTTCAAGCATCTTCTCAGACCACAATGGCATGAAACTAGAAATCAACAACAGGAAAAGAAAGAGAAAAAAAAATGATTACATTGAGACTAAATAACATGCTACTAAAAAACCAATGGGTGAACAAGGAAATCAAAAAGGAAATTTAAAAGTTCCTTGAGACAAATGACAATGAAAACACAACCATCCAAAATCTATGGGACACAGCAGAGGGAGTTCTTAGAGGGAAGTTTGCAGTGATACAGGCCTTCATTAAAAACAAGAAAAATCTTAAGTAAATAACCTAGCCTACCACCTACTAAAAGAATTAGAAAAAGAACAAACAAAACCTAGAGTTAGCAAAAGGAAGGAAATAATAAAGATCATGGAGGAAATAAATAAAATACAATTTAAAAAACAATAGAAAAAATCAACAAAACCAAGAGTTGGTTCTTTGACAGGGTAAACAAAATTAAGAAATCTCTGGCCAGGCTCACCAAGAAGAAAAGAGAGAGAACCCAAATAAACAAAATAATAAATGAAAAAGGAGAAATCTCAACTGATACTGCAAAAATACAAAAAAAAATACAAGAATACTATAAACAATTATATGCCAACAAATTTGACAACCTAGAAGAAATCGACAACTTTTTAGAAACACACAGACCACCACAATTGAATCAAGAAGAAATAGATATTATGAACAGACTGATCACTAGAAGTGAAATAGAATCTTTAAAAAAAAAAGTACCTACAAAAAAAAAATCCAGGACCAGATGGCTTCACTGCAAATTCTACCAGTCATACAAAGAACTTATACTGGTTCTTCTCAAACTCTTGCAAAAGACTGAAGAGGAGGGAACACTCTCAAAGACATTCTATGAAGCCACCATCACCCTGATACCAAAACCAGGCAAAGACACCACCAGAAAAAGAAAATTACAGGCCAATATCTTTGACGAATATAGATGCAAATATTCTCAACAAAATATTATCAAACCAAATCCAACAACACATTAAAAAGAGCATATACCACGACCAAGTGAGATCCATCCCTGATTCACAATGATGGTTCAATATATGCAAATCAATCAACGTAACACATCACATTAACAAAAGAAAAGTCAAAAAACACATGATCATCTCAATAGATGCAGAAAAAAACATTTGACAAAATTCAACATTCATTCATGATAAAAAAAAATCTTATCAAAGTGGGAATAGCAGAAACATATCTCAACATAATAAAAGCCATTTATGATAAACCCACAGACAATATGATACTCAATGGTGAAAAGCTAAAAGCCTTCCCACTAAAATCTGGAAGAAGACAAGTATGCCCACTCTCACCACTTCTATTCAACATAGTATTGGAAGTCCTAGCCTCAACGATCAGACAAGAAAAAGAAATAAAATTTATCCAAATTGGAAGGGAAGAGGTAAAATTGTCACTATATGCAGATAACATGATGTTATATATAGAAATCCCTAAGGACTCCACTCAAAAACTACTAGATCTAATAAATGAATTCAGCAAAGTAGCAGGTTACAAGATTAACGTTCAGAATTTGGTTGCATTCCTTCAAACTAACAATGAAATATCAGAAAGAGAATGTAAAAAAACAATACCTTTTAAAATCACACCAAAAAATAAAAAATTAAATAAAATACCTAGGAATAAACCTGACCAAAGAGGTGAAAGACTTATATGCTGAGAACTATAAAACATTGATAAGGGAAATTGAAGATGATTTAAAGAAATGGAAAAATATCTCATGCTCTTGGATTGGAAGAATTAATATTTTAAAATGGCAATACTACCTGAAGCAATCTATAGATTTAATGTGATCCCTATTAAATTACCCATTGCATTTTTTCACAGAACTAGACCAAATAATCCAAAAATTTATATGTAACCATAAAAACCCAGAATTGCTAGAGTAATCCTGAGGGGAAAACAACAAAAACAAAGCAGGAGGCATAACTCTCCCAGACTTCAGACAATACAGCAAAGCTACAGTAATCAAAACAGTGTGGTATTCGTACAAAAACAGGCATATGGATCAATGGAACAGAATAGAGAGCCCAGAAATAAACCCAGACACCTATGGTCAATTAATCTTCAACAAAGGAGGAAAGCATATAGAATGGGAAAAAGACAGTCTCTTCAGCAAGTGGTGCTGGAAAAGTTGGACAGCTGCACATAAAGTAATGAAGTTAGAACACACCCTCACACCATGCACCAAAATAAACACAAAATGGATTAAAGACTTAAACATAAGACAAGACACCATAAAACTCCTAGAAGAGATCATAGGCAAAACATTCTCTGACATAAATTGTACCAATGTTTTCTTAAGTCAGTCTCCCAGGGCAATAGAAATAAAAAATAAACAAATGGGATGTACTCATCCTATAAGATTTTTATAGTATCCGGTCTCAAATTTAGGTCTTTAATCCATTTTGAGTTTATTTTTGTGTATGGTGTTGTTGACTAAAATATTAAATGCACAATCTAAAAGTTGAGAGATGTTTTACTCAGCAGAAAATTTTAGGACTTGAAGCCCTGGAGGCAGCATCTCAAGTAATCATGAAAGAACTGCTCCAAGGAGGCGAGGGGGGAGCAGGATATATAGGAGTTTTGCAACAAAGGGCAGATAGTCTGAAAGTCAAAATATAATTTTTAATCAACGAATACTAGAAATCTCAAGGAATTCAGCTTTTTCCTATGTATGGGAAGATGTAATAGTTTGGGCTCACTGAAATCATTCCTTTGATATGCACTTCAGCTATCTGGGGCCAGTATCCTGTTTTTTCACATCCTGAGTTTCCTCGGGGCTCACCAGCTCACGATTGATAGTGGCTGCAATCACCAACGACTGTGACATCTTTTGTTTTCTGATATGGCAGGCAATATTCCATTTCTCAGTTCCTCCTCTTGGTCCAAAATTCGACCAATGTTTAGGAGACAGTTCATGATGGTGTTGGGAGTCTGATCCCAGATCAGGCAAAAATTCTTGTTGATATGCCACTCCATGTGCTAATTTCCAGATTAGGCCCTACTAATAATTAAAGATTCTCTGGATCCTTTGTCTTACTAGTCTATTATGATCCAGGAGATATTTTCCCTTGTTGGTTCTTCCTGAACATAGAATCACACTGTTATGATTATTCTATGTGGAGTGGTAAATGTGATCAATTTCCTCAAGATGCTTATCTGTCATCTTTGTTGGAGACCTGGTTACACATTAGGTACTGTAAGAGACAACAATCATAAAATAGACAGGATAAATGTAATGCAGCTAGTAATATTCACAAAGTCATAGTGTAGCAGAGATACACACATCATAAACAATTTGGAAACAAAGAACAAATTAAAACAATGATTAGTATAACTAGTTGTAATCCAGTTGTAATAAACCATCAAATTCACAGGACAACCAGCGGGAAAAGCCAAATTCTGGAAGGATTAGGTGGAGAGTAATAGATAAATGTTTCATTTTTTTTAAAAAAGGTATACTTTATCAATTTTTTTAGGACATAGCATAAGAAAACAGGTGTTTTGAAAAACAAATATTAAAGCTAGTATGTTGGGGGGCTTCCAGGAAGATGGTGGAAGAGTAAGATGCGGAGATCACCTTCCTCCCCACAGATACACCAGAAATACATCTACACGTGGAACAACTCCTACAGAACACCTACTGAATGCTGGCAGAAGACCTCAGACCTCCCAAAAGGCAAGAAACCCCCCACATACCTGGGTAGGGAAAAAGAAAAAAGAATAAACAGAGACAAAAGGATAGGGATGGGACCTGCACCAGTGGGAGGGAGCTGTGAAGGAGGAAAGGTTTCCACACACTAGGAAGCCCCTTCGCAGGTGGACGGGGAAAGATTTGGATCCGTGGAGGAGAGCACAGCAACAGGGTGGCAGGGGGCAAAGTGGGGAGATTCCCGCACAAAGGATCGGTGCTGAACGCCACTCACCAGCACGAGAGGTTGTCTGCTCCCCCAAAGGGATGGGCAGGGCTGGGAGCTGAGGTTCGGGGTTCAGTCATAGCACAGGGAGAGGACTGGAGTTGGCAGCATGAACACAGCCTGCAGGGGGTTAGTGAACCACGGCTGGTCTGGAGGGAGTCCAGGGAAAAGTCTGGACCTGCCGAAGAGGCAAGAGATTCTTTCTTCCCTCTTTGTTTCCTGGTGCGTGAGGAGAAGGGATTAAGAATGCTGCTTAAAGGAGCTCCAGAGACGGGCGCGAGCCACAGCTAAAAGCGTGGAACACAGAGACAGGCATGAGATGTTAAGCTTGCTGCTGCTGCCATCAAGAAGCCTGTGTGCGAGCACAGGTCACTATCCACACGCCCCATCTGGGGAGCCTGTGCAGCCTGCCACTGCCAAGGTCCCGGGATCCAGGGACAACTCCCCCGGGAGAACACACGGTGCGCCCCAGGCTGTTGCAACGTCATGCTGGCCTTTGCCACCACAGGCTCGCCCTGCACTCCGTGCCCCTCCCTCCCCCCAGCCTGAGTGAGCCAGAGCCCCCGAATCAGCGGCTCCTCTAAGCCCGTCCTGTCTGAGTGAAGAACAGATGCCCTCCGGCAACCTACACGCAGAGGCAGGGCCAAATCCAAAGCTGAGACCCTGGGAGCTGTGAGAACAAAGAAGAGAAAGGGAAATCTCCCCCAGCAGCCTCAGAAGCAGTGGATTAAAGCTCCACAATCAACTTGATGTACCCTGCATCTGTGGAATACATGAATAGACAACGAATCAACCCAAATTGAGGAGGTGGACTTTGAGAGCAAGATTTATGATTTTTTTCCATTTTTCCTATTTTTGTGAGTGTGTATCTGTATGCTTCTGTGTGAGATTTTGTCTATATAGTTTGCATCCACCATTTCTCCGAGGGTTCTATCCATCCATTTTTCTTAAAAATTTTTTTCTTAATAATTACTTTTTATTTTAATAACTTTATTTTATTTTACTTTATCTTCTTTCTTTCTTTCCTTCCTTCCCTCCTTTAGACAACAAATCATCCCAAATTGAAGAGGTGGACTTTGAGAACAAGGTTTATGATTTTTTCCCCTTTTCCTCTTTTTCTGAGTGTGTATGTGTATGCTTCTGTGTGAGATTTTTGTCTGTATAGCTGTGCTCCACCATTTGTCCTAGGGTTCTCTCCATCCTTTTTTTTTCTCTTCATAATTATTATTTTATTTTAATTACTTTATTATATTTTATCTTAATTTATTTTATTTTACTTTATCTTCTTTCTTTCTTTTTTTCCTTCCTTCCCTCCTTCCTTCCTTCCTTCCTCCCTCCCTCCCTCCCTCCCTCCCTTCTTTCTTTCTTTCTTTCTACTTCTACTAATTCTTTCTTTCTACTTTTTCTCCCTTCTTTCCGCACCATGTGGATGAAAGGCTCTTGGTGCTTCAGCCAGGAGTCAGTGCTGTGCCTCAGAGGTGAGAAAGCCAACTTCAGGACACTGGTCCACAAGAGACCTCCCAGCTCCACATAATATCAAATGGTGAAAATCTCTCAGAGACCTACATCTCAACACCAGCACCCAGCTTCACTCAATGACCAGCAAGCTACAGTGCTGGGCATCCTATGCCAAACAACTAGCAAGACAGGAACACAACCCCACCCATTAGCAGAGAGGCTGCCTAAAATCATAATAAGTCCACAGAAACCCCAAAACACACTAATAGACGTGGACCTGCCCAACAGAAAGACAAGATTCAGCCTCATCCACCAGAACACAGGTACTACTCCCACCCACCAGGACGCCTACACAACCCATTGAACCAACCTTAGGCACTGGGGACAGGCACCAAAAACAACGGGAATGACAAACCTGCAGCCTGCAAAAAGGAGACCCCAAACACAGTACGATAAGCAAAATGAGAAGACAGAAAAACACACAGCAGATGAAGGAGCAAGATAAAAACCCACCAGACCTAACAAATGAAGAGGAAATAGGCAGTCTACCTGAAAAAGAATTCAGAATAATGATAGTAAACATGATCCAAAATCTTGGAAATAGAATAAACAAAATGCAAGAAATATTTAACAAGGACCTAGAACTAAAGATGAAACAAACAACAATGAACAATACAATAAATGAAATTTAAAATACTCTAGATGGGATCAATAGCAGAAAAACTGAGGAAGAAAAACGGATAATTGACCTGGAAGATAAAATAGTGGAAATAATTACTGCAGAGCAGAATAAACAAAAAAGAATGAGAAGGACTGAGGACAGTCTCAGAGACCTCTGGGACAACATTAAACGCACCAACATTCGAATTATAGGGGTTCCAGAAGAAGAAGAGAAAAAGAAAGGGACTGAGAAAATATTTGAAGAGATTATAGTTGAAAACTTCACTAATATGGGAAAGGAAATACTTAATCAAGTCCAGCAAGAACAGAGAGTTCCATACAAGATAAATCCAAGAGGAAACATGCCAAGACACATATTAATCAAACTGTCAAAAAATAAATACAAAGAAAACATATCAAAAGCAGCAAGGGAAAAACAACAAATAACACACAAGGGAATCCCCATAAGGTTAAGAGCTGATCTTTCAGCAGGAACTCTGCAAGCCAGAAGGGACTGGCAGGACATAATTAAAGTGATGAAGGAGAAAAATTTGCAACCAAGATTACTCTACTCAGCAACGATCTCATTCAGATTTGATGGAGAAATTAAAACCTTTAGAGACAAGCAAAAGCTGAGAGAGCTCAGCACCACCAAACCAGCTGTACAACAACTGCTAAAGGAACTTCTCTAGGCAAGAAACACAAGAGAAGGAAAAGACCTACAATATAGAACCCAAAACAATTTAGAAAATTGGAATAGGAACATGCATATCGATAATTACCTTAAAAGTAAATGGACTAAATGCTCCCACCAAAAGACACAGATTGGCTGAATGGATACAAAAACAAGACCCATATATTTGCTATCTACAAGAGACCCACTTCAGACCTAGAGACACATACAGACTGAAAGTGAGGGGATGGAAAAAGATATTTCATGCAAATGGAAACCAAAAGAAAGCTGGAGTAGCAATTCTCATATCAGACAAAATAGACTTTAAAATAAAGACTATTACAAGAGACAAAGAAGGACACTACATAATGATCAAGGGATTGATCCAAGAAGATAAAACAATTGTAAATATTTACGAACCCAACAAAGAAGCACCTCAATACATAAGACAAATACTAACAGCCATAAAAGGGGAATTCAACAGTAACACATTCATAGTAGGGGACTTTAACACCCCATTTTCACCAATGGACAGATCATCCAAAATGAAAATAAATAAGGAAACACAAGCTTTAAATGATACATTAAACAGATGGACTTAATTGATATTTATAGGACATTCCATCCAAAAACAACAGAATACACATTTTTCTCAAGTGCTCATGGAACATTCTCCAGGATAGATCATATCCTGGGTCACAAATCAAGCCTTGGTAAATTTAAGAAAATTGAAATTGTATCAAGTATCTTCTCCGACCACAACACTATGAGTCTAGATATCAATTACAGGAAATGATCTGTAAAAAATAAAAACACATGGAGGATAAAGAATACACTACTTAATAACGAAGTGATCACTGAAGAAATCAAAGAGGAAATTTAAAAAATACCTATAAACAAATGACAATGGAGACATGACGACCCAAAATTTATGGGATGCAGCAAAAGCAGTTCTAAGAGGGAAGTTTATAGCAATATAATCCTACCTTAAGAAACAGGAAACATCTCAAATAAACAACCTAACCTTGCACCTAAAGCAATTAGAGAAAGAAGAACAAAAAAACCCCAAAGTTAGCAGAAGGAAAGAAAGCATAAAAATCAGATCAGAAATAAATGAAAAAGAAATGAAGGAAATGATAGCAAAGATCAATGAAACTAAAAGCTGGTTCTTTGAGAAGATAAACAAAATAGATAAACCAATAGCCACACTCATCAAGAAAAAAAGGGGGAAGACTCAAATCAATAGAATTAGAAATGAAGAAGGAGAAGTAACAACTGACACTGCAGAAATACAAGAGATCATGAGAGATTACTACAAGCAACTCTATGCCAATAAAATGGACAACCTGGAAGAATTGGACAAATTCTTAGAAATGCACAACCTGCCAAGAATGAATCGGGAAGAAAGAGAAAATATGAACAAACCAATCACAAGCACTGAAATTGAAACTGTGATTAAAAATCTTCCAACAAACAAAAGCCCAGGACCAGATGGCTTCACAGGCGAATTCTATCAAATATTTAGAGAAGAGCTAACACCTATCCTTCTCAAATTCTTCCAAAATATTAGCAGAGGGAGGAACACTCCCAAACTCATTCTACGAGGCCACCATGACCCTGATACCAAAACCAGACAAGGATGTCACAAAGAGAGAAAACTACAGGCCAATATCACTGATGAACATAGATGCAAAAATCCTCAACAAAATACTAAAAACAGAATCCAGTAGCATATTAAACGGGTCATTCAACATGACCAAGTGGGGTTTATTCCAGGAATGGAAGGATTCTTCAATATACGCAAATCAATCAACATGATACACCATATTAACAGTTGAAGGAGAAAAACCATATGATCATCTCAATAGATGCAGAGAAATCTTTCGACAAAATTCAACACCCATTTTTGATAAAAACCCTGCAGAAAGTAGGCATAGAGGGAAGTTTCCTCAACATAATAAAGGCCATATATGACCAGTCCACAGCCAACATCGTCCACAATGGTGAAAAACTGAAAGCATCCACTAAGATCAGGAAGAAGACAAGGTTGCCCACTCTCACCACTCTTATTCAACATAGTTTTGGAAGTTTTAGCTACAGCAATCAGAGAATAAAAGGAAATAAAACGAATCCAGATTGGAAAAGAAGAAGTAGAGCTGTCACTCTTTGCAGATGACATGATACTATGCATAGAGAATCCTAAAGATGCTACCAGAAAACTACTAGAGCTAATCAATGAATTTGGTGAAGTAGCAGGATACAAAATTAATGCACAGAAATCTCTGGCATTCCTATATACTAATGATGAAAAATCTGAAAGTGAAATCAAGAAAACACTCCCATTTACCATTGCAACAAAAAGAATAAAATATCTAGGAATAAACCTACATAAGGAGACAAAAGACCTGTATGCAGAAAATTATAAAACACTGATGAAAGAAATTAAAGATGATACAAATAGATGGAGAGATACACCATGTTTTAGGATTGGAAGAATCAACATTGTGAAAATGACTCTACTACCCAAAGCAATTTACAGATTCAATGCAATCCCTACAAACTACCACTGGCATTTTTCACAGAACTAGAAAACAAAATTCACAATTTGTATGGAAACACAAAAGACACCGAATAGCCAAAGAAATCTTGAGAACGAAAAATGGAGCTGGAGGAAACAGGCTCCCTGACTTCAGACTATACTATAAAGCTACAGTAATCAAAACAGTATGGTACTGGAACAAAAATAGAAAGATAGATCAATGGAACAGGATAGAAAGCCCAGAGATAATCCCATGCACATATGGTCACCTTATCTTCGATAAAGGTGGCAGGAATATACAGTGGAGAAAGACAGCCTCTTCAATAAATGGTGCTGAGATAACTGGACAGGTACATGTAAAAGTATGAGATTAGATAACTCCCTAACACCATACAAAAAATAAGCTCAAAATGGATTAAAGACCTAAATGTAAGGCCAGAAACTGTCAAACTGTTAGAGGAAAACAGAGGCAGAACACTCTATGACATAAATCACAGCAGGATCCTTTTTGACCCACCTCCTAGAGAAATGGAAATAGAAACAAAAATAAACAAATGGGACCTAATAAACTTCAAAGCTTTTGCAGAGCAAAGGAAACCACAAACAAGACCAAAAGACAACCCTCAGAATGGGAGAAAGTATTTGCAAATGAAGCAAATGACAAAGGATTAATCTGCAAAATTTATAAGCAGCTCATGCAGCTCAATAAAAAGAAGCACACAATCCGATCCAACAATGGGCAGAAGACCTAAATAGACATTTCTCCAAAGAAGATATACAGGCTCCCAACAAACACATGAAAGAATGCTCAACATCACTAATCATTAGAGAAATGCAAATCAAAACTACAATGAGATATCATCTCACACCAGTCAGAATGGCCATCATCAAAACGTCTAGAAACAATGAATGTTGGAGAGGGTGTGGAGAAAAGTGAACCCTCTTGCACTGTTTTTGGGAATGTAAATTGATACAGCCACTGTGGAGAACAGTATGGAGGTTCCTTAGAAAACTACAAATAGAACTACCATACAACCCAGCAATCCCACTACTGGGCATATACCCTTAGAAAACCATAATTCAAAAAGCGTCTTGTACCAAAATGTTCATTGCAGCGCTATTTACAATAGCCTGGAGATGGAAACAACCTAAGTGTCCATCATTGGATGAATGGATAAATAAGATGTGGCACATATGTACAATGGGATATTACTCAGCCATAAAAAGAAACGAAATTGAGCTCTTTGTAATGACGTGGTTAGACCTAGAGTCTGTCATACAGAGTGAAGTAAGTCAGAAAGAGAAAGAGAAATACCGTATGCTAACACATATATATGGAATTTAAGAAAAAAAAAGATGTCATGAAGAACCTAGAGTTAAGACAGGAATAAAGACACAGACCTACTTGAGAATTGACTTGAGGATATGGGGAGGGGGAAGGGTAAGCTGTGACAAGGCAAGGCGAGAGAGAGGCATGGAGATATATACACTACCAAACGTATGGTAGATAGCTAGTGGGAAGCAGCCGCATAGCACAGGGAGATCAGCTTGGTGCTTTGTGACTGCCTTGAGTGGTGGGATAGGGAGGGTGGGAGGGTGGGAGATGCAAGAGGGAAGAGAAGTTGGAACATATGTATATATATAACTGATTCATTTTGTTGTAAAGCAGAAACTAACACGTCATTGTAAACAATTATACTCCAATAAAGATGTTAAAAAAAAGCTAGTATGTTTTCCAAAAAAGTCATAAAGTTATAAATCATATTCATCAATTCATGTAGTCCGATATAATTAATTCCTGTTGATCTGGATGAAGTCATCAGGTTTTCCATTAGAGTTTTGTCATTCTTACCCAGTTCAGTGGTATTATCCAAAGGTTATCAGAAATTTTTATTTGTTAGAAAAGTCCTTTATATGAGTCTCCTTGAAGACCTTCATTTTGTGAAAGCATCAGTGTAAAATAATAATAGTCTCTAATGGACAAAACTTAAAATAGCATGGTTAAAGATTTGAGTACAATGCAATTAGCAAGAAACTTGGATTTTCTGTGACAAAATTTAGGATAATAACTAGAACTATGAGTGAAAACTTTATATTAGGGCATATCAGATGTTAGGAATTCCATATAAATTTTGGAATATCTACATTAATGATATTTATCCATACATATAACCTAAAGTTCATCTCCAATCACTTGAAAATGTTTCTCAAGTAACTTAACATAACAAATAAACCTAATTAGTTTAGCATTCCTTTCTGAGAGGTCTCAGGATTCCTTTGATGCATCCCAGAGTCAGCTGGAAGCTAATAGAACTTTAGTTAGTTTTATATTTGGGAAGCTTGTTAAAAATATCAAAAAGGTTTTAAAACACAATAGGATCATAGGTCACTGTGAAACAATACTTATTTAACCAATGTTACAAAAATATTAAAAAAAAACAGATACAGATCACTTAAAGGCACAGAAACTCACACAATCTGTTATTAAAAAGGTGTACTCTAACAGAGAGAGCAATCAAATTCCAGTCTTGTACTAGCTTACTTAAGAACAAAATTCAGTCACTTAATTAACTTCAATCTAAATTTAGTTAATCCTAAGCAAGAATAAAACTTTTTTTATCAGGGTTCCTTTCCACAACCTTTCATCACTTTCTGTATCCATATCAGCCTGTCCCTTAATTTTCCATCCAAAAACACCAACCAGCTCTGTCATACTTTTTTCTTTTCCCTCAATAAAATGTAATTCCATTCCTCATACCTTGTTTCCTGAAAATACACATTCTACTTTCTTACTGTATACTGAAATGTTTCCATATTATTTCTATTAGCTTTAATCACATGTTTAAATTGGAATCCTCAACTCTTAAACACCTTATTTTCTAGTGAAAACTAAGTAAGCAATTATGAACCATCTTTTACATTAGCATTCTGTGGATTGAATGCTAATGAACATAATTACCAGTGATAATTTCTTTTTTTTTAAAAAAATAATTTATTAATTAATTTATTTTTTTTGGCTGCGTTGGGTCTTTGTTGCAGTGCGCGGGCTTCTCATCGTAGTTGCTGCTCTTGTTGCGGGGCACGGGCTCTAGGCGCGCAGGCTTCAGTAGTTGTGGTGCACGGGCTTAGTAGTTGTGGCGCACAGACTTAGTTGCTCTGCAGCATGTGGGATCTTCCGGGACCAGGGCTCGAACCCGTGTCCCCTGCACTGGCAGGCAAATTCTTAACCACTGTGCCACCAGCGAAGCCCACCAGTGATAATTTCTAAAACAAAAATTTGTTTTCATATAGAGAACAGCTCAGGGTGGCACCAATCACCTCAAGGTGGAACTAAACATATTCATTAATAGTTCTAAATTTCTCTGTTCAGTAATGTCTCAGTATCTTATTTTAATGGGAATGATCCAACTATTCAATAAACTTCCATCACTTAAATTAGCACAGCTCTAGACTCTAAGTTACCAAGTATCTGGAGAGATCATTTTAAGTAGACATTTCTAAAACAATTAATTTTAAAGAGTTTACCCAAAAGCTCTTATCTTATTTGCATTTACTTTAAACTTTCATGATATCAAATTATTTTCCTTGCAACAGACATAATAAGGTCTTAACTGAATTTTTTAACATCTTTATTGGAATATAGTTTCTTTACCATGTTGTGTTAATTGCTGCTGTATAACAAAGTGAATCAGCTATATGTATACATATATCCCCATATCCCCTCCCTCTTGCACCTCCCTCCCACCCTCCCATCCCACCCCTCTAGGTGGTCACAAAGCACCAAACTGACCTCCCTGTGCTTTGAAGCTGCTTTCCACTAGCTATCTATTTTACATTTGGTAGTGTATATATGTCAATGCTACTTTCTCACTTCATCCCAGCTTACCCTTCCCCCTCCCAGTTAATATATATTAATAATATATATTAAACTGGGGAAAACAGAGTGGATTTGTTTGGCTTTTAATGTTGAGGACCAGCAGGGGTCCTTTTTGGGCCATTGAAGCTTAGGTACTCTAACATCAAAACTTTGTGTTTTAATCACAGAAATATCTATTTTATTTATCTCATTTTAAACAAACATCTGAAGATTTATTCATTTGAGATGAGTCATTTTTAAAAATTTCTACCTTGTTGGAAAAAGTAGACTTTCCTCACAGGTTTATTTTATTTTATTTTATTTTTGGTATCAACTACAAATTGGCACTTACCATGGGCACTTGCAATCTACAACTACAAGAATTTGATCAGGTGCTGCTACAGCTGCTGACCTTCAACATGCCATGAAAGGAATTCAGGGTGGAGATCAGGAACGAGGCACTTTGTGCTCTGAGAAAAACTGGCAGAAAATGTCTTCAGATAGTTAGATATATTCAGGAGCTGATTTTATGAGCCCAATTCTTACATCTCCTCATATCTAGAAAAGCCCTAAGTTCCTTCATGGTGACGTCTGCTCCTTGTGACTAGCAGTAACCCTCATGAGACCTTCTGCAAAAAATATGTGCCTGATTGCATGTACTCCCCCTTCACAAAATCACATATATACTGACCTTCCCTCCTACCTCTTTGGAGCAGGTTCTCTGAGCTATCTGAAATGTTGTCTCCTGGCTATAGCCCTCATTTTGCCCCAAATAAAACTGAACTCATAACTCTCACACTGTGTATTTTTTTTAAGTCAGCACTGGTTAATATTAATTATTCTAATTTTCTATTAGTATCTGAAGACCCATTGAGGGGAAGCAAAGACCACAATTAAATCTTCCCGGGCTTCCCTGGTGGCGCAGTGGTTGAGAGTCTGCCTGCCGATGCAGGGGACACAGGTTCGTGCCCCGGTCCGGGAAGATCCCACATGCCGCAGAGCGGCTGGGCCCGTCAGCCATGGCCGCTGAGCCTGCGCGTCCGGAGCCTGTGCTCTGCAACGGGAGAGGCCACAGCAGTGAGAGGCCCGCGTACCGCAAAAAAAAAAAAAAAAAAAAAAAAATCTTCCCAAACCGTTTTTTTCTTAGTTTTAAAGTAAAGAAGTTCTTAGGTAAGCCATTAGATATGTTTCTCTTTTCCACCTATAATTTGATTTTTGTTTTTATAGGTACCAATAAAACAGCTGTTTATAATGAGAGCACTCTAGAAATCCACCAATTTAGAAGTTTCTCCAAGTTAAAAGGATCCTTTGTTTGCCTACTCTCAAAAATAGTATGGTAGAGGGCAAGTTTTCAAAACACACATGCACACACACAGAGTACATCCTAAGATGATCAGGTAGAACATTTACATCTTAAAGACAGAGAAAGAGAAATGCAAGTTCCCCTTAGAAGGCCTTTGTTTAAAATCAGAATTCTGAAAAGATATTATTATCAAGCCAGCTTTTTAAACTTAACTGCTTATGCAATAAAAAAAAAGCCCCTTTATTTTTAGGGAGAGATTTCCTTTAATTCCAAATTAATTAAGTACTTGTAAGTTTTGTACATACATAAACTTGGCTGGGGTATTAGTTGAAGGCTAGCAATCTGTCATCCCTCTTTCTTTTATTTCCCATTTTAAAGTCGATTTATCAAAATAAAAATTGCTAGTGATAATCCTGTGGTGGGCCAATGTGCTGCTTGAGAGCTTAACTTCTCTAGGCTTTGTCCCAAAGTTGTTTAAGCCCTGGGTTCTACCAGTGGCTTATAAGACTACCACGGGTGCTAAGATCTCAGAATTGCCAGTTCTTATTTATGTCCCCAGTTGAGCAGGTTGTTAATTAAATGAATGATTTCCCTATAGGGATAGCTGATGTGCAGCAAGAGGTCTTGCCTCCACCACTCCTGCAAGTTTCTCAGTTGCCTGAGAAAGCTGTTTCCAACCAGGAAGAGAGAGTCCCTTCTTGGGAGCTCAGAAGCTCTCATAAGATTTCAGTTTTTTATTTTAACAAACTCTATTGAGGTAGCCAATTCAAGGAAAAATGACAGACCAGTCTTCCCCCTAATTACCCAGTCCAATTTTATTCAGTGTTTAACTGAACAAAATCTTCCCAGCCCTTTGAGGATAATTCAAGGACCTCTTCTTGAAACTAGGTTTCAAGGATAACCAATTCCCCCACCAAATAAAACTTATGATCATCAACCAATAATGGGAGATCCTAGAATCAGGAGAGATTCACCCAAATTCTTCTAGATTCCCCAAGAAGGCAGATAGGCACAAGAGGCCTCTGCTGGTACCAAGGCTCCTGATCCTCACAAAGTTCATGCAAGGGAGAGGAGTCTGCTCTGGGTCCCTTCCTAGTCACCATAACTATGACTAAAAAATTAGATGCACAACTTAAAAGTTGAGAGTTATGTTTTATTTGTTGGAAAATTTTAAGACTTCAAGCCCAAGAGGCAGCATCTCATGTAACCATGAAAGAACTGCTCCAAGGAAGTGAAGGGGGAGCCAGAATATGTAGGAGTTTTGCAACAAAGGGCAGGTAGTCTGAAAGTCAAAACATTATTGTTGACTAAAGAAAACTAGAAATCTTGTTAAGGAATTTAGCCCTTATCTATGTATGGGAACATGCAAGAGTCTGGTCTTACTGAAATCATAATATTGATATGCACCTGAGCTATCTGAGGCCAGTATGCTGTGTTTTCAGATCCTGAGTTTCCTCAGGGCTCACAAGCTCACTGTTGG
Organism: Orcinus orca; assembly: GCF_937001465.1. Taxonomy (NCBI): domain Eukaryota; kingdom Metazoa; phylum Chordata; class Mammalia; order Artiodactyla; family Delphinidae; genus Orcinus; species Orcinus orca. The sequence goes on from NC_064580.1 coordinate 68,970,067, forward strand.
TAGTGGCTGTACTTGCTGATGATTATGACATCCTTTGTTTATGGATATGGCAGGCATTATTCCATTTCTCAAGGTTAAAGAATGTTCTAATTTCATTTTTTTACATGTAACTGTCCAGTTTTCCCAGCACCATTTATTGAAGACACTGTCTTTTCTCCATTGTATAGTCTTGCCTCATTTGTCATAAATAGATTAATTGACCATAGGGGCATGGGTTTATTTCCAGGCTTTGTATCCTGTTCCATTGATCTATCTTTCTGGTTTTGTGCCAGTAACATACTGTTTTGATTACTGTAGCTTTGTAGTAGTCTGAAGTCAGGGAGCCTGATTCCTTCAGCTCCATTTTTCTTTCTCAAGGTTGCTTTGGCTATTTGGGGTCTTTTGGGTCTCCATTCAAATTTTAAGAACTTTTTTGTTCTAGTTCTGTGAAAAATGCCACTTGTGATTTGATAAAGATTGCACTGAATGTCTAGATTGCCTTGGGTAGTACAGTCATTTTGACAATGTCAATTCTTCCAGTCCAGGAACATGGTATATTTCTCCATCTGTTAGTGTCATCTTCAGTTTCTTTCATCAGCATCATAGTTTTCAGAGTATACGACTTTTGCCCACTTAGGTGGGTTTATTCCTAGGTATTTTATTCTTTTTTAAGCAATGGTAAATGGGATTGCCTCTTAAATTTCTTGGGCTGATATTTCATTGTTAGTGTATATAAATGTAACAGATTTCTGTGTATTTATTTTGTATCCTGCAACTTTACCAAATTCATTGATGAGTGCTAGCAGTTTTCTGGTAGCATTTTTATGATTTTCTATGTAGAGTATCATGTCATCAACGAACAGTGACAGGAGTTTCCAAGAAGTCAGAGGAGTAGGAGGACATGCAGTTCATTTCTCCCTACAAACGCATCAAGAATACATCTACAAATGGAACAATTCTCACAGAGCACCTGCTGAATACTAGCAGAGGACCTTGGACACCTAAAAGGACAATAAAGGTCCTCATATAACTGGGTAGGATGAACGAAAGAAGGGAAAAGAAAGAGGAGAAGAAGAAGGATGGGACCTGCACCCTTGGTGGGGAGCTGAAAGTGAGGAGAGGTTCCCGCATCTGGGGAGGACTTCTCACTGGTGGGAAGATCAGCTGGGACAGAAGGGAGAGCTTCAGGGGCTTGACAAAGGGCCCAGAAACCAGTCAGTGGCAGGCAGAACAGAGTGAGACCTACACAATAGTACATGCCACAGCCCTGCACACCCCAGCCTGAGACGGAAGTCTGCCAGTGTGCATGGGGCTGGGTGCTGGAACTGGGGTTTGGAGAGCAGACCCTGTGAGGAAAATGCTATTAGTTGTGAGGAAACAGCCTGAGGGGATGGGAGTGAGGGGTTCCACAAACAGGAATTCTTGTGGAGGCAGCCCAGCCCATCACAGAAGCAAAGTGCCATTGTTGAATAACGTGCAAAGGGCAGGGCCACCATTGCAGACTCTCTTCACACAGCAGTCCCTGCCGCCACAGGCACTAAGGAGGGCTCATGCCAGAGCTGACTTGTGCGCACTTGCCAAAGTCACTTCTGCCCACACCCACCACCCTGGGTGACAAGCTTGCCCTAATCACCGCATCGGCTCCTTCCTTCCTGATGGGCTCCTGTGCTCTGGCAAATTCTAGAGCAGGCTCCGGTGGGAGGAACACATGAAGAGGTGGAGCTAAAACCACAGCTGAGCCACAGGGACTGTGCAACTAAGGAAGAAGAGACAAAATCTCTCCACACTGCTGCGTGAAATCACAGCGTTACACCTCCACTGATTGCATCCTAAATTGAGCACAGCAAAACATCTGAAAAGACAAGTGTTTCTGCAGCTTGGATGGGCCCAGCTTTAGCAGCTGTGGGCTTTGTGGACATGTACACATGGGGGTTGGGATAGGACAGAGTCTGAGCTGCCTTCATAGCTCCCATAGAAGGTCCAGGTGCACGACTACAGGAGTCCTGGGACCTGATCTCAGTGGATCTGTACTGGCGGCCTGATGAAAACTACACGTGAGAGTCACCAGGGCCAATTGCTGTCATACCCACCTTTAAGGTGGGATTGAGAGCAGTGCAAACAACACTGTACTTTGTGATCCAACACAATGACAGAAAGGGACACAGCAGAGAAAATTCACAGGTGAACAGCTCCAGAGGAGGAATACTCAGTGGCTCTTTGCAAGTGGGAGTGATTCAATCCATCTACCTCTCACAGCAGATCAGAAACACAGCTAAGAAACAGATTTGGGGAACTTTACTCCAACAGATATGGAGCAGACACTGCCTCTGACAGGGCCGTGACAACCACAGAACAAAGGGGAGACCCCACTCAATATCCAGGGCAGGTTCTGATCACCACAACACCAGTCAAACCCCATATAAAGGGGATAAGAGCCCACACCTCTGGACAAACCTCATGCACCAGGAGGCAGACACCAGAAGCAAGAGGAACTATGATCCTGCCACCTGCAAAAAGGAGATCACACAGTAAGTTTGCCAAAATGATAAGACAAATAAATATTTTGCAAACAAAAGAGCAAATAAAAATCTACAAGAACAACATGGGCAATCTACCTGAAAAAGAATTAAGAATAATGATAGTAGATGATCCAAGATCTCTGAAAAAGAATGCAAGCACAGATTGAGAAGAAACAAGAAATGTTAAACAAAAACCTAGAAGAACTAAAGAACAAACAGAGATCAACAATATAATATTGAAATGAATAATATACTAGAAGGAATCAATAGGAGAATAACTGAGGCAGAAGAACGGGTAAGTGAGCTGGAAGACAGAATCATGGAAATCATTGCCACAGAACAGAATAAAGAAGAATGAAAAGAAATGAGAGCAGTCTTAGAGACATCTGGGACAACATTAAATGAACGAACATTCGAATTATAAGGTTGCCAGAAGAAGAAGAAAAAGAGAAAGGGCCAGAGAAAATATTTGAAGAGGTCATAGTCAAAAACTTTCCTAAAAAAGGAAAAGAAATAGTCATCTAAGTACAGGAAGCACAGGGAGTCCCATATAGGATAAATCCAAGGAGGAACATACCAAGACACATTAATCAAATTAACAAAAATTAAATGCAAATAAAAAAATATTAAAAGCAACAAAGGAAAGCAGTAAATAACATACAAGGGAATCCACATAAGGTTATCAGGTGATTTTTCAGCAGAAACTCTGCAGGCCAGAAGGGAGTGTCATGTTATATTTAAAGTGATCAAAGGAAAAACCCTATAACCAAGAATACCCTACCCAGCAGGCTCTCATTCAGATTCAAGGGAGAAATCAGAAGATCTACAGACAAGCTAAGAGAATTCAGCACACCACACCAGCTTTACAACAGATGCTAAATTAACTTCTCTAGGTGGGAAACAAAAGAGAAGAGAGCAAAAGAGCAAGGGAAGAAAAAAGACCTACAGACAGAAACAGAAAACAGTTAAAAAAATGGCAATAGGAAGATGTGTATGGATAATTATCTTAAATGTAAATGGATTAAATGTTCCAACAAAAGGACAGAGATTTGCTGAATGGATACAAAAATAAGACCCATATATATGCTGTCAACAAGAGACCCACTTTAGACCTAGGGACACATACAGACTGAAACTGAGTGGATGAAAAAAATATTAAATGCAAATGGAAATTTAAAAAGTTGGAGTAGAAATACTCATATCAGACAAAATAGAATTTAAAATAAGAACTGTTACAAGAGACAGGAAAGGACACTACATAATGATCAAGGGATCAATCAAAGAAGAAGATATAATAATTGTAAATATATATGCACCCAACATACGAGTACATCAATATGTAAGGCAAATGCTAACAGCCATAAAAGGGGAAATTGATGATTAACACAATAATAGTGGGGGACTTTAACATCCCGCTTACACCAATGGACAGATCATCCAGACAGAAAATTAATAAGGAAACACAAGCCTTAAATGACACATTAAACCAGATAGACTTAATTGATATCTATAAGACACTCCATCTGAAACCAGCAGAATAAATCTTCTCAAGTTCATATAGAACAATCTCCAGGAGAGATCACATCTTGGGTCACAAATCAAGCCTCAGTAAATTTAAGAAAATTGAAATCATATCAAGCGTCTCTTCTGACCACTATGATATGAGATTAGAAATCAATTACAGGAAAAAGTGTAAAAAACATATATACATAGAGGCTAAACCATATATAATTAAGTAACCAATTGTTCACTGAAAAAATCAAAGAGAAAATTTAAAAATACCTAGAGAAAAATGACAACAAAACCACGATGACCCAAAACTTATGGAATGCATCAAAAGCACTTCTAAGTGGGAAGTTTATAGCAATACATTATGAACTGAAGAAACAAGAAAAATCTTTAAAAAAAAAAAACTAACCTTACACCTAAAGCAGCTAGAGAAAGAAGAACAAACAAAACCCAAACTTAGTAAAAGGAAAGAAATCATAAAGATCAGAGCAGAAATAAATGAAATAGAGATGAAGAAAACAATAGCAAAAGTCAATGAAACTAAAAGCTTGTTCTATGAGGAGATAAACAAAATTGAGAAATATTTAGCCAGACACATCAAGGAAAAAAGGGAGAAGACTCAAATCAATAAAATTAGAAATGAAACAGGAGAAGTTACAATGGACACCACATAAATTCAAAGGACCATAAGAGACTACTACAAGCAACTAAACACAAATAAAATGGACACACTAGAATAACTGAATAAATCATTAGAAAGCTACAAGCTTCCAGGACTGAACCAGGAAAAAATAGAGAATATGAGCAGACCAATCACAAGTAGTGAAATTGAAACTGTGATAAAAAATTTTCCAGGGCTTCCCTGGTGGCGCAGTGGTTGAGAGTCTGCCTGCCAATGCAGGAGATGTGGGTTCATGCCCCGGTCTGGGAAGATCCCACATGCCGTGGAGCGGCTGGGCCTGTGATCCATGGCCACTGAGCCTGTGCGTCCAGAGCCTGTGCTCTGCAACAGGAGAGGCCACAACAGTGAGAGGCCCGTGTACCGAAAAAAAAAAAAAAAATTCCAGAAAACCAAATGTCCAGTACCAGATGACTTCACAGGCGAATTATATCAAATAGTTAAAGAGTTAACACCTACCCTTCTGAAAGTCTTCCAAAAAATTGCAGATGAAGGAACACTCTCAAACTCATTCTATAAGCCCACCATCACCCTGATAACAAAATCAGACAAAGACACCACAAAAAAAGAAAATTAAAAGCCAATATCACCAATGAACATAGACACAAAAAATCCTCAACATAACACTACCAAACTAAAGACAACAACAGTGACAGTTTCACTTCTTCTTTTCCAATTTGGATTACCTTTATTTCTTTTTCTTCTGTGATTGCCATAGCTAGGACTCCCAAAGCTATGCTGAATAAAAGTGGCAAGAGTGCACATTCTTATCTTGTTCCTGATCTTAGAGGGAATGCTTTCAGCTTTTCACTGTTGAGTTTGACTTTAGCTGTAGGTTTGTCATATATGGCCTTTATTATGTTGAGGTATGTTCCCTCTATGCCCACTTTCTGGAGAGTTTTTATCATAAATCGATGTTAATTTTTTTCAAAAACTTTTCCTGCATCTATAGAGATGATCATATGGGTTTTTACTTCAATTGGTTGATGTGGTGTATCACACTGATTGATTTGCTAATATTGAAAAATCCTTGCATCCCTGGGATAAATCCCACTTGATTGTGATTTATGATACTTTTAATGTGTTGTTGGATTCTGTTTGCTAGTATTTTGTTGAGGATTTTTGCATCTATGTTCATCAGTGATATTAGCTTGTAATTTTCTTTTTTACTGATATATTTGTCTGGTTTTGGTATCAGGGTGATCATGCCTTATAGAATGAGTTTGGGAGTGCTACTTCCACTGAAATTTTTTGGAATAGTTTCAGAAGTATAGGTGTTAACTCTTCTTTAAATGTTTGATAGAATTCGCCTGTGAGGCCATCTGGTCCTTGACTTTTGTTTGTTGAGAGTTATTAAATCACAGGTTCAATTTCAGTACTTGTGATTGGTCTATTCATATTTGCTATTTCTTCCTGGTTAAATATTTGGAGATTGTACTTTTCTAAGAATTTGTCAATTTATTCCAGATTCTCCATTTCATTGATGTATAGTTTCTTATAATAGACTCATGATCTTTTGTATTTCTGTGATGTTTTTGTAACTTCTCCTTTTTCATTTCTAATTTTATTGATTTGAACCCTTTCCCTCTTTTACTTGATGAGTCCTGCTAAAGGTTTATCAATTTTGTTTATCTTTTCAAAGAAGCAGCTTTTAGTTTCATTGATCTTTGCTATTGTTTTTTTCAAATCTATTTCATTTATTTCTGCTCTGATCTTTATTTATTTCCTTCTGCTAACTTTGGGTTTTGTTTGCTATTTTTTTTTTAGTTGCTTTAGGTGTAAGGTCAGGTTGTTTATTTGAGATTTTTCTTGTTTCCTAAGGTAGGATTGTATTGCTATAAACTTCCCTCTTGAAACTGCTTTTGCTGCATCCCATAGGTTTTGGATCATCATGCTTTTGTTTTCATTTGTCTGCAGGTATTTTTGATTTCCTCTTTGATTTATTCAGTGATCAATCAGTTGTTTAGTAGCATATTGTTTAGCCTCCACTTGTTTGTTGCTTTTACAGTTTTTTTCTTGTAGTTGTTTTTAAATCTCATAGTGCTGTTGTCAGAAATGGTGCTTGATATGATTTCAATTTTCTTAAATTTACCAAGGCTTGCTTTGTGGTCCATGTGACCAATTATGGAGAATGTTCCATTCTTTTCCACTTGAAAAGATTATGTATTTTGCTGTTTGGTTGGAATGCTCTAAAAATAACCATTAAGTCCATCTGGTCTAATATGTCCTTTAAGGCCTGTGTTTCCTTATTAATTTTCTGTATAGATGATCTGTCCATTGATGAAAATGGGGTGTTAAAATCCCCCACTATTACTGTGTTGCTGTTGATTTCTCCCTTTGCCACTGTTAGCATTTGCCTTATATAATGCAGTACTCCTATGTCAGGTTCATATATATTTACAATTGTTATATCTTCTTCTTGGATTGAACACTTGACCATTATGTACTATTCTTCTTTGTCCCTTATAATATTCTTTATTTTAAATTCTATTTTGTCTGCTATGCGTATTGCTACTCCAGCTTTTTTAACATTTCCATTTGCAAGGAATATATTTTTCCATCCCCTCACTTTCAGTCTGTATGTGTCCCTAGGTTGAAGTGGGTCTCTTGTAGATAACATGTATACAGGTCTTGTTTTTGCATCCATTCAGCCAGTCTATGTATTTTGGTCAGAGCGTTTATTTTGTTTATGTTTAAGGTAATTACTGACATGAATGTTCTTATTGACATTTTGTTAAATTGTTTTGGATTTATTTTCGTAGTCTTTTTTCTTCCCTTCCTCTTTTGTTCTCTTCTCTTGGGATTTGATGACTAACTCGAGTTTTGTATTTGGATTCCTTTTTCATTTGTGTGTATGTATCTATCATAGATTCTTGGTTTGCAGTTACCATGAGGTTTTGATCTAGCAGTCTATATATACACAAGATTGTTTTAAGTTACTGGTCTTTTAATTTCAAATGCATTTCCAATATCTTGCATTTGTGCTCTTCTCTTTTCACAATTGTTGGTTTTGATGTCACATTTGCATGCAGATGATTTCCTACCTTTACCATATGTTTGCCTTTACTGGTAAGCTTTTCCATTCATTATGTTCTTGTTTCTAGTAGTGGCCTTTTCTTTTTCACCTAGAGAAGATCCTTTAGCATTTGTTGCAAATCTGGTCCAGTGGTTCTGAATTCTCTTAGCTTTTGCCTGTCTGTAAAGCTTTTGATTTCTCTGTCAATCTGAATGACTGTCTTGCTGGGTAGAGTATCCTTGGTTGTAGGGTTTTCCCTTTCATCACTTTAAGTGTATCATGCCAACCCCTTCTGGCCTGAAGTGTTTCTTCTGAGAAAACAGTTGATAACCTTATTGGAGTTTCCTTGTACATTATTTGTTTCTTTTCCCACGTTGTTTTTAATATTTTTTCTTTGTCTTTAATTTTTGTCAATTTGATCACTAAGCGTCTCAGTGTATTCCTCCTTGCATTTATCCTGTATGGGACTCTGCATTTCCTGTACTTGGGTGACTGTTTGCTTTCCCATGTTAGGGAAATTTTCATCTATTATCTCTTCAAATATTTTCTCATGTCTTCTCTTTTTCTCTTCTCCTTTTGGGACCCCTATAAAGTAAATATTGGTGCATTCAATGTTGTGCCAGAAGTCTCTAAGACTGTCCTCATTTCTTTCCATTTTTTTAAAATTTATTCAGTTCCATGGAAGTGATATCCACCATTCTGCCTTCCAGGTCACTTATCTCTTCTTCTCCCTCAGTGATTTTGCTATTGATTCTTTGTAGTGTATTTTTTCTTTCAGTTACTGTATTGGTCATCTCTGTTTTTTTGTTCTTTAGTTCTTCTAGGTCTTTGTTAAACATTTCTAATATCTTCTTGATCTGTGCCTCCATTCCTTTTCCAAGTTCTTGGATCATCTTTACTATCATTACTGTGAATTCTTTTTCAGGTAGATTGCCTATCTCCACTTCACTTAGCTGTTATTCTAGGTTTTATCTTGTTCCTTCAGCTGGGACTTATTCCTCTGCCATCTCATTTTGTCCAGCTTTCTGTGATTTTGGTTTCCATTCCACATAATTCAGGGTTGTAGTTCTTCTTGCTTCTTCTTTCTGCCCCCTGGTGGATAAGTCTGTTTATGATGCTCATGCAAGCTTCCCTGTGGGAGGGAATGATACCTGCCCACAGGTGGGTGGAGCTGGGTCTTGTCCTTCTGGTGGGCAGGGCTGTGTTGGGGGGTGTGTTTATCAGGCAACTGTTTACTAATTTAAGCAGGCTTTCTGCTGATGGGTGTGACTGTGTTCCTGCCATGTTTGTTGTTTAGCCTGAGGTGTCCCAGCACTGGAGCCTACAGGCTCTTTGGTGGGGCCAGGTCTTTGTAAAAGAATGGTGGCCTCCAAGAGGGCTCACGTAAATGAGTACTCCCTAAAACTGCCACTGCCAGTGTCCTTGTCTCCATAGTGAGTCACAGCCACTCCCCACCTGTGCAGAAGGACATCAAATTCTATCAGGTAAGTCTGGCCCAGTCTCTTATGAGGTCACCACTTTTTCCCTGGGTCCTGGTGTGCACAGGACCCTGGTGTGCACAGGACCCTGTGTGTGCCCTCCAAGAGTGGAGTTTCAATACCCCAATCCTGTTGAATTCCACAATCTAACCCCACTCACCTTCAAAGCCAGATTATCTGGGGCTCTTTTTCCTCTTGCTAGACCCCTAGGCTGAGGAGTCTGATGTGGGACCCAGAAGTTTCAATCTTGTGGGACAACTTCTGTGATATAATTATTTTCCAGTTCATGCATCCCTCACCTGGTGTGTATGGGATTTGATTTTATCATGATTGTGCCCCTCTTACCTTCTTGTTGTGGTTCCTTCTTTGTCTTTGGATGTCTTTGTCTTTGTCTTTGGATGTACCTTTTTCAGTAGCTCCCAGCATTTTTTTGTTGGTGGTTGTTCAGCAGTTAGTTGTGAACTTGGTGTTTCCATAAGAAGGGATGAGCTCACTTCCTCCTACCCTGCCATTTTGTCTCCTCCCCTTAAAGGATTTCTATTTTAGCACTGAGGTCCCTGCTTGGTACCAGGCCTGGATGAGTGGCTGGATGGTGATGGAAAATCCCACACAGGTGATGGGTTCAAATGCAAAGGCACAGCTGTCCCACAGTACTAGCAGCTTCTGCAGCAGCACTGGCAGCACAGCCATGGCCTCTATTTCTCTCCCCACTGCCACCACCATGCAGCACTCCATACCAATGTTTTTTAGGTTAGTCTCCCAAGGCAATAGAAATAAAAACAAAAGTAATTGAGCTTTTGGGGTATCTTCTCTCTGTTTCTTCTTCAATTTCGTTCAAGTTTTGTCAATTTTGCTTATATTTTCAGAAATAATCCAACTTTGCAAAATTGTGCCACAGCTTTTCTTCTAAAAGTTTTATAGTGATAGCTCTAACATTAAGTTCTTTGACCTATATTGATTTAATCTTTGTTTATGGTGCTAGGTAAAGGCTCCAAATTCATTCCTTTACATATGGATATCCAGTTGTACCAACACTAGTTATAGATAAAACAATTTTTTCCCTCATTGAATTATTTTGGTACCTTTGACTAAAGTCTATTTTATGTAAACCTGAGAATCTATTTCTGGATTATCGGTTATGATCTGTTGGTATATCTGTCTCTCTATATATAGATATTTATGCTGGTATTACACTATCTTGATTGCTATAGGCTTGTAATAAATTTTGAAATTGGTTAAGTTCAACTCCATTAACATTTTTTTTCCAAAATTCTTTGGTCATTCTACATCATTTGAATTTTCATATGAATTTTAGCATCAGCTTGTCAACTCTTGCAAAGAAGTCAGTTGGTATTTTGATCAGGATTGTGCAGAATCTGTAGATCAATTTGAGTAGTATTGCCATGTTAACAATATTGTCTTCTAATCCATAATCATGGTATATATTTTCATTTACTTAGATTTTCTTTAATTTCTTTCAACTTTTTTATTATGGTAAAGACACTTAACATGATATCTACCCTTTTAACAAATTTTAAGTGTACAGTATACTATTGTTAACTATAGGCACAATGTTGTTCAGCAGATCTCTAGAATTTATTCATCTTGCATAACTGAAACGTTGAACCCATTGAACAGCAACTCTCTATTTCCCCCTCTCTCCAACTGCTGGCAACCACCATTCTATTAATACTTTCTGCTTCTATGTGTTTTTCAACAATGTTTTATGGTTTTTAGAGTGTGTTTTTCACTTCTTTGCTAAATTATCATAAGTAGTTTATTTTTGATGCTATTGTAAGTGGAATTATTTTGTTAATTTAATTATTAGATTGTTCATTTCAACGTTTGGAAATACAATTAATTTTTGTGTATTGATCTTGTATTCTGCAACCTTGCATAACTTGTTTATAGGTTTAATTGTATTTTAGTTTATTTCTTTGTATTTCCTATACATATAAAATTATGTCATCTGTGAATAGACTTCTTCCTTTACAATCTGGACAACTTCTATTTCATTTCCTTGCTTAATTTCCTGGGCTAGAATCCCCAGTACATGTTGAATATAAATGGTGAAAGTGGACAGCTTTGTCTTCCTCCTGATTTAAGGGGAAAACATTCTGTCTTTCACCATTAAGTATGATGTTATCTGTGGTGTTTTGGTAGATGCCCTTTATCAGGGTAAGGAAGTTCCCATTTTTTCCAGTTTTATGAGTATTTTTAACATGCAGGGACTTTGGATTCTATCAAACTCTTTTTTTCTTTTGATTGAAATATCATGTGATTTTTGTCTTTTAGCCTGTTGATAATGGTGCATTACATTAACTGATATTTGATGTTAAACCAACCTTGCATTCTTGGTATTAAAATAAACCCCAATCGGTCATTGTGTCTAATCCTTTTTACATACTTCTGGATTCAGTCTGTTAGTATTTTATTGAGGATTTTTTGGCCTATATTCATAAGAGATATTGGTTTGTAGTTTTCTTGTAAAGTCTTTGGCTTTGTTATCAGGACAAACTGGCCTCACAGAAAAAGTTGGGAAGGGTTTCCTAGTCTAGTTTTTGAAGAGTTTTTAAGGTATTAGATTTATTTCTCCTTGAAATATCTGGTAGAATCCACCAACGAAATAATCTGACCTTGGGCTTTTCTTTGTAGGTAGTCTTTTTAAAATTATTAATTCAATCTTTCATTGTAGATCTATGCAGATTTTCTGTTTCTTCTTGAGTCTGTTTTGGTAGTTTTGGTTTTCCTACGTATTTGTCAAATTCATCTAAGGTATCTAATTCATTAGGATACAACTTTTATACTATTCCCCTTATAATCCTTTTTTTTTATTTCTGTAAGTTTGGTAGTAATATCCTGTCATTCCTAATTATAGTAAATTTCAATCTTCTTTCATTGTTTCTTATTCAAACTAGCTAAAGGTTTTTCAATTTTGTCTATCTTTTCCAAGAACCAACTTCAGTTTTATTGGTTTTCTCTATAGTCTTCCTATTTTCCTTTTCACTAATTTCTATTTACCTTGATTTCTTTCATTATGTTTTTTTATGATTTCTACTCTTTTATTCTTCACCATATATAGGTTGTACTAAGAGAGTTGCAATATATTAACAAAGGCATTTATTTTCCCTTTTAGACTTTATTTCTTTTTAATTTTTAATTGTAGTATAGTTGATTTACAATGTTGTGTTAGTTTCAGGTGTACAGCAAAGTGAATCAGTTATACATATATCCTATATCCACTCTTTTTTAGATTATTTTCCATATAGGTCATTACAAAGTATTGAGTAGAGTTTCCTGTGGTATACAGTAGGTCCTTATTAGTTATCTATGTTACGCATTGTGGTGTGTATATGTTAATCCCAATCTCCCAATTTACCCCCCTGCCTTTCCCCCCAGTAACTATAAGTTTGTTTTCTACATCTGTGACTCTATTTCTGTTTTGTAAATAAGTTCATTATGTTTTATTTACATTTACTTTGCCATTCTTTTTCCAGTGTCTTAAGGTGGAAAGCTAGGTTAATTGACTTCAGAACTTTTTTCAAATATGGTTGTTTACAGCTACAAATTTCCTGTTAAGTACCATTTTAACCATATTTTATTTCATTATGTTGTGCTTGTTTATACTTATAATATTTTCTAATTGCCCTCTGACTTCTTCTTTAACTCATTGCTTGTTTTGGAGAATTTTTTCCCCCAATTTTCTTTCTGTTGATTTTTAATTTCATTCTTTTGTGGTCAGAGAACATACATTGTATGGTTTCAACCCTGTTAAATTTATTGTGGTTTGTTTTATGGCCTAGTCTATAGTCTATCCTGGATAATGTACAGTGTGCACTTAGGAGAGTGTATATTTTATTGTTGTTGGATGAAGTGTTCCATAGATATTTTTAGTTTGGATTGGTTTACAGTGTTCTTTAAGCCTTCTATTTCCTTATTGATTTTTTGCCTACTCATTCTATCTATTATGGAAAATTGGGTACTGACATTTCTAGCTATTATTGTTGAGTTGTCTATTTCTCCTTTTATTTCTGTCAGTTTTTGCTTCAAATATTTTGGAGTTCTGTTATTGGGTGCATATGTGTTTTTAATTATATATGTCTTTCTCATGGATTGATAATTTTATCATAAATGTCCCTCTTAATCTCCAGGAACATTTTTGTTTCAAAGTCAAATTTGTCTGGTATTTGTTTAGACTCTTCAGCTTTCTTATATTGTTGCTTTCAAGATCTACAATTTTCCATATTTTTACGTTCGACATATTTGAATCTTTGAATCTAATATGAATCCCTTGTAGGCAGCCTACAGTTGGAATTTATTTTTTATCCAGTCTGAAAATCTCTGCCTTTTAATTATATTGTTTAACACATTTACATTTAATGTTATTATTGATTTAGTTGTATTTACATCTGCCATTTCTTTTTTTCTATATGGTTCATGTCTTTTTTTTTATTCCTCCTTTACTTCTTTCTTTTGTATTAAGTGTATATTTTCTAGTTAACATTTTGATTCCTTTCATGTTTATTTTCACTATTTTTTAAGTTATTTTCTTAGTAGCTGTTCTATACCTTACCATGTACATCTTAACTTATCAAAATCTACTTCAGCTTTATACTAACTTAATTCCAGTTAGATGTAGAAATGTTACTTCTATATAGCCCTTTCCCCTCATATTTGTCATTTATATGTATACATATTACATCTATATATGTTACAAATCCAACCATACATTAATAAAATTACTTTATAAAATTTTGTCCTTTAAAGAAGCTGTGAGCAAAAGAGAGAAAATGTGCATCTATAGTTTTTGTTATATTAACCTTCTTATTTACAATTTCTGGTTTCCTTTACCTCCTCTCTTACTGGATTCCTCCTTGACAATTATCTTTCAGATATGCAGGCTTCTTTGTTTTTTCTTGACTATATCAGGCCACTCATGTCTTAGTTTTTTTTGCTTTAAGTATCCCGCAACCCTTACCATGAATATTTCTTCCCCAAATAGTTATAAGGTTAATTCTCTTGTCTCTTTCAAGTTTTTGCTCAAATGCCATCTTTTCAATGAGGACTATTCTGACCAACATATTTAAAACCTCAATTTTCCCCTTACATCCTATTCCCAACACTCTTAACCTCCCTTGCACTGCTTTATTTGTGTTCATTTTTCAATATCTCTTATCTACTTCTAACATATTGACAAATGTCCTAGTTTATTACATTTATTTAATGTCTTTCTTCCCCTCCCATAGTAGAATATAAATTCTATTAGGGTCAGGATCTGTCTAGTCTGGTGTCTGGTGTTTCTCTGGTACATAGCACTGAGCCAAGTTCATAGTAGGTATTCAATTAATATTGATTGAATGAATAACTGAATGACATCTCGGCCTTTAGTATTTCCTGCTTCAAATTTCTTCTTCTCACTGCAAATACAGGGGCATTTCAAAAAATGCAAATCTGATTCTTTCTCTCATTTCCCCTGTTTAAAACTAGTACTGGTTTCCCCTTGACAGGTACATAAAGGGGAGAATAAGTGAAGGTAATATTGAAAACAAGGTGATGACAGATCTTTTGGGGAGTCTTCAAAGCAAGGCTCAGGTATTTACGTGTAATTCTGTAGTTAATAAGGAGCCATTGAAGATTTTCAAGCAGGAGAGTAATATCAGAGTTTTACTACAGTAAGATTACTTAGGACATAAATGTGACAAGTAGATTAGAAAACGTGGGAAGAATGAAGGCAGGGAAACTAGGCATATAACTCTTCAGTAAGATTTTGGTTTTTTTTAACATCTTTATTGGAGTATAATTGCTTCACAATGGTGTGTAAGTTTCTGCTTTACAACAAAGTTAATCAGAAATACACATACACACATCACCATATCTCCTTTCTCTTGTGTGTCCCTCATACCCTCACAATCCCACCACTCTAGGTGGTCACAAAGCACTGAGCTGATCTTCCTGTGCTATGCAGCTGCTTCCCAATAGCTATCTATTTTACATTTGGTAGTGTATATATGTCCATGTCATTCTCTCACTTCGTCCCAGCTTACACTTCCCCCTCCCCATATCCTCAAATCCATTCTCTACATCTGCATCTTTATTTCTGTCCTGCTCATAGGTTCTTCAGAACTATTTTTTGTTTAGATTCGATATATATGTGATGGTATACGGTATTTGTTTTTCACTTTCCTTTGTTTTTTTTAACATCTTTATTGGAGTATAATTGCTTTACAATTGTGTGTTAGTTTCTGCTTTATAACAAAGTGAATCAGCTATACATATATATATGTTAATATATCTCTTCCCTCTTGTGTCTCCCTCCCTCCCACCCTCCCTATCCCACCCCTATAGGTGGTCACAAAGCACCGAGCTCTTCTCCCTGTGCTATGCGGCTGCTTCCCACTAGCTATCTATTTTATGTTTGGTAGTGTATATATGTCCATGCCTCTCTCTTGCTTTGTCACAGCTTACACTTCCCCCTCCCAGTATCCTCAAGTCCATTCTCTAGTAGGTCTGTGTGTTTATTCCTGTATTACCCCTAGGTTCTTCATGACATTTTTTTTCTTAAATTCCATATATATGTGTTATCATATGGTATTTCTCTTTCTCTTTCTGACTTACTTCACTCTGTATGACAGATTCTAGGTCTATCCACCTCATTACAAACAGCTCAATTTCGTTTCTTTTTATGGCTGAGTAATATCCCATTGTATATATGTGCCACATCTTCTTTATCCATTCATCCAATGATGGACACTTAAGTTGTTTCCATCTCTGGGCTATTGTAAATAGAGCTTCAATGAACATTTTGGTATATGACTCTTTTTGAATTATGGTTTTCTCAGGGTATATGCCCAGTAGTGGGATTGCTGGGTCATATGGTAGTTCTATTTGTAGTTTATTAAGGAACCTCCATACTGTTCTCCATAGTGGCTGAACCAATTCACATTCCCACCAGCAGTGCAAGAGGGTTCCCTTTTCTCCACACCCTCTCCAGCATTTATTGTTTCTAGATTTTTGATGATGGCCATTCTGACTGGTTTGAGATGATATCTCATTGTAGTTTTTATTTGAATTTCTCTAATGATTAATTATGTTGAGCATTCTTTCATGTGTTCCTTGGCAGAATGTATAACTTCTATGGAGAATTGTCTATTTGGGTCTTCTACCCATTTTTGGATTGGGTTGTTTGTTTTTTTGTTATTGAGCTGCATGAGCTGCTTATAAATTTTGGAGATTAATCCCTTGTCCGTTGCTTCATTTGCAAATATTTTCTCCCATTCTGAGGGTTGTCTTTTGGTCTTGTTTATGGTTTCCTTTGCTGTGCAAAATCTTTGAAGTTTCATTAGGTCCAATTTGTCTACTTTTGTTTTTATTTCCATTTCTCTAGGAGGTGGGTCAAAAAGGATCTTGCTGTGATTTATATCATAGAGTGTTCTGCCTATGTTTTCCTCTAAGAGTTTTATAGTTTCTGGCCTTACATTTAGGCCTTTAATCCATTTTGAGCTTATTTTTGTGTATGGTGTTAAGGAGTGATCTAATCTCATACTTTTACGTGTTCCTGTCCAGTTATCCCAGCACCACTTTTTGAAGAGGCTATCCTTTCTCCACTGTACATTCCTGTCTCCTTTATCAAAGATAAGGTGACCATATGTGCATGGGTTTATCTCTGGGCCTTCTATCCAATTCCATTGATCTACCTTTCTGTTTCTGTGCCAGTACCATACTGACTTGATTAATGCAGCTTTGTAGTATAGTCTGATGTCAGGGAGCCTAATTCCTCCAGCACCATTTTTCATTCTCAAGAGTGCTTTGGCTATGTGGGGTCTTTTGTGTTTCCATACAAATTGTGAATTTTTTTGTTCTAGTTCTGTGAAAAATGCCAGTGGTATTTTGATAGGGATTGCATTGAATGTGTAGATTGCTTTGCGTAGTAGAGTCATTTTCACAATGTTTATTCTTCCAATCCAAGAACATGGTGTATCTCTCCATCTATTTGTATCATTATAATTTCTTTCATCAGTGTCATTATTTTCTGCATACAGGTCTTTTGTCTCCTTAGGTAGGTTTATTCCTAGATATTTTATTCTTTTTGTTGCATTGGTAAATGGGAATATTTTCTTGATATCAGTTTCAGATTTTTCATCATTATTGTATAGGAATGCCAGAGATTTCTGTGCATTAATTTTGTATCCTGCTACTTTACCAAATTCATTGATTAGCACTCATAGTTTTCTGGTAGCAACTTTGGGATTCTCTATGTATAGTATCATGTCATCTGCAAACAGTGACAGCTTTACATCTTGTTTTCCGATTTGTATTCCTTTTATTTCTTTTTCTTCTCTGATTGCTGTGGGTAAGACTTCCAAAACTATGATTAATAATAGTGGTGAGAGTGGGAAAACTTGTCTTTTTCCTGATCTTAGTGTTTGTGACATCTTTCTCTGGTTTTGGTATTAGGGTGATGGTGGCCTCGTAGAATGAGTTTGTGAGTGTTCCTCCTGCAATATTTTGGAAGATTTTGAGAAGGATAGTTGTTAGCTCTTCTCTAAATGTTTGAAAGAATTCACCTGAGAAGCCATGTGGTCCACGACTTTTGTTTGTTGGAAGATTTTTAATCCCATTCTCAATTTCAGTGCTTGTGATTGGTCTGTTCATATTTTCTATTTCTACCTGGTTTAGTCTTGACAGGTTGTGCATTTCTAAGAATTTGTCCATTTCTTCCAGGTTGTCCATTTTTTTGGCATAGAGTTGCTTGTAATCTCTCATGATCATTTTTATTTCTACAGTGTCAGTTGTTACTTCTCCTTTTTGATTTCTAATTCTATTGATTTGCGTCTTCTCCCTTTTTTTCCTGAAGAGTCTGCCTAATGCTTAATCAGTTTTGATTATCTTCTCAAAGAACCAGGTTTTAGTTTTATTGAAATTTGCTATCGTTTCCTTCATTTCTTTTTCATTTATTTCGGATCTGATCTTTATTATTTCTTTCCTTCTGCAAACTTTGAGGGATTTTTGTTCTTCTTTCTCTAATTGCTTGAGGTGCAAGGTTAGGTTGTTTATTCGAGATGTTTCCTGCTTCTTAAGGTGGGCTTGTATTGCTCTAAACTTCCCTCTTAGAACTGCATTTGCTGCATCCCATAAGTTTTGGGTCATTGTGTCTCCCCTGTCATTTGTTTCTAGGTATTTTTTTATTTCCTCTTTGATTTCTTTAGTGATCAAGTCATTATTAAGTAGTGTATTTTTTAGCCTCCATGTGTTTGTATTTTTTACAAATCTTTTCCTGTAATTGCTATCTAGTCTTATAACATTCTTGTTGGAAAAGATATTTGATACAACTTCAATTTTCTTAAATTTACTAAGGCTTGATTAGTGACCCAAGATATTATCTATCCTGGAGAATGTTTCATGAACACTTGAGAAGAATATGTATCCTGTTGTTTCTCTATGAATGTCCTATAAATATCAATTAAGTCCATCTTGTTTAATGTATCATTTAAAGCTTGTGTTTCCTTATTTATTTTCATTTTGGATGATCTGTCCATTGGTGAAAGTGGGGTGTTTAAATCCCCTACTGTGAATGTGTTACTGTCAATTTCCCCTTTTATGGCTGTTAGTATTTGCCTTATGTATTGAGGTGCTCCTATGTTGGGTGCGTAAATACTTACAATTGTTATATCTTCTTGGATCGATCCCTTGATGATTATGTAGTGTCCTTCTTTTTCTCTTGTAATAGTCTTTATTTTAAAATCTATTTTGTCTGATATGAGAATTGCTACTCCAGCTTTCTTTTGATTTCCATTTGCATGGAATATTTGTTTCCATCCCCTCACTTTCAGTCTGTACATGTCCCTATGTCTGAAGTGGGTCTCTTGTAGACAGCATATATATGTGTCTTGTTTTTGTATCCATTCATCCTGTCTGTGTCTTTGGTGGGAGCATTTAATCCATTTACACTTAAGGTAATTATCAAAATGTATGTTCCTATTTCCATTTTCTTAATTGTTTTGGGTTTGTTATTGTAGATCTTTTCCTTCTCTGTGTTTCTTGCCTAGAGAAGTTCCTTTAGTATTTGTTGTAAAGCTCGTTTGGTGGTGCTGAACTCTCTCAACTTTTCCTAGTCTGTAAAGGTTTTAACTTCTCCATCAAATCTGAATGAGATCCTTGCTGGATAGAGTAGTCTTGGTTGTAGGTTTTTCTCCTTCATCATTTTAAATATGTCCTGCCACTCCCACTGGCTTGCCGAGTTTCTGCTGAAGGATCAGATGTTAACATTATGGGGATTCCCTTGTGTGTTATTTGTTGTTTTTCCTTGCTGCTTTTAATATGTTTTCTTTTATTTAATTTTTGATAGTTTGATTAATATGTTTCTTGGCTTGTTTCTCCTTGGATTTATCCTGTATGGGACTCCCTGTGCTTCCTGGATTTGATTAACTATTTCTTTTCTCATATTAGGGAAGTTTTCAACTATAACCTCTTCAAATATTTTCTCAGTCCTTTTTTTTTTTCTCTTCTTTTTCTGGGACCCCTATAATTTGAATGTTGGTGCATTTAATGTTGTCCCAGAGGTCTCTGAGACTGTCCTCAGTTCTTTTTATTTTATTTTTTTATTCTGTGCTACAGCAATTATTTCCAATATTTTATCTTCCAGGTCACTTATCCATTCTTCTGCCTCAGTTATTCTGCTATTGATCCCTCCTAGAGTATTTTTAGTTCCATTTATTGTGTCATTCATTGTTGCTTGTTTCCTCTTTAGTTTTGTTTGGTCCTTGTTTAGTGTTTCTTGCATTTTCTCTATTCTGTTTCCAAGACTTTGGTTCATCTTTACTATCAATATTCTGTATTCTTTTTCAGATAGACTGCCTATTTCTTCTTCATTTGTTAGTTCTGTTGGTTGCTTACCTTGCTCCTTCATCTGCTGTGTGTTTTTCTGTCTTCTCATTCTGCTTATCTTATTGTGTTTGGGGTCTCCTTTTTGCAAACTTCATGTTCATAGTTCCCGTTGTTTTTGGTGTGTGTCCCCAGTGGCTTAATTTGATTCAGTGGGTTTTGTAGGCTTCCTGGTTGAGGGGACTAGTGCCTGTGTTCTGGTGCACGAGGCTGGATCTTGTCCTTCTGGTGGGTAGGTCCATGTCTGGTTGTGTGTTGTGGGGTGTCTGTGGCCTTATTATGATTTTAGGCAGCCTCTCTGCTATTGGGTGGGGTTGTGCTCCTGTCTTGCTAGCTGTTTGGCATAGCGTGTCCAGCACTGTAGCTTGCTGGTCGTTGAGTGAAACTCGGTTTTGGTGTTGAGATGGAGATTTCTGGGAGATTTTTACCATTTGATATTACATGGAGCTGGGAGGTCTGTTGTGGACCAGTGTCCTGAAGTTGGCTCTTCCACCTCAGAGGCAAAACACTGACTCCTGGCTGGAGCACCAAGAGCCTTTCATCCACACGGCTCAGAATAAAAGGGAGAAAATGTAGAAAGAAAGAAAGAAAGAAAGAAAGAAAGAAAGAAAGAAAGAAAGAAAGAAAGAAAGAAAGAAAGAAAGAAAGAGAAAGAAAGAGAAAGAAAGAAAGAAAGAAAGAAAGAGGATAAAATAAAGTTATTAAAATAAAAAAATAATTGTTAAGAAAAAAATTTTTTGAAAAGTAAAAAAAATGGAGGGCAGAATCCTAGGACAAATGGTGAAAGCAAAGCTCTACAGACAAAATATCACACCAAAGCACACACATACACAATCACAAAAAGAGGAAAAGGGGAAAAAATAATATAACTTGCTCTCAAATTCCACCTCCTCAATTTGGCATGATTTGTTGTCTATTCAGGTATTCCACAGATTCAGGGTACATCACGTTGATTGTGGAGATTTAATCCGCTGCTCCTGTGGCTGCTGGGACAGGTTTCCCTTTCTCTTCTTTGTTTGCAGAGCTCCCGGTGTTCAGCTTTGGATTTGGCTCCGACTCTGTGTTTAGGTCATCTGAGGGCATCTGCTTCTTTGCTCAGACAGGACGGGGTTAAGGAGCAGCAGATTCAGGGGCTCTGGCTCACTCAGGCTGGGGGGAGGGAGGGGTATGGATGCAGTGTGAGCCAGCGGTGGTAGAGGCTGGCGTGACATTGCAGCAGCCTGAGGCGCGCCGGGTGTTCTCGCAGAGAAGTTGTCCCTAGGTCACGGGACCCTGGCAGTGGCAGGCTGCACAGGCTCCCGGGATGATAGGTGTGGATGGTGACTTGTGCTTGCACAAAGTCTTCTTGTTGGTAGTGGCAGCAGCCTTAGCATCTCATGCCTGTCTCCAGGGACTGTGTTGTGAGTTGTGGCCCTCGCCTGTCACTGGAGCTCCTTTAAGCAGTGTTCTTAATCCCCTCTCCTCACTCACCAGGAAATAAAGAGGGAAGAAAAAGTCTCTTGCCTCTTCGGCAGGTGCAGACATTTTCCTGGACTCCCTCTTAGCTGGCCGTGGTGAACTAACCCATCCAGGCTGTGTTTACGCCACTAGTCCTCTCCCTGCGATTGGACCAAAGCCTGAGCCTCAGCTCCCAGCCCCCGCCTGCCCCAGCAGGTGAGAAAACAAGTCTCTCGGGTTGGTGAGTGCTGTTCGACACCGATCCTCTGTGAGGGAATCTCTCCGCTTTGCCCTCCACACTGCTTTTGCTGTGCTCTCTTCCAGGGCTCCAAAGCTTGCCCCCTCTGCCACCCACAGCTTCTGCACAGGAAGGGTCTTCCTAGTGTGTGGAAATCTTTCCTCCTTCACAGCTACCTCCCACTGGTGAAGGTCCCATCCCTATTTTTCTGTCTCTGTTTATTCTTTTTTCTTTTGCCCTACCCAGGTACATGGGGAGTTTCTTGCCTTTTGGGAGATCTGAGGTCTTCTGCCAGTGTTCAGTGGGTGTTCTATAGGAGCGGTTCCATGTGTAGATGTATTTCTGATGTACCTGTGGGGAGGAAGTTGATCTCCTCGTCTTACTCTTCCACCATCTTTCTAGAGGAGCTGCACTTTCTTACTTATTTCACTCGGTATGATGGTCTCTCGGTCTGTACAACTCACTAAAAATGATTAAATTTCACTTCTTTTTATGGATGAGTAATATTCCATTGTATATATGTGCTAAATCTTCTTTATCCATTCACCTGTCGATGGACATTTAGGTTTTTTCCCATGTCCTGGTTATTGTAAATAGAGATACAGTGAACATCGTGGTACATGACTCTTTTTGAATTGTGGTTATCTCAGGGTATATGCCCAGTAGTGTAAATGCTGAGTTGTATGGTGGTTATATTTTTAGTTTTTTAAGGAACCTCCATACAGTTCTCCATAATGACTGCATCAATTTATATTCCAACCAAGAATGCAAGAGTGTTCCTTTTTCTCCACACCCTCTCCAGCATTTATTGTTTGTAGATTTTTTGGTGATGGCCATTCTGAATGGTGTGAAGTGATACTTCATTGTAGTTTTGATTTGCATTTCTCTAATGATTAATGATGTTGAGCATTCTTTCATGTGTTTGTTGCCAGCCCCCGTCTCTTCCAGTCAAGTGGCTTCCTAGCGTGTGGAAACGTTTCCTCCTTCACATCTCCCTCCCAGAGGTGCAGGTCTTATCCCTATTCCTTTGTCTCTCTTTTTTTTTTTTTTGGCCTATCCAGGTACATGGGGTGTTCCTTGCCTTTTGGGAAATCTGAGGTCTTCTACTAGCATTCAGTAGGTGTTCTGTAGGTGTTTTTCCACATGTAGATGTATTTCGGATGTATTTGTAGGTAGGAAGGTGATCTCCATGTCTTACTCCTCAACCATCTTGAAGGTCTCCCCTTCAGTAAGTTTTAGCAAAGAATAGTCACCTATATCATCTTCATCCCATGCATGAGTAGAGCACTTGAGAGTTTACAATTTGCTTTCTTCAAAATTATACCATATTCTCCTCAAAATATCCCTATAAGTAGCAGGGCAAGGATTCTTATCATCATTAGTTTCCAGATAAACAATCTGACCCCCAGAAGATTAGGTTGATCAAAATCATAAATGGTAATGGTAGACCTGGTTTCTCTAACTCTAGGTCCAGTGAGCTTTTAATTAAAATTAAATAAAAATAAAAATTCTGTTCCCCAATCACTAACCACATTGCTAGTGTTTAATAGCCAAATGTGACCTATAGTTACTATTTTGAAATTCATGGAATGTTTTATTGGACAGCAATAGCCAAGTTATTTATTCTTATGTTTACCGAAATTTGAATTTATGTTGACAAAGTCTTCAGGCCATACTGAAGCTCTGGAATCCCTTAATATTAGTTAGTGAATCCAGCTGGATTCTTTGAATTCTTCCTAAAATCCTTCTAAATTAAGGGACTCCAAATCTACCCTAGCTTTCTGGAAATATTTGGAAAACGAAAATTCATTCAAGAGTCAGATTAAACATTTCTCCCAAAGTAGAAACTGTGGAGAGTTAAGAGTGGGATGAAGATGACAGAGGCTGGCAGGTAGGGTCAGAAAAGTAGAATATTGATCTCAGAGAAGCAGACAAATTTGAAATGGCCACAGACAGTGCTAGATACTGAGGGGGTTGTCAGCGAATAAAACAGAATAGAGTCCAGGGAGGTTAGATAAGACCAAAGTAACCAGGCAAGTCCGAAGCTAAGATAGAGAGAATCAGAGAGTAGGAAACTATGACAAAGGAAATAATGAGGTGACCTTTGGCCCTGGGAAAAGAGTGTTCTCTTTCTTTGTTATTTTCATGGATCCCCAGGGGAATCTGGGCTCACAGATGCCTGCTGCTCCAGAATATCAAAGCCAAGAGATAGAATTGGATCACTGGACTTTTTTCTGCCCCATGTTTTAGAAAATCTGAATTGAATGTCATTTCTTCTACTGTAATGCATACCTTTTCCTGTTTACCACATACTCCTTCCTCTCCTCTACCAACAACTAGTTAACCTTGTGCCCATCTTTTACACATTATATTAACTGTTTGGGCTCCTGAAGGTATTTGACTTTGTGATCTCTGGCCTATTCCCTGCTGGTGGAACACTTTCCTTTTAAATTAAGGCAAAAGTGTTAGGTCTCCTAAAATGTTCTTAGACTCGTTTTTATGGGAAGACAATGTGCAAGCTAATATAAACCCAAGTGGCTTGCAGTAGGTTTTATAGTACTTTATGTACTGGTAATTCGATGGCACATACTATTACATATTCGTGCAAAGACGAGGTATACTTATGCAACATACATAAGTATACATATTTGAACATATATGTGTAACACTGTGTAATCTGAATATGTTAAGAATTCAAGGAAGAGAAAAGTCTGTATAAACTGAAGTAATGTAAGAAGGCTTCTTGATGGAGACAGAACATAAACTGGATCCTGAAGGGTAGGTAGGGTTTAAACTAAGAAAAGGGGATTGAAAAACATTCTAAGTTGAGCCATCTGAAATTACTACTATTTAATGACTTTAGACATAAAACAGAAATTTTATATGGTTCAATCTAATGGCCAAAGGAAGTAGTGTTATCAAAGGCATTGAGACAGGGAGGACTTGCTGTAGTGGAAGGAAATTTTGGGGAGAAGAGGAAGATAAAGTTAAATGGTTAGGAGGAGGCTAGATTAAGGAGCTTCTTAAAAGTGAAGCTAAATAGTGTGATCTTGATTATAGGATATAGAAACTATTGTAAGCTAATCTGCAGAAGTTACTGGATGAATAAAATCTGTGTTTTGATGGGATAAGATGTTTAGTTTGAGGCCAGGCATATGAATGATCATAATCACTCATGGTATAGAGTTTTAATGTTGGGAAATTTTCATTTGCATATATTTGGGGGCAGTGACACCCATTCAACATTGCTGACTTTTTCCTTTCTTTAGAATAGTATTTAGAATAGAAGTGTTCACAAACTTCTAGGGACATGTGAATGTACTTCTGAGTAGTGATGACATCAATTCATTTTAAATTTAAAATAAAATAGAATAATTATTTAAATATGTTTATCCTTTAAAATTAAATCACTTGAACATATATTATTATATATAAAGAGAGCATACATGTTGGTTAGAGGAGACCAAATGAGCAAGCTCAGGTCTCAATCAATCAGTCTATGTATTATAGCTAAACACTGCTACCTGCTGTGTTGGTTTTGACCTTTATACATTTTTAAATTGTCAAAGGGATTTTATGTCCATAATTAATTATGGGTTAAAATAAGAGACACTAGGAACACTGATACTGACATATATCAATTTAATGAAAAGCATAAAACAACAAATTTGAAAATTTTAATCACTTAGCTTCAAGACGCTATTCATCAGATATAAAGATATAGAGAAATAAGTTGCACTCATCTGATATTCTTATACAACATAGCAAGATATCTCTAATACCTCAAAAACCAATGTAAGAGATAGAAAACAAAGTAAAAATTATACTTAATTTGGTTTTTCCTTCATGGGAATCAAGGCCATCCACATTATTTGCAAATCGTAACCTAAAATTTCTTAACCTCATTCTTCATAAAATAAGCATCAAAATTGTGTTAATAAATCAGTTGATTTAAAAAAATCCATAAAATCAGTAATTATAAACCTCTGATATTTGGCTACATTTATCAATTATTATTCAACTCAATCTAAATTTATTAGACATTAAAATTTTTATGAGTTGCAAAAGCTAAAGAGCCCATGCTATCATGGAAAATATAAATATTCAGTATGCAAGAAATATTGTTAAATGTTCATTGCTGTTAATTTCACAAATAAATTATCCAATAACACTGTCTCCACAAATAATATGATATATTTGAAGGCATGATTCTATTATTAAAGGAAGAGTGAGAAAAAAGTACAAGATGAGAATATTACAAGATGAGATGTTAGTCGTTTATATATATATTCAATTCTCAAGCCAAAGATGTACTACTTTTAAATCTATTTGTTCCCAAATCATACTTTTACTTAACTAATTTATGTTTACCTATATGTATTAACTTTAAAGGGAAAAGGTATCCTTACATAAACTATAATTGTTTTCTTTTAGATTAACTAAAACTATATTTGATATACAGATTTTAAGATGTTTATTTTTATCATAACTATCCTGCATAATGAAAGCATGAAATTCTTTTTCTTTAATTTTAAGTGGGTTCAAGAGGTTAAATGTAATTTATTTTCTTTTTTTATAAATTTATTTATTTATTTTTGGTTGTGTTGTGTCTTTGTTGATGTGCACAGGCTTTCTCTAGCTGCGGTGAGTGGGGTCTACTCTTCGTTGCGGTGTGCGGGCTTCTCTTGTTGTGGAGCATGGGCTCTAGGTGCACGGGCTTCAGTAGTTGTGGCATGTGGACTCAGTAGTTGTGGCTCACGGGCTCTAGAACACAGGCTCAGTAGCTGTGGTGCACGGGCTTAGTTGCTCTGTGGCATGTGGGATCTTCCTGGACCAGGGCTCAAACCCGTGTCTCCTGCATTAGCAGGTGGATTCTCAACCACTGCACCACGAGGGAAACCCTAAATGTAATTTTAAAGTTTACAAACATGTTGGAAAACACTGTGTTCAAAGCCATTCAGTTGCTTTAGAAATTGCTTGCTGAAATAAATTATTTTGTATATCCATTCTTAAGGCAGAGAATAGTCATTGCCCTGTACCCCTGCTTGCAGAATTTCAGTTTATTATCCCAGGAACTGCATTGGCTACACCTAGCAGCCTGCACTGCTGCTCGTCTGTTTTCTTTAGATTCTTTCTTTGACTTCTTTTAATGGGTGACTCATCTGGAAGCAATTATTTGAGTAAATGAGAACCACATTTCTCACTTTCGCCTACAACTAGTTCCTAGGCGAGCTCTCACTCTTTTTTCTATTTTAAAATTCAGGTCAGTTATCACTTTTAAGGAAGCCTTGGGAAATAGCAATAGAAACAGGCTCCCTGGCCATTGACTTAGGCTATCTGCCAGGCCAACTTCCTAGCTTGCACAACCTGCCTTCACCCCACACTGATGAAATCACAGCTGCTAAGGCATTGCCCTCTCAGAGGCATCTAAGTCACCATTGTTTTCATGGTCATATGTTTTTCTCAGATATTTATCTGAAGTTTCCTTGTGCTTTTTTTTACCTTATTATTTTAAATGGTCTTTCCCTGTAACAGGTTGAGTGATAACCTGGAGCCTTAAGTGCTTACCACATGACAGGCCCTTTAGCAGGTGTTTTATGTACACAGTCTCATTTAATTCTTCAGAACAGGCTGGTGGTGTAGGTACTGTTACTATCCACGTTTACCTGATGAGGAAACACTCTCGGAGAGGTTGAGTAACTTGCCCACGGATATATGGTTAGTAAGTGGCAGAGCCAGGAATTGGAATAAGACTTTTAGACTATTCTTCTGGTTTGGAGTTTAGTTCCTATAAATGTACCCTCCCTGGACAATACATAAGAAGTTTCTCTGATGCAAGTATTTAATCCTAAATTACTCTCCCTAACAGGATCAAAACCACATTTTCTCTCAGTCAAAGTGCACTCAGCCAATACATTAGCTAGAAGAAAATATTATCAGGTAAACTCACTGGGGTTGGGGTAAAAGTAGGAGGTGGAGAAATTCTGTCTGTATTTCAATGCCTAATAGAAATTAGCAATATTTTAAAAAATACTATAAAAACTGAGGCTTAATTCAGTTTCTGTGGGTTCTTAATTACTACAAGTGACTTTTATCCAAACTCTTCTCAGGTTGTGTTAAGTTTGTGATGCCAGCTTTGCCACCCAGTCTTGCATCTTCTTCTAATATTAGAGCTCTGTGTTTGCCTTGGTAGCTATAGGTGCCCCCTAAGCATCTCCCATGGTTTGTACATGGGGCTCTGACACTAAGGAACCACACTATCAGTCTTCCTCTGTCCATGCCCATACTCTTGAAACCTCCTATTTTTATCCTACAGCTAAGACCACCACATGCCAAGTTGTGACACCTAGTAAGGCTCCAATCCTGCTGCTGTCCTTCAAATTTTAACTTCATCTTCCATCCCTGCAGAGGTAATGTGCTATGTAGAAAAATGACAGGCAATGACATAAAAGGAGATTTGAGTCAACTGAGAGTTTTATAATGCTAATGGAGGAGTGAATAAATATTGTAAATATATAATCATTTATCCCGCCATATAACCTATAAGTTCAGTGCTATGTCAATGGAAACCTCAATAAGATTTTTTTCATGGAAATGATTTTAAAATTTTTATGTTGGATTAAATGTACAGTAGCCAATTCATGTTTGGAAAAAAAAGATACATAAGGAGTAGAACCCATTCTATCAGATATTATGACATATGATAGGACTATATAAAATAAAACAGTGTGGTATTGGTTAAAGATTAAATAAATAGCTCAGTAGAATTAGAGTATAGAAACAGATTATATAGTAAGTATATGACATAATTAGTACATGATTACATACAATTAACATATAGTATATGTTTAGCAATTAGTATATGATATATATGAATCATGAATGTGATATAAATAGTATTTCCAACAGTGGTAAACAAATGTATTATTCAGTTGTTCAATTGCTGTTGCTTTGGGGAAAAAAATAACATTAAAACCATACCTCACAGAACTCACAAAAGTTAGTTCTGGAATAGAGTCCCCAAAATAAAAAAGGACTCACATAGAAAACAAACTTATGACTACCAAAAGAGAGAGGTAGGGGGGCAGGGACAAATTAGAAGTATGGGATTAATAGATACAAACTACTATACATAAAATAGGCAATGAGGATTTACTGTATACCACAGGAATTATATTCAATATCTTGTAATAACCTATAATGGAATATAATCTGCAAAAAAATCCTGAATCACTGTGCTGTATACCTGAAACTAATGCAATATTGTAAATCAAGTATACTTCAATTTAAGAAAAGATTACATTAATTTTGTATCCTGCTACTTTACCAAATTCATTGATTAGCTCTAGTAGTTTTCTGGTAAAATCTTTAGGATTCTTTATATATAGTATCATGTCATCTGCAAACAGTGACAGCTTTACTTCTTCTTTTCCGATTTGGATTCCTTTTATTTCTTTTTCTTCTCTGATTGCTGTGGCTAAAACTTCCAAAACTATGTTGAATAATAGTGGTGAGAGTGGGCTACTTGTCTTGTTCCTGGTTTTAGAGGAAATGGTTTCAGTTTTTCACCATTGAAAATGAAGTTGGCTGTGAATTTGTCATATATGGCCTTTATTATGTTGAGGTAAGTTTTTATCATAAATGAGATGCAAGAGGGAGGGGCTCTGGGGATATAAGTATACATATAGCTGATTCACTTTGTTATGCAGCAGAAACTAACACAATATTGTAAAGCAATTATACTCCAATAAAGATGTTAAAAAAAGATTACAAAAGCATTAAATGAATATATATGATTTGGAGCTTAAGAAGTGCTTTTTCTAAAGAAGAAAGATTAAAAAGTAAAAGTATAAAGAGAAACATTAATAAGGTTGACTATATCACTAGAAAATAAGCAAAACACATGAATAGACATACATTTCACCAAAGAGGATACTTGTGGCAAATAAGCACATTAAAAGATGTTCAATATCCTTAGCCATTAGAGGGATGCAAATTAATACTACAATGAGATATCAGTACCCACCCATCAAAATGCCTAAAATTAAAAAAAAAAAACAGGAACAATACAAAATGCAGGTGAGAATTCAGAGGAACTGGATTACTCATATATTGTTGGTAGGAATGTGAAATAGTACAACTGCTCTGGAAGAGTATGATAGTTTCCTATAAAGTTAAACATACACTTACCATATGGCCCAACAACTTGAACTCTTAGTCATTTAGCCCAGCGAAATTAAAACTTCTCTTTACACCAAAAACCTGTACACAAATATTCATGAATGCTTTATTTGTAATAGCCTCACCTGGAAATATCCCAGATGTTACTTAGAAGGTTAATGTTTAAACAAACTCTTGTATCCATACTATGGAATACTATGCAGCAACAAAAAGGAGAAAACTATTGATACATGCAAAAATCTGGATGAATCTCAAAGATATTACATTTAGTGATAAAAGTAAGTTTCAAAAGGTTTCATACTATATGCTTCCATTTATAAGTAATTCCAAAATGACAAAATTATAGAGGTAGAGAACAGATTAGTGGCTATCATAGTTTAGGGATGGCAGAGAAGAGGAGGGTATAACTATAAAGGGATAGCACATGGAAGATCTTTCTGGTCATTGAATAGTTGTGCATGGTGGTTGCAGTGGTGGTTACGAGAATCTACACATAAGATTAAGATAGCATAGAAATACACCCATAAACACAAATTAATACATGTAAAAATAGTGAAAACAGAATAAGATCTGTAATATAGTTAATAGCATTGTACCAATGTCAGTTTCTTGGTTTTGATATTGAACTACAGCTCTTTAAGATGTCATCATTATTGCAAACTGGGTGAAAGGTATAAGAAACTCTATTATTTTGCAACCTCCTGTGAGCCTATAATTATTTCAAAATAAAAAGCAAAAGAAACAAAAAGAAAAGCATCAATAAATTTGACTAAGCCATTATTAAAAAATTCTGTATGACAAAAAGATACCATTCATTTTTTTAAATATTTATTTATTTATGTTTGGCTGCATTGAGTCTTTGTTGCTGCGTGCGGGCTTCCTCTAGCTGTGGCGAGTGGAGATTATTCCTCGCTGCAGTGCACAGGCCTCTCAATGTGGTGGCCTCTCTCGTTGCAGAGCACAGGCTCCAGGCTCGCGGGCTTCAGTAGTTGTGGCACGCGGGCTCTAGAGCACAGGCTCAGCAGCTGTGGCACACAGGCTTAGCTGCTCTGTGGCATGTGGGATCCTCCTGGACCAAGGCTTGAACCCGTGTCTCCTGCACTGGCAGGCAGATTCCCAACCACTGTGCCACCAGCGAAGTCTAAGATACCATTCTTAATTTAAAATACAAGTGATAATATTGGGGAAAATATTTGCAACATAAATATCAGAGAAAGCATTAGTATCTAGAATATATAAGGTACTCCTACAGATCAATAATAAGATAAATATTCCAATCATAAAATGCAAAATGTATACATAGATATTTAAAAGATGAGGAAAACCAAATTATTAATGCCTATATGAAATAAAGTTCAACCTCATTAGTAAGCAGGAAAACACAGTTTAACACAATTTTTTTCACCAAGTAAGTTGGCAAAAACAGAGAATGTAGAAATAAGCACTCTCAAACACTGCAGGTGAAGTATAAATTGTGACCATCACTTGAGAGTGCAATTAGGCAGTGTTTGTCAACAATTATAATGTGTCTGCACAAAGACATATGGTTACAACAAATAAACTTTTGTACCTATGCACAGGGAGACATATGCAAGGATGTTCAGCATTATTGGCAATAATGAAAACGTTGGAACAGCTTAAATGTCCATTAAGAAAGTATCGGCTGAAAAATATCATGATTTATCTATATAATGGACTACAGTTTATCAGCTAAAAAGACTAATGATATGGAATGATTAATATAGATAGATGATAGATTAGATAGAGATAGATAGAGAGAATATATACATAACTGAATAAAAAGTAACTGCAGAACAATATATTCAGTATGGTATCATACAATCACACACATTACATGATATACTTTCTATAGCATATGTAAATGCATAGAAAAAGGTTTAGTAAGATACAAACCAAAAAAGAAGAAGGGATTAAGACAGAGACTGAGAAAGTAGTTTATTCTTATATGAAAATATATTAATTTTTCCAAGGAATATTCATATATTCAATATAGAACTAAAAAATATTCATATATTCAATATAGAAATAAAAAATAATATGCTACCCATAAAACCAATTACATCTGGGTCTGGAACCCCAGCTCTTTAACTTACTACCTATGTGAGCTTAAGCAATTCTCTTACCTTTCTGGGACTTAAATTTTATGTCCATACACTATGGATAAGTATAGGATTTACCTTGGGTTGAGTTTTAGAGAGTATATACGTAAGAAAAGAACACACAGAAGACCTTCAGTAAATACCAACTATTGTTAGCATTTTAATTATAGTTTCTATATGAACTGACCTTGGCCTCCAGTGCATGCTCTGACAGTCATTCCATCCTGTCAACCATCTCCTTGTCTGAGACCCTTCTAGCCATTTTTCCCTATATCTGTACAAGACATCACATAGACAGCCAACTGGAGGCATCAACCTCTTGGTGGCAGAGGGTAGGTTAAGGTTTTCTCCTGTTTTGTTTTTGTTTAATAAATATAGCTATTACAAACACTAAACCTAATTTGTTATCTACTGTCTCTCCAACACTCCTTTGTCTTTTTTCACCACCTGTCTTTTGGATGTGCTTCTCTGAAGACAACTGGGGACAAGCACTGGACTGGGATTTGGATAACCTGGATTAAACTTCTTGTTCTGCAACTAATGACTAAGGGAGATTAGGCAATTGTTGAAAATCTTCTTTGTTTGTAGAATTCCTTGCTGTCTTCTTTACCTGTTATGCAAATCAAAGGAAAAAAAAAAGAAAATATCTGCCTACTGTAAAGATCTATACAAAAGAGAATATTATCATACTAATTGCATATTGCCTTTTAAAAATGATTAACCAATGGTTACTTTTAACAAATAATATATAATTATTTAATAAATAATATCAATCATTTCAAAAATAATAATTTTAAGAAATAATTCTATCTTGATGGAGGAAAAATACTTGACTAGAAATATTTTCTATATCATTTCTCCTTTACCAATATCTGTGGGAAGCCAGGTCTGGTTCCAGTAAGGCCTTACCCCATTCACCTCATACTCTGAGAATTGCAGGCCAAGGTGTCCAGGAAGAGTTTATCAAGTGAAGATCTAAACAATTTATCTTTACTCTCTTGAGGATAGACATTGTATATTCCATTTCCTTTCTCCTCAAACTTATCTCTAAAATGAATCAAAAATGAATATTAGGTATTATACATTCCTCTTTGTGCCTGCAAACACATCATTTGTTTTCTAAGCCCTAGAGTAGATGTGAAAACTCATTCAAATAAAACTGGCAAAAATAACAGTACTGGAGAGAACTGTTTTGCAGTGTCTTCCTACCTCCCATCATCCCTTGCAGGCAAGAGCTGACAAAGTAGCAATGGAGACATGGACCACTGAATATAAAGGAAACTTTGACACCATTTCAAGTTATCAATCCCTGAAAAAGGGTAGTACTGATAAGCTTTGAGATAATTTCTTCTTTCAAAGTCAAACAAAAGAAATGCTATCCCTCAACAACCAGGGGCTATGCATGTTTAGTTGGCGTTTAGAAACTATTTATATAACTTTCTTAAGTTCTTCATGAAAGGCTAAACTGTAGAAACAGTAGAGTATAATGGTTAAAAGCTTGAGCTCCACAGCCAGCTGGATGGGTTCTTTTTTTTTAATATCTTTTTATAAAATTAATTTTTATTGGAGTATGGTTGCTTTACAGTGTTGTGTTAGTCCCCACTGCACAACAAAATGAATCAACCATACATATACAGATATCCTCTCCCTTTTGGACTTCCCTCACATTTAGGTTACCACAGTGCATTAGGTAGAGTTCCCTGAGCTATACAGTATGTTCCCATCAGTACAGATGGCCAACAAACACATGAAAAGGTGCTCAACATCACTAATTATTAGAGAAATGCAAATTAAAACTACAATGAGGTATCACCTCACACCAGTCAGAATGGCCGCCATCAAAAAATCTACAAACAATAAATGCTGGAGAGGGTGTGGAGAAAAGGGAACCCTCATACACTTTTGGTGGGAATGTAAATTGATACAGCCACTATGGAGAACAGTATGGAAGTTCTTTAAAAAAACTAAAAATAGAACTACCATATGACCCAGCAATCCCACTACTGGGGATATACCCAGAGAAAACAATAATTCTAAAAAAACACATGCACCCCAATGTTCATAACATCAATATTTACAATAGCCAGGACATGGAAGCAACCTAAATGTCCATCAACAGAGGAATGGATAAAGAAGATGTGGTACATATATGCAATGGAATATTACTCAGCCATAAAAAGGAATGAAATTGGGTCATTTGCAGAGACGTGGATGGACATAGAGAATGTCATACAGAGTGAAGTAAGTCAGAAAGAGAACAGCAAATATCATATTATAAGGCATTTATGTGGAATCTAGAAAAATGATATAGATGATCTTACTTGCAAAGCAGAAATAGAGACACAGATGTAAAGAACAAATGTATGGATACCAAGGGGGAAAGGCATGGGGTGGGAGGAATTGGGAGACTGGTATTTACACATGTATATATTATTGATACTATGTATAAAATAGACTACTGATGGATGGGTTCTTTATTCTACTAATTATAAGTGTGCAAATGACTTAAGTTCTCTATGTCTCCTTTTCCTTATCTGTAAAATGGATTTGAGGTTATTTGGAAGACTAAATAAGATTTTTCATGTAAAATGTTTAGAATAATGCTTCAGACTTAGCAAGTTATTGGTAAAAATAATTGTTGTTATCATCATCATCATCATGCCATCTAGTATGGCATGAAGCAGGACTACTGTACCATTTATTTATTTATTTATTTCATTTTTTTAAATTGAGGTAATGTTGGTTTATAACATTATATAAGTTTCACGTGTACCACATTATATTTCTACTTCTGTATACATTGCAGCATGCTTATCACCAAAAATTTAGTTTCCAACCATCATCACACAGTTGACACCTTTACCTATTTCACCCTCACCCCCACCCCTTCCCCTCTAGCAACCACTACTCTGTTCTCTGTATCTACATGTTTATTTTTGTTTGGTTTGGTTTGCTCATTTTTTTTATATTCCACATATGAGTAAAAACATATGGTATTTGTCTTTCTCCATATGACTTATTAAAGACATGGTTGAAAGAAACTGAAGAAGATACAGATAAATGGAAAGATATTCTTTGCTCATGGATTGAAAGGTTAAACATTGTTAAAATGTCCATATTACCTAAAACAATCTACATATTCAATGCAATCCCTATCAAAATCCCAACGACATTTTTCAAAGAAATAGAACAAAAATTCCCCAAAAAGCCAAAGCAATCCTGAGAGAAAAAGAACAAGTCTGAAGGTATAATATTGCCTGATTTCAAACTATAATACACAGCTATAGTAATCAAAACAGCATGGTATTTGCAGAAAAACAGATACATAAATCAAAAGAAAAAAATTGAGAGCCCAGAAATAAGCCCACACATATATGGACAATTAATTTATGACAAAGAAGCAAAGATCATACAATGGAGAAAGCTTACTCTCTTCAATCAATGGTGTTGGGAAAACTGGACAGATACATGCAAAAAAAAAAAAAAGAGAAGAAACTAGACCACTATCTCACACCACACACACAAATCAACTCAAAATGGATTAAAGATTTGAATATAAGGCCTGAAACCATAAAACTTCTAGAAGGAAACATAGGCATTACACTCTTTGACATCAGTCTTAGCAATATCTTTCTGGATATGTCTCCTCAGGCAAAGTAAACAAAATCAAAAATAAACAAATAGGACTATATCAAACCAAAAGGCCTCTGCACAGCAAAGGAAACCATGAACAAAAAAACCTACTGAATGGGAGAAGATATTTGCAAATCATATATCTGTTAAGGGTTTAATATACAAATATATAAAGAACTCATACAATTCAACAACAACAACCTAAAACAAACAATCCGATTAAGAAATGGGCAGAGGAGCTGAATAGACATTTTTCTAAAGAAGACATACAGGTAGCCATCAGGCACATAAAAAGATGTTCAACATCACTAATTATTAGGGAAATGCAAATCAAAACCATAATGAGATATCATATCACACCTGTTAGAATGGCTATTATCAAAAAGCAAGAAATAACAAGTGTTTGTGAGGATGTGGAGAAAAGAGAACCCTCATACACTGTTGGTGAGAATGTTAATTGGTGTAGCCAATTCCATACTGTAGAATAGTATGGAAATTCCTCCAAAAAATTGAGTAAAACTGTTGTGTGATCCAGCTATTCCACTTCTGGGTATTTATCCAAAGAATACAAAAACACTAAATTTGAAAAGATATATGCATCCCTATGTTCATCGTGGCACTATTTACAATAGTCAAGATATGGAAACAACCTAAGTGCTTATCAACAGATGAATGGATAAAGAAGATATGGTATGTATAATGGAATCCTATTCAGCTCTAAGAAAAGATGAAATCTTGCCATTTGTGACAATATGATGGACTTTGAGGGTATTATGCTCATTGAAAAAGTCAGACCGAGAAAGACAAATATCTTCTTTTTTTTAATTTACTTTTAACATTTCTCTGTCACTGTCAAATTCATACCACCAAAAATAAAGCCTCTTTTAATATCTGAGACATTCAAAGTACCTGTCTGATCAACTGACTGATGCACTATACCCATTTCTAAGCAGTTCTGTTGAATATTCCTAGACAAAAAGTGTTCATTTATTATGTGAACTTGGTTCTCTCTCTCTCTCTCTTTCTCTGTCTCCTGGCTCTCACTCTTCCTTCTTCCCTACCTCCTTCCCTGTCCCTCTCTCCTCTAATCCCTGGAACCTATGAATATGTTACCTTACATGACAAAAGGGATTTTGTTGTTTCAGATATGATTAAGGGTTTTGACCTTGAAATTATGCAATTATCCTGGATTATCTGAGTGGGTACAATCTAATCACATGCATTCTTAAAATCAGGAGGACCTTCCTGGGCTGTGGTCAGCAGGAGATGTGACTGAGGAATAACGGTCATAAAACTGCAATATTGCTGGCTTTGAAAATGGGAGGAAGGGGCCCTGAGCCAAAGAATGCAGGTGGCCTCTAGAAACCGGAGAAGGCAAGGAAATGGAACCTCCCCTAGAGCTCTCAGTAGGGAAAAAGCAATTGACTTTAGCCTGGTGAGACCCATGCCTGACTTCCGACCTACAGAAAATTGCCCGTAACCTCTCTGAACTCCTGATCTTCCCATGTCTATCCAGGAAGATAGATCTAATGTTTGCTCAAGATAGTCTGCACTAAGAGGAAGTAAAATGGATTTATATTCTCAAAGAAAGAGACAAGAAGCTCCTATACCTTCTCCTTTATTTCCTTATTCATCTTTAGTCCTGTAATTCCCCCAAACCATTGCTGAACCACAGCCAACATCCAACTTTGAGCATTTTCATGCCTAATTCTTCCTTTGGGAATGGTCTCCATCTGAATCTCAAAAGGTCAACTTGACTAGAATTTTCCTCTTTGTTTTGACTTTAGTAAATGCTCCCAGTAATATATTGGGAACTTGTCTGTTCCAACTTTTCTCTTCCTGTGCTAGGATTTTCAGCTTAACTAGAAAGAAAGAGACACCCAGGGAGCAGAATAGTTATGAGGTTTTTCAAGAACATTTCTTGCTCCATGGGGTCAAAAGGCATCCGAGGCCCTCTCTTTACTAAAATCAGTTGGAGGGATTATGGAATAAGAAAATTCTCTTCTTCAATATCTGCCTGGAAGCCAATACAAATTTCTTTCCCACCAGCAGGGCTAGCTGCAAATTTAACTTCTGGAAAGAGAGCTCTGAACTAAGTATATCTCAGAGAGACATTTGAACTGCAAGCATACCTTCTATCACCCTGCCATTTCCCACTCCTTCCCTCCAACCTTTCTTTTCCCTTCAAGCTCCTCTCATTCTCCCCTTGTTTGCTCTTCTCTCCTCTGTCCTCTTTCACTTATTTTCTTCTATCCTTTGAGTTGAAAACCACTTGTTTTTATCTGGATTAAAGCTTGTAATCGCCATCTACTGGTTGTAAGATATAAGTACAGGTTGTGGCTGTGTATTCATGAATATTTGCATGCTTGATTATAGTCAATCTCTATGAGGTTATTATTTTCCTTTTTGATTGCATAGTTAAAATTGTTTCTTGAAAAAAGTGAACTGTTATCAAGTCTTACTTTTTCAGAAAATGTGCTTCTAAGAGACTTTAAAGCTATAATTATTAAATTGTAATTTACTAAGCCCCTTCAGAGAGGGACTCTGCTCAACTTACCAAATGTCTGGCTCACGGTAAGAATTTTGTGAGTATATTTTGAACAAATATTTGTTGAATTCGTCACTTGACACAGAAACAAAGCCTCTGTGTGTGTGTGTGTGTGTGTGTGTGTGTGTGTGTCAGTGTCAACTGGCTATTGCAATAGCTGCCTAACTAGATCCCTTGCCTTTATTTCCTTCCTCTGTAATCCATTCTACATTTGTTGATAGGTTAGTTTTCCTGAAGTTGAGCTCTCTATTCATGCCAAAAAACATTTTTATATGTCTGCAAGGACTCCCCACTTCCCACATAATGAGGTTCAAAATCATTGGCTTGACATTCAAATCTCTCATTCCTCAATTCTGACCGCACCCTAATTTGCTGAGTTCAACTTCTACAGCTCCCGCTTCACACACAAAAAATTGAATTACCTGTCATTCACAAAACAGACCATGCATTTCACTGTCTTTATACCTTCTATCAGACTGTGATTTGCCTTCCTGTTCCACATTTTGCAACCTTTACCTTCTTTTCAAGTTGCCTCTTGTAAATTACTATCTCTTTTAAACCTTCTTTGATTATCAGTGGCATATATGTTGCCACCCTAGAAGTGCCCTCTCTTGTTTCTGAATTCTCACATCAATTTATCTTAATGTTTCTTGTCACTTTGAACTTTCTATTTTGTATTCTAATTATCTGTGTACATGTTGTATTCCTTCTACTAGATTGTGAGCTCCATAATCATAATAGAAAATATTAATACTTATCAATGCTTATTGAATACTTATAGGTCAGGATTACTGAGAGGTAATATAGGACCTAGTATGTAGTAAAGGCTGAATAAGTGTTAGCTATCATTAATTTTATTGTTGTTGCTCATTTTTAAACAAATTCTCCCAAATTTTTCCACTGCTCTTTCAAAAATATTCACCTTCAGAAGTCATAAACAATCTAGCTGTGCTTTCATTATTCAAAACTTTTGTTTCTTTTCTTTTATGGAATTGTCTTCTTTTGAAAATTCTGACAGGCAGGCAACAATCAGAGAGCCACTCTGTTTGAATCCTGGATTTGCCACTTTATAGTTATATGACCTGAGGCAAGTCAACCCCTCTTTGCTTCAGTTTCTTCATCTATAAAATGAAGATAATAATAGTACCTATTTCAGAGGGTCATTATGATTATATAAGTTAATATAAATAAGTGCTTATAACAATATTTGCAACATAGTAAATACTATATAACTATTTAATTGTTGTTATTATTTTTATTTTTGGAGAAATACTATGAAGCAGGCACTTTGACTTACATTGTCTCATTTAATTCTCAGAAAAACACTATGAGGTAATAATTATTTTTTCTGTTTTGCAGAAGGGGAGGTCTAAGCTCAAGAAAGTTAAATATTTTTCAAAGGCTTCACAGGTAGTGAAAGAGCAGAATTCAAACCCTGGTGTGGTTGCTGCACCCTGGAAAGTTAAGGAAGCATTGTTATTGATGTTCTGAAGAATTAAGAACATTTGTAAATGTAGAAAAAGGAGGCAATTATCAAAAGGTATGATTTGAAGGAAGCCCTGCCACAAAATTCCTCCACTTTAATACTACAAGGTCTTTAAAACAACTGTTATTACTTTATTCTATGGGTTAGGCATTGCCCTCTCTAGACTCTTGGAAGGAATAGCACCTCAGTTTATCACATTCATTAATACTGATAGAAATGCTTAAAATCAGGAATCCCCAAAGGGGAACCATTTTCTTTAGGCCAGTTTTGATATAGTGCACCCCATTCAGAGAACCTGATTTAACCTGGTTCTCCATCTCACTTTGGAAGCAGCAAGTTTGGGGCAGCAGGCCCTTGATTAAAATCCCAGCTTTTTCACGTCTTAGCTGTATGACCTTGGGCAAATCACTGAGCCTGTTTCCTTATCTGTCAAATGTGGATAACTATTTCTACTTTAGAAAGTTATGGGCATTAAGTGACTTGATACACATAAAGGCTTAGTGCAGGTCTTGGCACATGGCAAGTGCTTAAATAACGTTAGCTATTTTAGTCTAGCTTCTGTTGGCTCCAATGCAGGGCAAGCCCCTAGCATCCTGCCCCTACAAAAGGAGCTTTATCAGCTATTTAAGTATGGTTAAAAAATAATAATAGTCATAAGCATAACCCTAACATTTATATGCCTTTAAGTTTTCAACAAAGTGTAAATATCTTGGGGGCCTACACAATTGAGATAGACAAATATATTATCATCCTCACTTTACATATAAAGAAAGTGAGGCCCTTCGCAAAAGGTTTAGTGACTTACCCAAGGTCACATATTTAGTGAGCAACAGAGAAGATGAGACCAAAGTCTCCTGGCTAGTGCTTCTTCCTCTCACTCAAATTAGCTCTAGAGGACCTGGACTTTAGAATGAAACTCAAAGTTTAGTTCCTTTGCTTGCTGGTTTTGCCTCTCATGTACTTTTCGATCTTGTGCCAGTGGCTTTTCCTTTTTGTTTTCTTAACAAAATCATTTTGTCTTTTGTATTTCAAGGAAAAATGTGAGACCTAATTTTGCCAGTAACTTTCTTTTTTATGTTCAATATAATGTGCAATCACAAATATGGTTTAACTGATTGTTATCCATTTCTTGATCAGTTTCAAGTCCTTGTGAGATAGCAAGCACACCATGCATACAAAAGTATCTCTCGGCAGTGTGGAAACAGGAAGACTATCCAGGAAGAAAATGGCCCATGACTTTCAGTAGATAAAATTGAGTAGCAGAAAATGACTAAGAAATAAAGGTTTTCCTTTGTCTTGGTGCTTTTCTTTTTCTCTTTCAACTGTTTTCATTTTCTTTCCTTTGTTCTTTTTACTCTCCAAACATCAGAGGAAGAAGAAAATCAGCCCAAACCTTGAGTTTCCTGACTTTTGTCATTTAAAGCGCAATTTAAAATTCCTTAAATATTATCTAGACTTTATAAAGGGTGTTCAGTTTTCCTACTAATAGCATCTGGGTCTTGTTACATGGCTTTCCTTTTTGGCACGTGGAATCATATTGCAATGAGACAGAGGTCATAGCACAATGTTTTTCTCCCTTTCTTTTAAAAGAAAATTTTTGGAGGTGAGGTCAAGTGGTGGTGATAAGTAATTCACATAGGAAATAACCAGCCAAAGAGATAATTTTCAAATGATCGATTATCCAAAGGGAGGGGTAGAGAGAACATATGCTATACTAAGGTCATTTTCTTTCCCTCACTGTAATGCATCAATGGAATTCAAGCAAGCAGATGTTGGCCTTCACAAGTCCCTGCTAGAGGGGTTTCATGACTGTCTGTCTACTTCACTATGCCTCACTTTAACCTACTACTCAACATTAATCAAACATTTGGAAACAACTGATAGCAGTGCTGCATAATCCAGGTCTGTGATTTACTGTCTGATTCTTTCAGCCCCTGTTTGCCTCTTGTTTGGCTTTCATGTGAAGTAGCAGAGGTTAATCACCCTAGGCTCTCTGAGTAGTCCCTCCAGCTGCCATTTGTTGTTGTCAGTCCATCCTGATGACTCTCTTCACAGACCTGCAAGAAGTGTTCCCACACACCAACACTGAGATGATAATTGATTTGCAGGAGCCCATTCTTCAGTTCCATTTAGGAGGTAACCTACCAAGTTTGCTGCTCACTTTCAAAAGGAATTCAATTAACACACCATAAGTGTGACAGTCGTCAAAGTTCAATATTGTTACTAGCTGTCTTGAAGTTTCTGGACCATCCAGTTCTTGGCTACCCAGGGAGGCCCAAGAATAATGGAAGAACTCTTCCAAGTTGTTTCTTTTTCTCCTTCTTTCTCTTTTTCTGTTTCCTTTTTTTACCAGCCTAATGGAAAATGGTTCAATTTATGCAACTGAGAGCCATACATTAATATGATCAAAGGGGGGAAAGGGTAAATTCCTATTTAAAGCAAAAGCAAACTCTGAAAACAGTTTAATGAACACCACATTATTACTGAATTGTGGACTAAACAGTGTGTGTCTGAACATTGATCAACATATTTCATGCTTTCTGTTTGCTGCCAAAAACATTTCATAAATCTGTAGCTTTTCCTGATTCCCCTGGTGCTCTACAAAGAACTAAGGTGATATACATTTGTAATGTGTCCAATTGGATTTTCAAATAATATCGTATTTGGAAAATATTCCCAAGTTAAATATTATACTCTATCTATCCCTGTCTGAGATTTTTAATGCTTCCTTATTGGATGTTGTTCAAACAATAGTCTGTGCCTTCTACATAAGGGTGAATGTAATAATGACTCTTAAAAGGAAAAAAAAAAGATTAAACAAATAAGTTGTGACTCACTGAGTTTCCTGAAGCAGACACACCATAGCTTGATAGTTTGTGTCTGACAGCATCTGGTATCACACTTACACTAGAGAGTAGTAAGATGTATTGTGAATTAGCTTCAGGAGAAAACTATATTTGCTTCATTTTCTTGAGATATTTAGCAAAGCCTTCATCTGAATTATTTTGTCAAGAAAATTTGAGTTTAAAGAAAAAGATACCAACATCATTTTATATCAGTTTTAGGATTTGTTTTCCATAGGTCACAAGTCAAAAGAAATTTCTTAAAATTACATGCCATTACACCCACTTTTAAACAATAGAATTAGAAGCAGAAGCCATAGGTTTTTCTCCCAGCCCTGTCAGTTTCCAGCTGTATGGCCCTGAGGCAAGGAAATGTGAGCTGTTGCTACAGCCAGCTGGTTCAGTTGAAAAAAGAAGATGGACTATTTTTTTTCTTTCAGGTAAAAATTTTTTTTAATTTACTTCTCTCCTTTTTCTTTTCTTACTGTACAATTTGAGAGTAAGTTGCAAAAATCATGACTCTTCACCCCTATTTCAGTGTGTATTTCCAAAGAACAAATACAATATCTTATAGAAAATAGTACAATTATCAAATTCAGGACAGTTAACATAGATGTACCCTATGTACAATCCATATTCAAATGTTGCTAATTATAGGAAGAGTGATTTTTAAAATGAACTTAATAGAAGGAAGGAGTAACATGATTAGATTGGGGGAGGAGGTAATATTGTTGTAAGTATTGTGTGAATCTAAGAAGTTTCAGTTTGTC
This sequence comes from Orcinus orca, assembly GCF_937001465.1. Taxonomy (NCBI): domain Eukaryota; kingdom Metazoa; phylum Chordata; class Mammalia; order Artiodactyla; family Delphinidae; genus Orcinus; species Orcinus orca. The sequence goes on from NC_064580.1 coordinate 69,013,384, forward strand.
TCAATTTACCCTCATTTAAAATGCTCCTCATAGTATCATGTCTTGGACATCTGTTTCTCTTTCCCTTTTCCTTTTTCTTCCTTTCCCTTCCCCATAAGCTCAAGTGAGATTCTGTAGCACAGAAATGAGCAACTGCTGGTGAAGTGAAGATATCAGATAAAGCTGAAACCGTGCACCTCAGATTGGGACTTGAACCCATGTGGCCAGGACACAAACCTGGTTGAAATCCACAGTCCGCCAACTGATATCACACACTTGGTTTCAGGACTTAATGAAGCTCAGATTCTTGATATCTCATCACAGAAAGAATTCAGTGAGAGACAAAGTGATAGGTAAGAAGTGGATTTATTTAGAGAGAAACACATTCCACAGACAGAGTGTGGGCCATCTCAGAAGGTGAGAAAGGCACAAGGGTATGGGGTTGTCAGTTTTTATAGGAGTGGGCAATTTCATAGGCTAATGAGTGGGAGGAGTATTCCAGCTATTTTAGGAAGGGGTGGGGATTTCCAGGAATTGAGTCACTGCCCACTTTTTGATCCTTATGGTTGGTCTTGGAACTATCATGGCGCCTGTGGGTGTGTCATTTAGCTTGTTGATGTGAGCATATACTGAGGCTCAAGGTCTAGTGGAAAAAGTTGATCTGTCCACCATCTTGTATCCATTTGGTTCTAATCAGTTTATGTCATGTCCTGGGGCTATGTCATTCTTTCAAAGGTTGTGCCCTGACTCCTTCCCTCCTGTTTCAAAGCCATTATTGCTGAAACCTTAATTTTATTTATTATTCGCTTTTATTTTTAAAATGTTTATTTTTAATTGTAGATACAATCACATATCACTAAATTTACCATCTTGTGGTTAGCACTCTGGACTTTGAAAAATAATTTTAAAGTTAACCACATTGGTATTAAGACTTCACTGAAACAGAACAATTTAAGACAATATGGAAAAAATGAAGAATGAAGATTCTTTCTTGGATCAGCTACAAAGACTGAATGCTTCAACTCCAAAGTACACCATTGCCTTTTAAACCACTTTCATGTTTTTATCCATTGTTTGAGGAGATGCACAATTGAAATCCTATCCTTAGATAGGGTAGGTAGGAGCCCAAATAATGCCAGCAGATTCCCCTGTGTTTGCACAACGCATTAACTAGAGCCAAAAGAGGATGCCTCAGACATACTATAAATGTAACCGACAAGAGGGGAAAATGGGTAGGAAAAATATCTAAGCATTAATTATACCTCCTAAAATCCTCAAAGTCTTCAAGAGTCAATAATATCTGGATTCTACCCCAAAGGCTAGGAGAGATGGGATTATGGTGGGGAGGGACTGCCAATCAGACACATCTTTAGGGCCTAGTCATCTTGGGAGGGTCTCAGAAAGATCTCTAGGAATGACTACAAGACAAAAAGGAGACATAAAATCATAGCCTGGATGCATGTGTCTTTATGAGAGTAGTCATCTCTATTACCTCCTGCAATGTAGTGGTTAAATATGTGGATTGTGGAGCCAAGATGGTACAAATCCCAGCTCCACACTTTAGCTGTTTATTGTTGAGCAAATTACTTAATATCTCTGTGCTTCAGTTTCCTTGCCTACAAAATGGGAATAATAGCATATCTTTATCTCATAAGGTCATTATGAAAATTAAATAAGCTAATATTTGGAAAATGATCAGTGCCTATTATAGAAAGAACTATGAGAGTGTCTCTTAGTTAAATAACTTGGTGTTCTTAGAAACAGATTCTTTAAAGTAAATGTTGATGTGACACTTATTAGAAATATGATAAAAATATATTGAAGGATGCCAACTAAAAGCAAGCGTATGAGGCATGTAAAGAAGTTAGTAAAAGGTGGCATCTGTTTTGTGTGTTAGCTCATTCACCAATCAATGGTGTGGGCCCTACCTCACGTTCAGGCTTGCCTATGCCTCTGACTGGATGACAATCAAAACAAAACCAGGATAAAATGATTACAAAACAAAGATCCTGGGGAGCGACTAGGATGTAAAGAATAGATGAACAGAAAATTCAACAGCCAAGGAGTGTCAGGATTAGATGCCATCAGGAAGTTCAAGAGCACCAGGCAGGTTTCTTGATCATTTCCTACTTCTTCCCCAGAGAGCCAGCCATTCTCAAACCTGTTCAGTCCCTTTGCTCTTGCTCTCTTGCTACTTGAAACACCCTCCCTTTCCTCCAGCACCCATTCTGCGAGGTCCATTTTCTTCACAAAGCCCTCTCAGCTTCTCAGATTCTTCAAAGCCACAACTGCAATATAATGAAGTGTTAAAAACACTGAAGGGAGACAGAAAGTTTACACCTTTGCCTCTGCCATTTTCAAGCTGCCTGATCTCTGGAGAGTTACCTAATGTCTCTGAGATTCAGTTTCTTCAGTTAAATAGGAATAAATAAATACCTACTTGATCAGGATCTTATGGGAATTAAATGAGATAACATATATACAACACAGTATAATTACACAATAAATGACAGTTCTATATTTTTATTGTAATTTATCCCTTCTCTGAAATCATGCTATTTGTACTCTTAAGGATGAACATTTTGTACTTTGTATTTTAATTATTTGTTAAATCACTTATCTCCCTATGAGCCCCTGCTGACAATGATCACTTATGTATGTGTCAAAAATTTCTATTTGCAATTGATAGAAATTCAACTAAAACTGGTTTTAGCAATGAAAGAAATTTATTTGTAACTGAAAACTCTAGGAATACTCAGGGACTCAAAAATGTCACAAGGAGTTGGTCTCTATTTTTCTTTCTCTGTGTGTATATCTGGGTAGCAGAGGGGTATGGGGTGGGTAGCCCTTAGCAGATCTATTCCTACATCTAACCAGCTACAAGTCCAGTGGAAAGAAATGGTCTCTTTCCAATAGTTCCAGCAAATGTTCTGGAGTTAAGTCTTAGACAAACTTACCCTTCCTAAACCAAATATCTATAGTTTAGAGAGCAGTGATTTTGATTTCTCAGATCTGGGTCATGTGACAACCCTACTTGCTACAGAGTGATGAGTGATGTCAGCCATACTGGGCTGACACACAGACTGAGAGTGAGAAAGTGATGTTTCCCCAAAGGAAAATCAATATGTGTGACTATAAAAAGAAGGAATGGATGATTATAAAGAAAACTAATACTGACACATTGTAAACCACGCCCTCTCTCATAAATGTGGAAGGCATCATAGCCAATATCCTTGGTCTCCTGCAATTAGTCTCATCCTAAGTGGCCTTCAAGTCCATATACACACTGAAGACTACATACTGCATAACTATAAAGGGAAATATCTTAAAGCATCTATCTTGGATATCAGATCACATTTGATTCCCTCAACTTCCACTTCTAGTCCAAATAGAATAACAGGGGCCAGATTTACTCTCCTGCCTGAAACAACCAAGAAAGATAGACAAACTATATAAAATAACAGTTTTTAAGATACTGGATATCAGGCAAAAAAAGGGCAGTGATATCTGAGAGATGAAAAACAAATGACATAAGCCCTATGATTGCCCCAGGTTATTATTTTGAGAGACTTTCCAGGCCACAGAACAAGGAGAGGGAACAGAAGCAGAGAAAATTCCCTGTGTTAAGGAAATGGAGCTGAAAGTCCAGGGAGATCAAGTTGGCTAGAGTTCACAAAACAAAGTACCAGAGAGGAAAGAGCTACAGAGAAAGAACCCTGAAGAGTTGCAGAGGATATTTAGCAGAGTACTCATCAGTGAATGCATGTAAGTAAACTACTGGAGAAATAATTATCTGGTAGGATTACAAAGAAGAGTGCTCACACAGGGCTAGAATTAGTGCATATTACTACCAGTGATATTGGAAAACCTATAATTTATAGGTAAATAGGCACTCAGAAGGCATTTGCCTCAGTGGTGAGGAATAATGTCTTGAGTCTATATTCCAAACTAAATGCTATTCTTGTCCTGCCTAAAAAATCTTACAATGAAGACCTGGAATGACCAAAACTCTTCTTAATGGTAGCCCAGAGTAAAGTTCAAGAATATTTATAAGAATACAAAAATATCCAGCATTGAAAAAGGTAATATTCACATTTGATATCCAATCAAAAACAACCAGGCATGAGAAGAAGCAAGAAAATGCGTGCCATAAATGAGAAACATTAATCAAACAAAAGTGATTCAGAACTGACGTACATGTTAGAATTAGCAGAAAAGGATGTTAAAATAGTTATTGTAACTATATTTCATATGTTTAAAAAGCTGAGTAGAGACATGAATGATATAAAAAAAGATCCAAGTTAAACTTCTAAAGAAGAAAACTACAATGCTTGAGATTTAAAATTCACTGGCTGTGATTAGCAGCAAATTGCAAAATTTCACATCTCAGAAGAAAAAGTTAGTGGACTTGAAGACAATGCAATACAAACTCTTCAAAATGAAACAAACAGAAATTAGAATTTGAAAATGTGAAAAGAACATCAGTAAGCTCTGGAACAACTTCAAGAGAGTCCCAATATATGTGTATTTGAAGTACCCAAAAGAGTGGAGGCAGAAAAATATTTGAAGAAATAATGGCTGAAAAGTTTGTAACTGTTGTTAATATCATACAAGCTTTGCTTTGAGGGAAAACAGAAAAATTGCTGTTTTCACAATGTTTGCTTGTACGTGTCAGTAAGAAAAGTGGCCATTTTGATCCCATGCAGTAGTAGAAGCAAATCAATTTTAACAACCGACCCTCTGAAGACAAATAAAATGAAAAAGTCCTGATTTGTCTTGGTGTATGTTTCCCATCATGGCCAATTTCAAGCTACTTGCTCACAAATTTTCTAAAAATGTAACAATAAGCTCTCATGAGCCTGTCCCAGCCAGCTTCAGCATACCACTGATTCTGTGCTATCAAAATGCGGGTATATAGTTATCTTATTCCTACCAAGCGGTTCTCTTTTGCAAAAAACATTTAGAACTGTTGTTTGGAATTTAAACTCTTAAAAATTATAGGGCACACATATGATCTAGGGGCTATAAATGAAATTGCTGTAACTTTTTTTTTTTTAAAGTTTTTAAGCAACATTTTTATTGTCTGATGCTTCATTTTCAGACTTCTTAATAGTATGCCATTAGATTGAAATTCCACGAGCAAAATATTTTCTGAATAACAGAATAGAATATTTAGAATTATGGTATTGCCCAGGTAGGAAAAAAAGTCTATTTACCTTTTCAAAAATTTACTTCTTACTCCACTTTAAAAGTCTTCCCATAGTGGGGAGTCTCAAGCTGACTTAATTTCTTTTTGAGTGGAAAAGTCCCTTACAGGCCACCTTTACCAAACTCCTTTAATTCTATAGCTGTGGACACAAAACCCTTGGGAAGCCAAAGAGCTCACCTTCACATGTCTAGTGTATGACAGAAACAGGACTATGGCCCAGATCTACCTTTCATAACAAGTGAAATGTGTTCCCTTTGGTATTATGGGAGAGTTACTGGAGGTGCTGTGGCCTCTTGGCTAAAAGGTAATAGTTTTTAATTATTCTTGCAACATTGTATTAGTGTTTCTGTATTTTTAATTTGAATCAGAAAAAAATTATATTTTCAATCCATTTATGTAAATTGTTAGCATGCTTCTTTAGAGCTATAATGTTGCATTTCAAACTAGCAAGGAAATCATGGCTTTAGCAACCTGAAGTTATGCGTTTGCGATGTGTGTAGTTTTAATTGTGAAGCAGTCACATCCAACATCAACAAAATAAGGCTGTCTTCTTACATATATTCATTTTGCTGACGTTTCCTGCATCCAAGCTAAAAAATTTCAAGCGACAGCTTTTTTTTTTTAAATTTACGAATATTTCATTGTTGTAAAGTTAAAGCCATAAAAATAATCAAATGGCCTACTATCATACCGTTAGAAGAAAAAAAAAAAAAGGTGTTCATGAGAGTTCCATATTAGAATACAAGTTTTCCTTAGGCACCTGTTTATGTATGCTATTCTGCTCTTTACAATAAATAATTAAATTTAAAAGACTTAATTCCTCACTTTTAAGACCTTATTAGTTTACAAATTACATATTGAACTATGCTAAATTTTATACCGACCCATGCTAATGAATTCAGTACAGAAAACAAAGAACACTGCACTCAAGCAAACTACATATATATATATATATATATATATATATAACTTATATGAGAATTGCTACTCCAGCTTTCTTTTGGTTTCCATTTGCATGAAATACCTTTTTCCATCCCCTTACTTTCAGTCTGTATGTGTCTCTAGGTCTGAAGTGGGTCTCTTGTAGACAGCAAATATATGGGTCTTGTTTTTGTATCCATTCAGCCAATCTGTGTCTTTTGGTGGGAGCATTTAGTCCATTTACATTTAAGGTAATTATCGATATGTGTGTTCCCATTCCCATTTTCTTAATTGTTTGGGGTTTGTTATTGTAGGTCTTTTCCTTCTTTTGTGTTTCTTGCCTAGAGAAGTTCCTTTAGCAGTTGTTGTAGAGCTGGTTTGGTGGTGCTGAACTCTCTCAGCTTTTGCTTGTCTGTAAAGGTTTTAATTTCTCCATCAAATCTGAATGAGATCCTTGCTGGGTAGAGTAATCTTGGTTGCAGGTTTTTCTCCTTCAACACTTTCAATATGTCCTGCCAGTCCCTTCTGGCTTGCAGAGTTTCTGCTGAAAGATCAGCTGTTAACCTTATGGGGATTCCCTTGTGTGTTATTTGTTGTTTTTCCCTTGCTGCTTTTAATATGTTTTCTTTGTATTTAATTTTTGACAGTTTGATTAATATGTGTCTTGGCGTATTTCTCCTTGGATTTATCCTGTATGGGACTCTCTGTGCTTCCTGGACTTGATTAACTATTTCCTTTCCCATATTAGGGAAGTTTTCAACTATAATCTCTTCAAATATTTTCTCAGTCCCTTTCTTTTTCTCTTCTTCTTCTGGAACCCCTATAATTCGAATGTTGGTGCGTTTAATGTTGTCCCAGAGGTCTCTGAGACTGTCCTCAGTTCTTTTCATTCTTTTTTCTTTATTCTGCTCTGCAGTAGTTATTTCCACTATTTTATCTTCCAGGTCACTTATCCGTTCTTCTGCCTCAGTTATTCTGCTATTGATCCCATCTAGAGTACTTTTAATTTCATTTATTGTGTTGTTCATCGTTGCTTGTTTCATCTTTAGTTCTTCTAGGTCCTTGTTAACTGATTCTTGCATTTTGTCCATTCTATTGTCCATTCTATCTCCAAGATTTCGGATCAACCTTACTATCATTATTCTGAATTCTTTTTCCGGTAGACTGCCTATTTCCTCTTCATTTGTTAGGTCTGGTGGGTTTTTATCTTGCTCCTTCATCTGCTGTGTGTTTTTCTGTCTTTTCATTTTGCTTATCTTACTGTGTTTGTGGTCTCCTTTTTTGCAGGCTGAAGGTTCGTAGTTCCTGTTGTTTTTTGTGTCTGTCCCCAGTGGCTAAGGTTGGTTCAGTGGGTTGTGTCGGCTTCCTGGTGGAGGGTACTAGTGCCTGTGTTCAGGTGGATGAGGCTGGATCTTGTCTTTCTGGTGGGCAGGTCCACGTCTGGTGGTGTGTTTTGGGGTGTCTGTAGACTTATTATGATTTTGGGCAGCCTCTCTGCTAATGGGTGGGGTTGTGTTCCTGTCTTGCTAGTTGTTTGGCATAGGATGTCCAGCACTGTAGCTTGCTGGTCGTTGAGTGAAGCTGGGTGCTGGCGTTGAGATGGAGATCTCTCGGAGATTTTTGCTGTTTGATATTATGTGCAGCTGGGAGGCCTCTTGTGGACCAGTGTCCTGAAGTTGGCTCTCCCACCTCAGAGGCACAGCACTGACTCCTGGCTGCAGCACCAAGAGCCTTTCATCCACAGGGCTCCTTAATTTGGGATGATTCGTTGACTATTCAGGTATTCCACAGATGCAGGGTATATCAAGTTGATTGTGGAGCTTTAATCCGCTGCTTCTGAGGCTGCTGGGAGAGATTTCCCTTTCTCTTCTTTGTTCTCACAGCTCCCAGGGGCTCAGCTTTGGATTTGGCCCCGCCTGTGCGTGTAGGTCGCCGGAGGGCGTCTGTTCTTTGCTCAGACAGGACGGGGTTAAAGGAGCCGCTGATTCGGAGGCTCTGGCTCACTCAGGCCGGGGGGTAGGGAGGGTCACGGAGTGTGGGGTGGGCCTGCAGCGGCAGAGGCCGGCGTGACGTTGCAGCCTGAGGCGCGCCGTGCGATCTCCCGGGCGAGTTGTCCCTGGATCCCGGGACCCTGGCGGTGGCGGGCTGCACAGGCTCCCCGGAAGGGCGTGTGGCTAGTGACCTGTGTTCGCACACAGGCCTCCTGGTGGCGGCAGCAGCGGCCCTAGCGTCCCATGTCCGTCTCTGGGCTCCGCACTTCCAGCCGCGGCTCGCGCCCGTCCCCGGAGCTCTCTCAAGCAGCGTTCCTAATCCCCTCTCCTCGCGCACCAGGAAACAAAGAGGGACGTAAAAGTCTCTTGCCTCTTCGGCAGGTCCAGACTTTTCCCCGGACTCTCTCCCGGCTAGCCGCGGTGCACTAACGCCCTGCAGGCTGTGTTCACGCCGCCAACCTCAGTCTTCTCCCGGCGCTCCGACAAAAGCCGGAGCCTCAGCTCCCAGTCCCGCCCGCCCCAGCGGGCGAGCAGAAAGGCCTCTCGGCTGGTGAGTTCCGGTCGGCCCGATCCTCTGCGCTGGAATCTGTCCGCTTTGCCCTCCGCACCCCTGTTGCTGTGCTCTCCTCCGCGGCTCCCAAGCTCCCCCACTCCGCCTCCCGAAGTCTCCACCCGCGAAGGGGCTTCCTAGTGTGTGGACACTTTTCCTCCTTCACAGCTCTCTCCCGCTGGTGCAGGACCCGTCCCTATCCTTTTGTCTCTGTTTAGTTTTTTCTTTTGTCCTAACCAGGTACGTGGGGGGTTCCTTGCCTTTTGGGAGGTCTGAGGTCTTCTGCCAGCGTTCAGTAGGTGCTCCGTAGGAGTTGTTCCACGCGTAGATGTATTTCTGGTGTATCTGTGGGGAGGAAGGTGATCTCCGCGTCTTACTCTTCCGCCATCTTCCGAAATTGCTGTAACTTTGAAATGGGATTTCTAGTGGCACTCCACACCCCCTTCTTCCTTATTGAATAATTTAGCCTTTCTTTGGGCCTTAATAAACTAAGCACCTGCTGTCTGAATCAATAGAAATCTGATAGGACATTAAAATTTCACCATGGATATGAGTATGCCTGCAGAAGATGAGAGGCCAGACCTTTTGGGACGTCCAGAGTGACTCTATTTGTTAAATTCTTGAAAGAAAGTTAGTGTAACTCTCATAGATTTTATCAACTTCCAGGTCATAGCAATTCGTCTCAGCCCTTTCTAACAGACTGGAACTAATGTGTAACACTGTTGGAGGGCAAATTAAGGTTTCTCATGATGATTTTTAAAGGAAATATTTATATAGACTGACTTTTTAATTAATTAATTGTTTACTTATATCTTTTAGTGTGTGTGGCAGGGAAGGAGAGTGGAGATGCTGCTGGATTAGATGTTTTGCTATTTTCAAATTATTGTTGGATAGGTACTAGGTGCTTTCACACATGCAATCTCATGTATGAAATGGGATAGTGATAATAAAAAGAAAATTGTGGGATTTCAGGCACCATACCTTAAAATTCAGGGAGATAAATTCTCATAACTGTTACTATTTTTTTTAGGGGGGGACACACTTTTATTTCTTCAGAACAAATGATTACATTCAAAACATACACATATAACACTTTAAAGAACTTATAAACCCTTCCGTGTCCTTCAGATCTGGAGTTCTCCCTCATAAGAATGTCACATTTCACAGAATTATATTTAAAAACACAGCCTGTACTCTCTGAAGGATGGCCAGGTACAAGGGCGCATTTGATCCTTGCATCAACTGTTACCTTTAAGTGACCACACATAATCCTGCATTTTCAGCCAATTCCTCTGGCCTATCTGGCATAAGACCAGCCTTAACCTTAGGACTTGACACACCACCCTCCCTTCAAACCACCTGTAACCTCCAAACAGTGAAATTTTTAAACTATAGTCTAACCTGACAAGAAACAAAAACGATCATGTCTCATCTGTAAGCTAGGTAAGAGAAGGGAGATAAGTCCTGATCTGAGTATGCAAGTTTTCTATTTAGTGTGTTAGGGAGTTGAGACCATATCATGCCATACATATTTTTAATAGATCTTTATTGGAGTATAATTGCTTCACAATACTGTGTTAGTTTCTGTTGTACACCAAAGTGAATCAGCTATATGCATACATATGTCCCCATATCCCCTCCCTCTTGAGCCTCCCTCCCACCATCCCTATCCCACCCCTCTAGATGGTCACAAAGCACCAAGCTGATCTCCCTGTGCTATGCAGATGCTTCCCACTAGCTATCTATTTTACATTTAGTAGTGTATATATGTCAATGCCAGTCTCTCACTTCGTCCCAGCTTACCCTTCCCCTCCCTGTGTCCACAAGTCCATTCTCTATGTCTACAACTTTATTCCTGCCTTGCAACTTGGTTCATCCGTACCATGTTTTGTTTTGTTTTGTTTAGATTCCATGTATATGCATTAGAATACAGTATTTGTTTTTCTCTTTCTGACTTACTTCACTTTGTATGACAGACTCTTTGTCCATCCACCTCACTACAAATAACTCAATTTCGTTTCTTTCTATGGCTGAGTAATATTCCATTGTATATATGTGCCACATCTTCTTTATCCATTCATCTGTTGATGGACACTTAGGTTGCTTCCATGTCCTGGCTGTTGTAAATAGTGCTGCAATGAACATTTTGGTACATATCTCTTTTTGAATTATGGTTTTCTCAGGGTATATTCCTAGTAGTAGGATTGCTGGGTCATATGGTAGTTCTATTTTTAGTTTTGTAAGGAAACTCCATAGTGTTTTCCATGGTGGTTGTATCAATTTACATTCCCACCAACAGCAGAGGAGGGTTCCCTTTTCACCACACCCTTTCCAGCATTTATTGTTTCTAGATTTTTTTTGATGATGGCCATTCTGACTGGTGTGAGGTGATACCTCATTGTAGTTTTGATATGCATTTCTCTAATAATTAGTGATGTTGAGCATATTTTCATGTGCCTCTTGGCCATCTGTATGTCTTCCTTGGTGAAATGTCTATTTAGGTCTTCTGCCCGTGTTTCAATTGGATTGATTTTTTGACATTGAGCTCCATGAGCTGTTTGTATATTTTGGAGATTAATCCTTTGTCTTCTGTTTCCTTTGTAAATATTTTCTCCCATTCTGAGGGTTGTATTTTTGTCTTGTTTATGGTTTCCTTTGCTGTGCAAAATCTTTTAAGTTTAATTAAGTCCCATTTGTTTATTTTTGTTTTTATGGGTATGTTCACCTTCAGTTGACACATGAAGAAACTGAGGCACAGAGGTTAGATAACACTTTGTCAATGTGTTAAGCATGTTACATGGATCACCTCCCTTAGTCGTCTCAATGACCCTTTGTAGACCTTTATGGTAGGTAATACAATTATTCACATTTTACAGTACAGATAAAGACATTGAGGCACAAAGAGCTTCAGTGATTTGCCCATGGTCACCTTGTAGCAAGTGCCAGTCTGGTTTCAGAGCCTTGTGCTTAAAAATTATGTCATATATTGATTGTCTCTCTCATAAGAGCACAAATGGAGTCTTCCCTTTGGGAATAGGAGATAAGGATTGAAGAAGAAACACCCAGTATTAGGGAAGGGGTGGGTGGGTTATAAACCTACTTTGGGCAAGCCAACTCTTGGTAAAATTGTGAATACAGTTTTTCTTTGTTGCTTCCTGACATCTCCCTCCACAATAGGCCCCCAGCACCAATCAAGACTCATTTTCATAGGCCCTACTCTCTAAAGCTCAAGGAGGTGGTAAAACAGTTTCTACAACATGGGGTCTCAATCCTCATTGGCTAGGTGGGACTCCTTATTTATTTTTAAATTCATTTATTATTTATTTATTTATTGGCTGCATTGGGTCTTTGTTGCTACATGTGGGCTTTCTCTAGTTGAGGAGAGAGGGGGCTACTTTTCGTTGCAGTGCATAGGCTTCTCATTGTGGTGGCTTCTCTTGTTGCGGAGCATGGGCTCTAGGCACGCGGGCTTCAGTAGTTGTGGCACACGGGCTTAGTTGCTCTGCAGCATGTGGGATCTTCCCAGACCAGGGCTCGAACCCGTGTCGCCTGCATTGGCTGGCGGAATCTTAACAACTGTCCCACCAGGGAACTCCTAGGTGGGACTCTTTAAACATTACATTAAATTGGTGAAATTTAGTTTCAATTTTTAAGCTTTCCAGGTGATTCTAATGTGTAGTCAGTGTTCAGAACAAATGTTGAGTCTTGGCTGCACATTGAAATCATCGAAAGCTTTTAAAAATTACCCACGTGTCCAACTTCCAGGAATTCTGAAGTAACTGGTCTGGAGTTTGACTTTGACTCTGGGATTTCTATAAGCTCCCAAATGATACTAATGTAGATCCATGATTGAAAATCACAGATCTAGAGTTAGAAGACCTGAGATATACTACAGACTCCATCATTTAGTAGCTTGGGCTAATAACTTAATCTCACTGACATAGTTTCTTCATCTTAAAAATAGAGGAAAAAATAATACTTTCTGGGTTTATTCTGAGAATTAAATGAGATATGCCTTGTAATGGGTCACTATCTGGCACGTTTACGACTATAAAAAGAAAAACAGCTATAATAATAAGCTACTATGCAGGATAAAAACTATCTGATAAACTAAATCCTACTAAGGAAATGGTTCTCAAACTTTAGCATGCATCAGAATCACCTGTAGGCTTGTTAAAACACAGATTGCCTCTCCCCACCCATTCTTTAGGTCTAGGGTGGGACCAATAATTTGTTTTTGTAACAAATTCCCAGGAGATGCTGCTGCTGCTGGTTTGAGTATTGCACTTTTAGAACCACTGTTTGAGCTTTAACAGTTTAAGTTTCCCCTTCAAAAGAGTATTGATGCTTTAATACACCCCAAGGATATTATTATGGTGGAACTTAAGATACTTCAGTTGACAGTAGGGACATATTCTAGGGCAGGAGACATCCTTGTAGGAAGCTGACTATTCCATTTCATTTTTAAAATTTTAACATTTTTTTTTTTTTACTTTGGGGTATAGTTTTACAGTGTTGTGTTACTTTCTGCTGTACAGTGAAGTGAATCAGCTATATATATACATATATCCCCTCTTTTTTGGATTTCCTTCCCATTTAGGTCACCACAGAGCATTGAGTAGAGTTCCCTGTGCTATACAGCACATTATCATTAGTTATATATTTTATACATATTAGTGTATGTATGTCAATCCCAATCTCCCAATTCATCCCACGCCCCCTTTCCCCCCTTGGTGTCCATATGTTTGTTCTCTACGTCTGTGTCTATTTCTGCCTTGCAAACAGGTTCATCTGTACCATTTTTCTAGATTCCATAATTTTAAGGTGAGTCCTTGTCAGCTTCTCTGCTGTTTTCCAAAGCAATGGACAGATCAGAGGCTGCTCTCAATGGGATTTTTGTAACAGAGTAGAGGAAGCTTTGGAAATTGTTTTTTCTTTCTAGCACTATTTAATGAGAGCTGCCCTTTCCATCCCTTCACATTCCCCTTTAATTTGGAAACCGTGCTGTTAAAATGGCACACATTTATAGAAGGATTAAATTCATGTCTGAAAGTATGTTAAGGCTTGTAAAACACATCAAGATGGTTGGGATATGACTATTTCCCACGGAAAAGTGTCAGAGAAATTATGTTTTCCAGTATGACTGGGGAGATTATGACAAATAGACCAAAGATGGCAAATTTGTGCCCCAGTCTTGACGGCTACTGAGGTTCTCATTTCTGTGAGAGATGACACACTCTGAGATCAATGGGGAATTTGGCAAAGCTTATCTTCAGCATACTCTTCCCACCTCTCCTTCTAGTGACTAACCAGTCCTGGCTTCCTAATTCTCCAACACTCTATTTCTGAGCAGTGGGCATTATCCATGTTAAACCTCACCCAAGTCAATGTCTATTTTTGACTTAATTTCTATTTCTCTAATATCTGGCTATGCTGAATTTAGATACAGATATTCAATATGAGTATGTGAATGGCTGATACTGCTTAATGGGATATTTATTTCAAGGAATTTGTATGAAAAGAAGCAGCTCAAAGGAATGCATCAAATAGTGGAAAGCGAGGCATTGTGACTGATGGCAGAGTTTTGTTTGTTTGATTTGTTTTTCTTAAAGTTTTTTTTTTTGATGTGGACCATTTTTAAAGTCTTCATTGAATTTGTTACAATATTGCTTCTGTTTTATATTTTGGTTTTTTGGCTGCAAGGTATGTGGGATTTTAGCTCCCCAACCAGGGATCGAACTCACATCCCCTGCATTGGAAGGTGACATCTTAACCACTGGACTGCCAGGGACGTCCCTGTTTTGTTTTCAATATGTGTGTGACATGGTGGGGGTGGGGGACTTTGAAACTTTTCTCACATATTCTCTCCATCCTTGGGAACAGGTAAGATAATTTGCTTGCTAGATGGTATTTGGGCAATAGGGGCCAATATTCTCTAAAGAGAAAAGAAAGTGGGGGAGAATCCTAGAAGCTTAGGACCACAGGTTGGTGGGTTTGACATGGAGAGATCACTCAATATCTTTGCTTCCAGATACTCTTCTATGAAACAAAGTTAATAATATCCTGCCCTGCTTTCTTCTTTTAGGGTTGTGAAAACGAATCTTTCATGGCACATGTGAAAGCATCCTGTAAATTAGTAGGTGTTAGAGAAATTAAAGTTTTTGAATAATGATTATGATGCTGAAAAAAATAATAATAAATCCTTGCCATATGAGTTTTAACAAATAAGATATCAACTAATTTGGAGGGGCCAGAAAACAATAGGTTGAATGTTAGTAAATTTTTCACTCTAGAAAAGTTATACTGAATTAATTTAAAAGTGCTTTTATTGATGCAAATTAATTTAAAAAAATTATCATTCCTCATATCCTAGAGCCAAGAAAGCCCACTGATTTGATGTGGATATAGCATATTTTCCAGGCATGTCCTTCTCTAGGTCTCAATGTCCCCATCTGTTCCATGAGGAGGAGGCCCAGACATTCATAGATAGCATGGTTTTCTGGGTATTCATAGGGAGGAAAGAAGCCCAAGATGAAGAAGGCTGTCACCGTAGCCTCCTCTCCTGTCCAGCAGGGGTAGCCCGAGGGCCAGAGAAGAAACAGTGACCCTTTGTAGAGGTCTGTACTCTGGAAGGAATCTACATGGAGAACCCTGAGCAGCTCACTACTGCCCCCTCCCAGTGAGCTGCTTTCAGTGGAAGATTCACAAGTTCTAAAGACACTCCAGGACAGTGAAACAGTGGTCCACACTGGCTCAAAGCTCCAGGCAGTAAGTATGAAATGATTGCTCAATCAATAGCAAATATTCCAAGGTCTTGAAATAATCCAGGATCACTTCTCTTTGAATCATCCACTGGGTAAAAGAAGAAGCTAATTTACAGGAGAGCGTCCCAGCCCTCGGCCACCATGTCCCAGTCCTGAATTAAATGAGTAGAGACTGTTCATGCAGAGGCTTAACACAATGAAACTGTGTGTTCAACCTCAAAGGCCCTAAAGCCTGACATCCTCAGAAAAGTAGTGACTCCTAGCTGGTCAGACTCAGCTTCCATGATTATCCAGCACAACTTGTTCCAGGTGAAAAAGCAAAGGGCTGCAAAGAAGAGACGATCATCTCTGCATAAGGTGGGCATCAAGAGTAGTTCCATTGTTGCACTGGGGCTTAATTTAGGGAATGAGGTTGGTCAAGTGGGTAACAGAGGACCTGTTTCTAAAATTTTTATCTCCACATAAGCAAGAATAGGGATGCTTCAGACAGGGATAGCCTTATAAATAGATGCATTATAACCTCCCACTGAAAAATATCTTCTTGTAAGCCTTGCAATCATGCCCCAGATTCTACTGGCAGCGCTTGTGTTAAGCAGTGCTTGTGTTAAGCATTGCCCTCTTCCTAAGGCCTTAAAATGGAAAGCAGTGATTAAGAGCCAAGTTTCCAATTGGGACTCAGCTATTTACTAACTCTTCATCCTAGGTAAGTTGCTTAATTTCTCTAAAGTTCAGTTTCCTCATCTTAAAAACGGGTAAAGAATGGTATCTTCCTCTAAGGGTTGTTGTGATGATTATAGAGATAATATTATTAAGTGCTTGGCACATGGAAAATATTTTTTAAAATGGTAGATGTTATTATTACCTAAAATCCAAATTCTCTTGCAGGAGAGTTCCCAAAGTCTCCATGAGTGAGTTTGGCTGATTCCTCCTTTTCAGAGACAGTTTGGTAGAGTGTAAACACAATGGGCTTTGGATTCAGATGTGGGATTAAATCTGGGCTCTCTCACCCTAGCTCTGAGACTCCGACTAAGTTACTTTACCTGTCTGAGCTTCAGGCCCAGTCTGTTGTAAAATGGGGATTAACATCTCACTTTATGGGACTGTTGTGAGAATTATGAGATATTTGTGACATGCCTGGTACATAGTAAGTGCTCAACATGTTAATTCCTTCTTAGGAAAGCAATGGTCTCTGACACATGATGAGAGGGAGGGTGCTGAAAGTAGGGTGATGGGTGTTAAAAGGAAAGCCAGGAAATGAGACAAATTTATGCCTTCTGGGCTTGACCTGAGATTTGAGTACTCCACTATCAAGATAATGGAAAAGGTGTAAGGACCTAGTGACATAAAAATGTTAGTACACCATAATAAAAAATAAGTGACATGGTATAAGCATATATGGGCTTAAGGGTCAATGTACAGGACAGGGCATTTAAGGTGTTTCCCATTCTCACTGTATCCTTCTGAGGGTTTCCTTATCCTTTGGTGACCATCCCATTTAGCAGCATATAAAGGGCTTGTCAATTGGCATGAAAACTTTGCCCAGTAGGGGGCCTAGAGAGATGGTAACTGGCTGAGTCCATCAGATCCTCTCTTGAATTTGGTAGTGAGAAAGGAGGATTAGGGACATGGAAAACAGGAAAAGATTGGTTATGGCAATTATGGGTGCTGATTGAAGCCATAGAAACAGGCAGAGTAAGCTGATAATGGTGATCACCAAATGCTGTAACGTTAGGGGCAGGAGAAACATAATAGTTTCTGAGGGGAACTTTTAGTAGAGGTATTGATAATCCATCTCTCTTATTAGACTGCTAGAGCTACTGTTGTATCTTGAATATGTAAAGGTTCCAGTTACCTGTGAGGCCTGGTTGTATGGTTATCAAAATGGTGTACTGACCTCTGTATTTCTCTACATATTTTTATAATAAATCCTCTTTAGCAGACATGATCTAAGCTTATCTACGTTCCTTGCAAACTAAAAGAACTTAAATATTTTGGTGTGAATTTCAGCCCTCCCACTTACTAATTTCTTCACCTGTAAAATGGAAGTGACAATTAAAAGTGTTAGGAGCATTTAGAATAGTGCTTGGCATACAGCAGATATTCAAAAAGTGTTAAATTACTAACATCATTACTTTGGACAAGACCTGAATTTTTGTTATTTGTAAAATGGGATTATATTCACTTCATGAGGTTGTTGAGGGGATTAAATGAAGTAACAGGTAAAACAGTAATAGTTATATACCCGGTACTTAATATATGTTGGTTATCATTTCCCTCCCCTCAAAAAAAAAAAACCTCTAAATGTTTTGAATCATCGAGCATCCATCTGGGCAGTATAAGTAAAGACAAGTTTGGGCCTTGTGCATAGTAAGTGCTGAAAAAATAGTTATTTAATGTGAAAATTTCCTACTTCAATGAGTGTTGCCATTTTGAACCTCTTTCTCACTCTCTAATCTCACACACGTCAGAAGAATTGGGGTGTCTCAGATATAGTTCTACTTGGAGATTTATAGCAACAGGAAGGTTTTTCCATAGGGTCCAGGTCTTCTTGGTCAGTTAAAAGGAAGCAGGAGGTTGGGCTTCCCTGGTGGCGCAGTGGTTGAGAGTCCACCTGCCGATGCAGGGGACAAGGGTTCGTGCCCCGGTCCGGGAAGATCCCACATGCTGCGGAGCGGCTGGGCCCGTGAGCCATGGCCACTGAGCCTGCGCGTCCGGAGCCTGTGCTCCGCAATGGGAGAGGTCACAACAATGAGAGGCCCGCGTACCGCAAAAAAAAATAAAAAAATAAAAAAGGAAGCAAGAGGGAGTAGATATGGGGATATATGTATATGTATAGCTGATTCACTTTGTTATAAAGCAGAAACTAACACACAATTGTAAAGCAATTATACTCCAATAAAAATATTTAAAAAAAGCAAGACAATTTCAAGTCCTTTACAAGTGGAATGGTGTTGCTATATTCACCCGAGCTAAGTAATGCCTCTTCTTTATGAAGCTTACAATGGGTGTAACATGAATGGGAATAATGAATTTAGCTTTCGATTTTCTTTCTTCTGTAAATAGGCAATTCCACCTGGAGGGCCTCAAAAATGCATAATGAGCTGGGAAATCTCTATAGATTTTGTTAATTGGAAATCTTTCTTTTCTTCTCATTACCTGGAAAAGTATCTTCCATCATCTTTCATTTAACCCCAGAATGGCTCTTAGACTTTGTTTGATTGAATCTAAATAAGAAATTATCAAGATTCCATATAATTGTTACTTCAAACCCAAATCCCTTTATAGAAGTAACATAAAATCACTGTGCGATGTTTTCCAAAAGTTTTAATCTTTTTCCTGCCAATGATTTCATGTCATTTTGATAAAGCAAAAGCTAAACATATCAAGCTCTGGCATGATCAAGTTTGAGTAAGATTTCTAAGAAATGGACACAGCATCATTTTATGAACCTTCACTTGGAACATGGGACCCAATTTTATTTTAATGACCAAGCAAGACATTGAATGAAGACATTTTTTCCTTCCCTAGGTTAGAGAACAAACATTAAACAGAATAAGTTATTTTACTAGGCATAAATTTTCCTTTAACATTCTATTTGGACTTTTCTAACTGAAGGCTGGAAGGCTTTTACCTGTCTGGCAGATGAAATAACTCATGAGTTAGTGGTTAATATATAAATTATTAAGCACCACAGGCACAACAGTCATTTATTTGTAGTGAGGCACTTTCAAGAACTTTGTACCTGCTAGTACAGTAGAGAAGTAGTATACTGACAAGAATATAGACAGTATCATCAGTAGGTAGTAGGCTGGATAGATTTTATTCTTGTAATTTTAGTCAAATGACTTTGACCAATATATATTTTTGCTTGGGAGCATTTCCCAGTGTGGAAGATGAAAAGCTTGATTATGAATACAACTTAGTTAACTTTGCAACAAATTGATTCCATTTGTTAACTTATGGAAAAATGGCTATGATTTCCAAACTGAAATATAAAATCATATTTTTCTGATAGCTCAAACTGGAGAAGAAAGAAATAGGAGAAGAAAGAACCAATCTTCACCTAGAACACCTATTTGTCTCAGGATGAACTACCCTCTAGTCAAGAATTTGATTAGTTGCTTTCACTGTCTCAGCAATAAAATCAGAAAATTATATATTGGGAATAGAATGTGGATGAGGTATAACAAGACTTCTCTTGTAATTCCAGTTAGAATCCAGTATAGTACAGTGCCATGAGCACTGAATTTGAAGTCAGACATATCAGTAATAAAATCCAAGCTCTGTTTCTCAGTTGCTGTATGACTCTTCACCATCTACTTCAACTATCAGCCTATTTTCCTGTTCTCTAAAAATTGGGATAACAATCATCCAACTGCTCACAGGATTTTGAGGATTAAATAAACCACAATATATCAAAGTACCCAGAACCATTCCTAACACATAGTAGATGCCCAACAAATGTGGTAGATCTGAACCTCTCTGGTCTCCTCTTCTGTAAAATGAGTTACGGGGTGGAATAGATGTTCTCTAGCTCTCCTGAGACAAAAGACTCTAAGACTCATAACATCTTAATACTGCATTTAGCAATCTTTTGGGTGAATAGTAGAAAACAGAAAAGAATGGAGGTAATGTACTGTACTACAGCAACTCACTTCAGTTTATGCAACCAATGTACTCTAAAAAGATTTGTAGAAAGGGAATATAAGGCCCAGATGGGGGTAAGAGAATTATCTAAGTTAGAAGTCAGTATCAGAGCTAGAGCTAGAAATCCAAATCAATCACTGTAGATCAGATCTGGGGTTTTTTCCTCTACAGTCTACACTAGAGCCAATTTAAGACTCTCTTGGAACAGTTATTTACTAACAGTTATTTACTAACTTGAGCAAATCCACCGAAAACTAGGCTAGGTTTGTCTTTGGCAACCTATCAATCATTTTCTTATTTTCTTTATAGATAACTAGTACCCTTAAGACTCTCTTCAGATAGTCCATCCAGATGTCCTTTCCCATAACTTTCTAAATTGTAAAGCAAACTCATCTCTCATCATAATTTACCTGTTCTATCTCCTATTTGTTTCTTTGTAGCAATGACTGGTAATAAATTAGCAGTTAAAATAATCCAGCCTACAATGCTTACATAAGAAAGTGGAAAAGTTTTGGCATTGAGGCATATAGGAGCAGGGATATAATTTTTGTCAGGGGTCCTTTTTAAGATTGCTTTAAATAATAGCCACATCGTCTAAAGGGTGAAGGTGCAGCAAAATGTTTCTGAGCTTTTAACCTTATACATTTTACCAAATGATATAATCAAATACTTAGAAAAAAATCTGGAGAAAAAAATCTGGAGAAAAGTAGATTGATAGGGAACTAAAACTGAAGGTAAATGAAAGGTGCTGTGATGTCTACTTTTCATGATAGTATAGTTTGATGTGTTACTTTTCAATGATTGAATCACTTATCAAAGTAGAAATATAACTTGTACTAACAAGGTAAGAAAGAGTTCACAGTTTGTGGGGCTGTTGGTCTAAGAACAAATTGTAAGAAAGAAAAATTTATTATAAGATAATAAATGAATCCAAAAGCAAAACTTTGTGTCTATCAGAGAACAATAGTTTTAAAAGACAAATCTGATTTGGTTGTTAAATAAAACTATGAGCAGTTATCTTTAGATCAGAGTCATTTATATTTCTAGATGTAAGTAAGCCATATTTGCAATTTAACAATTTGCATTAAAGTCAAAAAAGAAAAAAAAATCAATCACTGTAGATCAGATCTGGGGCTTTTTCCTCTACAGTCTACACTAGAGCCAATTTAAGACTCTCTTGGAACAGTTGTTTACTAACAGTTATTTACTTCCCACCAATGGAAAATAAGAAAACTCTATTTCACAGATATTTTAGTCTGTAATAATCTCTTCTATGCTTCTCTGGGATGTTCCAAATGTAATAAACTTACCCTTTAAGTAGAAAAGACAAAGCATCAATGATAAACAAAATGGAATATTACCACATTGAAGTCACATCATATAGTCAAATTATGAATTACCAAGAAAGTTAAATAGGTTTAACCCAAACATAGCAAAAAAGTAATTTCTCATTTCATTAACCAGTGAAAATAATCTTCATTTATACATGCTCTCTTTTACAATAGGAAACATTACATATGAATAGTGAGTACTTAGCAAAAAAACGAATCGATGGAAAAAGGATTAATCTCCAAAATATATAAACAGCTCATCCAGCTCAATATTAAAAAAACAAACAACCCAATCCAAAACTGGGCAGAAGACCTAAATAGACATTTCTCCAAAGAAGACATACAGATGGCCAAGAAGCACATGAAAAGCTGCTCAACATCACTAATTATTAGAGAAATGCAAATCAAAACTACAGTGAGGTATCACTTCACACCAGTTAGAATGGGCATCTTCAGAAAATCTACAAACAACAAATGCTGGAGAGGGTGTGGAGAAAAGGGAACCCTCTTCCACTGTTGGTGGGAATGTAAATTGATACAGCCACTATGGAGAACAGTATGGAGGTTCCTTAGAAAATTAAAAATATAATTACCATATGACCCAGCAATCCCACTACTGGGCATATACCCAGAGGAAACCATAATTCAAAAAGACACATGCACCCCAATGTTCATTGAAGCACTATTTACAATAGCCAGGTCATGGAAGCAACCTAAATGCCCATCAACAGACGAATGGATAAAGAAGATGTGGTACATATATACAATGGAATATTACTCAGCCATAAAAAGGAACAAAATTGGGTCATTTGTAGAGACATGGATGGATCTAGAGACTGTCATACAGAGTGAAGTAAGTCAGAAAGAGAAAAACAAATATCATATATTAATGCATATATGTGGAACCTAGAAAAATGGTACAGATGAACCGGTTTGCAGGGTAGAAATAGAGACACAGATGTAGAGAACAAATGTATGGACACCAAGGGGGGAAAGCGGCGGGGGGGGTGGGGGTGGCAGTGTGATGAATTGGGAGATTGGTATTGACATATATACACTAATATGTATAAAATGGATAACTAGTAAGAACCTGCTGTATAAAAAAATAAATTAAATTAAATTTAAAAATTAAAAGAAAAAGAGCCTCCAATAATTGCACTTTGAACGAAGAATGCCTAAACAGAGGTGCTCTTAATAGAATTTCATGAAATATTGGCATTCTTTCATGGATCAATCATACATTAAGTAAGGAAAAACACTTTACCTACTTAACCTAGATTAGTAGTACACTTTCTAAAATCTAACTTGGTCACTTCTCCACATTTGAGACTGCTACATCAGAGAAGTGCAGGCACATGTTAATTTGTTCATCTTAGTTGGGTAAAATATAGATATTCCTGGGGAGATGGCAAGTAGTACAGCTGGTCATTAAATACTTTCCCCCAAGAATCCTGGCCTTCAAGAGTCTAGTCTTCTTTACAATCTTATGAGTTTTCTGCCCACCCTGTATGTTATGCTCCTGACCTCCATTAGGCTGGAAGTTATTTGCATAGCTGGGCAAAACATTTTATTCCAATTTATTTATTTTCCACTTTATTTCTTCCAGTTATGAGAGTTGTTTAAGATAAAAGAATGAACACATTTAACCAGGACTTATAGTACAGTTGACCCCTGAACAACACAGGTTTGAATTGTGTGGGTCCACTTATACACAGATTTTTTCCAATAAACACTACAGTACTACACAACCTGTGTTTTGTTGAATCTGCGAATGTGGAACCACAGATACAGAGGGCCAGCTATAAAGTTATACGCAGATTTTCAACTGCAAAGGGGGCTTGAAACCCATAACCTCTACGTTGTTCAAGGATCAACAATAATTGTAACTTGAGTTGGTTCAATTTTGTTTTGTTATTTTTTGTTGGTTGGTTTAAAAACACAGGCCAAGATTTTTGAAAACCAATCAACAATTCTGTGAGAAATGTAAATGATGTTAAGGCCATGCAAATTAATCTCCTTTTAAAATACAACCTAACAAGGGTTGAGTGCAAATTGGGTAATCATTAAAAATGTGTTTCACTTTCATTTAAAAGTATGAAATGTTGAATTTCTTGGTGAGTCTTAACAGTGATATTTACCAAAGAGAAAAATATTTAATGAGCAAACCTTAATTTCTTTGATTTAATTTTGCAGATTTTTTATCAATGAAAAAATCTTTTATTTAAGGAATTCAATTAATAGTCATTAAATTACTAGGTAAAGATTCTCATAGTAATCTAAATTTAAAAGTTGATGAATACATATTAAAAGTCAACTGAATTTCTGCTTGAATAGCAAAAACAAACATAAAACACAAAAAGTAGCACTGTCCATTGTATGACGCTAAATGAGGTGTTTTTGGTTATGTAAACATATTAAGTAAACATATTTTCCCTGTTTTTATTTTTATGCATCACATGTGAATGTAGACAGAGATTTAAAACTACCTTGAGTTAAAAAGAAACCAAAACTTTTATTCTATACTTTATTCTGTATAAAGTACTTTATTCTGTAGTACTTTGGTCCTAGATTTTTTAATGTAATTTTTGAGGAAGATATTTCATATACAACAAGTTAATGCTAGCTCAGTCTAAGACACCTACAAAAACCCGTCTCTTGCACTTTTCAACATAATATACAAAACTGTAAAATCTGTCAAGGTGGAAACTCTCTGGAATTAAAGTACTGGAAAGTACAGCAAGGTAAAAGAAAGCATTATATACAAATAGTGTTAAGCATTCTGTAATGTATGGCATTCTTATTGTAATTGGAGTGAAACTTATCTATACATACACAGAAAATATTTCAGAAGCCAGTGAAGTAAACAAAAGCGCCAGTTCTTTAAATTACACTTGATCACGTAGACGAGCAAGTCTCTGTGATAGTTCATCCTGGAGAAAGCAAAAATTAAAAGTCACAGGGCTGTGACAAATATAAATCACTAATATTTTAAATAGCTCATATTCAAATAAGATTTAAAATCTTGTCTCAAAAATTCACACAAAAATATTAAGAATTTACTTTTTTTAAACATTTCAAAATAAATGGAGAACTTAATAGAGCAGAAGGCTATGAAGGGGAACAAATTCAATTGTTAAATGAAATATGCATGCAATGTCCATCATTAAGGAGTTAAAGGCTAATTACATCTTGCTTATTTACGATGATGTCATATTATAGTAGAAAAATACTCTTTATAATAGATAAAAGGAGAATATATTTGCTTATATATACATATAAATACACATATATTTAATTCATTCATCAAGTTCATACAAATCAAGATAAAATCCAACTTCTACCTGTTCCATGGAAGTAACACCTGTGCCAAAACAACCTGTTTGACCTTGTGGTAGTTCCATACTGAGATCAAGGCTACAATTTTAAAATAATTAACATAAATGAATGTTAATATAAGCATTTTTCTCCTTATCTAATTATAACAAGCTTATAATTGTTATTATAAATTACAAAAACATGCTTATTGCAAATCTGAATATTCTACCTAGCATTTTACCTTAACTTAAATAAACATAATACTGGTTCAATTTTATAGATGCAAATAGAACTTAAAAATATTCTGGGGACTTTCCTGGTGGTGCAGTGGTTAAGAATCCGCCTGCCAGTACAGGGGACATAGGTTCGATCCCTGGTCCTGGAATATCCCACATGCAGTGGAGCAACTAAGCCCCTGTGCCACAACTACTGAGCCTGCGCTCTAGAGCCCACGCACCCAGAGCCGGTGCTCTGCAACAAGAGAAGCCACCGCAATGAGAAGCCCTCGCATCACAACGAAGAGTAGCCCCCCCAACGCCGCAACTAGAGAAAGCCCGTGCACAGCACAAAGACCCAATGCAGCCAAAAATAAATAAATTAATTAATTCAAAAATACAAATTCTGGGCTTCCCTGGTGGTGCAGTGGTTGAGAGTCCACCTGCTGATGCAGGGGACACGGGTTCGTGCCCCGGTCTGGGAAGATCCCACATGCCACAGAGCGGCTGGGCCCATGAGCCATGGCCGCTGAGCCTGTGTGTCTGGAGCCTGTGCTCCGCAACGGGAGAGGCCACAACAGTGAGAGGCCCGCGTACAGCAAAAAAAAAATAATAATAATACATATTCTGAATGTCCACCTTAGGAATTTTAAAGAGTTTTTGTTGAGTCCTAGTGGCAACCCATGTGGATGATAATCTTATGATAGAAAAGTGAATAAAATATAGGATAATGATCTGGTCATCTGAACAAAAAGAAAGACCAAAACAATGGTTATCCAATGTACTGAATTTACTGGAGATTACTATATGTCTTCTACTGTAAAGAAAATTAATGTGCCAAAAAAAGATAAAACAGGTTAGACATATGTAGCCTCAGGATCAATATCCATATCTAACATTTGAGCTAACTTCAAGTTCAGTGTTTAGATCCTGAGCTACCCTTGCTAGAAATCATTACTTGCATCTACCCATATAACTGAAGTTTAGAAAAGTTAAGTACACTTGCCCAAGATCACTCTAGTGACAGATAGGATTCAAATCCAGGTTTGTCTCCTTCCAAGGCCACGATTTTAATCTCCATTATAAATACTCCTGAGGATACAAACTACTCTTTCTGCCTGTCTCTAGACGAGTGTATGCCAACTCCAGTTTGAAAACACTACAGTGAATACAGTAACTTCATCATTAGGAGATTCTAGAGACAGATTGTTATTTAAAAGGTAAAGATATAGTATACTAAAATTTTGCTATACTTAAACATCTATAAGGATGGGTATTTCGACATCAATGATTCTACCTATTTCTACTGCTCCAGTCACCACCCATTATTGACAGAAGTAATCACTCGATTTTGGCTCCCTACACTCAAGGAACATTTGTCATTGTATGGAGGCATTTTTGGCTGTCACACCTGGGGGGAGGGGTGATATTACTTGTGGGTAGATGCCAGGGACACTACTAAACATCCTACATACATAGGACAGCCCCTAGGATTATTAGCCCAAAATGTCAACAGTGTCAAGTTTGAGAAATCCTATTTTAAATCTTATAAAAAAGTTGTCTACTGAACTTGATTTCCACTGAGAGTCAGTAAGGCTGTGATACGGCAATATTCGTTTTGAAAGACCTCCCTTGCTCTATTTTCAAGCCCAATCTTCTTATTTCGTCTTTGGTACAAAGAGAAACAAGTTTTTAGCCTCATATTAATAAAATGGAGTCTTTTTACACATGCCTTAGTCTCTCCTGTAATACTTAAAAATCATCCTTCTTACTAACTCCTTGTTGGATATGGGCTATATTAGATACTAACAAAGCAAAATAGTGTACCACCTACCCTCTGGCCCTGTTCTCAAATATTGCAAACCTGATTTATTAACCTAGATTTTAACCCACTAATGAAAGATACAACAGTGAACTAAAGAGCTGGTAACTAATTAAGTTCTTTCTAATTAAGCATTAGTTTCAACACTAGAATAATATTAATCAACTCTATTTTCCAGGTGTCTTTAAGAACCTTATTTCAACCTATTACTCTACCTTTGAAGATAAAGCATAAAACTTTAGTATCACCCAGTTTTAATCTTTATCTTTGAAAAAATATTTTTAATTCTTTACTATAATGTTCTCTTGAACTAAGTAAAATACCAGAGAATACTGATATAACATGACTTCTGTAGCACTGATAATATTAGAGTCAAGTCATTCCCCTCAAACATGAAGAGCCTAAAATAAATAGCCTAACAGATACCCTATTTCTAATAGTTGGGCCAGAAAGGGTGTTAATTATTTACTTTTTTAAACAACAAATAACCATCTACAACAATAAAATGCTGCCATCTTTTGAACTCCTTGGATGTTTTGCACATATTGCTCAGTTTGCAGGACTCAAACTTGGCTTAAGACTTAATGGCCTGGGAAAGGCGGAAGATGGCGGAAGAGTAAGACGCGGAGATCACCTTCCTCCCCACAGATACACCAGAAATACATCTACACGTGGAACAACTCCTACAGAACACCTACTGAACGCTAGCAGAAGACCTCAGACCTCCCAAAAGGCAAGAAACTCCCCAAGTACCTGGGTAGGGCAAAAGAAAAAAAGAAAAAACAGAGACAAAAGAATAGGGACGGCACCTGCACCAGTGGGAGGGAGCTGTGAAGGAGGAAAAGTTTCCACACACTAGGAAGCCCCTTCGCGGGCGGAGACTGCGGGAGGCGGAGGGGGGAGCTTCGAAGCCGCGGAGGAGTGCACAGCAACGGGTGCGGAGGGCAAAGCGGGGAGATTCCCGCACAGAGGATCTGTGCTGACCGGCACTCACCGTCCCGAGAGGCTTGTCTGCTCACTCGCCGGGGCGGGCGGGGCTGCGAGCTGAGGCTCTGAGGCTCGGGTTTCCATTTTGGACGGAGCGCAGGGAGAGGACTGGGGTTGGCGGCTTGAACATAGCCTGAAGGGGTTAGTGCACCACAGCTAGCCGGGAGGGAGTCCAGGGAAAAGTTTGCACCTGCCGAAGAGGCAGGTGACTTTCCTTCCCTCTTTGTTTCCTGGGGCGTGAGGAGAGGGGTTTAAGAACGCTGCTTAAAGGAACTCCAGAGACGGGCGCGAGCCGCGGCTAAAAGCGTGAACCCCCGAGACGGGCGCGAGCCGCGGCTGAAAGCGCGGACCCCCGAGACGGGCGCGAGCCGCGGCTGAAAGCGCGGACCCCAGAGACGGGCGCGAGCCGCGGCTGAAAGCACGGAATCCAGAGACGGGCGCGAGCCGCGGCTGAAAGCGCGGACCCCAGAGGCGGGCGGGAGACGTTAAGGCTGCTGCTGCCGCCACCAAGGGGCCTGTGTGCGAGCACAGGTCACTCTCCACACCCCTCTTCCGCGGAGCCTGTGCAGCCCGCCACTGCCAGGTTCCCGGGATCCAGGGACAACTTCCCCGGGAGAACGCACAGCGCGCCTCAGGCTGGTGCAAAGTCACGCCGGCCTTTGCCACCGCAGGCCCGCCCCGCACTCCGTGCCCCTCCCTCCCCGCCGGCCTGAGTGCGCCAGAGCCCCCGAATCAGCGGCTCTTTTAACCCCATCCTGTCTGAGCAAAAAACAGACGCCCTCCAGCGACCTACACGCCGTGGCAGGGCCAAATCCAAAGCTGAGCCCTGGGAGCTGTGAGAACAAAGAAGAGAAAGGGAAATCTCTCCCAGCAGCCTCAGAAGCAGCGAATTAAAGCTCCACAATCAACTTGATACACCCTGCATCTGTGGAATACCTGAATAGACAACCAATCATCCCAAATTAAGGAAGTGGATTTTAGGAGCAAGATCTATGATTTTTTCCCTTTTCCTCTTTTTGTGAATGTGTATGTGTATGCTTCTGTGTGAGATCTTGTCTGTATAGTCTTGCTTCCACCATTTGTCCTAGGGTTCTATCCGTCCATGTTTTTTTTTTTCTTAATAATTAATTTTAATAACGTTATTATACTTTACCTTTGTTCTTTCTTTCTTTCTTTCTTTCTTTCTTTCTTTCTTTCTTTCTTTCTTTCTTTCTTTCTTTCTTTCCTTCCTTCCTTCCCTCCTTTAGACAACGAATCATCCCAAATTGAGGAGGTGGTCTCTGACAGCAAGATTTATGATTTTTCCCCATTTACCTCTTTTAGTGAGGGTGTATGTGTATGCTTCCGTGTAAGATTTTGTCTGAATAGCTTTGCTTCCAACATTTGTCCTAAGGTTCTTTCCGTCCCTTTTTTTTTCTAAATAAGAATTTTTTAATTCAATAACTTTATTATACTTTATTTTATTTTTACTGTATCTTCTTTCTGTCTGTCTTTTTTCCTTCTTTCCCTCCTTCCTTCCTTCCTCCCTCCCTCCCTCCTTTCTTTCCTTCTTGCCTTCTTTCCTTCTTTGCTTCTTTCTTTCTTTCTTCCTTC
The DNA here is from genome assembly GCF_937001465.1 of Orcinus orca. Lineage (NCBI taxonomy): Eukaryota > Metazoa > Chordata > Mammalia > Artiodactyla > Delphinidae > Orcinus > Orcinus orca. The sequence continues at coordinate 69,042,708 of NC_064580.1, forward strand.
CTTCCTACCCTCCTTTCCTTCTTTCTTTCCTCATACTTCTACTAATTCCCTCTACTTTTTCTCCCTTTTATCCTGAGCCGTGTGGATGAAAAGCTCTTGGTGCTCCAGCCAGGAGGCAGGGCTCTGTCTCTGAGGTAGGAGAGCCAACTTCAGGACACTGGTCAACAAGAGACCTCCCAGCTCCACATAATATCAAACGGCGAAAATCTCCCAGAGACCTCCATCTTAACACCAGCACCCAGCTTCATTCAACGACCAGCAAGCCACAGTGCTGGAAAACCTATGCCAAACAACTAGCAAAACAGCAACACAACCCCACCCATTAGCAGAGAGGCTGCCTAAAATCATAATAAGGCCACAGACACCCCAAAACACACCACCAGACGTGAACCTGCCCACTAGAGAGACAAGATCCAGCCTCATCCACCACAACACAGGCACTAGTCCCCTCCACCAGGAAGCCTACACAACCCACTGAACCAACCTTAGCCACTGGAGACAGACATCAAAAACAGGAGGAACTACGAACCTGCAGCCTGCAAAAAGGAGACCCCAAACACAGTAAGATAAGCAAAATGAGAAGACAGAAAAACACACAGCAGATAAAGGAGCAAGATAAAAATGCACCAGACCTAACAAATGAAGAGGAAATAGGCAATCTACCTGAAAAAGAATTCAGAATAATGATAGTAAGGTTGATCTGAAATCTTGGAGATAGAATGGACAATAGAATGGACAAAATGCAAGAATCAGTTAACAAGGACCTAGAAGAACTAAAGATGAAACAAGCAACGATGAACAACACAATAAATGAAATTAAAAGTACTCTAGATGGGATCAATAGCAGAATAACTGAGGCAGAAGAACGGATAAGTGACCTGGAAGATAAAATAGTGGAAATAACTACTGCAGAGCAGAATAAAGAAAAAAGAATGAAAAGAACTGAGGACAGTCTCAGAGACCTCTGGGACAACACTAAACGCACCAACATTCGAATTATAGGGGTTCCAGAAGAAGAAGAGAAAAAGAAAGGGACTGAGAAAATATTTGAAGAGATTATAGTTGAAAACTTCCCTAATATGGGAAAGGAAACAGTTAATCAAGTCCAGGAAGCACAGAGTCTCCCATACAGGATAAATCCAAGGAGAAATACGCCAAGACACATATTAATCAAACTGTCAAAAATTAAATACAAAGAAAGCATATTAAAAGCAGCAAGGGAAAAACAACAAATAACACATAAGGGAATCCCCATAAGGTAAACAGCTGATCTCTCAGCAGAAACCCTACAAGCCAGAAGGGAGTGGCAGGACATACTGAAAGTGATGAAGGAGAAAAACCTGCAGCCAAGACTACTCTACCCAGCAAGGATCTCATTCAGATTTGATGGAGAAATTAAAACCTTTACAGACAAGCAAAAGCTGAGAGAGTTCAGCACCACCAAACCAGCTTTACAACAAATGCTAAAGGATCTTCTCTAGGCAAGAAACACAAGAGAAGGAAAAGACCTATAATAACGAACCCAAAACAATTTAGAAAATGGGAATAGGAACATACATATCGATAATTACCTTAAATGTAAATGGACTAAATGCTCCCACCAAAAGACACAGATTAGCTGAATGGATACAAAAACAAGACCCTTATATATGCTGTCTACAAAAGACCCACTTCAGACCTAGAGACACATACAGACTGAAAGTAAGGGGATGGAAAAAGATATTCCATGCAAATGGAAACCAAAAGAAAGCTGGAGTAGCAATTCTCATATCAGATAAAATAGACTTTAAAATAAGGACTATTAAAAGAGACAAAGAAGGACACTACATAATGATCAAGGGATCGATCCAAGAAGAAGATATAACAATTGTAAATATTTATGCACCCAACACAGGAGCACCTCAATACATAAGGGAAATACTAACAGCCATAAAAGGGGAAATCGACAGTAACACATTCATAGTAGGGGACTTAAACACCCCACTTTCACCCATGGACAGATCATCCAAAATGAAAATAAATAAGGAAACACAAGCTTTAAATGATACATTAAACAAGATGGACTTAATTGATATTTATAGGACATTCCATCCAAAAACAACAGAATACACATTTTTCTCAAGTGTCATTGAACATTCTCCAGGAATGATCATATCTTGGGTCACAAATCAAGCCTTGGTAAATTTAAGAAAATTAAAATTGTATCAAGTATCTTTTCTGACCACAACGCCATGAGACTAGATACCAATTACAGGAAAAGATCTGTAAAAAATACAAACACATGGAGGCTAAACAATACACTACTTAATAATGAAGTGATCACTGAAGAAATCAAAGAGGAAATCAAAAAATACCTAGAAACAAATGACAATGGAGACACAACGACCCAAAACCTGTGGGATGCAGCAAAAGCAGTTCTAAGGGGGAAGTTTATAGCAATACAAGCCCACCTTAAGAAGCAGGAAACATCTCGAATAAACAACCTAACCTTGCACCTCAAGCAATTAGAGAAAGAAGAACAAAAAAACCCCAAAGCTAGCAGAAGGAAAGAAATCATAAAAATCAGTTCAGAAATAAATGAAAAAGAAATGAAGGAAACAATAGCAAAGATCAATAAAACTAAAAGCTGGTTCTTTGAGAAGATAAACAAAATAGATAAACCACTAGCCAGACTCATCAAGAAAAAAAGGGAGAAGACTCAAATCAATAGAATTAGAAATGAAAAAGGAGAGGTAACAACTGACACTGCAGAAATAAAAGAGATCATGAGAGATTACTACAAGCAACTCTATGCCAATAAAATGGACAATATGGAAGAAATGGACAAATTCTTAGAAATGCACAACCTGCCAAGACTGAATCAGGAAGAAATAGAAAATATGAACAGACCAATCACAAGCACTGAAATTGAAACTGTGATTAAAAATCTTCCAACAAACAAAAGCCCAGGACCAGATGGCTTCACAGGCGAATTCTATCAAACATTTAGAGAAGAGCTAACACCTATCCTTCTCAAACTCTTCCAAAATATAGCAGAGGGAGGAACACTCCCAAACTCCTTCTACGAGGCCACCATCACCTTGATACCAAAACCAGACAAGGATGTCACAAAGAAAGAAAACTACAGGCCAATATCACTGATGAACATAGATGCAAAAATCCTCAACAAAATACTAGCAAACGGAATCCAACAGCACATTAAAAGGATCATACACCATGATCAAGTGGGGTTTATTCCAGGAATGCAAGGATTCTTCAATATACGCAAATCTATCAATGTGATAAACCATATTAACAAATTGAAGGAGAAAAACCGTATGATCATCTCACTAGATGCAGAGAAAGCTTTTGACAAAATTCAACACCCATTTATGATAAAAACCCTGCAGAAAGTAGGCATAGAGGGAACTTTCCTCAACATAATAAAGGCCATATATGACAAGCCCACAGCAAACATCATCCTCAATGGTGAAAAACTGAAAGCATTTCCACTAAGATCAGGAACAAGACAAGGTTGCCCACTCTCACCACTCTTATTCAACATAGTTTTGGAAGTTTTAGCCACAGCCATCAGAGAAGAAAAGGAAATAAAAGGAATCCAAATCGGAAAAGAAGAAGTAAAGCTGTCACTGTTTGCAGATGACATGATCCTATACATAGAGAACCCTAAAGATGCTACCAGAAAACTACTAGAGCTAATCAATGAATTTGGTAAAGTGGCAGGATACAAAATTAATGCACAGAAATCTCTGGCATTCCTATATACTAATGATGAGAAATCTGAAAGTGAAATCAAGAAAACACTCCCATTTACCACTGCAACAAAAAGAATAAAATATCTAGGAATAAACCTACCTAAGGAGACAAAAGACCTGTATGCAGAAAATTATAAGACACTGATGAAAGAAATTAAAGATGATACAAATAGATGGAGAGATATACCATGTTCTTGGATTGGAAGAATCAACATTGTGAAAATGACTCTACTACCCAAAGCAATCTATATATTCAATGCAATCCCTATCAAACTACCACTGGCATTTTTCACAGAACTAGAACAAAAAATTTTGCAATTTGTATGGAAACACAAAAGACCCCGAATAGCCAAAGCAATCTTGAGAACGAAAGAAGGAACTGGAGGAATCAGGCTCCCTGACTTCAAACTATACTACAAAGCTACAGTTATCAAGACGGTATGGTACTGGCACAAAAACAGAAAGATAGATCAATGGAACAGGATAGAAAGCCCAGAGATAAACCCATGCACATATGGACACCTTATCTTTGATAAAGGTGGCAGTAATGTACAGTGGAGAAAGGACAGCCTCTTCAATAAGTGGTGCTGGGAAAACTGGACAGGTACATGTAAAAGTATGAGATTAGATCACTCCCTAACACCATACACAAAAATAAGCTCAAAATGGATTAAAGACCTAAATGTAAGGCCAGAAACTATCAAACTCTTAGAGGAAAACATAGGCAGAACACTCTATGACATAAATCACAGCAAGATCCTTTCTGACCCACCTCCTAGAGTAATGGAAATAAAAACAAAAATAAACAAATGGGACCTAATGAAACTTCAAAGCTTTTGCACAGCAAAGGAAACCATAAACAAGACCAAAAGACAACCCTCAGAATGGGAGAAAATATTTGCAAATGAAGCAACCGACAAAGGATTAATCTCCAAAATTTACAAGCAGCTCATGCAACTCAATAACAAGAAAACAAACAACCCAATCCAAAAATGGGCAGAAGACCTAAACAGACATTTCTCCAAAGAAGATATACAGACTGCCAACAAACACATGAAAGAATGCTCAACATCATTAATCATTAGAGAAATGCAAATCAAAACTACAATGAGATATCATCTCACACCAGTCAGAATGGCCATCATCAAAAAATCTAGAAACAATAAATGCTGGAGAGGGTGTGGAGAAAAGGGAACACTCTTGCACTGCTGGTGGGAATGTGAATTGGTTCAGCCACTATGGAGAACAGTATGGAGGTTCCTTAAAAAACTACAAATAGAACTACCATATGACCCAGCAATTCCACTACTGGGCATATACCCTGAGAAAACCAAAATTCAAAAAGAGTCATGTACCAAAATGTTCATTGCAGCTCTATTTACAATAGCCCGGAGATGGAAACAACCTAAATGCCCATCATCGGATGAATGGATAAAGAAGATGTGGCACATATATACAATGGAATATTACTCAGCCATAAAAAGAAACGAAATTGAGCTATTTGTAATGAGGTGGATAGACCTAGAGTCTGTCATACAGAGTGAAGTAAGTCAGAAAGAAAAAGACAAATACCATATGCTAACACATATATATGGAATTTAAGAAAAAAGATGTCATGAAGAACCTAGGGGTAAAGCTGGAATAAAGATGCAGACCTCCTAGAGAACGGACTTGAGGTTATGGGGAGGGGGAAGGGTGAGCTGTGACAGGGCGAGAGAGAGTCATGGGCATATACACACTAACAAACGTAGTAAGGTAGATAGCTAGTGGGAAGCAGCTGCATGGCACAGGGATATTGGCTCGGTGCGTTGTGACAGCCTGGAGGGGTGGGATAGGGAGGGTGGGAGGGAGGGAGACGCAAGAGGGAAGACATATGGGAACATATGTTTATATATGACTGATTCGCTTTGTTATAAAGCAGAAACTAACACACCATTGTAAAGCAATTATACCCCAATAAAGATGTTAAAAAAAAAATTAAAAAAAAAAAAGATTTAATGGCCTGATCATAGTAGAATTCTTTTGGAAGATCCTATTAAAAACAATTAAACATTTGATATATGCTGAACACAGACGGTACAGAGGAAACTTTTTAAACACTCCTGCCTCCCTCAGTCACCTTCCTTCATTTCTTATCACACACTAACCAAATCTATCTCCAGAGATTTTTAAGAAAATACTAAGATGATTGGAACAAAGTCATATTTTTATGAGCATGACAAAGAGCTGGATGTTCTAAAGGTCCTTGAAGCACTAAATTCTAGGGTCAAAAACCTAACTCTGACCATTGGTGATATTTTTATCCACATTACATAGTTGTAGGACTTGTAGATATTAAATCAAGATTATTTCAAAAGCATCTCAATAATTTCTTACCCAGCTTCATCTGCCATTTCTTGAAGCAGCATATCCACCTGGTTCTAGAATAAAAAAATGAGAATTTGTATTTGAATGGTATTTGCTTTTTGGGTAGTTTTTGTTTCTGACCTAGCTTTAAAAAGGGGGAACTGATCTACAGTTTTTAAAAGAAAGTTTTAAAAAAAATTTTTACCACCAGAGGGAGCTGAATTATCTCATAAAATGATTTATTTATGAATAATGTTAAATTATAAAGCCTTAAACTATGAGGTTATGTGAAAAATATTCACAGTGATATTCACATATAATTTGAATCTGAGTAATGTAGCTCTCTAATGGAGCGAACCAACTTTGCTGGTATTTAAAATGTAACAGACTTAAATTTTAGATTAATCATAACTGTCCTTTCTGCTAGTTGATGCAAATTTGATATTAAGGATTACTTTTTAAAGTATCTAGAGATGAATAAAATATAAGTATTGAGATATTTACAACAGTACAGGAGTTCTCAGGGAATAGAGTCCAATTAATTAAAAAAAACTTGTTTTTAACTTATTTAAAATATTTTGAACATACAGGTAGGAGCTCTAAGACATAGTTACAGCTCTACCACAAGGTGCCAAATTTTAAGCAAACCTCTAATAATGTTGTTGGGCCTTAGTCTCTCTTGTCTTTCATTCACCTTCAAAATATAAAAAAGTTCAGAAAATAATAGATCAAATACTTCTGTGCATTTAGATTGTGTTGTTTTTACTTCATATCTAAAATACCATTATTTGTGTTTTTAAAATTTACTTAAATGGCATTATACTAAGTATACTATTCTGCAACTTGTTTTTTTAATTCAACCTTATAAGATCTAATTATATTGAGATCTAGAGCTCTAGTTCATTAACTTTCACTCCTGTATAGTACTGTAATATAAAATACTCTCAACTGTATTTATCCATTTTATTTCTGGACATTTAGACATTTTCCCCTAATTTCTCCTGATTATAGACAATAGTGCAATGAACATTCTTATGTAGAAGTATGTTTATACACATGTAGGTCTTTTGTGTATAAATTTAAAAATAGAAGTACTAGGTTATAGGTCACATGCATTTTCATATACTCTGATTTATTCAACAAATATTAACTGAGCACCTACTTTATGCCAGATATCATTTTAAGCGTTAGGGATACATCAGTAAACAAAAATAATTAAAAATATCCCTGCCTTCATTAAGCTTACATTCTAGTGTGTGCACATGAAAGGGAGGGGCAAATAAAAACTTTTTAAATTATGTGGTTTATTAGAAGGTGATATGTACAATGAAGAAAAATAAAGCAGGGATGGTAGATAGGGAGTACAGCGCTCGGTGGATGTGCCACTGGTGTACTTCTAAGTAGGATGATCTTAAAAGACCTCACTGAGAAAATGACATTTGAACAAAGAACTGAAGGAGGTGGGGGAGTGGGCAATGAGGATGAGTGCAAGACAGATGAAGAAGATTCAGGCAGAGGAACCTGCAAGTGAATGGCTTTGAGGAAGAAATGTACATGGTGTGTTTGAGAAATAACAAGGAAGCCAATATCTTAGTACAGTGATGAGCAATAATAGGAGATAAGGTCAGAGAAGCAGGATGAGGTAGATCCTAGAGGGCACTATAGGCCACCATAAAGAATTAGGCTTTTATTTTGAGAGACATGCAGAGCCACTGAAGGGTTCTGAGCAGAAGAATGACATGATCTGACTTGTTTTATCAGGATTGCTCTGGCTGCTATGTTAAGAATGGACTGTAGATATTACCGCATTGCTTTTCCAAAGTGAATATGCTAATTTAAATTCTAATTACTCATTAGCAAGGTATGAGAATTTGGGCATCTAAGCATGCCCACTTCTGTTGTAAATTTTGGTTGACTCTTTATGAAAAATGTTTTGTATATACTTGAATATCCCCAGCACCTAGCACAATACCTGAAACAGGAGAAGGTGCTTAGCAAATGTTAGGTGAATGAATCTCAAGATTTTTCAGAGCTAAAAGGCATTTAGATATCATCAAATCCAACCCTACATTTTACAGCTATGAATACTGAGGCCCAAGGTAGTGAGTATCTTAAGGTCCCAAACTTAATTAGTGGCAGAGTAGGGATTAGAAATCCAAGTGTCCTGACTTCAAGTCATTTTTCCAGTCCCCTTGTGTTTTCCTAATCTTGACCATAAAATCACCTGGAAACCACCTAAGGTGCCTGAATAAGAATCAGAAACTCTAGGACAGTGCTTCTCAAAATCAGGGCATAAATATCACCTGTAAATCTTATTAAAATGATTCCAATTCAATATATCTGTGGGTAGGGTCTGAATTTCTGCATTCCTAATAAGCTCCCAGATGATACAGATGTTCCTGATTTTTGCACCACACTTTGGGGAAGCAAGGCTCTGGAGGAGGTATAAAAGTAATGACTAAATATATGCTCTCTATAAGACATATACATGAATACTTTCTTCTTAACTCTAAAACATGAATATAAGCTTGTTCTCTTATTATTTACCTCTTAGTGAAAGGCATCACCTTCAGTAAAATTCTGATGGATGGCTATTGATTTTTCTCCTAACCTGTTTTGTAAATTATCCATATTATCATCTTATGTAGTGATAACAAGTTTTTTGTTTATTTGATGAACTATGTGATAGGTGCTGGGATCAAAAAGAAGATTGGTAATGATATAAATCTTCTATTTTAATATTCAAGTTTCACAAAATCTTTATTTCTGGCTCACATGACATCCAAACTAGTTTCAAATTTAATTTTCTCTGTAGCACATCTCTAAGTTGCAGATGCAACAACATCCTAGAAAACATCCTAGTTTTCTGAAAAATAATTGATCTTGTAATTTACTATTTGTTCATCTGTGATCTGTGCCTAATAACATACCTAAAGAGTAGGCAGGAAGCAGACTATCTGCAATGAGATGACTTAACTGGGGTTAGGATATTACCTAATACCCACTGGCCTCAGTGAGTCCCTAGTTCAATGCTTTTATCAATAAGGACCACTGGCAGCAGGGCAGAACCAAGTTCCATACTCTCTAGACATGTGACCTATAATAATTCTTAGAACTTCAAAACAAGATAGGAAATGTCATCTTCTAACATGTCCTTAGGAATCCAGGGTCAGAGCATAACTTCCTACTTGCATTTTGGGGATACACCATGTTTACTTCACATTCTAGAGATGATTTAGGTTCACAAAGCCATTATATTTTGAAGTTGGGTAATTTTTAAAAGTTAGTGTAAGTAGAGAAACTATTCTTACTTGTGGTGTTGTTAGGGTTGTAGTGCTACTCATTGTGTCTTCCATTTGTTGCGTTTGAACATCCAGTGTTTCAAACTGCTGTTCAAATTTGTCCATCAGGGCAGAAATCTGCAAAAAGAAATATGGTCATAAGAAAAAAACTTACTCTGAAAAGATATTATCTGAACATCAATATATTTATTTATCTTTTTTACCTTTTCAAGGTTCATACTCCTCAATGTAGCATCCATAGACTTAACTACATTTGCCATGGACTTGGTTACCTATTGGGAGTATAAAAAAAGAAAAGACTGAGAATCCTATAATATAAACAACCTCAAAATTTATGTAGTTTCTTATATTACTTGTAGATCATCTTATAAAATTTATCTACCGTTTCCTTAACAGTAAAAGTACACTATGTATTTCTGGTTTAGGCATCGACTATCTTTTATCTTTGACTATTCATTGGAAGACAACTAATTAGACCTTAGCTGAAAAGCCACTGCCAAAATCGGTTTCCTCAGTAAGCATTTTGACTATCTTTCTCCTGCCCAGGAAGGCGAGTACCTTTGTAACACTTTGCAGTAGATTTAGATTTCTGACAATTCTTAATACCTCCAATAACTTAAATCAAGAGTTCCTATTATTTACAGATATTAAGGCTTACCTTGCCCATTGTAACTGCAGTTTGAACTCTGGCTGCCACAGCATCAACCCTAGCACTCATTCTCAAGAAATTAATTGTTTGGTTCTTCTGGCGGATTGCATTTTCAGCATGTCTTGCAACTTCTGTATTGCCTTTCTGAATGGCCTGTTTTAAACACAGCAAAAGTAAACAGTGAAGACAAACACCAAAAATAAATATAGGGAGCAAAAGTAGATATTTTAGAAAGAGGAAAACAATGCCCAACTAACATATTTTTAATATTTAAGAGCTTTTACAATTAGTATTTTTAGGAAATAAAAGGAGAATTTATAGTCCTTTAATTTTTTATTTATGACTAAAAGATATATACTCATTAACATTTTAAGAAATTAGAATATAAAGTTTAAAATTTTTCCCATAATCACTCAGCCATTACCACTATTAATATTTCAGTATAAAGTATTCCAAGTACATAAACCTATTTATTGAAATATTACAATATAAATTACAAGAGTACTGTACATCAGAGCATACTGTTTTCTCACCTAATTAAAAATTTTTTAAGTCAATAAATATATAACTACATCATCACTCTAAAGACTGTGTTTAAAAAAAAAAAAAGGCTGTGTTGTATGGATGTACCATTAATCAGGGCTTTCCTCGTGTGTGGTAAAAACACTACTGATAGTACATAAAATTATTTTAGATGTTACACAGACATAAGTATCTTCATTTTAATCATGCATTTATTTAAATGTATATCTGAAATGGATATGACTAGCACAGATCCATGCTTTCTGCTATACTGTAATAGCTATGGCAAGGTATGAAGTTAAAAGTCAATTTAAAGAAAAATGTTAAATAGCTCAGATGGTACCCCAGTATAGCAAAATCGATAGGGTACATAAGTGACTGAAATTAGAGCACATGGATCAGTTAAGATCCCTGTTTGCTGGGTATTTAGTTTGTTTCCAATTCTTCAATAATATAAACACCAATGTGATAAATACATTAGTATATGCAACCTCAAACACTTTCCAAGTTTTTTTCCCTAGTTAACATCCATAACTACATATAGCTACAATTTTTTTTCTTGTGATGAGAACTTTTAAGATCTCTTAGCAACTTTCAAATATATAATAAAGTATTATTAACTGTAGTCACCACGCTGTACATTATATTCCCAGGACTTATTTTATAACTGATAGTTTGTACCTTTCAGCCATCTTCACCCATTTCACACACACCCACCCCCCACCTCCTTCCTCTGGCAACCACAAATCTATTCTCTTTATCCATGAGTTTTTTTTTTAAGATTCCACATAAGTTAGATCACATGGCATCTGCCTTTCTCTCTCTGACTTATTTCACTTAGCATAATATGCTCAAGGTCCATCCATGTTGTTGCAAATGGCAGGATTTCCTTGTTTATGGGTGAATAATATTCAACTTTATATATATATATATATATATATATATATATATATTCCAAATTTTCTTTTTCCATTCATCCATTGATGGACACTTAGGTTGTTTTCATGTCTTTCTTAAAAAATTAATTTATTTTATTTATTTTTGGCTGCATTGGGTCTTCATCACAGTGTGCGGGCTCCTCATTGTGGTGGCTTGTCTTGTTGCAGAGCACGGGCTCTAGGCGCGCAGGCTTCAGCAGTTGTGGCATGTGTGCTCAGTAGTTGTGGCTCATGGGCTCTACAGCACAGGCTCGGTACTTGTGGCACATTGGCCTAGTTGCTCTGTAGCATGTGGGATCCTTCCTGGACCAGGGCTTGAATCCATGCCCCCTGCATTGGCCAGTGGATTCTTAAGCACTGCACCACCAGGGAAGCCCCGCATGTCTTGGCTACTGTAAATAATGCTGCAATGAACATGGGGGTGTATATATCTTTCTGAGTTAGTGTTTTTGTTTCCTTCAGATAAATACCCAGAAGTGGAATTGCTGGACCATTTGGTAGGTTGTAATTTTCACTTTTCAAGGAACATCCATACTGTTTTCCATAGTGGCTGCACCAATTTATATTCCCACCAATAGTGCACAAGGGTTCCCTTTGCTCCACAACCTCTCCAACACTTTTTGCTTTTTGTCTTGTGTGTGTGTGTGTGTGTGTGTGGTACGCAGGCCTCTCACTGTTGTGGCCTCTCACGTTGCAGAGCACAGGCTCCGGACGTGCAGGCCCAGCAGCCATGGCTCACAGGCCTAGCCGCTCTGCGGCATGTAGGATCTTCCTGGACCGGGGCATGAACCCGTGTCCCCTGCATTGGCAGGCGGACTCTCAACCACTGCGCCACCAGGGAAGCCACTTTTTGTCTTTTTGATGACAGTCATTCTAACAGGTGTGAAGTGATGTCTTATTGTGTTTTGATTTGCATTTCCCTGATGATGCGTGATATTGAGAACATTTTCATGTACCTGTTGGCAAATTGGTATGTCTTTTTATGAAAAATGTATATTCAGATCCTCTACACATTTTTAAATCAGATTGTTTGGTATTTTGCTTTTGACTTGTATAAATTCTTTACATATTTCAGATATAAATGCCTTATCAGCTGTATGGTTTTCAAATATTTTCTCCCACTCAGTAAGTTGCCTTTTAAATTTTTTCATGGCTTCCTTTGCTGCGCAGAAGCTTTTTTGTTGGATGAAGTCCCACGTCTTTAATTTTGCTTTTGTTGCCTCTGCTTTTGGTGTCGATTCCAAAAAATCACTGCCAAGACCAGTATCAAGGAGTTTACCATCTACGTTTTCTTCTAGAGTTTTATGACTTCACGTTTAAAGTTCAAGTCTTTAATCCATTTTGAGATAACTGCTGTATATGTTGTAAGACAGTGGTCCAGTTTTATTCTTTTGCATGTGGCTGTCCAGCTTTCCCAACACTATTTACTGAAGAGACTGTCCTTTCCCCATTGTATATTCTTGGGTCCTTTGTTGCAAATAAATCACCATAAATGTGTGGGTTTATTTCTGATTTCTCTATTCTGTTTCATTGATCTACGTGTCTGTTTTTATGTCAATATCATGCTGTCTCATTTACCACAGCTTGGTAATATAGTTTGAAATCAGGAAGCATGATGTTTGAGCCTTGTTCTTTCTCAAGATGGCCTTGGATATTCAGAGTCTTTTGTGGTTCCATATAAATTTTAGGACTGTTTGTTCTATTTCTATGAAAACTGCCATTGGCATCTTCATAGGGATTGAACTGAATTTGTAGATTGCTTTGAGCAGTATGGACATTCTAACAATATTAATTGTTCCAACCCATGAGAATGGAATATCTTTCCATTTATTTGCATCTTCTTCAATTTCTTTCATCAATGTCTTATAGTTTTCAGTGTAGTCTTTCAGGTCCTTGGTTAAGTTTCCCTAGGTATTTTATTTTTAATGAAATTGTAAATAAGATTGTTTTCTTAACTTCTCTGATAGTTCATTATTAGTTATAGAAACACAACTGATTTTTGTATATTGATTTTGTATCCTGCAACTTTATTGCATCTGTTTATTCTCATTTTTTTTTTGGTGGATTCTTCTATATATAATGCCATGGGTTTTTTATATGTAATACATGTTATCTGCTAATAGAGACAGTTTTACTTCTTCCTTTCTGATTTGGATGTCTTTTATTTCTTTTTCTTGCCTAATTGCTCTGGCTAGGACTTCCAGCAGTATGTGGAACAGAAGTGGTAAAAGTCGGCATCCTTATCTTGATCTTAGAGGAAAACCTTTTAGCTTTTTTTCCTTGGGTATGATGCTAACTGTGGGCTTGTCATCTATGGCTTTCATTATGTTGAGGTACATTCCCCCTACATCCACTTTGTTGAGAGCTGTTATCATGAATGAATGTTGAATTTTGTCACATGCCTTTTCTGCATCTATTGAGATGATTATATGATTTTTATCCTTCATTTTGTTAATGTGGTATATCACCCTGATTGACTTGTGGATGGTGAACCATCCCCACATCCCTGGAATAAATTCCATTTAATCATGGTGTATGACCCTTTTAATGCATTGTTGAATTTGGTTTGCTACTATTTTGTTGAGGATTTTCACATCTATGTTCATCAGGGCTATTGGCCTATAATGTTCTTTTCTTGTAGTTTCCTTGTCTGGTTTTGGTATCAGGGTAATGCTGGCCTCATAGAGTGAGTTTGGATGTGTCCCCTCCTCTTTAATTTTTTGGATGAGTGAATTTGAGGTTGATTGGTATTACAGTTGACCCTTGAACAACATGGGGCTAGGGGTGCCAAACCCCACTCAGTCAAAAATCCATGTATAACTTTACAGTTGGCCTTCTGTATCTACAGTTCTGCATCTGTGGATTCAACCGACCATGAATAGTGTAGTACTATAGTACATCTTGGTTGAAAAAAATATGTGCACAAGTGGACCTGTGAAGTTCAAACCTGTGTTGTTCAAAGGTGTACTTTAATTCTTTAAATGTCTGGTATAATTCACCGGTAAAACTATCTGGGCCTGGACTTTGTTTGTTGGGAATATGCATGTTTTAATACTGCTGTGCTTGCCTGAGATTTGAAAATTCAAAAATTATTTTTAGGTTATTTCTAATTTCCTCAATATACAAAAATGTAAGACCAAAATCTTTTTTATGCTTTCTCTTTCCTTGAAATAGTTGGGCTTATACTTTTAGAAAAGGATGATGCTAATACATCAATTTTAAGTATTTTTTCTTCTAACTCAGCCTATTTCTTCCTCCTTTTCTGAAAGTTTTCTTCCCATAAAGTTTTCTCTATTAAGAGCATAAAATACCCAAAGTGACTCAATTTAAGGGTAGGATATACGCTATTACCAAAGATCAGAGTAAGTTAATAAAATATTAAAGATAGATATAAAAATACACGTGTGCAGAAAAGAGTTAACACAGCAAGCCTGAGTCTGCTGTCCTTCGAAACGTCTATTTGCAAGTTTGGCATGTAACTAGCATCTAGGAACTTGGATTTGGGGAAGGTTTCCATCTTTCCCAGAACAGTTAAGAGTGGCTCACTGTGCCTAAACTCTTTATACAAACAATGTGGTTTATGCCAAACAATGGATTTCTTTCTGGGGGACTGGAATTTTGGTGTGTGCTAGGCAGAGGATCCCTGCGTGACTACCAATAAAAGCCTTGGACTCCCAGTCACAGGAGAACTTACTTGGTAGACAACATTTAACATATGTTGTCACAATTTGTTGCTGCAGGAATTAAGCTTCTCCTGTGTGTTTCCACTGAGAACTCTTGGAAGCTTAAGCCTGGATTCCTCCAGACATCACCCCAGGTGTTTTCCCTTTGTATCCTTTAGTGTAATATGTCATAGCCATGAGTCCAACTATATGCTGAGTCCTGTGAATCCTAGAAAATACACAATGCACAAGTCACAATATACATTAATTCTATGTACTATGTATATATAAAACTTATATTCAATGGAATATTACTCAGCCATAAAAAGAAATGAAATTGAGTTATTTGTAGTGAGGGGGATGGACCTAGAGTCTGTCATACAGAATGAAGTCAGTCAGAAAGAGAAAATCAAATACTGTATGCTAACACACATATATATGGAATCTTTAAAAAAATGGTTCTAATGAACCTAGGGGCAGGACAA
Source organism: Orcinus orca (assembly GCF_937001465.1). Classification (NCBI taxonomy): domain Eukaryota; kingdom Metazoa; phylum Chordata; class Mammalia; order Artiodactyla; family Delphinidae; genus Orcinus; species Orcinus orca. The sequence goes on from NC_064580.1 coordinate 69,058,367, forward strand.
GAATAAAGACGCAGATGTAGAGAATGGACTTGAGCACACGGGGAGGGGAAGGGTAAGCTGCAACGAAGTGAGAGAGTAGCACTGACATATATACACCATCAAATGTAAAACAGCTAGTGGGAAGCAGCCGCATAGCACAGGGAGATCAGCTGGGTGCTCTGTGACCACCTAGAGGGGTGGGATAGGGAGGGTGGGAAGGAGATGCAAGAGGGAGAGGATATGGGGATATATGTATACACATAGCTGATTCACTTTATTATACAGCAGAAACTGACACATGATTGTAAAGCAATTATACTCCAATAAAGATGTTAAAAAAATAAAAAACTTGGGCTTCCCTGGTGGCGTAGTGGTTGACAGTCCACCTGCTGATGCAGGGGACACGGGTTCGTGCCCTGGTCCAGCAAGATCCCACATGCCGCAGAGCGGCTGGGCCCGTGAGCCATGGCCGCTGAGCCTGCGCGTCTGGAGCCTGTGCTCCGCAATGGGAGAGGCCGCAACAGTGAGAGGCCCACGTACTGCAAAAAAAAAAACCAAAACTTTAGAGACTAAAGAAATTCAAATGAGCCAAAAAATGTGAAATATTATTCTGACATACAGGCTTTATACTTCTCAGTAACAGTGGTTCTGGCTACAAACCAAAGGACAGTCATTAGATCTAGGCAACAGAACAGTTAGGTAACAGCACAGTTATACTCTGTGTTATGAGCCATACTTGCACACATAAGTAGAAATAAACAAAAAAGCCATTATTAATTATGTCAGATAATAAATAATTTACTTAATAGATATTTGGCTTAAAATGCTAAAGCCAGTAATCCTTCTTCAATGTAAAATAAACTAAAACAACCACTCTTCCATCATATAACTGTGCTCATTTCATGAGTTTAAAAAAAAGTAAAAAGATTAAAAATTACTTACCTTGGGGCTTCCCTGGTGGCGCAGTGGTTGAGAGTCCGCCTGTTGATGCAGGGGACATGGGTTCGTGCCCCGGTCCGGGAAGATCCCACATACTGTGGAGCAGCTGGGCCCAGGAGCCATGGCCACTGAGCCCGCGTGTCTGGAGCCTGTGCTCTGCAACGGGAGAGGCCACAACAGTGAGAGGTCTGCATACCACACACACACAAAAAAATTACTTACCTTTTTAATCTTGGCCTTTTCAGCCTTTTCTTCTTTATCACATTTCTTGGCATTCCTATTAAGTTCCTTTGCAGCAAACTTCAAGTTAAATAGGTGTTCTGAAATTATATGTTAAGGTTTAAAAAAAAAAAGTCATTTCCCAACCTAACTGAAAACAAGATGTTAAAATTATAAAACTTATAAGATTATGCTATTTGAACCAAATATTCACAAAGTATTTGAGGAAACAGAACAATTTTTATCTCTTCCACATTTGTTTTCTGTTAAAATTAAGTTAATTATTTTAAGAAATAATTTTAGAAGAAAATAAGTAAGAAAAAGAAATAAATAAAACTTAATAATTTTAAGAAACTTAATTATTTCTATTAAAGCAAACTGATGGTTATCAAGGGGAAAGGTGGGGGGAGGGAAAATTAGGAGTTTGGGATTAACATACACACTACTATATATAAAACAGATAATCAACAAGGACCTACTGTATAGCACAGGGAAATCTACTCAATACTCTGTAATAACCTATATGGGAAAAGAATCTGAAAAATAATATATGTATATGTTTAACTAAATCACTTGGCTGTATACCTGAAACTAACACAACATTGTAAATCAACCATACTCCAATATAAAATAAAAATTTTAAAAATTAAACTAATGGCAAGAAAGATTAATTACAAAGGGAAAAAGAGCAACTTTATAGTAGAGAAACCTGGCAGATACCACCTTACCAAAGATAATATCACCAGTAATAAAACATTTCAACACCATTTACCTTCTGAAATGATGAACTGGGAAGAGTACAGCATACTTATACGGTGGTGTTGTCAAAAACATAACCTCAATTTACTCCAGAGAAACCGTCAGGGAATCCTATACTGAGAGAGACATTCTATGTAAGATATAACTGACCAGTGTTCTTGTCAAGCGTCAAGTTCACGTAAAGCAAAGAAAGACTGAAGAACTGTTATAGAATGGAGAAGACGAAGGAGCCATGCCAACTAAATGCAATGTGTGATTGGATTCTGAAACAGAAAAAGGACATTAGGGGAAAAACTGGTGAAATCCAAATAAGATCTGTAGTTTAGTTAATATTGTAGTGATGTGGATTTCCTTCGGTTTATGATTATGTTTATGTAAGGTGTTAACATTAGGAGAAGCTTGGTAAAGGGAATAAAAGAAATCTCTGTACATTTCTGCAATTTCTCTTTAAGTCTAAAACTATTTTAAGATTAAACATTTTTAATTAAAAACGACAAAAATATAATGGGAATAAGACCCAAATAAGCAATATCACAAATCTTCCATTTTCATGACACAAGCAAAAACAAATATGAAGTAATGCACATGAATCTGACAAAGCAATGTGGATTATTTCAAAACCAACTGCTTTATATCATGATTAAATCACTATTAAGAATGATTCTATGTGTTTTCTGCCCTTTAGAAAAAGGTAAAATCCTTTTTTTTTAAACCCTGATTCTGTATTTCTTTGGGACATTTATAAAGGATGCAGGGTTCATTTTTTTGAAAGGCACACATACACTATATAAAGAGCTAACTGTTAGTTTGATTATATCACTATCAGAAAATAAGCATTATTCGATTATTTACCAAAGCTAAACCATAAATTAACCTTGTTCATCTCTCAAAGGCTTCATGGTTTTAATTTAACACCTTATATTTAGGGATAATGAGAGGGATGACTTGCTACCATGAGTATTTTTCATCAACAACAGATATAACTAGAATTGTTAAGAAAATAAGTATATGTGTATGAATTTCTGGGTAGTTTTAATGTATCATATATGTTACATTTTTAAGTAAGATTTATCAATTTCAGCTAGGTAACTGAGAAAATTATAGCTCCTTTTATAAATAGGGTTTTTTAACCTAAGCACTACTGATATTTTGGGCTAGATAATACTTTGTTGTGGGGGATGTCTTATGTATTCTACGAAGTTTATAAGCATTCCTGGCTTTACCCACTAGATGACACTAGCAACCCCTCTGTTTTACGAATTACAATAACCAAAACTTTCTCCAGACATTGTCAAATGCTACCTGGGGAGGGGAGCAAAATCGAACCCTGCAGAGAACCTGAATCACTGAGATAGATGGAAATAAAGAAAAAGGTAATGATTTTTTTATTTTTCAAATCATCTCCCAAATAGAATTGCTGTCTCTGTAGAAAAAGTCACTATTGTTAAAAGCTGAAATAAGAAGCCAACTATTTTAGATGAATTCATATAATTTATATATTCATTGTTGTTTTTAAAGAATGATTTCAGTTTCCCTTAAACCTGAAATTTACTACAAACTGCAGATACTGAGGACTGACTACCTACTATAGCCAACTCTAATTTAATATTAATGGTTAAGAATGATCATGATATAAAATATTAGCCAAAAATATTAATAGGAGATCCATTACTAAAGTCCATTTAATACCATAAAGCTTTTCCCCCTTCATCCTAAAAAGACATGAACCACTTCCATTAATATGGAGGCCTACACATTTATAATAACACCTTGAAATACTGGATAAACTACAACAAATGCCCTTTTAAATACAGAGCTTAGATTGTAAAAATGGAAGGAAAATCCTCAGGAGACAGAAACAAGGAGGAAGAAGTAAATATTAGTAGTAGGTAAGCACTGAAGCCCCTGAAGACAAAGTCCCCTATGGAGCCCATGAGATGAGACGCTGGAACTTAATTTTCTGAATAAACCTAGAACCTTGAAGGCTACAACATTAGCATAAGGGTGTCACAGAAAGAAGTCTTATCAGCTGGCAAAGGAAGATGAGATGACAAGGTTAACTATCATTATGGGCCTTGGCTCACAGCTGGGGGTGGAGCAAACTAGATAAAAGAAAATTAGACAAAGCTGAGGAGAAAATTAGCAAACTGGAGAGGCCCACATACAGCAAAAAAAAAAATTAGCAAACTGACTATAGATCTGAATTAAGATTAGAGTGAAAAAATAAGGTTAATATGAAAGAGAGGACAAGAAATAAAGAAAACAGAATAAAAAGGTCTAATATCTGCAATACCACAAAGATATAATAAAGACAATGTGCAAAATGTTACATTCAAAGAGATAATACTTGAGAGTCTTCCGTAACTGATGAGAATAAAATCTTTAGACTCAAGAAGCACAAATAAACAAAAAATCAAACAAAAAAACAATCGCAAGCAGAACATATAAAAATCAATCCAGAGAGGCAGAGTCAAGATGGTGGTGTGGGAAGATGTGGAGTTAGCGTCCCCCCACAACTAGGGAGCCTGCCGGCCGCTGGTGGTATATTCTAATGCCCAAGGAGACAGGAGGAACCCCAGAGTGAACCAGTTTGCAGGATCTTGGTTCGCAAGCCTGGGGTTAGGCAGAAGCTACTGCGGTGGGAGCTCCAAGTCTGAAACACTGGACTAACAGAGAACTTCAGACCCCAGGGAATATTCACAGGAGTGAGGTCGCACAGAGCTCCCCATCTCAGCACCAAGACCCATCTCAGGTCTACCCAGTAGCCTACAAACTCCAGTGTTGGGAGCCTCAGGCCAAACAACCAGTAAAATAGCAGCACAATTTCACTCAAAAAAAAAAAATAAGATGGCAAAAAATATGCCACAGATGAAGAAGCAAGGTAAAAATCTACAAGACCAAATAAATGAAGAGGAAATGGGCAATCTACCTGAAAAAGAATTCAGAGTAATGATAGTAAAAATCATCCAGAATCTCAGTAACAGAATGGAAGTACAGATTGAGAAAATACAAGAAATGTTTAACAAAGATCTAGAAGAACTAAAGAACAAACATAGATGAACAACACAATAACTGAAATGAAAAATACACTAGAAGGAATCAATAACAGAATAACTGAGGCAGAAGGATGAATAAGTGAGCTGGAAGACAAAATGGTGGAAATAACTGCTGAGGAGCAGAATAAAGAAAAAAGAATGAAAAGAATCCAGAACAAGCTCAGACATCTCTGGGACAACACTAAACGCAACAACATTTGAATTATAGGGGTCCCAGAAGACAAAGAGAAAAAGAAAAGGTCTGAGAAAATATTTGAGGAGATTATAGTTGAAAACGTTCCTAACATGGGAAAGGAAATAGTCACCCAAGTCCCATACAGGATGTCCCATACAGGATGAACCCAAGGAAAAACACACCAAGACGCATATTAATCATATTAACAAAAATTAAATTCAAAGAAAAAATATTAAAAGCAGCAAGGGAAAAACAAAAAATAACATATAAAGGAATCCCCATAAGGTTATCAGCTGATTTTTCAGTGGAAACTGCAGGCCAGAAGGGGTGGCAGGATATACTTAAAGTGATGAAAGAGAAAAACCTACAACCAAGATTACTCTACCCAGCAAGAATCTCATTCAGATTCAATAAAGAATTCAAAAGCTTTTCAGACAAGCAAAAGCTAAGAGAATTCAGCACCACCAAACCAGCTTTACAACAAATGCTAAAGAAACTTCTTGAAGCAGGAAATACAAGAGAAGAAAAAGACTCACAAAAACAAACCCAAAACAATTAAGAAAGTGGTCATAGGAACATACATATCGATAATAACCTTGACTGTAAATGGATTAAATGCCCCAGCCAAAAGACACAGACTGGCTGAATGGATACAAAAACAAGACCCATATATATGTTGTCTACAACAGACCCATTTCAGACCTAGGGACATATACAGACTGAAAGTGAAGGGATGGAAAAAGATATTCCATGCAAATGGAAATCAAAAGAAAGCTGGAGTAGCAATACTCATATCAGATAAAATAGACTTTAAAATAAAGACTGTTACAAAAGATAAGGAGGGACAGTACATAATGATCAAAGGAACAATCCAAGAAGAAGACAAAACAATTATAAATGTTTATGCACCCAACACAGGAGCACCTCAATACATAAGGCAAATGCTAACAACCATGAAAGGAGAAATCGACAGTAACACAATAACAGTAGAGGACTTTAACAATGGACAGATCATCCAAACAGAAAATAAATAAGGAAACTCAAGCTTTAAATGACACAACAGACAAGATAGATCTTATTGATATTTATAGAACATTCCACCCCAAAGTGGCAGAATACACTTTCTTCTCAAGTGCACACGAAACATTCTCCAGGATAGATCACATCTTGGGTCACAAATCAATCCTCAAAAAATTTAAGAAAATTGAAATCGTATCAAGCATGTTTTTTGACCACAACGCTATAAGATTGGAAATCAATTACAGGAAAAAAATTGTAAAAAACAAATACAAGGAGGCTAAACAGTGCACTACTAAATAACCAAGAGGTCACTGAAGAAATCAAAGAAGAAATTTTAAAAATTCATAGAAAAAATTGACAATGAAAACACAATGACCCAAAACCTATGGGATGCAGTAAAAGCAATTCTAGGAGGAAAGTTTATAGCAATTCAATCTCATCTCAAGAAACAAGAAAAATCTCAAATAAACAATCTAGCCCTACACTAAAAGCAACTAGAGAAAGAAGAACAAAGAAAACCCAAAAACAGTAGAAGGAAAGAAATCATAAAGAACAGAGCAAAAATAAATGAAATAATAATGAAGAAAACAATAGCAAAGATCAATGAAACTAAAAGCTGGTTCTTTGAGAAGGTAAACAAAATTGGTAAACCCTTAGCCAGACTGATCAAGAAAAAAAGGGAGGGGAGGCAAATCAATAAAATTAGAAATGAAAAAGGAGAAATCACAACTGACACTGCAGAAATACAAAGGATTATAAGAGACTACTACAAACAACTATATGCCAGTAAAATGGACAACCATGAAGAAATAGACACATTCTTGGAAAGGTACAATTTTCCAAGACTGAACAAGGAAGAATTAGATAATATAAACAGACCTATCACAAGTAATGAAATTGAAACCGTAATTAAAAATCTTCCAACAAACAAAAGTCCAGGACCAGATGGCTTCACAGGTGAATTCTATCAAACATTTAGAGAAGAGCTAACACCGATCCTTCTCAAACTCTTCCAAAAAACTGCAGAGGGAGAAACACTCCCAAATTCATTCTACAAAGCCCCCGTCACCCTGATACCAAAGCAGAAAAAGATACCACAAAAAAAGAAAATTATAGACCAATATCACTGATGAATATAGATGCAAAAATCCTCAACATAACACTAGCAAACAGAATCAAACAGCACATAAAAAGGATCAAAAACCATGATCAAGTGGGATTTAACCCAGGGATGCAAGGATTCTTCAATATATACAAATCAAACAATGTGATACACCACATTGATAAATTAAGGGAAAAAAACCATAGGATCTTCTCAATAGATGCAAAACAGCTTTTGACAAAATTCAACACCCATTCATGATAGAAATTCTCCAGAAAATGGGCATAGAGGGAACATACCTCAACATAATAAAGGCCATATATGACAAACCCACAGCAAGCATCAAACACAATGGTGAAAAATTGAAAGCATTTCCACTAAGATCAGGAAAAAGACAAAGATGTCCACTCTCACCACTCTTATTCATAGTTTTGGAAGTCCTGGCACAGCAATCAGAGAAGAAAAAGAAATAAAAGGAATACAAATTGGAAAAGAAGAAGTACAACTGTCACTGTTTGCCAATGACATGATAATATGCATAGAAAATCCTAAAGATGTCACCAGAAAACTACTAGATCTAATCAATGCATTTGGTAAGATTGCAGGATACAAAATTAATGCACAGAAGTCTCTGGCATTCCTATACACCAACAATGAAAAAAACACATAGAGAAATTAAGGAAACACTCCCATTTACCACTGTAACAAAAAGAATAAAATACCTAGGAACAAACCTGCCTAAGGAGGTGAAAGACTGGTACTCAGAAAACTATAAAGCACTGATGAAAGTAATCAAAGATGACATAAACAGATGGAGACATATACCATGTTCTTGGATTGGAAGAATCAATATTTTGAAAATGACTATACTACACAAAGCAATCTACAGATTCAATGCAATACCTATCAAACTACTTATGGCATTCTTCACAGAATTAGAATAAAATATCTTACAATTCATATGGAAACACAAAAGAACCTGAATAGCCAAAGCAATCTTGAGAAAGAAAAACAGAGTCAGAGGAATCAGGCTCCTGGATTTCTGACTATACTACAAAGCTACAGTAATCAAGACAGTATGGTACTGGCACAAAAACAGAAATATAGATCAATGGAACAGGATAGAAAGCCCAGAGATTAACCCACACACATATGGTCACCTTATCTTTGATAAAGGAGGCAAGAATATACAAAGGAGAAAAGACAGCCTCTTCAATAAGTGGTGCTGGGAAAACAGGACTGCTATATGTAAAAGAATAATGAACTTAGAACACTCCCTAACTCCATACATAAAAATAAACTCAAAATGGATTAAAGACCTAAATGTAAGGCCAGACACTATCAAACTCTTAGAGGAAAACATAGGCAGAACACTCTATGACATAAATCACAGCAAGATACTTTTTGACCCACCTCCTAGAGAAATGGAAATAAAAACAAAAATAAACAAATGGGACCTAATGAAAGTTAAGAGCTTTTGCACAGCAAAGGAAACCATAAACAAGACCAAAAGACAACCTTCAGAATGGGAGAAAATATTTGCAAATGAAGCAACTGACAAAGGATTAATCTTCAAACTTTACAAGCAGCTCATGTAGCTCAATATCAAAAAAACAAACAACCCAATCCAAAAATGGGCAGAAGACCTAAACAGACATTTCTCCAAAGAAGATATACAGATTGCCAACAAACACATGAAAGAATGCTCAACATCATTAATCATTAGAGAAACGCAAATCAAAACTACAATGAGATATCATCTCACACTGGTCAGAATGGCCATCATCAAAAAATCTACAAACAATAAATGCTGGAGAGGCTGTGGAGAAAAGGGAACACTCTTGCACTGTTGGTGGGAATGTAAATTGATACAGCCACTATGGAGAACACTATGGAGGTTCCTTAAAAAACTACAAATAGAACTACCATACGACCCAGCAATCCCACTACTGGGCATATACGCTGAGCAAACCATAATTCAAACAGAGTCATGTACCAAAATGTTCATTGCAGCTCTATTTACAATAGCCAGGACATGGAAGCAACCTAAGTGTCCATCAACAAATGAATGGATAAAGATGTGGCACATATACAATGGAATATTACTTAGCCATAAACAGAAACGAAATTGAGTTATTTGTGGTGAGGTGGATGGACCTAGAGTCTGTCATACAGAGTGAAGTAAGTCAGAAAGAGAAAAACAAATACCGTATGCTAACACATATATATATATAGAATCTAAGAAAAAAAAATGTCATGAAGAACCTAGGGGTAAGACGGGAATAAAGACACAGACCTACTAGAGCATGGACTTGAGGATATGGGGAGGGGGAAGGGTAAGCTGTGACAAAGTGAGAGAGTGGCATGGACATATATACACTACCAAACGTAAAATAGATAGCTAGTGGGAAGCAGCCGCATAGCACAGGGAGATCAGCTAGGTGGTTTGTGACCACCTTGAGGGGTGGGATAGGGAGGGTGGGAGGGAGGGAGACGCAAGAGGGAAGAGATATGGGAACATATGTATATGTATAACTGATTCACTTTGTTATAAAGTGGAAACTAACACACCACTGTAAAGCAATTATGCTCCGATAAAGATGTTAAAAAAAATTTCACATGAAAACAAAAACAAAACCTCGAGCAATCATCATCCTTAACAGTGAATAATTAGAATTCCTTTTAAAATCAGTACAGTCATCCCTCTGTATCCATGGGTTTGCATCTGCAAATAGAGGCCCAACTAAGAGATCTGCATATCTGCAGATCTGGGTATCTGTGACGGGAGGGGGGTGTTGGAACCAATCCCCTGCAGATACCCAGAGATGACTGTAACAAGAAAGTGATCATGATATATATATATATATATATATATATATATATATATATATATATACACATACATACACACACACACATATTTTTTTAAATTAAGCATTGTTCTGGAGTCCTAACAAGCATGATAAGAAAAATAAAAGGTATATAGATTACAATGGAAATCATCAAAAAATCATTACTTGAAAATACCCATAGTCTCCAACCCAGCAATCCCACTCCTAGGTATATACCATAGAGAAACTGTCCCCAGCTGACACAGCAAATATGTACAAGTGATCATAGCAGTATTGTTTATAATGACAGAAAACCATGGAAACAACCTAAATGTTCATCACTAAATAGAATGGATAAATTGTATGATATTTCTACAATAAAGCAATTATACTCCAATAAAGATGTTTAAAAAAAAAAAAGGTACAGATGTTAAAAAAAAAAACTACATAGAGGTGAAAGTGAAAATGACATAATGAATGAATCTGAAGAACCATCTTGAATAAAAAAGAAAACATTATACCACACACATAAAATTGGAAAATATGCAAGGCATTAATTATATCCTAAGAATGTATACGTATGCGGTCAAATATAAACAAATGCATGGAAATGATAAATATGAACTTTTAGACAGTGGTTGCCTTTGGTGGGGAAATAAGAGATGAGTTGGTAATGTTTTATTTCTTAAGCCCAGTGGCAGGTAACTGGTCTTTTATTCTTTTTTGTACTTGCTCTTGGGGAGGTGAGGATTAAAGTTACATGATTTTTGTAAAAAATTCATTTCAAATAAAAGGTTAGATTAGGAGTCTATAGTCCTATTCCATGAGATGGTATCCTTGCAATTTAAAAAAGAGGGTTGCTTGAAAATTAAAAGAAAAAAACCCAAAAGCATGTATTAAATAATACTGGTATATGGACAACACTGTTAGGAATGTGTAGTAGTATTATAACTTGGATACACTGAACCTGTTTGTGCTTGATATAAATTTAATATAAAATAGCTCTTCTCCAAGGCTGTCTTCAAACATTCTGGTCCTAAATTTTAAGTATACTCTGTGGAAACACTAATTTGAAATTTACAGTGTCAGTAGCTACTTACTCTGTATTCCCATGTTACTTTATATATGATGTACTTTTCTGTATTTCATTATAATTCTGTTTACATGTCTACTTCTTTAACTAGACTATGGACACCCTGAGAATATGGATGAACCCTAATTATCCTTATACCATCAGCTTAGTGCAGTGATTAACAGAAGTACTCAATAGTTTTAAGTAAATGAATAGTAGAAAAAATGTTTTGCAATGGTACCTGATATACTGGGGAAAAAGCATCACTGATGTTGGGCAAGAGGACTCAATTACACATATAAGCTTATGAATAAGTTTACACTAATACAATGATGTTTATTTCTGTAGTATATTAGGATTCTACATGATTCCATTCAGGAAAAAAAAGGGCTCTGTGGCTAAGAGTGAGAAAACCAATGTCATAGCAGATCCCAGACTTTTTAAAAAATCCTTGGACTGGTATAATTAACAGAAAGAATAGAGCAGCACCAAAAATGTAGGAAGGAGAGTCTCACAATAAAGGACGGCTTTTAAAATTGAAGATTTTTGGTTTTGGAAAATACTTTTTACATGGTCTCTTCTTATTTTTCCCATTTTGACTCATAAATGTAGTGTAAAGCACATGATCCCATAGAGGTGGACTACATATCTTAGACTACCACCCCTGCCAAATATATTCATATGTGTCTATGTATCCCAGGCAACCTGTAAAACCAGTGTTTTTCTGATGATGTATCTTTTGTCCTAGGCCAGAAATCAAAACACTCCTCCGTCTAAAACCTTGCCTCTAACTCTCGGGTACCTTCTACAACCAGGGTAGGCGATTCTTAAATTCAGGTGCCTGCTATTCAAATAATCACCTTCTGTATACACTACAATAAGTGAATATCCTCTATTGCTAATGTGGAAAATAATGGCGTTGATTCAACCACTAAATTGAACTATGAACCAGAGTTGATATACTGTGAAATATTTTAGATATTTTAGTTAGCTGTAAATCCTTGGAGTATTTTTCTATTTGGAAAAAATAAAACTGGCAGAATAATCTCCTTCACTGACTAATCATAAATTCAATTTGGCAAAGTGGTTGCTATTAAGACAGTATTTATTTTTCTTTGCCAACTGAAAAGACAATGACTGAAATACTTTATTTTTGATGGATTGAAGGTTTAGAAGGCTGAACAGTAATACATATTAACATGTATAGAATAATGCATAAGGCCCTAAACTAGATCTTGGGTAATCCCAGGCTCCAGCAACTTGTGCATCAGTGATGATGGCCTCCACCAGTTACCTGACTCTGTGTCTTCACATACAGCTCCTTTGCCCAGTGTACCTTCTTCCTCCCCTCCCTACCATCTTCCTCTTAACCACTATGAGGTTTATTATACACCACCATGCTTGCTTTTTTGCTAACATAAACACTGACTCTGAAAAATTGGTCTCAAAGATCTCCATTAATGGCAGTAGATTTCCCTCCTCCTGCCAAAATCCATGCAAAAGGAAAACACTAACTCACTTAGCCCTTGGGATTGATAAATAAGTAAAATCAATGAATCATCTGAACAATTATTTCAAATTTTCAGAAAGTAGTATTCCCTACCTTCTAACTCTATAAAATTAAAATTTAAAACATTACATCATACAGGTGTACCTCTTTCTTTTTTTTTTTTTTTGCAGAACGCGGGCCTCTCACTGCTGTGGCCTCTCCCGTTGCGGAGCACAGGCTCTGCACGCGCAGGCTCAGCGGCCATGGCTCACGGGCCCAGCCGCTCTGCGGCATGTGGGATCTTCCCGGACCGGGGCATGAACCCGTGTCCCCTGCATCGGCAGGCGGACTCTCAACCACTGTGCCACCAGGGAAGCCCAGGTGTACCTCTTAATAGGAAATATATCTATGAATAGACTTGCCTTCGAGAAAATCTAAGCTAGGTCCTCCCTAAAGTGATTGTGTTGATTCATGGTTTTCCAAACTCTTTTTAAAGCAAAAATCTCAAATGGAATGTCAATATATAGAAAGAGTAGCTCTGCATAACCCTAGGACTTGATCAAATATAACTGAAGTGCACTGTAAGTTCTGGAGGCACTATGGAAACGTGAACACACCAGAGACTTTGGAGCCGAGCTCAGATCCTTTACACTTACAAGCTCTGTAGTTTTCTTAGCTTTAATTGCCTGTTCTATAAAATGAGGACACTACCACCCGTCTTCCAGGGTTGTTTTGAGGTTTTGAGATGATATATAAAATCCCCAGCACAAAGTTTGGTACATAGTAGATGTTCAATAAATTGTCATTACCACCTCATGATTTAGATAAGTCACCTATCTTAACTGGGCAATACAGCTAGTCAGGGAATAAAAAAATCCCAATGTGTCTTTAAAACATTCTATGTTGGGCTTCCCTGGTGGTGCAGTGGTTAAGAATCTGCCTGCCAATGCACGGGACACGGGTTTGAGCCCTGGTCTAGGAATATCCCACATGCTGCGGAGCACCGCAACTACTGAGACTGCGCTCTAGAGCCCGCGAGCCACAACTACTGAGCCCACACATCACAGCTACTGAAGCCCACACGCCTAGAGCCCATGCTCTGCAACGAGAAGCTACTGCAATGAGAAGCCCGCGCACCGTAACAAAGAGTAGCCCCCTCTCTCCACAACTAGGGAAAGCCCACACGCAGCAACGAAGACCGAACACAGCCAAAAATAAATAAATTTAAAAAGGAAAAAAAAAACATTCTGTGTGATTTCATTTAATAGCAATCACACTGCTGACAGGCAAAGGGGAGAAATCACCTATGCCTTAATAGATTATTGCTTTAAAATTTAAATAACAATCATTAGGGTTCCACATATTTAATGTGCATACAGAAGGAAACCTTGCTCTAAGATTTCAATCTGCTTCCTCAAGAAAAACGGTTATAGTCAGTTTACTAGCAGAAATTCATAGTAGAACTCTTACGTCCTGCCTACCTCTCTGAAGTCGGTGGAGCAACTCCAAGGGAAAGTAAGTTATCCCAACATAGTAGGGCAGAAAGCTATTTGATTCCAAGTGCCAACAGTAGGATTTTACAATCCTTTACATAGAAGTAAAGGTTGAAAACAAAGGAGGTAAGAGGAAGGAATAAGAATGTTCTACTAGCACCTGCCTGCTCCAGAATAAAGCAGTGGTGCCATACCATAGATGGTTATTCATACATTTGATGAGAAAAAGTGGCATTATATACCCAACTTTCCTCTTTTTCAGCTCCCAGCATCTTCATCATCCCTTGTGTATGTCTGGGAGGTAGAGTTTGGGAACACAGAAACTCAGGGAGATCTTCAGAATTGAAAGAAACCTTAGAGATCGCTTGTCAACTTCCCTCATTGTACAGATGTGAAAACTGAAGCCTAGAGATGGGTAATTAACTGTGAATAGAAGAACAAGAAGGAATTCAAAGCCAGCTCAACTCTTATTTCTCTTTTTGCATTTTAACTTTCATAGTGAATTGCTCAGAACTGATCCTCAAATAGCATCAAATGATGAACGATAAGCATTCCTTACATAAAATACTTCTTGTAAGACAACATTCTACTAGCAAGCCAGGACATACATTGTAAGACTACTGTCAGGTGATATTTAAAAAACAAAATTTGAACTATTATTAATATCTTGGTTAAAAAATCACAATACATTTGTCAACACTAGCAAAGCCTCAGAGACTCTGATCTGTAATTCTGCTTTAGGATGTAAAGCCATTCACAATGGAGAGCATTTTTAAGGTAGCTGGCAATTTTTGCCTATAACACAGTCTCATCTGTCTAGGTGACTACAAAAGGAGACAATGATACCAGTCCAGTTCACAACATCCCTTTCTTTACTCTTATGTCTACAGTACCTATTATCTACTTCGTTGCTTCTCAACCTTTTTCAGGTTAGAATCCCCTAGAGAAAGAGATGTCAGCGACAAATATTTTCCCCAGGAAAAGGCACATTGCCATACAGCATAAACTAACATGATATTGTAAAGCAAACATACTGTAATAAAAATTTTAAAAAATAAATAAATTTGGCTATTCCATCAAGTTGTTTAAAATGATATTGGATCTAATCCAACATAACTTCAGTGTATCTATCTGCCCAAGGACAGAAGTCACAATTACCATGCTAATTCAATTGTGTTAGCACATTTATTCTTCTTACATACTGTAACAATGAGATTTCTGCATTTCAAATAGGTGACAAATAAATGTTACTCAAGTTTCAGTTCAAGTTATTTATTTATGAAAGACAGGTCTGAGCCCATATGTCATTTTCTTCCTCTATACTCAAAGGAAAAGGTCTGGATTCTAAAAAAAGGACCAAGAGAACTAACCACTGCCAGACGGTATGAATGAAGTCCTCACTTCCTTTGATGGACTTAAGAGTAGTTACAGTTCATTTTTGTTATGTATTAAACTACTGATAATAGTACCATTAATTTTAATTATAGTCAGGCATACACACTTTTCAGTGAAAGAAAATTAGTAACTATCTTATTATTGGAAATCACATAGAGTAGGTTTTTAGGTGAGCAAAAGTAATTTGCATTATTAAAGTAGGAAATAAAAGCAGTTTTAGAGCTATTACCTCAAACCCTTCCAAAAGATCTGGCGAAAAAGATAGCAAATTGTACTCCACTTCTTAATACTTAACATGTTCAAAACTTCGTAATTTAGTAAGCCCTTACATTTCATTTTACCTTCACAAGAGCTTTATAAGGCTGACAGGTCAGTTAGTATGTTTACAGATGAGTAAACATTGCATAACAGAGGCTATATGAGTTGTTCTAACTCACATGTTTCTTAAAAGGCAGAACTGGGATTGGAAATTGATCTTCTGACTCATAATCCAGTGCTCTTTTATGATGGTGCTTTAATAAAAATCATCTAACACAACTACACTTCTATAAATTATATCCTTTAAACTGGGCCTTTTAGTCATCTACTGTGTTCATGAAATGACCTATTTCTGCACCTCCACAAAGGTTCACATTTTATTCTTGGTTTATCTTGGCCAGTTCAGCACCAAATATGTTACCAATATTCTCAGTACAGTTTACATAATTTAATACTCTCACCAAATGTCTTTCTATATTTCAGACTTACAAATTAATGAATGAAAATAGTTTCAATATGAGCTATCAGAGAATTTCTATGACCCAATTTTGTTATTTTGCCAAGTTTCATTCAATAGCAAGATATCAAAGTACTCTATTTCCGTAATGCCAATTTCTGGAAGAAGGACAGCGACATGAAAATCCTGTGATGGTATTTCACTTGCAAAAAACCACCTCATCCTTCTTCAATTCAGAGCTTCACACAGCTTGGTTCCTAACCTTGAACACATTGCTTAAGTGGTAACACAGGTGCAACTGATGGATTTTTGTGGCTTTAGGAAACTATGAGTTTCCTCACGTGCTAAATCAGATTATTAACAAGCAAGCAATCAACTTAGTTCGGAGGGCTGGTATTAAGAACTCATTACCAGTCACCTCCATCCAGAAAAAGGAAGAAGTTCCACAAAAACTATTTGCCCTCGTTACCCATTCAAAACCTATACCTCTGCCCCAAACCTCTGGCAAACTGTCGCCTGCTTCCACACCACTCTCCTTCGATTTTTCAGCAATGGATAAATTCCCTGAAAGAACAGGTGACAGTAGCCTTCAACAAGGGAGGGTTCGTGTTCAGTAATCTTCTCAAAGCAGCCCCACGTCCCCTGATTCAGGATGCTTGCGGCTACCAGGAAAACAACAACAAACAAAACAAAATAAGCTGCCAAAGCCTACCAATCGGAGTCAGAACCCTCACCCCTCCTCAACTAGACCTAAAAGGTCACCACCAGGCACCTTCCAGGGTCCCAGGCCCTCCTCTCTCCCACCTCTTTAAGCCCTAGCAGCAACTTTTAAGAAAGGAAAGGATACTCTCCATATTCGACATGGTCCCACGACTTTTCTTGGGAGGCGACAGCCAGGGGCAGCGGCAAGGATTTGACTGCAGTGCGTTCGGAGCGCGACTCTAGTCCTGAGCTGCTGCCGGCCTGGCTCCTAGGTCCGCAATCCCACTTCCTGTTTCTGCGCGAAGAAGGCGGGGGTGGGGTGCGCGTGGGGGGATGGAGCCGTCCGCCTCCGAGGGGCGGAGCTGGGGCAAAGCCAAAATGGCTGCTGCTCTGAGAGGCGGATAGGGTGTGTGGCAGTCGCTTCCGTGCGTTGGGGGTTAGAGCGCAAGAGGTTAAGCCCCTCCCCTTCGTGTCCTTAGCTGCACCCAAGCCTAACCAGCGCCTAACGGTTTTCGTCACCCAGCTTACTTTTCTAGTTCTTTCTTTTGTCCTACTCCAAACTCTCTTTAACCTTCTGCCCCACCTCTTCCCTCAGATTTCACACTATCCTTGACCCCTCACTTTTGTTCTCAGAGCTTGTCTTACGGATGAAGGAAAAAGGTATAGGGCTTTTAAAGTACTTTAAAAAAAAGTTATAGTCGTATGAAATAAGGGATTAGCGGGGTTGGTAGTTTTGAGTTGTGAGGTTCAATTAAAGTGTTAAAAAGGATATGATCCTAAAGTTTTTGGTTAGATGGGGAGGACGAAAAAAGTTAAGCCTAGGTTTAAGAGGTGAAGTTGCTGTGAAATATATATTCGTAATAAATAGTTTATTATTATTTTATAATAGATGGTGTAAAATATGAAAATTACTACCAAATCTTTAATGGACGGGAGGTTAATAGAAATGCTAAATAGCGGTTAGCATTTATATGTGAGTTATTAATATATCCAAAGGTAATTAATTAGACGCTGAATCTCTAGATTTATGGGAAGGAAGGGAATCTTTGGCGTTGGTGTCGCTGCATTTCAATTCAAAACTCTTAGACATTCCAAGAAAGAGCTCAGAGATACTACTTTGGGGGGAAAAATAGCTAGAATAATTATACCCTTATGGAGGAATTTTATAAGCTTGGCGTTTAAATTTTTCTTATCGTTAATATTTAAATATGTGGGGAAAAGAATGAGTAAATAATTGGCTAAGCCTCTTTTTACCTTTAGGATCATTTCCTGTTGAAAACTAAAATGGTTCAAAAAGCTAGTGTTTCACTCTTTTGTGTTGACTATTGGTAGGCTTCAGACTTATCGAATTATAAAACCCTTAATGCTGGAAAAACCTTTTTGAGTGTAGTTCTGGGGAAGAACAATCTGTAAACCACATCCATAGATGAAACTGTATAAAGATTTTTATTTATATCTCTCCATATGTATATATTTGGGATGCAAGATTTACTTTTATGGAGACAGACAAAAGTTGACAGATTTCATTATTGTTTCATCACTTTCCATACTAGGTAAACAACTAACTGTATTTCACAGTTTGAGAATTCTTTTTTTGGTAAAAAGTTAAAAAAAAAAGTGTTTTAAAAAGTTCGTCCCTAGGTTTTTAATATGTGTTAACACAGCTCTTTCAATAAATCCACATGTTGACAGAACAATCCACTAAAGCTTAAGCATTTCCAAGTTTTATGTATTTTAGTTATATTCTTTTTTAAAAGAATAAGCCTTTTTTAAAAAGTGTTTTTAAAGTATTTTTGCAAATTGTAGAACTTCTTAGGTTGGGATCAGGTTTTTAGTAAAGTTAAAATCTGAAGAGATTTGTCCAGTTAGGAATTTGTTATTGCTGTCCATCTAAAGTAAAAAAAAAAAAAAATACATAGCCTATATCTTTGATTTACTAACCACTTAGAAGATTAAGAAGTTGTTTTTATTTTTATGAGTTCTAAACTAATTTTTACTCCAAAAATTGCCCTCATATTATTCCTTGGACATCTTATTTCTTAAAGTTAGATTTAATAATTCTTTTGATCTTAGGCACAGTAATAGAACTATTGAATGTATATGCATATTCAGTTGTAACTGCTGCTGTTGAAAGCAAAGAATTGAAATCTGTTAAAATCATAAACTTGTTTTATGACAGAGCAAATATATTACAGAGAAAGGAAATACATCAAATTTTAATTGTTTTATTAAACATTGAATGCCTATAAAACAATATTTGTAAAACATGAGTACAGAATAAACAAAAGCAATACAACAACCTCCTGTGACTTATCACCCATTATGAGAAAAGAAAATTACCATTCCCTATAAATTCCCTTATGTACTCCTTTCCTAATCACATTCCTTTTCTTCCCTCTTTCGAGGCAACTACTGTCTCAAATTTATATATATTTTCTCTGTTTTTTTAATAGTTTTACCAATAGTATTTGCATCCCTAAACAATATGTTCTTTAGTGTTGCATGTTTTTGAACTTTGTGTAAATGAAATCATAACTTTTTCTTTCTTCTTTGACTTGCTTTTGTAATTCATCATAATGTTCCTTATTTGTGTTGCTACATGTAACCATAGTTCATTCATTTTCACTGAAATAGAGTATTCTACTGTATGAATATATCATAATTTATTCATCTATTCTGCTGATGGTGGTTATTTGGGTTGTTTCCACATTAATATAGCCTCTAAGAATATATTGGTGTTATATTAACACATACTCTGATTAAACACTAAGATCAATAACTTATTTTAGTCTCCTAAACATGTTAGTATGAAATATGGAAATGTTTAGTTTATCATAGTGATGATTAAGGTTAGTGTTTTTAAAGCCAGATGTAGTCTTTAAAATATAATTTTACTCTCTCACCCTAGGCACAATTATTCATTCATTGTTCATTGCATTTAGTCATATTTCCTGTTGTTTTGGGTTATCTTAGATATTGGCTTTGTTTCTTCCACTCTACCAGATTTAGTAATACCACCTACCCTGTCTAACCTAGATAGGCAACTACCTTTTTCTTCTTTCACTCTTAGAACAGGGCTATAGTGATAAAGATGATAGGTATAGGACCTCCCAAACTGTTCTTTTGGGACTTAGTTAACTCTAAATAAGAAGGTTTAACTGAAACAAAATAAGTCACATATTGATAAACTCAGATATGGTAAAATTCACCTATTGAAACTTAGGTGTGTTTTAAGAGATCTTGAATTTTTACTGGGATAATTGAGATGTAAAGAACCAATATAGTGTCTTAACTCAGCAGCTATTGAATGTGTTAAACTTCAGCATGAATGAAGCTAATGTGGTAATTATAATTCTCCCAGGAAATTGAGTTATTTTCATGATTCTTCATTCTTAGTTCTCTAAATATTTTGCAATCCATTGTATTACAAAGAACAAGCTTTCCTTTTTAAAGTTAAAAACATTTATAAAACAATTGCAGTTGAAATCTAAATTACTTAATTTTTAAAATTTAATTTAGGTTGTTTTGTGACAACTCAACAACGTTTTTGTTATATTTTAGCAAACAATTTCAAGATGATTAGAAAATTAAATGGTACATGACAGTTAAACTTTCCTTGAAGTAGAAAGAAAGGAATACATCAGAAAAGAGAATGGTGCATTATATAGTACCTCTCAAACTTTAGTGTTCTTGTTAAAAATACAGATGGTTGGGCCTCATCTCTATAGATTCTGATAGAATAAGTTTGTAGCAGGGCTCAGAAGTCTATATTTTGCGTCTGTTTGTGTACTGGAAATGAAAATTCTAATATAGAGAAATATAAATCTTATTATTCTGCCTAAAATAACTCAATTTGGATGGAACTTCATGGTTTACAAAGTGCTTCTTATACATCATTTCGTTTGATACTTAAAGTAACCTGAGGCAAACTGTCAGGCATTATTATCCTTTTTACCAATTAAAAAAAAAAAGAAAAACAAAGCTCAGAGAGATTATATGATTTGCCTAAGCAATTGTTTGTTTGTTTGTTTTTTCCTGTACGCGAGACTCTCACCGCTGCGGCCTTTCCCGCCGCGGAACACAGGTTCTGGACGCGCAGGCTCCGGACGCGTAGGCTCAGCCGCTCCGTGGCACGCGGGATTTCCCCGAACCGGGGCACGAACCCGCGTCTCCCGCATCGGCAGGCGGACCCCCAACCACTGCGCCACTAGGGAAGCTCCAGCCTGAGCAAGTTTTGAGCAAATGGAGTCTGTATTCAATTCAGGACCCTTTGATTCCTAATCCAGTACTTTTGAATGTACGTAGCAGATTGGCAAGGAAGAATCATGAATAAGACCACTTCTCCTTGCTTTCTATAGCTCAAGTACCCATTTAGCATAAGAGTAAAATGAAGAATTATTCCAGCTGGCTGGCAGTCTTTATAATTTCTATAAGCAGAGTATTCAGTTTCTTGGAAATCCTAGCAAGGTATAAACGAGGGTCTTTCCTGTTCATAATGGAAAAACTATTTTCCTAGGCAGACAAAGAACACCTTGCTGGTTTCATTGTTCTCCTGTGTTTTATTTGATTTTCAAAATTTCATGGTCTAGCACTCTTTAAGTGGCAGGTGAAAGAGATTAGAGCTATAGACGAGGTAAAGCTCTTTTAGCTGAGGCAAATAGAAGACGAGGTGGGAATAGAAGTTTAAAGACAAGAGGAATTGGTTTGAGTGGCTGCCATAGGTGACCTGAAAAATTATCCAGTTTATAATTAGGAAGTGAGAGATGAGCAAAAGGAGACAAGATGAGAATCTGAATGTAAGGTTTAAGTGAACAGAAAAATAATGAAAAAATAGTCTTGGGTAATTAGGAAAAATCCCTCCACATATTTACCATTTCCATATGTGATAATTTCTATTATTTCATTGTTATTTTAATAAGAAATGGTAATATTTGGTGATTGCAATGTATAGTTATCAGAAAGAACATTTCTATAGAAACTTTTATTGTAACAGAGCACTCAACACTAAAATTTCTCTTTGCCAGGAAATCTTTTTAAACTTGAATAATCAGTGAGTTGATTCTTAAAGGGTGATATTGTGAGAAAGAACAAAGCATTTGCTGTTATTAGAGATCTTTCCACTTAAGATGATTCCAAAATAGTTTTGAGAGTTGAATGATTCAGAAATTCTTTAATATAGGTGTAACTGTTCACAGAGAAATTAACTTTTTATTTTTCTTTTTTAATTGAAGTATAGTTGATTTATATTAGTTTCAGAAATATGACATAAGTGATTCAACATTTTATATATTATACTCCATTAATGTTACTATAAAATATTGGCTATATTCCCTGTTCTATACATTACACCCTTGTAGCTTATTTATTTCATGCATAGTAGTTTGTACCTCTTAATCCCCTTCCTCCATCCCTCTACCCAGTGTTAACCACTACTTTGTTCTGTGTATCTGTGAGTCTTTTTATGTTTTGAAGATTCCACTGCATATATATATATATATATATATATATATATATATATATATATATCTTCTTCATCCATTTGTTGATGGACACTTAGGTTGCTTCCGTATCATGGCTATTGTAAATAATGCTGCTGTGAACATTGGTGTACATATACCTTTTTGAATTACTGTTTTCCTTTTCTTCAAATATTTACTCTGGAGTGGAATTGCTGGATCATATGGTAGTTCTATTTTTAGTTGTTTGAGGAGCGTCCATACTGTTTTCCATAGTGGCTATAAGCAATTTACATTCCCATCAACAGTGTATTAATGTTCTCTTTTCTCCACATCCTCTCAAACGTTTGTTATTTGTTATCTTTTTGATGACAGTCATTCTGACAGGTGTGAGGTGATATTTCATTGTTTTTTTTGATTTGCATTTCCCTGATGATTAGAGTTGTTGAATATCTTTTCTTGTGCCTATTGGACATCTGTATGAGTTTTTTGGGAAAAATGTCTATTTAGCTCTTCTGCCTATTTTTAATTATTTTTTGATGTTGAGTTGTATGAGCTGTTTATATATTTTGGATATAAATCCTTTATCAGACATATCAATTGCAAATATTTTCTCCCATTCAGTAAGCTGTCATTTCATTTTCTTGATGGTTTCCTTTGCTGTGCAATAGACTTTAAGTTTAATTAGGTCCCATTTGTTTATTTTTGCTTTTGTGTCCCTTTCCTTAGGTGACAGATCCAAAAAAATATTCCCAAGAATTATGTCAAAGAGTGTACTGCCTATGTTTTCTTCTAGGAATTTTATGGTTTCTGGTCTTACGTTTAGGTCTTAAATCCATTTTGAGTTTACTTTTATATGGTTTGAGAAAATTTTCTAATTTCATTGTTTTACATATAGCTGTCCACTTCTCCCAGCACCACTTATTGAAGAGACTGTCTTTTCTCCATTGTATATTCTTGCCTCCTTTGTTGTAAATAATTGACCAAAAGTGCCTGGGTTTATTTCTGGGCTGTCTGTTTTGTTCCATTGATCTATGTGTTTGCTTTCGTGCCAGTACCATGCTGTTTTGACTACTGTAGATTTGTTGTATAGAATGAATTCAGGGGCGTAATACTTCCAGTTTTGTGCTTTTTTCTCAAGATTGCTTTGGCTATTCAGGGTCCTTTGTGGTTCTATATGAATTTTAGGATTATCTGTTCTAATTCTGTGAAAAAATGTCATGGGTATTTTGAAAGGACTTGCCTTAAATCTGTAAATTGCTTTGGGTAGTATGGACCTTTTAATAATAATAATTCTTCCAGTCCATGAACACAGGATATCTTTCCATTTCTTTGTATCATCTTCAAGTTCCTTCAATGTCTTATAGTGTTTAGAGTGTAGGTCTTTCACCTCCTTGGTTAAGTTTATTCCTAGGTTTTTTTTTCTTTTTGATGCAATTTTAAATGGGATTGTTTTCTTGCTTCCTCTTTCTGATAGTTCATTATTAGTGTATACAAAAGCAACAGATTTCTGTATAATAATCTTGTATCCTGCAACTTTACTGAATTCACTTATTAGTTCTAGTAGTTTCTTGGTGGAGATTTTAGGGTTTTCTATATATAGTATTATGTCATCTGCAAATAGTGACAGTTTTACTTATTCCCTTCCATTTTGGATGCCTTTCATTTCTTTTTCTTTTCTGATTGCTATGACTAGGACTTCCAGTACTATGTTAACTAGAAGGGGAGAGAGTGGGCATCCTTGTCTTGTTCCTGATTTTAGAAGAAAAGCTTAGAAACTCATTTTTAATAAAGCTTTTCCTTATCTCTATTATTTTACCATCCAGGAGCTGTTTGAAAAAAACTCTTAAAAGAAGAGAAAGCAAAAATAAGAGACTTTTATCAGAAGAGCAGGTGAATGCAAGGTAAAAAGCAAACAAACAAAATACTAGCTCTCTTAAAAGACTATCCTCTACTCCTGTACCCCATTTTACTGGCCACAGAACCTATACACTTAGCTCCAGATACTACTTTTATTTAGTATTACTTTCTTACTACTTTTCATCCCAGATCAATTTTGGAATCTCAAGTCAAAATTCTGTCAAAGTCCTTCCCCTGGTTTTAGAAATTTATCTAGTGATTGTTTAAAACAGAGTTAGCATGCTTTGTACATTTTTCAAGTCCTCTATATTTTAGTACTTATATTCTTTGATTTTTGAATTTTATTTTCTTCAAAATCAGCTATAGTGTGGTCCACTGTTCTTACCTCTAGATCAAGGTTTCTCAACCAGCACTATAAACATTTTGGTCTGGTCAATTATTTGGTTTTAGGGGCTGTCCTACATGTTGTAGGATGTTTAGTAGTATCCCTGGCCTCTACCCCTTAGATGCCAGTAAGCCCCTGCCCCTCAACCTGTGACAACCAAAAATGTCTCCAGAGATTGCCAAATATCCTCTAGAGGATAAAAATCACCTCCAGTTAAGAACCACTGCTCTAGCTCTAGAATGATCTAGTACTGCCTTTATATTAAACTGATAGACACACAATGACAGCAACAAAAACATCTTTACGCTTACTCTTTTTCAGGAATAACCATAGCAAGATCAAAGCAACATAACATCTCTAAGTTTCAAACCATTTTACTATAATTAGTAAAATTTATACCCAGGAAAGGATTTTTAAATCATTGCAAAATTTTTCACTTTGGAGGCAGCGGAAAGAGCAAGGCATTTGGAATCATTCAGAGCTGGGTTTGACTTTCTGGATCTTATACTGAATAGCTGCTTATCTTGGACAAGTTATTTAACCTCTTTATGTGTCAATTTCCTCAGTTGCAAAAACAGGGATAATAGTATTTATTTCCTAGGTTTATTGTGAGATTATCTTGAATGTTGGAATAGTTAGAATAGAGGCTCTCAGACAGTTAGACATAGTAACTAAGTAATGTCCTCTCTAGCCAAAAAACAAACAAAAACCAGAAAACAAAAACAAAACAAAACAACCCCCCCCCCAACAAAGAGTAAACATCATCAAGGAAAGTATCTGAAACAAAAGAGAAAACCATACTGACTGATTTAAAAGCATGCCTTTGGTGCTTGGAAAAAATTAGGCATTTATGTTAACCATTCCTTGAGAAAGAATTAATGTCAAGAGAAGGGCTAGAGAAAGACAGTTACAAGTGCCAGAGGGGCTTTGATCAGAATATACTTTTTAATATTCTTCTGTATAGAAACAATGGGTAAATGTTGATTGAGTCAGTGTGTACAATCATAGAGTGTATGGGTAGAGTAAATATGAATTTGCTTCTAGAATCTTGAGCAACTAAGAAGAGGTGATCTTTCTATGACTCATCCAACTCAATGTTAGAAGGAAGCAGTCATTGTTTTTTATTTTTAATAAGTTAAATAACAGTAAACATGCTTCTAATATTAAATGATTCTTTTTATAGTTTTAGAAATTTTATTTTTATGAGAAATTTTTTAATTAAAAAATATAAAGAATAATATAGTAAACACCTGTGTTTCCACCTCCTCCAAGAATGTACAGCAGTCAAGATTTTGTCACAATTCTTTCAAGTCCTTTTTAAAATAAAATAAACAATATAGATGAAGTTGAATTCTCCCTTTACCACACTTACTAATCTTATACTTTATACTCCCTCTTGAAGACAACTATTTTATGAGGTATTGTGTATCCTTTTACATGCATAAATATACATTCATGTATAATATACAATATTTTGTATATGTTTTTAAAATTTACATAAATATTACATATAGTATATGTCCAGGTTCCATACTTTTTTTTTTTTGCGGTACACGGGCCTCTCACTGTTGTGGCCTCTCCCGTTGCGGAGCACAGGCTCCGCACGCGCAGGCCCAGCGGCCATGGCTCATGGGCCTAGCTGCTCCACAGCATGTGGGATCTTCCTGGACCGGGGCACGAACCCGTGACCCCTGCATCAGCAGGCGGACTCTCAACCACTGCGACACCAGGGAAGCCCCCAGGTTCCATACTTTTTACTCAGCATTGTTTTTGAGATCTATCTGTGTTGATGTATCTACATTTATATATATAATAACCCATCATATTAATATGCCACATTTTATTTATCTATTCCCCTCTTGATGGACATTAATAGACTGCTTTCATTTTTCTTTCAATTATAGGCAATGCTGCTGTGACTCACTGTGTCTCACTGTACACATTTGCAAGAGTTCTCTAAGGTATATACTGGAAGTGGAATTACTGGGACATAGGATAGAAATAGCTATTTTAAAATAAAAGAAGTACTATTTTATATGTTAAAAGGTTTTATGTACTGAGAAATGAAGATTCAAAAAGGAGTTAAATTTGCATGCATTTTGTGGAAGAGCTGGCTTTTATTTGGGAACTGGTGCCTTAGAAGCCAGACATGCCTGCTTATTTCAAGAACCATTCAATGAAATAGATTGCCTCCTGTGTGCTCAGCACTGCACAGCTGACATTATCAGTAGCAGAATACTGAGCTGGATGGACTCTGAGTCTGATCCAGAATGGCTTTTATTATGCTCTTATTCAGTCAGAAGGAAAGACTATCTATAGGACAAGATGAATGTATCAGGCAAAAGTCTACAAAGGATAAATATATCAGGTTAAGTGCCTATTTGATTTGCATAGCTCTGGTCTAGAAGGTTTGTCATATACTTCCATCCTCTCTGAACCTCACGGTTTTAAAGACAATTGTTAGTCAGTTGTAGCTGAGATATACTAAAACTTAACACTTCCATGTATATAGTACTTTCCTAAGATGGGTATTGGGTAAGGCATGTGAACATATAGAGGGAAATATACTTATGTATCACTTGATCCATGATAAAACTAGAATAAAAGAGGCAACCAGTTAAAAGACAAATTCTGATAAGAATGTAAAGAAAAATAAGAATTTATTTTTAAGTCAGGTCCTAAGCTGAAGCTTAATCAGAACTAGGCAATTATCCAGACAGAAAAAGTAATAACCTTCTATTTCTGTTTTTCAGATTTAATTCTTTGTCAAAAAGAAATCATCCAATATTTCACATCTATCTAACTGAAGTTCACTATTTGGAGGTAAGAGATAAAGTTTAAAGAGACACAAATTTATAAATTAGAGGAAAAAAGAGGGGTTATATAACTTGATAAAAACCATTTATCAGTTTGGTGTGAATTATGCCTTTCATTCTTTATTTCAGCCTTCAGATAACCCATCATTTAAGGTGCACTTATGAACAGGGTAGAAAGGATCATCTTGAAAATTCCCTTTGATAATTATATTAATAAATAAAGTATGATTTGCATAAATAGTTGTTCAGCTTTGGATAAAAGAAAAAAGATTATAGATATACATTTGACAAGCCTATGCTCCAATATATTATTCTTCTACATTTCTTTTGTTTGAAGTTGTATTACTCTATTAGTGTTCCTCTCTCCTTTGTTATTAACCTTTCTCTAATTTTGTTTTTTTGTTTTTTTTTTACTAATTTTTTAAAAAATTAGTAATTTTACTAATTTTTAAAAAAAAATTACTAATTTTTTTTACTTTTTTTTACTAATTCTCATATTCATCCTCAGTACAACTCTTTTGGTTAATTTAAAAATTATGCTTGACCAAGGAATCTCAAGCTCATCCTAGATTTCTATACTTTAGATCCAAAGAGGTCTACTGGAATTCATAGGATGCATTGCAGTTAAGATGAAGATTTAGTTAATAGTCTTATGCCAGGTGCATGAGTGTATACGTGTCCTAGAAGCCCAGCAACTTCTAAAAAGATGCCCCTTAAAAATTTGGTATCATATATTCAGAATGATACAATCACTGTGGTAATTACACTATTAAACAACTTTGGTTACTTACATAAATTGTTATTATCTTCTTTTATGTATGCCTTACCTCATCTATTAATTTATAATCTTCTTTAGGACCAGGTTATTTTATTCCTTATATGATTTTGACCCCTGGAACCAACTGATTTACTTGCATATATTTGAAACTTGGTACACTTTTAATGTTGATGAAGTTTTATTATTACTTTTAAAAATAGAATTATTCGTTTCATTCAGAGAGCTGTCTTCATATCCAGTTACATTTTCTTTCTTTCTTTCTTTCTTTCTTATTATTTTTTAGACAGCAGGTTCTTATTAGTCATCAATTTTATACATATCAGTGTATACATGTCAGTCCCAATCACCCAATTCAGCACACCACCATCCCCACCCCACCCCCTACGGTTTTCCCCGCTTGGTGTCCATAAGTTTGTTCTCTATATCTGTGTCTCAACTTCTGCCCTGCAAACCGGATCATCTATACCATTTTTCTAGGTTCCACATACATGCGTTAATATATGATATTTGTTTTTCTCTTTCTGACTTACTTCACTCTGTATGACAGTCTCTAGATCCATCCATATCTCAAAAAATGACTCAATTTAATTCCTCCTTATGACTGAGTAATATTCCATTGAATATATGTACCACAACTTCTTTATCCGTTCGTCTGTCGATGGGCATTTAGGTTGTTTCCATGACGTGGCTATTGTAAATAGTGCTGCAATGAACAGTGGGGGCGCATGTATCATTTTGAATTATGGTTTTCTCTGGGTATATGCCCAGTAGTGGGGTTGCTGGGTCATATGGTAATTATATTTTTAGTTTTTTAAGGAACCTCCATACTGTTCTCCATAGTGGCTGAACCAATTCACATTCCCACCAACAGTGCAAGAGGGTTCCCTTTTCTCCACACCCTCTCCAGCATTTGTTGTTTGTAGATTTTCTGATGATGCCCATTCTAACTGGTGTGAGGTGATACCTCATTGTAGTTTTGACTTGCATTTCTCTAATAATTAGTGATATTGAGCAGCTTTTCATGTGCTTCTTGGCCATCTGTATATCTTTTTTGGAGAAATGTCTATTTAGGGCTTCTGCCCGTTTTTGGACTGGGTTGTTTGTTTCTTTAATATTGAGCTGCATGAGCTCTTTGTATATTTTGGAGATTAATACTTTGTTGATTTTTTTGCAAATATTCCTCCCACTCTGATGGTTGTCTTTTCGTCTTGTTTATGGTTTCCTTTGCTATGCAAAAGCTTTTAAGTTTCATTATGTCCCATTTGTTTATTTTTGTTTTTATTTCCAGTACACTAGGAGGTGGATCAAAAAAGATCTTGCTGTGATTTATGTCAAAGAGTGTTCTTCCTATGTTTTCCTCTAAGAGTTTTATAGTGTCTGGTCTTACATTTAGGACTCAAATCCATTTTGAGTTTATTTTTGTGTATGGTGTTAGGGAGTGTTCTAATTTCATTCTTTTACATGTAGCTGTCCAGTTTTCCCAGCACCACTTATTGAAGAGACTTTCTTTTCTCCATTGTATATCTTTGCCTCCTTTAGCATACATTAGTTGACCATAGGTGTGTGGGTTTATCTCTGGGCTTTCTACCTTGTTCCATTGATCTATGTTTCTGTTTTTGTGCCAGTACCATATTGGCATGATTACTGTAGCTTTGTAGTGTAGTCTGAAGTCAGGGAGTCTGATTCCTCCAGCTCAGTTTATTTCCCTCAAGACTGCTTTGGCTATTCGGCGTCTTTTGTGTCTCCATACAAATTTTAAGATTATTTTTCCTAGTTCCGTAAAAAATGTGATTGGTAATTTGATAGGAATTGCATTGAATCTGTACGTTGCTTGGGTAGTATAGTCATTTTCACAGTATTGATTATTCCAATCCAAGAACATGGTATATCTCTCTATCTCTTGGTATCATCTTTAATTTCTTTCATCAGTGTCTTATAGTTTTCTGCATACAGGTCTTTTGTCTCCCTAGCTAGGTTTATTCCTAGGTATTTTATTCATTTTGCTGCAATGGTAAATGGGAGTGTTTCCTTAATTTCTCTTTCAGATTTTTCATCATTAGTGTATAGGAATGCAAGAGATTTCTGTGTATTAATTTTGTATCCTGCAACTTTACCAAATACATTGATTAGCTCTAGTAGTTTTCTGGTGGCATTTTTAGGATTCTCTACGTATAGTATCATGTCATCTGCAAACAGTAACAGTTTTACTTCTTTTCCAATTTGTATTCTTTTTATTTCCTTTTCTTCTCTGATTGGCATGGCTAGGACTTCCAAGGCTATCTTGAATAATAGTGGTGAGAGTGGACATCCTTGTCTTGTTCCTGATCTTAGAGGAAATGCTTTCAGTTTTTCACCATTGAGAATGATGTTTGCTGTGGGTTTGTCGTATATGGCCTTTATTATGTTGAGGTAGGTTCCCTCTATGCCCACTTTCTGGAGAGTTTTTATCATAAATGGGTGTTGAATTTTGTCAAAAGCTTTTCCTGCATCTATTGAGATGGTCATATGGTTTTTATTCTTCAATTTTTTTAATATGGTGTATCAAATTGATTAATTTGCATATATTAAAGAATCCTTGCATCCCTGGGATAAATCCCACTTGATCATGGTGTATGATCCTTTTAATGTGTTGTTGGATTCAGTTTTTGCTAGTATTTTGTTGAGGATTTTTGCATCTATATTCATCAATGTTATTGGTCTGTAATTTCCTTTTTTTGTAGTATCGTTGTCTTGTTTTGGTATCAGGGTGATGGTGGCCTCATAGAATGAGTTTAGGAGTGTTCTTTGCTCTGCAATTTTTTGGAAGAGTTTGAGAAGGACGGGTGTTAGCTCTTCTCTAAATGTTTGATAGAATTCACCTGTGAAGCCTTCTGGTCCTGGACTTTTGTTTGTTGAAAGATTTTTAATCACAGTTTCAATTTCATTACTTGTGATTGGTCTGTTCATATTTTTTATTTCTTCCTGGTTCAGCCTTAGAAGGTTATATCTTTCTAAGAATTTGTCCATTTCTTCCAGGCTGTCCATTTTATTGGCATAGAGTTGCTTGCAGTAGTCTCTTAGGATGCTTTGTATTTCTGCAGTGTCTGTTGTAACTTCTCCTTTTTCATTTCTAATTTTATTGATTTGAGTCCTCTCTGTCTTTTTCTTGATGAGTCTGGCTAATGGTTTATCAATTTTGTTTATCTTCTCAAAGAACCAGCTTTTAGTTTTACTGATCTTTGCTATTGTTTCCTTTGTTTCTGTTTCATTTATTCCTGCTCTTATCTTTATGATTTCTTTCCTTCTGCTAAATTTGGGTTTTGTTTGTTCTTCTTTCTCTAGTTCATTTAGCTGTAAGGTTAGATTTTTTACTTGAGATATTTCTTGTTTCTTGAGGTAGGCTTGTAAAGCTATAAACTTCCCTCTTAGAACTGCTTTTGCTGCATCCCATAGGATTTGGATCGTCGTGTTTTCATTGTCATTTGTCTCTAGGTATTTTTTGATTTCCTCTTTGATTTCCTCAGTGATCTCTTGGTTGTTCAGTAACGTATTGGTTAGCCTCCACGTGTTTGTATTTTTTACGTTTTTTTCCCTGTAATTCATTTCTAATCTCATAGCGTTGTGGTCAGAAAAGATGCTTGATATGATTTCAATTTTCTTAAATTTACTGAGGCTTGATTTGTGGCCAAAGATGTGATCTATCCTGGAGAAAGTTCCATGTGCATTTGAGAAGAAAATGTAATCTGCTGTTCCTGGATGGAATGTCCTATAAATGTCAATTAAATCTATCTGGTCTATTGTGTCATTTAAAGCTTCTGTTCCTTATTTATTTTCATTTTGGATGATCTGTCCATTGGTGTAAGTGAGGTGCTAAAGTCCCCCACTATTATTGTGTTACTGTTGATTTCCTCTTTTAGAGCTGTTAGCAGTTGCCTCATGTATTGAGGTGTTCCTATGTTGGGTGCATATATATTTATAATTGTTATATCTTCTTCTTGGATTGATCCCTTGATCATTATGTAGTGTCCTTCCTTGTCTCTTGTAACATTCTTTATTTTAAAGTCTATTTCATCTGATACGAGTATAGCTACTCCAGCTGTCTTTTGATTTCCATTTGCATAGAATATCTTTTTCCATCCCCTCACTTTCAGTCTGTATGTGTCCCTAGGTCTGAAGTGGGTCTCTTGTAGACAGCATATATATGGGCCTTGTTTTTGTATCCATTCAGCAAGCCTGTGTCTTTTGGTTGGAGCATTTAATCCATTCACGTTTAAGGTAATTATCGATATGTATGTTCCTATGACCATTTTCTTAATTTTTTGGGTTAGTTTTTGTAGGTCCTTTTCTTCTCTTGTGTTTCCCACTTAGAGAAGTTCCTTTAGCATTTGTTGTAGAGCTGGTTTGGTGGTGCTGAGTTCTCTTACCTTTTGCTTGTCTGTAAAGCTTTTGATTTCTCTATCAAATCTGAATGAGATCCTTGCTGTGTAGAGTAATTTTGGTTGTAGGTTCTTCCCTTTCATCACTTTAAGTATATCATGCCACTCCCTTCTGGCTTGTAGAGTTTCTGCTGAAAAATCAGCTGTTAACCTTATGGGAGTTCTCTTGTATATTATTTGTCATTTTTCCCTTGTTGCTTTCAGTAATTTTTCTTTGTCTTTCATTTTTGGCCACTGTGATTACTATGTGTCTCGGCGTGTTTCTCCTTAGGTTTATCCTGTATGGGACTCGCTGCACTTCCGGGACTTGGATGGCTATTTCCTTTCCCACGTTAGGGAAGTTTTCGACTATAATCTCTTCAAATATTTCCTCTGCTCCTTTCTCTCTCGCTTCTCCTTCTGGGACCCCTATAATGCGAATGTTGTTGTGTTTAATGTTGTCCCAGAGGTCTTTTAGGCTGTCTTCATTTCTTTTCATTCTTTTTTCTTTAATCTGTTCCACAGCGGTGAATTCCACCATTCTGTCTTCCAGGTCACTTATCTGTTCTTCTGCCTCAGTTATTCTGCTATTGATTCCCTCTAGTGTAGTTTTCCTTTCAGTTATTGTATTGTTCATCTCTGTTTGTTTGTTCTTTAATTCTTCTAGGTCTTTGTTAAACATTTCTTGCATCTTCTCGATCTTTGCCTCCATTCATTTTCTGAGGTCCTGGATCACCTTCACTATCATTATTATGAATTCTTTTTCTGGAAGGTTGCCTATCTCCACTTCATTTAGTTGTTTTTCTGGGGTTTTATCTTGTTCCTTCATCTGGTACATAGCCCTCTGCCTTTTCATCTTGTCTATCTTTCTGTGAATGTGGTTTGTTCCACAGGCTGCAGGATTGTAGTTCTTCTTGATTCTGCTGTCTGCCCTCTGGTGGATGAGGCTATCTAAGAGGCCTATGTAAGTTTCTTGATGGGAGGGACTGGTGGTGGGTAGAGCTGACTGTTGCTCTGGTTGGCAGAGCTCAGTAAAACTTTAATCTGCTTGACTGTTAATGGGTGTGGCTGGGTTCCCTCCCTGTTGGTTGTTTGGCCTGAGGCAACCCAACACTGGAGCCTACCTAGGCTCTTTGGTGGGGATAATGACAGACTCTGGGAGGGCTCACGCCAAGGAGAACTTCCCAGAACTTCTGCTGCCAGTGTCTTTTTCCCCACGGTGAGCCACAGCCACCCCCCGCCTCTGCAGGAGATTCTCCAACACTAGCAGGTAGGTCTGGTTTAGTCTCCCCTGGGGTCACTGCTCCTTCCCCTGTGTTCCAATGCACACACTACTTTGTGTGTGCCCTCAAGGAGTAGAGTCTCTGTTTCCCCCAGTCCTGTAGAAGTCCTGCAATCAACTCCCACTAGGCTTCAAAGTCTGTTTCTCTAGGAATTCCTCCTCCCGTTGTTGGACCCCCAGGTTGGGAAGCCTGACGTGGGGCTCAGAACCTTCACTCCAGTGGGTGGACTTCTGTGGTATTGGTGTTCTCCAGTCTGTGAGTCACACACCTAGCAGTTAAGGGATTTGATTTTACTGTGATTGCACCCCTCCTACTGTGGCTTCTCCTTTGTCTTTGGATGTGGGGTATCTTTTTTGGTGGGTTCCAGTGTCTTCCTGTCGATGATTGTCCAGCAGCTAGTTGTGATTCTGGTGTTCTCACAGGAGGGAGTGAGAGCATGTCCTTCTACTCCACCATCTTGGTTCCTCTGTCAGAAGCAGTTTCAGGCTCTTTTTTGGCCCTCGTCTTCTGGTCCTCAAGCCACCACATGTCAGCCACTTCCGCGCCCTCACAGTTTCTCAGTGGTGCCCGCTCACCCTACATATCTTTTATTGAAAGAGATATGCAAATGTTTGAGGAGTAAGAAATTTAGAACAGATTAATGGCTGAAAAGAAAAGAGAAACTCTTACGCTATTTTCAATAGCCAAAAATGTCTGTTAAAATCATGTTCCTCCTTAAGTGAATAGTATATCTAAAGTTGAGAACTCCCTGTTTAATACAAATATCAGATTCTTTAGATCTTAACATATTAGATACTTTTGATACCAGTCAGAAACTGAGCTTGAATCAACATCCCACAGAATTAGCAGTGGAAAATACTCTCTTATGAACCTTAGATGTCTTTGGGCTGATAGTGATAAAAAAAATTATCAATTGTGGTGCTAGCAAGATTGTTCCTGATTTTACGAATGATATAATTACAACTTAATTGACTGATGATCCTGCAATTTTGCAGTTATTAAATATCATATATTAAAGTGCCCTTCTAGGATTTCCTGGGTGGCACGGTGGTTAAGAATCTGCCTGCCAATGCAGGGGACACGGGTTTGAGCCCTGGTCCGGGAAGGTCCCACATGCCGCGAAGCAACTAAGCCCTTGTGCCACAATTACTGAGCCTGTGCTCTAGAGCCCACGAGCCACAACTATTGAGCCCGCGTACCACAACTACTGAAGCCCACGTGCCTAGAGCCTATGCTCCGCAACAACGGAAGCCACCACAATGAGAAGCCCATGCACCACAACAGAGAGTAGCCCCTGCTATGGCAACTAGAGAAAGCCCCCCCACAACAACGAAGACCCAACACAGCCAAAAATAAATAAATAAATAAATAAATTAGAAAAAGTAAAGTGCCCTTCTGGTTAGAATACCTTTCAAGAGAAGTGTGTCCTCCCTGACAACACAAGACAATTTTCATTATGAATTACTAAAAAGAAGACCATGTCAAAATACCATGTTATTAAGTGTTACAGCAAGCAAGTCCTGTTTTATTATTATTTTTTAACTATATATGGAGCATTTTAGTGATAGAAAGAAATATAGTAAGGACTTTTAAATACTGGCTCTCTATAAAATGGAATAGACAAAGAACTATCTTCAAGCTTGTAATCATAGGAAAAGTTGCGATCAGAAACTTCACAGAGAGCACACCAATTTTTTTTTTATTATTCAAACAGAAAGTCACAAAAATTATAATCATCCTCATCAGTTCACTCAGTCCCATGTAATTAATTTTTTTATCTTGATCTTTTGTTATCACTTTTATAAATTCATCAGTTTTCCATTAGAGTTCTGAAAATGCTTATTCATTCAGTTCAGCAGTATAGTCAGTTACCAGAGAGAACACACCAATTTTATTGCAACCAACAGTTTCCTTTTCTTCATGAAGCAGACCTATGTTTTTTGTTTTGTTTTTTTTTTTGTTTGTTTGTTTGTTTTTGAGGTACGCGGGCCTCTCACTGCTGTGGCCTCTGCCGTTGCGGAGCACAGGCTCCGGACGCGCAGGCTCAGTGGCCATGGCTCACGGGCCCAGTGGCTCTGCGGCATGTGGGATCTTCCTGGACCGGGGCACGAACCCGTGTCTCCTGCATCGGCAGGCGGACTCTCAACCACTGCGCCACCAGGGAAGCCCAGACCCATGGTTTTAATTACTTTTGGAGAATTTTTCTTTGTAGATAGGTTCTCCCCATAATGTCTTTGTACTAATGGCATAATAGGGGATATCTTTGTTGAATCTAATTAATCAGTTATCACACATTTATTGATACCTTCTATTTCCTCACACTCTGTATGAAAAAGAAATGTAAGACATGAATCCTGTCCTCAAGGAAGTTACAACTCAGTTGTAGGAATCAAACCAGCATATATTAAACAATTAGATAACATTAAGTGTTAACTTTGCAGGACTGGTATAGAAGAGATCATTGTTGATTAGAATGCTCAAGGTTTTATGGAAGACATTAAACTTAAAAGATTAGGATAGGCCAAGGGGAAAAGGAAAGTAATTCCAGATTGGTAGAATGACAATATTGAAGATACAGGGGTAAGGATTAATACCTATTTCCACTTCAGGGGTATGCCTGTGCTGGTTTAGTCAATAACTCCACCCTAAATCCTAACTGGGACACTATAAAACTCTAGTTTTTATATAATTAGGTACTGTATTTCTTGTTTATTCCATGGCATATATTCACTGACTGAAAACACTACCAATCAAAGAAGCATAGCAAGGATAATATCTTAGTACCACTTCCCCAGTTAACTCTGTCCTAAGTAGTAGAGGTTAAAGATGGCAATCTTTAAAGTATAGTTCAGCGCTGTATGATATTAAAATAGTTTTACAGGTTTCAGAACCAGATGAGTGAGGCTGAGAAATCAGTTGTCCCTTGTTTATCAGTTGACATTTATGGCATCATTGCACTATTTTACACGTAAGCAAACATAAATCATTAGATATTTTACTGTATTATGTATAGTTACATCAACATTTTTATCACTTTGCACTTAATATAACACAAAAACAATGATGCCACAGTAAGGTCTCATTATTACTAAAGAACTCAGTGGCATGTGAATAATGAGACAATTTGCAAGTTGTGAATAAAACTGAGGTTGTTAGTATTGAAAGGTGTATTCTTTTCATTTGTTCTCTTGAATAAATTTTAAACTAATACCATCTTATTAGATGGGATATCAACTACCACACAATTCTAATAGAAGAGTGAAGGTGAACCCAATTTAGGCATTTGAACCAAAAGAAATACCACTTTCGTTCAGATATATTTGGAGAATATTTTGATTGTTTGAATCATTCATTTTAGAAATTGATAGCATTGGTTCCTGTTCAGACTGGTTAACTGTATGTGATTTAAAGCAGAATCTTGGTGTAAACAAAATTAATTTTAGATTTGGTATAAACTAGAACTAGAAAACAGGTTTTAGTAAATCATGATTGTTTTCCTTTAAGTACAGAATAAAGTTCAACACAATTTCTTGGTCTTTGGAAGTTACCTAGGAAGATTGCAGATTGTTGTTTGCTCATGACATGGGAGAACGGTGTGTGACATTTGATAGTTTGTGTTCAGAAAGGTTACAGAGCAGTAGCTCAACTTCTCTGGATATTTGAGACAAAGATATGTACATTAGAAGAACCATTGATAATCCTACATATTGAAAAAATTTTGAAAATTTTAGTAGATCCAAATTAAGCAAAGTAGTTTTATGCAGTGTCTTTGGTATAGCTAGCCTTCTGTAGATGTAGAATAGAATTATATAAAGTTAGAGATTCTAAGGCTTGTAGTGATCTAGTCCAACCCTTTCATTTTACAGAGGAGAAAACTGAGGTGCAAAGTGGTGAGGTGACTGCCAAGTCCCACACACAATATTAGAATCAATATTAAAATATAGATATCCTCCCTTCTAATCTAGTCCTTTTAGTTTTTCCTATAACATATTGCCTATATGAGACATAGTATGATTGGAAGGTTGTTGTTAAAGTAAATCTTATCACCATCCACTCATACACCAGAAATTTTCAATATCAGTGATTCTTATGTAATCCTGTTTTAATATTCCCTAAAGAGAATAACACATTATAGCCAGCAACTATTTAGCATGAATTAGTTTGTTAAGGGCTAAGTGCTTCAAAATCTAGAGGCGATAAAGCACAGGTAAGTTTCAGTACAGAAAGGAAAAAGGTCTGGAAGATGTAATGGTGTCCAGAAAGGGCAGGCCTGGGTGGGAAATTACACCTTGGTATCTCCTTAGGAGTAGGATAGGAGTGGAGCATTGAAAGAGGGTAGTATGTGGAAATGGGAAGTGGGAGTGGTATTGCACTTAACACAAAGTTCATTTCCTTCACAAATGAGAGAGGAGATAAGTAAGGGTTTAAGAGAAAAATAAAAATTAAAAAAAAGCAAAACCATTTGCACAACCAAAGTTTTTATTACAAGCACTGTCTCAAATATAGCCTGTTGGTTTGGACAAGCTGTGTGGCAGTAGGTTTAGGGAAAAGAACAGGAATGCTATACATAGAATTATATAACAATATATGAATGACTTTTTTTTCAATTAATAGAAGTGAATGAGACAACTATACAGGGCTTAATGGAAAAAAAAGAACTACCCAAACAGCAAAAAGGGCAAGTTCCAAATTTTAGATTGAACGTATATTTGGAATGGGTGCTTGTTATTAAAGAGCCCGTAGTTGTATTTTGTATTTTTATACATATTTTTTTACTTGGATGTTACAAAGGAATGAACAACTGAACTTTTTTTTTTTTACCTAACTCCCCTTCCACTCACCATGATATTATGTTACATAACCCCTTTTCTTATAAAAAAAATTAAAAGTTTGTTTCCAAAAAGGGAAAAAAATAATATGTTATTGTGCTCCTAAAAGTGAAGGAGAAAACTAATGGCATAAGCAAAGTAATGAAAGAAAGTGTTTTATACAACAGAGTTTCATAGAAATGACTAAGAATACTGAATTTCAGTTCTCTCTAGCAAAATGGGTCTCAGATATGCTGCCTTTGTTTCCTTTATTTTAAAGAGAATATGTGGTCTATCTAAGTTTAAGAAATCCATTTCCTGGCTGGAATAGATTGCCTTATATTTTAACCGTGTGGGTCTTCATATATAGTTTTTATAGAATAATATAATTTGAAAATAAAATCTTATGGCATGGTATATAACTGAATGGTATTAGCTAAATGAATGAGCAAAAAAGAAATAGTTTGGTTCTCCTATTCTTTTCCCTTGGCTCTGACATAAGTACAATGAGTTGTCAGGGCATGCTATATATAATCAAAAATTTATTTCGTTTTAAAAAATCAAGTTATCTACCTTTTTCTTTTTTTTTTTTTCGGTACGCGGGCCTCTCACTGTTGTGGCCTCTTCCGTTGCGGAGCACAGGCTCCGGACGCGCAGGCTCAGCAGCCATGGCTCACGGTCCCAGCCGCTCTGCGGCATGTGGGATCTTCCCGGACCAGGGAACAAACCCGTGCCCCCTGCATCGGCAGGCGGACTCTCAACCACTGCGGCACCAGGGAAGCCCTATCTACTTTTAATTACAGTGTTGATTTCTGTAATAATTGAAAAATGAAAAAAATTCAGTCTTGTCTGCTATTTTTTAATTGATGAAGTTATTGGTAAGTGGCTGTATTTATAGTGTGTGCCCTCTGTAGAAGGCCTTAAATATGACACTAGGCATTACTTATGTGGACTAATTAACTGGGTATAGGTCCTAAGCCAGAATTTTTTTCATAAACCTGCTACTATCCTGAGATCCCAGGTTTAGGTATAGCATATGACCCCACATGTCCTTAGTGAAATAGAGTGATGACTTCCAGGTATAGTAGATCTTCCTTATTCAATGGATTCCATATTTGAAGATTCGCCTACTCGTTAAAATCTATTTGCAACCTCAAATCAATGCTTGCAGTGTTTTGTTTGTTTGTTTGTTTTCATACATTGCTGACATGAATAAAGCAGTGAAAAGTTTGATTTGCCCGAAATGCAGGCTTCTGGATGAGGTCAAATAAGGCCTTATTTCAGCTCTCAAGTGTTCTTTTCATCATCTATTTAGTGCCACATTTTTTTGAGATTTTGTTGTTTAAAATGCCCCCAAGTGTAGTGCTAAAGTGTCGTCTCGTGTTTCTAAGCACAAGAAAACTGATATACGTTATAGAGAGAATACATTTGTTAAATAAGCTTCATTCAGGCAAGAGTTATGGTGCTGTTGGCTGTGAGTCAATACTAATTAATCAACCATATATGTATGTGTATATATATACACATACATATATAAAGGTTTGGTAAGACAGAAAAACATGCAAACAAGGTTATGTATTAATTGGTTGAGCAAAATGTTGTGACCAGAGGCTTGCAGAAATCTAATCCTTTATTTTCCCTAGGAATAATGGTTCATTATTTGCTAATTAAGTGTTTGTGGTGACTTTATGTAACATAATTACTGCAAATAATGAGAATCAACTATATGTATTCTTACTTTGTAGTGCTTTCGAATACATACAGAATACAGTAAGAATACATACAGAATCAATATACAGTTGATTCTGTATGTATTCTTAATGTGTTTGTAGTGCTTTCAATGGGAAATGGGTCTTCTGTATGCTTTTTAATTATCTCCTGGCCAATTGATGACGTATAGTTTCTCTGAATCTTTAGTACATCTGTGGAGTTATTTCTTCATTTTATATTTTGTCTTCTCAGGATAAAAAAAATATTTTTGAAGATCATTTTATTTAGTATGTCTTTGTCGTGGAATTAAATACAAATTATCCAAAAAGATTTAAATTTATAATGTTATGTGACCATGTATGTAAGCTGACTTGTGTCAGATGTTTTAAATATTTCATGTCATATAGTATAAATACACCTTTGAGCATGTGTCTACAGCAGTCAAAAAGGTCAATCATATTTTTAAAGTAAACATTTTTGTTCTCTTCTACTCCCTTCCTAGTAGTGGACTTTCAGCATTCCAAGAGTTTTGCCCTTGGCCTTCTTGATTCCCTCACTTTAGCTCTCTTGTGCCAGTTTTCTACATCTAACTAGCTCTTTGTCAACTGAGCCTGTCCTTCTTAGAACCTCTACCTTAAAAGACTAAAAATAATAATACAGCTATTTTTGGTCCAAGAGCTCCTTTTCTCTTCCTTTCATTCAGGAAATTCCCACAGCATTTGTTATGGGATTATGAAGTAAAACATGAATCAGCCAAATGCCTTAGACAATCCTTAATATGCAGTTAATCAGTGTCAGTACCCTCATATATTATCTTCATTATCAGAAAAAAGAATGACAGCATTTCTAGGTAAAGGTAAATACAAAAAGGTAAGATTGAATGAAAATTCCAAACCTGTCTCAAGATGGATAACATATGGATAAACATATATTGCTATGTGAACCAGTTTAGTTATGCAGTAAGATTTTCATTTTGCTTCAGCTGTTATTTAATAAAAGCCAGGTAATTATGATCAGGAATTTTGGAGGTGTTAAAAAGTATTAAACCATTGGCAATGTGAAGGAAAACATGGGTCTTTAAGATTCTTGTTTAACTTTTTAAAAAATTTTATTGGAATATAGTTGATTTACAATGTTGTGTTACTTTCAGGTGTACAGCATAGTGATTCAACTATACATGTACAAATGTATTCATTCTTTTCCAGATTATTTTACCATATAGGTATTACAGAGTATTAGAGTCCCCTGTGCTATACAGTAAGTGCTTGTTGGTTATCTATCTTATATATAGTAGTGTGTGTATGTTAATCCCAAACTCCTGATTTATCCCTCCCAGACACCACGTTTCTCCTTTGATAACCATAAGTTTGTTTTCAGAGTCTGTGAATCTGTTTCTGCTTTGTAAATAAGTTCATTGGTATCATTTTTTTAGATTCCACATATAAGTGATATCACATGCTATTTGTCTTTCTCTGACTTACTTCACTTAGGTCCATCCATGTTGCTGCAAATGGCATTATTTCATTCTTTTTAATGGCTGAGTAACATTCCATTGTATATATGTACTACGTCTTCTTTATCCATTCCTCTGTCAATGGACATTCAGGTTGCTTCATGTCTTGGCTATTGTATACAGTGCTGAAGTGAACATTGGGGTGCATGTATCTTTTCAAATTATGGTTTTCTCTGGATATATGACCAGCAGTGAGATTGCTGGATCATATTTATTTTAACCAGCTTTAGCATTGCTTTTCTGTTCTTGACAAGCTTACAATAGGTACTTTGTTAATTGAATATCTTAAAATACTATGACATTTTAATACATAATTATTGAATTCATAATGCTGTGCATTCCTAACTTCTGACATGAACTTAGAAGGCCTTGAATATAAAACCAAAGTTTCTTATTACATTAACATCCTTAACACAAAATGGAGCATGATAGCCAGAGTTTGTTTGTTTCTTTCTCTTTCTTTCTCCCTTTCTTTCTTTCTTTTTTTCTTTCTTTCTTTCTTGGAGTAAAATTGCTTTACAATGTTGTGTTAGTTTCTGCTGTACAATGAAGTGAATCAGCTACATGTATACCTATATTCCCTCCCTCTTGGACCTCCCTCCCACCCCCGCATCCCACCCATCTAGGTCATCACAGAGCACCGAGCTGTGTTCCGTGTGCTATACAGCAAGTTCCCATTAGCTATCTATTTCACATATGGTAGTGTATTCATGTCAAACCTAATCTCCCAATTCGTCCCACCCTCTCCTTCCCCCTGTGTGTCCACATGTCTCTTCTCTACGCCTATGTCTCTATTCCTGCCCTACAAATAGGTTTATCTGTACCATTTTTCTAGATTCCACATATATGCGTTAATATATGATATTTGTTTTTCTCTTTCTGGCTTACTTCACTCTGTATGACAGACTCTAGGTCCATACACATCTCTAAAATTGGCCCAATTTCGTTCCTTTTTTATGGCTGAGTAATATTCCATTGTATATATGTACCACATCTTCTTTATCCATTCATCCATCATTGGACATTTAGGTTGTTTCCATGTCCTGGCTATTGTAAATAGTGCTGCAATGAACATTGGGGTACATGTTTCCTATTGAATTATGCTTTTCTCATGGTATATGCCCAGCAGTGGGATTGCTGGGTTACATGGTAATTCTATTTCTAGTTTTTTTAAGGCAGCAAGAACATACAATGGGGAAAAGACAGTCTTTTCAATAAGTGGTGCTGGGAAAACTGGATAGCTACATGTAAAAGAATGAAATTAGAACACTACCTAACACCATACACAAAAGTAAACTCCAAATGGATTAAAGACCTAAATGTAAGACCAGACACTATAAAACTCTTAGAGGAAAACATTGGAGAAACACTCTTTGACATAAACCACAGCACAATCTTTTTTGACCCACTTCCTAGAGTAATGGAAATAAGAACAAAAATAAACAAATGGGACCTAATTAAACTTAAAAGCTTTTGCACAGCAAAGGAAACCATAAACAAGACGAAAAGGCAACCCTCAGAACAGGAGAAAATATTTGCAAATGAAGCAACAGACAAAGGATTAATCTCCAAACAGTCCGTGTAGCTTAATAGCATCAAAACAAACAACCCAATCAAAAAATGGGCAGAAGACCTAAATAGACATTTCACCAAAGAAGACATACAGATGGCCAAGAGGCACATGAAAAGATGCTCAACATCACTAATTATTAGAGAAATGCAAATCAAAACTACAATGACGTATCACCTCACACCGGTCAGAATGGCCATCATCAAAAAATCTACAAACAATAAATGCTGGAGAGGGTGTGGAGAAAAGCGAACCCTTTTGCACTGTTGGTGGGAATGTAAATTGGTACAGCCACTATGGAGAACAGTATGGAGGTTCCTTAAAAATCTAAAAATATGACTACCATATGACCCACATAAACAGATGGAGAAATATACCATGTTCTTCGATTGGATGCTACTTATCTTTATCAGGAAGTCTTTAGTGCCTTCCTTCAGCCTGGCCTCATTTACTCTATCAAACAAAAATTCCTCAAAATTTCTTTCTGGTATGTAGGTATCACTCCAGAGTTTCTAGAGTAAGACTTGTTTTTTATATCATGACTCTGCCACCTTTGACTTCTGGAAAGTTAATTTCCTCATCTATAAAATTAAGAGAGTTTTATTTTCTTCATACATCTGTTGTAAAGATTAAATGAGATAATATACTTTGCAGTATTTAGCAGACCACAAGAAACACAGCTAATGTTCAATAAAAAGTTAATATTTTATCGTTGAGCAGCAGCAGTAGTAGAATAATTTTAACCGTAGTAATTGTTCTTATCACTATATTTTGTTTTGTCATAGCAATATGTTGTGTCATAGCAAATGTTAACACTTAGTTCACTGATTAATTCATAAGTCTCATTTTTGCTGTTTGATAGTTTCCCATGAGATTTTAAGAAAAGTTGAAAGTATTGTGACTTTCATTATTTATAAAGCTAAATAAGTTTCTCTAGTGGTGGGTGAGAGTGAGAGAGAGAGAGAGTGTGTGTGTGTGTATTCTTTATGGAATTTATTCCACAACCTTAATAATGGAAAAAGTGTTCTTATTGAGAAAATAGTACAAATGTTTTATTTTTCTAGCACTTCGGCTTTAAC
Source organism: Orcinus orca (assembly GCF_937001465.1). Classification (NCBI taxonomy): domain Eukaryota; kingdom Metazoa; phylum Chordata; class Mammalia; order Artiodactyla; family Delphinidae; genus Orcinus; species Orcinus orca. Next base: position 69,102,965 of record NC_064580.1, read on the forward strand.
ATAGATCTTATATCGTTTGCTGTATAAATTAACTTTAGGATTTTGCCTGTTTATTATAATGCACTTAAAGTAGTAATACTTTCCAAAAAAAGTAAAACATAGTATTTTTGTCTACAGTTTATTATTTCATTTTTTTGAATAAGGACTTTCTCAGTTATCCTTTGTCTCATAGAAGACACAAGAGCTAAATATTTTTATAGTGGCATACCACATATGCATTTTTCTAAAAGATATAGATATATATTCCATTTGATTTTTAGGAAAGATTAAGAGAATGGATGTCTGATTGAATGCTCACTGTGTATTTTCTCATTTAATCATCAAATAGACATATGAAGTGTATTATTACCCCCATTTCACAGATAAGAAAACTAAGGTACAAATATTAAGTAACTTATTCATCATAATGTAGTTTATAAATTATAGATACACATTTAAGCCCTGGTGTGTTAGGATTCTGAGACTATCATAATCTTTATCTGCTATATCATGCTGGTTTCATGGGAAACTATCAACATCGATGTGGATAGAAATTATATACAGTTTATAAATGAAAGATGAAAGACTTTAAGAATTTAACTAATTTACTCATGGTTCCATAGCTATTAAATGGCAGAGCTTGAATTTGAATTTATATCAGTTTAGTAATTCCAGAGCCTAAAATATATCATATTTTTTAACCCAGATAGCTGATGAGAAGTCATCACAATCCAGTAATTATTTGTATTACTCATAATAATGTAACATGATACTCTTTACTGTGAATCTTAATATTTATCTCACATTAACAGTTCAATTCTGGGTAGAATCCTGATTTTATATCCCTTAGTTCATTTGACATAGTATAGAGATTAATAATACCTTAAGAAAAATGGTTCCAGAAGGATTCTCAAATATATCCAGAGGTTCTTTTGATTTACAAAATGTTTTGATTATTTTAAAACCCATTCAGTATTTTCCAATGTTGTTAAATGTGTTATGCATAGTAGTCAAAATGTCTTATGCACAATCATGAAACACCTGTTAAGCAAATCCAGTATAAAAGTACAAAAAAGTACAAAAAATACAGGAGATAGAGAATGAATGAATGAATTCCTAATACCCTTTATCCTTCTTGGCCTTGAAATTTGGAATCACAAAGTAAACAAGGCTAAAAGCATACCCAAGAAAAGTATAAGCTCTTTTAACCTGCTTTTCTTTTGATTACTGTGGATTTTTTTTAACATCTTCATTGGAGTATAATTGCTTTACAATGGTGTGTTAGTTTCTGCTTTATAACAAAGTGAATCAGTTATACATATACATATGTTCCCATATCTCTTCCCTCTTGCGTATCCCTCCCTCCCACCCTCCCTATCCCACCCCTCTAGGTGGTTACAAAGCACGGAGCTGATCTCCCTGTGCTATGCGGCTGCTTCCCACTAGCTATGTATTTTACGTTTGGTATTTGTAGTGAGGTGGATGGACCTAGAGTCTGTCATACAGAGTGAAGTTAGTCAGAAAGAGAAAGACAAATACCGTATGCTAACACATATATATGGAATCTAAGAGGAAAAAATGTCATGAAGAACCTAGGGGTAAGACGGGAATAAAGACACAGACCTACTAGAGAATGGACTTGAGGATATGGGGAGGGGGAAGGGTAAGCTGTGACAAAGTGAGAGAGTGGCATGGACATAGATTACTGTGGATTTTAAAAGTCAGTAGAATTTTCTAGACTATCTATTTAAATGCCAAAGTATGTCTAGTGCTCTGATACACATTTGGTCTGTCATGTTTTCGTGCTTTCTGGCTTTCTGATATACTTGCTATTGTTGCATCACACTGACATTTCCCCAACCAGTAATTTAATTTTGACATATAAAAAATTGCTCAAGGTCAGATGGTCATTGAGGTATATGGTAATTTTCTGATATTCTGCATTTTCTGATTAAGGAAAATTATTCTGCTTGATAGTACAATATACTATTTAACAAGCATGACTATAACAACTGATAATAATAGCTAAAAAGGGATTCCCAGGCTAAATGTAAGCTTCTATAACTGTATTTTTGTTGGCTATAATTATCATTTACTATGGATTTCGTATAAAGAATGACAGTGAAAGGTTGAGGATAACAAGGATTTGAAGAATACACCTGCTAAAATAAGATTTCCCTTAAAAAAAAGTAATGAGAGGAGTATTTTATTCACATTTTGTGGCAAGTACAGGCACCTAACAATATTTTCAAAGTGGCAAAGAATAGTGGTAAAAATTGATAATGTCTAGAGAGATCAAAAGATTTTAAAATATCAAATTGATATCAGAGAATATACTTGGTACTAGAATAACAACAACAAAAATAGGGTATCAATAGGAAAACAAAGAAGTATTCAGAAGTAGCTATCAGCTTTTATTCAAATTTACCCATAAAGAGCAGGATAGGAATTAAACTGGACTACAAGTTAGAAGTGCCCAGGCTGAAAAACAAAAATATGATTGGAAAATATGGAAAGTCTTACATTTAGAAAGAACAATGGAAAACCCAGGTTCTTGGTGAAAAAGTCCAAAAGTTATAGGGATATAAATGCATATGATATGCTGAACCTGAGGCTTGATTTTCTAGATAGGCTCAGGAAAGAACATTTCCAAATTGAGGAGGCAAGAAAACAGGTATGAAACATGAAATAATGCCTTAACATTTGCTAGAATTATATGGACTAACTGGTCAATAAATGTTGATGGAACTTCATATTGAGGTCTGAGCACATAAAAATTGGGCAGGATAATAATCATAACTACATAGTTTGGTTCATCTCGTAACCGGAGAAATTAGATTCTAAAATTACTGATGTCATGTGTAAGGCTAAAAAGTCAAATGAATCAATAAGTATTTTGTAAGTATAAGTTAAGTATTTTCTAACTCTTGGTATAATCTAATGCAGCTTTGGAAAGTCGTTTTTGTAGGAATCAGCTCATATATGTAGCTGCTGTGGGGCCTGCTTTATTTAGTTGAACAGCACCATTTCAAGTTACACATTATGGTAATACATGGCATTCAAAATAAAAGGAGAAAGAATACTCAGAGCCTCCAAACTTGAAGCGATCTTAAAGACACAGTAGACCTCTGAACAGTGTGGGGATTAGAGATTCCAAACCCCCGTGCAGTTGAAAATCTGCATATAACTTTTGACTCCCCCAAACTTAATTACTAATAGTCTACTGTTGACCGGAAGACTTACCTATAATATAAACAGCCAATTAACACATATTTTGTATGTTATATGTATTATATACCGTATTCTTAAAGTAAGTTAGAGGAAAGAAAATATTAAGAAAATCATAAAGAAAATACATTTACAGTACTGTACTGTATTTATCAATACCAAAGTTTAAGTTGTCTATTTACAAGATGAATCATCTGTTTGTTAGTACCCACATCAATGTTGTCTTATATGATAGAAAACACTGTAGATGTTTTACATATTACTAACACAAGGCATCAAAAGTGAAAAGATAATGTGAAACAGAAATTCATATTTATTTATAGGTATAACAGTTCATGCATTAATAATGAAGAAGCAGCAATATGATTGATTTATGGTTAGCCTAATAAATAATACAATTGCTTTACAGTAGCCTAGCCTGTACACTAAGGAATGAATCATTATAAAGTTTTTATGGCATACAGTATTACAGACATATTCATAATACAGTATTAGGAACATTGTTACATTTTTTTTAAGAACCACTTAACCATGATTATAGGCTGATATGCAGTTTCTACCATTGAGAGAGAGGGGCATACTGTAGCCTAAGGCTAAGTTAAAAATCAGTAAGGAAACTAACACATTATTAATGTTATATTAAATATCACTCACTTTATGCCTATGTAATAATAGGCTATCTACTTCAATACACATCATGCACATGATGTTCCACATGATGAATGCTTAGGCAATGATGATGTTGATGGTGACACAAAGATATCTCATACAGTTCTTGCCATACAGTTATTAGATTTTCACAGACACACATACACAACAGATAAATTTATTATCTGTATGAAATGATGATTATTTACTATTTATTAAGTGGAAGTGTATCATCACAAAGGTCTTCATTCTCATAGTCTTCATGTTGAGTAGGCTGAGGAGGAGGTAGAGGAAAGGTTGGTCTTGCTGTCTCAGGGATGGCAGAGGGGAAAGAGGTGGAGAAGGTGGAAAGGGAGGCAGGAGAGGCAGGCACACTTAGTGGTGTAATTATGGAAATACATCGTAATTTCTGTCTGACATTTTTCCATTTCTCTAAAAATGTTTCTATTTGGTACCAATCCTTCTTCCACCGTTTGCTTTAGTTTCAGTGCCTGTATCATAGAAGGGTCCATGTTGTAAAGTAAGTCAAAAGCAGTCTTGAATAATCAGAACCTTTCTGCCAGATTGTCAAAATCACTTTGTTTTTTGGCACTGCTTTTTCTTTCTTTTTTTTCTTTTTTTTTTTTTTTTGCGGTATTTGGGCCTCTCACTGTTGCGCCCTCTCCCGTTGTGGAGCACAGTCTCCAGACGCGCAGGCTCAGCGTCCATGGCTCACGGGCCTAGCCACTCCGCGGCACGTGGGATCTTCCCAGACAGGGGCACAAACCCGTGTCCCCTGCATCGGCAGGCGGACTCTCAACCACTGCACCACCAGGGAAGCCCGGCACTGCTTTTTCTATGACTTCTTCCTCATCATCTGGCACTGGTTCTGAAGCACTCGTCTCCATCAAGTTGTCTTCTGTTAAGTCCTCTGGTGTGGTGTCTATCAGCTCTTGAATTTCTCCAAGATCCATATCTTAAACTCTTCACTCCCTATCTTGTTTGCCATATCCACAATCTCTTTCAAAATGTCCTTGATTGGCTCTGTCACAAATTCTGTGAAGCCATGCACAACATCTGTACACAGTATTCCATAGAGTGCCATGTGTAATGAGCCTTAAAGGTCCTTATGACCCCCTGATTTAGAGGCTGTTAGAGATGTGTTTGGGGGCAAGTAGACCACTTTGATGCTTTTGGTGTTGAATTTGTGGGGTTCTGGGTGACTAGGGGCATTGTTCAATATCAAAAAGAACATTAAAAGGCAGTCCCTTACAGCCAAGGTATTTCTTAACTTCAAAGACAAAGCATCAATGGAACCAATCCAGAAAAAGGGTTCTTATTGTCCAGGCCTTCTTGTACAACCAAAAGACTTGCAGCTGGTGTTTATCTTTTCCATTCAAGTCTCAGGGATTAGCAGCTTTATAGATAAGGGCAGTTCTGATCATAAACCCGACTGCATTTGCACAAAACATTAGAGTTAGCCTATCCCTTCCTGCCTTATATCTTGGTGCTTGCTTCTCTTCCTTACTAATAAATGTCCTTTGTGGCATTTTTTTTTCCAGAATAGGGCACTTTCATCTGCATTAAAAACCTGTTCAGGCAAATATCCTTTCTCCTCAATTATTTTCTTAATGGCATCTGAGAACTCATCTACTGCGTCTTGGTTAGCAGAAGCTGCTTTTCCGTTATCTTGACAGTTTTAAGTCAAATCTCTTTATAAAATTATCAAACTATCCTTTGCTGGCATTAAATTCTCCAGCTTTAGCGCCTTCACCTTCCTTTTGCTTTAAGTTGCTATATAGTGACCTGGCTTTTCTTGAATCATGTTAAAGTCTATAGCTATGCCTTTCTTATAGCAATCCTGAACCACATAAAGACTGGACTGTCCATATGACATAAAAAGGTATTTCACAAAAAGTGCAAAGTTTTCATGCCTGCCAGTGTAGCTGCAGTGAAGTCTTCACAAGTTTCCATTAGTTTTTTTTTTTTTACAGTGGTCCTTACATTGGATTCATTTATCTTGAAATGGCAGGCAACCACAGCTGCAAACCTCAATCTATGGTATATATAAAGAATTCAACTTTTTCTTGTGTGTCATTTACAAGGCTTTTCTTTGCTTCTTGGGAGCACTTCCAGCATCACTAGCCGCACTTTGTATGGATTCCATGGTGTCATTCAAGGTTTACGATATTGTACTAAACATGATGAAAAATACTCGAGACTCAAGAGAGATGACTTTTTACTGCAATATGCAATTTGCTGGAGAGAGGAGCTGCTCACATGGAAATTATTAGTGTCACACTGCCTTTTAAGTGGATACTGGCGACACTTGAGCTCACCTCAATAGCAACAGGAGGTGACTATGAAATTATTACAGCAGTACAGTATGTAGTACAGTTAATTTATGCAGTTATGATTTAATACTACACCTTTACATTTGCTTACATTTCTTTTGACTGCAAATGGCACCATGTATGAGCTGTGTGTGCATAAGTTTTGATAAATTTTAACTTTTTATAATAGATTTGTGTATATTTTATGGTAGTAAATGATAAAATAAACTAGTATATACATATATTTTATACATTCATGACATACCTAACTTTTTCTTATTTTTTCGATATTTCTAGGCTACATGGTTCATCTGAGAGTTTTTAAAAATCGTTGCAAATATCCAATAAATTTTCCAGTACATTTATTGAAAGAAATCCGTGTATAAGTGGACTCAAGCAGTTCAAATCCGTGTTGTTCAAGGGTCAACTGCACTCTGATTTAGCCCATTGTTTAGGTAATTCAGTAGCAATCTCATCTACAATGTGATCAGTAATCTTGTATAACAACAAAACAAAACAAAACTCTGTGGGCAATAGTTTTTCATCTTGATTATTTTCTACATTGTTTAATATCCTTGGCAGCCAAGTAGTCCTTTCTTTGTTTTGTACAGTACAACTTTATTTTAAATCTTTCTTTTCCTCTTGTCATTTGTTAAAATGGGGGAAAAGGAGCGGAAGCAAAAACAATATTCAGGTTATTTGCAAGTTTTCTTTGAGCTCAGCTAATTCAGGATCATGGCATAGTGTGTGTGTGTGTGTGTGTGTGTGTGTGTGCGTGTGTGTGTGTGCGTGCGTGTGTGTGTGTGCGTTCATGTGTGTGTAAATACATAATCTATCTTCCTCATAATCGAGAATATAATATAATGTATTTTTTCTCACCAACCAGGAAAATGGTCACAAGTCATTTTCTTAATTTTTAAAAATTCCTCATTAACATTATTCTTCTCCACTGTCCACAGCATTGATGAAATAGACACCTACTCACATGGTAAAAGCTCCATAAGGAGAGAAACACATGGCTATTTTGTCCACCACTCTATGCTCAGTGTTTAGCATTATTCTTGGCAAATAGAAGGCACTCAATAAGATATCTGTTGAATGAATAAAGGAATTTATGGCCCACTGCGTTCTGATTTTCTCTTCCACTACAGAAATTGCTATTGTTATTTATCACTGTTGTTATTTATCTAACTTCCAAGTCTGATGAACATTTTTTTAAACGTCTTATTTTACTAGGTAACACAACTTCATTTCACAATGTTGATTGCACTGTTGATTTCTCTTTGAAACTTTCTACTTCATAGCCCTCTTAAACATTTTTATTGGCTCTCCTTGTACATATTTAACTGTATTTTCTCTATGTATTTCCTGGACTCCTCTTCACCATCTAAATGTAGGTATTCCCAGGATTCTGTTATGCAGCATTTTTCCTGATTTCACACTCTCTCCTTGGGTTAACTAATTTACAATTTATCTTCTGTTACCTATATAATGATGACTCAAAAATCTATATGTCTAGCCCACATTTCTCTCACTTTAGCTTCACACTCCATTATTCAACTCTTGCTGGATATCTCTGTCTCATAGGCACTTCAGCATATCTAAAATTGACCTCATCATTTTTCTCTCAAAAGAGCTCTTCATTCAGTATTTTCAGTCTCATTTAGAGACACCATTTACACCCAGTTACTCAAACCAGGATTTATCTTTTATTCCTCCTCCTTCATATTGTACATTTAATCAGTCACTAGGTCCTGCTGATTTGATATAACTATTTCTTGAATCTGTTCCTCCCTTTCTATTTCTACTACCACATAGTTCAGCCTCTCACCATCTCTTGTCTGAACTATTACAGCTTCATTCAGTCAGTCAGTCATTTTATTCAACAATATTTGCCTTACCTCTATTCTTATCCCTTTCAAATACATCTACTCTACAGCTACCAGGAAGCTGTGTCTGAAGCAGAAGTCTTATGATGCCACACCTCAGCTTAAAGCCCTTTAATGGTTCCCTATCATTTGCAGCATAAGATTCACTCTCTTTAACATAGTCACATAAGATCCATTATGATTAGGCCTCTTCCTTTCTCTTTTAGCCTTATATTCTACAATTATTTGCTTTATACATTGTTTTATACCAATCCAGAGCTTTGCCTCCAAATCCATATGATGCTATTTATCACTTCTGTGGATTTGCTTTGGACTTTATTCAGCCTGGAATTCCACCTTCTCTAAAACCAGAGTTTAAGACTCGGCTCAGATGTCATCCCTAGAAACCTTTTCATGGCCACCTCACTACCTCCTTGTATAATTATAGCATTCTTTGTACAGACAGATTGATTTATATTTTTTGGTTAGTGCTTCCCACTATATTGAACTTTTTGAAGGTAGTGACTCTATTTAACTTATATTTATCTGAGCCTGTTATAATAATTCATTTGAAGTACCACCTAGTGGTACTTCTCTAGGTGGTACTTCAAAAATATTTATTGTAGTCAATTGATTTATTGTGTGTGTGTGTGTGTGTGTGTGTGTTTGGTTTTTTATTTAATTTTCTAAAACATTTTTATTGGAGTATAATTGCTTTACAATGTTGTGTTATTTTCTGCTATATAACAAAGTGAATCAGCTATATGTATACGGATATCCCCATACCCAATCCCTCTTGCGCCTCCCTCCCACCCTCCCTATTCCACCCTTCTAGGCGGTCACAAAGCACCGAGCTGATATCCCTATGCTATGTAGCTGCTTTTATCTTTGCCAAAGCTATACCTTTGGGCAGTGATTCCCTAAGGAATCAAGAGCTTTGAGTCATTGCAGGTGATCTCTGTCTTTATTTGCAAAAAAACAAAAAAAAACCTGACATAGTTTAAATAAAATCCCCAATACACAATTACTTAAAAGTGTTATTGAATTTTTCAAAATTATTATTATTATATAGTTATTCAGTTAGTGACACTGAACATGACAACTACTGTCATGTGGGATTCTGGGAATATTTTCAGTATTAAAAAGGGTCTTGGGCTTCTGTGGTGGCGCAGTGGTTGAGAGTCCGCCTGCCGATGCAAGGGACACGGGTTCGTGCCCCGGTCCAGAAAGATCCCACATGCCACGGAGTGGCTGGGCCCATGAGCCATGGCCGCTGAGCCTGCACGTCCGGAGCCTGTGCAGTGAGAGGCTCGCGTACCGCAAAAAAAAAGAAAAAAAAAAAAAGATGTCTTCATACTCAGAAGCTTGGGGACTATTATCTTGTATTGTAAATCATGGAAAGCTGGAACTTACTCTTTTTTTTTTTTACATCTTTATTAGAGTATAATTGCTTTACAATGGTGTGTTAGTTTCTGCTTTGTAACAAAGTGAATCAGTTATACATATACATATGTTCCCATATCTCTTCCCTCTTGCATCTCCCTCCCTCCCACCCTCCCTATCCCACCCCTCTAGGTGGTCACAAAGCACCAAGCTGATCTCCCTGTGCTATGCGGCTGCTTCCCACTAGCTATCTATTTTACGTTTGGTAGTGTATATATGTCCATGCCTCTCTCTCACTTTGTCACAGCTTACCCTTCCCCCTCCCCATATCCTCAAGTCCATTCTCTAGTAGGTCTGTGTCTTTATTCCTGTCTTGCCCCTAGGTTCTTCATGACATTTTTTTTTTCTTAGATTCCATATATATGTGTTAGCATACGGTATTTGTCTTTCTCTTTCTGACTTACTTCACTCTGTATGACAGACTCTAGGTCCATCCACCTCACTACAAATAACTCAGTTTCAGAACTTACTCTTTATATTAACCTCTTTTTTCGTAAAAGACCAGTTACTGGCACTAATGAATGGTAATAATTAAATATTTATTATAGCTGTGCTATTTCAGTCAGTGTTAATTGAGCTCTTATTTTTTGCCAGACCTTTCACTAGGTGCTATTGAGGGAACCCAGAGATATAAAAGGTATATGGACTTCCCCTTCTGTATACACAGTGATGATTCTGCTCCAGTTATCTCATAATATTAGATATGAGTGATTTGGAGGGCTTGGACTTTTCAAGTAGTGTCCTATTTTATTTGAATGCTGTTTTCGGAAGCTTAAAAAGGAAGTTTTTCATGGTATGAACATGATTCATTCTATGTTATGACTAAAAGGAAAGAAATGTTTCACAACAAATACAAATGTTCTCATTTGTTTATGTTTGTTTTTATTTCCATTACACTAGGGGTGGATCAAAAAAGATCTTGTTGTGATTTATGTCAAAGAGTGTTCTTCCTATGTTTTCCTCTAAGAGTATTATAATGTCTGGTCCTATATTTAGGTCTTAAATCCATTTTGAGTTATTTTTGTGTATGGTGTTAGGGAGTGTTCTAATTTCATTCTTTTATATGTGGCTGTCCACTTTTCCCAGCACCACTTATTGAAGAGACTGTCTTTTCTCCATTGTATATCCTTGCCTCCTTATGGGGCCTAATGAAACTTAAAAGCTTTTGCACAACAAAGGAAGCTATAAACAAGATGAAAAGACAACCCTCAGAAAGGGAGAAAATATTTGCAAATGAATCAAAACACAAAAGATTAATCTCCAAAATCTACAAACAGCTCATGCAGCTCAATATCCAAAAAACAAACAACCCAATAAAAAATGGGCAGAAGACCTAAATAGACATTTCTCCAAAGAAGACATACAGATGGCCAAGAGGCACATGAAAAGCTGCTCAGCATCACTAATTATTAGAGAAATGCAAATTGAAACTACAATGAGGTATCACCTCACACCAGTTAGAATGGGCATGATCAGAAAATCTACAAACAGCAAATGCTGGAGAGGGTGTGGAGGAAAGGGAACCCTCTTGCACTATTGGTGGGAATGTAAATTGATACAGCCACTATGGAGAACAGTATGGAGGTTCCTTCAAAAGCTAAAAATAGAGTTACCATATGACCCAGCAATCCCACTACTGAGCATATACCCAGAGAAAACCATAATTCAAAAAGACACATGCCCCCCACTGTTCATTGCAGCACTATTTACAATAGCCAGGTCATGGAAGCAACCTAAATGCCCATCGACAGATGAATGGATAAAGAAGATCTGGTACATATATACAATGGAATATTACTCAGCCATAAAAAGGAACAAATTTCCTCTCTAGATCCATCTACATGTCTGCAAATGACCCTCTCTATTTTACATTTGGTAGTGGATATATGCCCATATCACTCCCTCACTTCGTCCCAGCTTACCCTTCCCCCTCCCCGTGTTCTCAAGTCCATTCTCTATGTCTGTGTCTTTATTCCATGTTGATGGATTTCTCCTCTTTTTCTAAACCAGGGATTCTCAAGGTATGGCCCCTGGACTAGCAGTATCAACATCACCTAGAAAGTTGGAAATGCGCATTCTCTGATGCCGCTTCAACCTTCCCAATCAGAAATTCTGGGGGTGGGGTCAGCAATCTGTGTTTTGAGAAACCTTCCATGTGATTCTGACTCAAGCTAAATTTGAGAACCAGTATTCTAAATAAAACAGTTTCTGCCATTAGTACCATCATTCTTCTAGTCACCCAGTCTTGAAATCTTGAAGTTATCAAATCATGGAATCTTTGGATTTGGGTGAACTCTATAGAATCTTCTCATTATATAGATAAGGAAACTGAGGCACAGGAAGTTAAATAATTTGACCCAAGCCATATATCTAGTCCTCTCGGTTAACCATTGTTTCCTGATCTCCTGTATATATTCATCACCAACTGTGACTGATTCTAAAGTTATATTTGGTATCTCCCATTCTTCTGTTTTCCCATTACTGTCATCATGCTTCCTGGCTTTTACCTCTTACCCCATCTAATTCACTTTATGTACTGTTTCTAGATTAATCTTCACAACAAACATAATTTTTAACAGTCACTTTCATACTCAGAAAATTTAGTGTCTCATTGTGGCCTAACAATTATATTTTAAATCTATCTGCTACAGTTCTTCTAATTTATATAAACCAGTCTGGTTTACTCTTTGCCTCCCATGTGCCTGCCTGTGTATTCCATTTCTTTCCCTTTGTTACTATTGTTTTTCACATTCTATTTTCACTTGTATGTTTATAATTTTCCCTTCCTGGAACATTCACTCCATCCCCATTACCTGTTTATCAGAATTCTACCTTTTTTTCAAATTAAAACCTAAGGTCCACACCTAGAAGCCTTTTCTCATCACATCCAGTCTCTTCCTTCACTGAACTCTTATATTCATTTTCTGTGCAGTTCATTGGGTACTTAATTATATATACTACTTGCATTGCTAGTTGACTTTTCAGGTGTATATAAACTTATTTTGCTAGCTAACTTGTAAATTTTTTGTAGGCAAGGATAGCGCTTTATGTTTTCTTATGGTCCCTGAAGTGCTTAATGTAACAGGTGCTCAATAAGCTGGTGATTTGTAATATTGCAGAAATGATAACTTGATAAGTTTTGCTGCAATGAAAAATCCTAATTGTGTACCAGTGTAGAGCTATATTTTGTACAGTTTGTATATGTATATTTTCAGTCAGTTTAATTCAAGTGACCTTTTCACCCATTTGTTCTGTGATTATATTTGTTTTCTACCTCCTTTCTGTGCACATTTCTAGAAGACAAGAAAACTTTCTGTGAAAAACAATGTTTCTATGCTAATTTTTAGTGAAAGTTGATGTGGTAATTCAAGCATAGTATTTCTGAAAAAAAATAATAGAAACTTTTAATGACAAAAAATGTTGAAACTCAAATCTTTAGCCTACAGAGTTCTAAAAAAACATAGCCCTATTTTTAGAGTACTGGTATTTTTATTCTCTTAAGAATTTAGCTTTGTGTTTACTCATGTTTCTGGTGAAATGGAATAGCAGATTGTAATAAAGAAGGCAACAAATATTATGTGTCATATGTTGTTCACTTCTTATTTGATAGAAATAGGTTTTTATGCCTCTCTATATTAACTTGAATAACAACCATTTTCTGAAATGTTCACACTGTTGGGCTAGAGAAGAAATTTCAATGTTGATTTTTTGGAGGGTGGTATATGATAGATCTCTAAGACAGTTTGGTATTTTGCTACTTGTAATGATTAAAGTTTATGGCCTAATTGCTTATTCCACTGGACTTTAATTTTCCTCTCTTGAAAGAACAAGAGGTAAATAATCTACTCACTGTATTACAAATCCTTTTTTTTCTTTTTTGTTAATCTCAATTTATAAAATTAATAATGTGCTGAGAGGTTTCTTGTATCTTTAGAGTGTTGCAGTTTTCTCTCTATTATAATTAGAAAATAGTATATGCAACAAAAATATCTGCTAGAAATGGGTACAATCGGAGAGTTATTTCTTTTATGTAAACATTGATGGCTGAAATTTATCTTTTTGTTGAACATACCACTCTTCTTTGTGTATTTTAGTAACTTGTCATCCTCTCCTTCCAATTACTCCTGTCTTGCACATCTTTAAGTCAAACATTATTTTCAGACTTAATAGAATGTGCATTAGGTAAATGTGTCTTTAAAAACCTATTTTGAAATTGGCTATTATCGTTGTAGTCAGGCCTCAATTTTTTATGTGTTGATTATTTTGTGGATAAACTCCTTTCTTGAGTTTAGCTTTCTCCATCTGTCATCATGTTATCATGTAGATTTCCTTTGCTGGGTAGCCAATGTATGCATATTCAAGGAATATAATTTAATTTTATTATTTCACCTAATCAGAAATTTCCTTAAAAAGATAAATCTGCTATCAAAAATCGGTAATATAAAGTCAAACATAGTAGTTATTAGGATTATCCATTGTTTTTAATTATCTGTTTCTTTTTACTCTCACACTAGCACTCATAATCAATAGTAAACAATTAACTTCCTATATCATGACACATATTTAATCATAGTGGGAAATTCAAGACAAGTTAAGAATATAGTGAGCAACTGAGTTTAGGAGAAGGCACCATCAGTAGGGCTGAAGACTATCATAGGGGCTGCTGGGGCCATTCTGCTTATTTTCCCATTTTTTCCAAGGGTCAACACTAGGTATTAGCAAGGATTTTAAGAAGAATATAATAGACCTACAAAGGTACTGAAAAAATTAACCGTTGTGTGTCCATCATAACTAAGAAATTGTTTCTTGTCAATAATTCAGTTTGTTCCACTATCTATTTTAGTAGAGAGCCTGACTCTCTCTGCAATCTTATCACTCATGTCTCTAAATAGCATAAAATGTTTTCCTCTTTAGCTGCTTCTTTTTCAAGCACAAATATTTACATTTATGTCAAATTCTGAAAATTAGTCTTAATACCTTCATTACAATCCATACCAGCTGTTTGACTTTAAACAAGTCATTTAACCTTTCTGAAACTCATTTTTTTCTGATGTAAATTGAAAGGATTACCTACTTTTGTACATATATACATGCCTGCTTTACACCCGCACATATACCCGCACACACACTCACACACACACACACACACACACACACACACACACACAGCTAACTAACACAGTATTTAAGGTACTGTTCTAAGTACTTTATATGTAGCTCATATAATCTTCAAAATAACCCATGAAGTGCAGATTATTCTCATTTTACAGATATTGAAACTTATTCAGAGGGACGCAAAATAAGTATCTTAAGGCAAAGCAGCTATAAGTGCTAGAACCTGGAAGTAAATCCAGTTAGACTTCAGAACCTCGCACCCACTTTTACTACTGTGTTATACTACCTCTTCAAAGCATTTTTAACTTTCCATTTGCCATGAATTTCTCCCTCCCTCCCCCTCCCCTCTTCCTTCCCCACTCCTCGTTCCTTATTTTTTTCTACTCCCCTCTCCTCCTCAGGTCTTACTTTTGTCTTGTATCTGTAATGTTATCCCCTTTCCTCTTCTTAGGTTTTGATTTCTCACTCCATACAACACTGGTTCAAAATTCTCATTTTCTAGGACATACTCCTTGGTAAACACCACCTTATTCTAAACACTCCTTCATGGATATTTATATAATGTTTTAGTACTTTATTACTTGGCTCATTTTTGTTGTTGTTTTTAATTGGATTTACATCATAGCCAGGTATATTTTTGCCTCATCTACAATTCATGTACTTTGTTTCCAAAAATGTGAAAAAAAAATTTAGTAGAATTATAATTTAACTTCATGGGGGAACTCACTAAAGAAACACATGGGGAAATATTTTCTAATATAATCACCCAGTAATTCATCTATTTTGTAAATATTTTGTTTGCTTAAGGAAGAACCAAACTATATATTTGTTTGTACCATATTTTGTGCAAACAGATATATAAACAGCATTTGACATTAATCTATGGAAATTTCTTAGAATGTACTATAGGTTGTGCTTTTAGTTGGATTTTATATGTTTCATCTTTTTTTAAGATGGAAGTATAGTTGATTTCTGTTTCATATCTTTTTTAAGGGCAAGAAATGGTCTATTTTTCTCACAAATCATTGGGCCTAGAAAATGGTATGAGCACATAGAGTAGTGGTTCTCACTCTTTGCTGCACATTAGAATCATCTGGGAGCTTTTAGTACTCTCAGTGGCCAGGCCAATTCCATCAGAATCTTTTCTAGGGGACCCAAGCATCAGTATATTTTAAAGCTCTGCAGGTGCTTGTTGCAGCAGGTGCTCAGTGAAAGCTGCTAACAAAGATAACTTGGATAAAAGGAATAGATAATTATAATGAAAAGTATTGGTATTTTTGCTCCCACGTACCTACGTTAAATCCCTGGTAGCTCATTAACTAACTTATTTTAGTCAAGTTACTCTTCTGAGTCTTGGTTTGTGCACTGTAAAATGGAAATAGTAGTAGTATATATCTCATGGGGTTGCTGTGAGATAAATGGGACAATATATGTAAAACACTGAGAATCGTGCCCTTGAATAATAATTGCTCAATACTAGCTTCCTCTTAATTCATAGATGTTTACTTCCTGTTAAAAATGAGGTTGGTCATTAATCATTAGAGAAAGGCAAATCAAAAGTACAATGAGATGTCATCTCACACCTGTCAGAATGGCCATCAAAAAAAAATCTACAAACAATAAATGCTGGAGAGGGTGTGGAGAAAAGGGAACCCTCTTGCACTGTTGGTGGGAATGTAAATTGATACAGCCACTATGGAGAACAGTATGCAGGTTCCTTAAAAAACTAAAAATAGAACTAACATATGACCCAGCAATCCCACTACTGGGCATATACCCTGAGAAAACCGTAATTCAAAAAGAGTCACGTACCAAAATGTTCATTGCAGCTCTAGTTACAATAGCCAGGACATGGAAGCAACCTATGTGTCCATCAACAGATGAATGGATAAAGAAGATGTGGCACACATATACAATGGAATATTACTCAGCCATAAAAAGAAACGAAGTTGAGTTATTTGTAGTGAGGTGGATGGACCTAGAGTCTGTCATACAGAGTGAAGTAAGTCAGAAAGAGAAAAACAAATACTGTGTGCTAACACATATATATGGAATCTAAAAAAAAATGGTCATGAAGAACCTAGGGGCAAGATAGGAATAAAGACACAGACCTACTAGAGAATGGACTTGAGGATACGGGGACAGTGAAGGGTAAGCTGGGACAAAGTGAGAGAGTGGCATGGACATATATACACTACCAAACGTAAGATAGCTAGCTAGTGGGAAGCAGCCACATAGCACAGGGAGATCAGCTCAGTGCTTTGTGACCACCTAGAGGGGTGGGATAGGGAGGGTGGGAGGGAGGGAGACACAAGAGGGAAGAGATATGGGCACATATGTATATGTATAACTGATTCACTTTGTTTTTAAGCAGAAACTAACACACCATTGTAAAGCAATTATACTCCAATAAAGATGTTAAAAAAAAGTAAAAAAAAAAATGAGGTTGGTACTGTCACAATGCTGCCATCAGTATCATCATTTTGATGTGTTACAAAATAGAAGCTGGGTATAATCTAAGGATAGGATGCCCCCTTAGGTCATGGTTGGATAATAGCTGTCTGAGTATCATTGAATTACCATGCTATAACTGTTTGGTTGATAAAAGATTTTCTTTAACACATTTGCCAATATACAATCTTTTACACACAGGCTAAATTCATTGCTGTTTCTAAAATAAAAAAAAATATTTGATGAAATCCAAGGCAAATCTCTTTTTTTAATACTTTATAAAAGTAGTTCATGATATTTGTGTGTTTTCAGTGTTTGGGTGCACAATATCTTATTATCTTGGTGTCTTCATTTTAGGCTATAGACTTTGTAGAGCCCTGCAAAAAAAAAAAACTGGAAAAACTCTACATATAATAATTGTTTAGTGAGAACTTAAATTCTTTCCTCACAGTTATTAAGATAACTGCAAACATTTCTTTTTTAAAAAATCCAGGCTGTTTCTTTGAGGGAAGAACACTTCAAGCTGGTTAACTATCCTGTACTTCTTCTGTTTATAAAAGTGGTATCTACTGTGTTCTTGTCTTATATAACAGAATTATAATCAGCTTATGTCACAGCAAGGACCAGCATGTGAGCTACAAAGTCAGAGTGAGCAACACAATGACACACCTGTCAAACATATTGATCTCTATTTGTTCTCATATCAAATCAGCTAGTGCTGCAAATTTTCAGTGGGAGATATTTTCTAGCAAATGGGTCTGATTTTTGGTTTTCTTTTCCTTCTCTGATAGTGACATGGCAATGGCCGTACATCACTTAAGCAAATGAGGAAAATACATATTTTGGTCCCAGCCAAATGTATTGTAAGTGGAAATTTGAAACCTGAGGACTGGTTGGCTATATTTAATTAGTATGCAGTAAATCCCATAAGTTAGAATGCTGGGCAGTGAGTTATTTTGGTTAATGAAATACTGTGGTTAACTTTAAGTTACCACACATACCACTTATGGCTTATTATTTCTCAGAGAAATCAGTTATAGTAACGTATTTATCACAATAACTGTTTTAAACTTAATGGTGTGTAATTCAGAAGACATTTGAGAATTTAATAGGATCTCAGGATCGTAATCAACGTTAACTGATATATATGATGCCATAGATGTATAAGGTATAGCTGAAGCTATACTAACCCTATGACAGATGGTTACTTTTCTCAATAAGTCCCTGATATCAAATTCCCTTTCTGTCATTAACCTTTCGTGAAAAAGAATGTACAAAACATAATAATTCCAGTTGTTTTTAAAGATCTCAATGAACAGGGCTATACAGAATTTATTGTCTTTTCTCTTCCTAAATACCTTCTATTATTCATCTTATTTTACTCACAACATTACGTTACCCTTTCTTTGTGGGATTTTTTCTCACTTTATTCTCTGAATTTCTATCTTCTTTATTTCTATTTTGGTTCACTCTTTTTAAAAAAAAATGACATTATTGGATGCTGGAGATGTTGACCTAAAACAAATGGACTGTAAGATATTTCTCCAGCAAAGATGGGCTTATTTGGGGTCAGCAGAGAATTGAAGTTTGGGGTCTGCAACAATGGTAAGCCATGTGCAAGTTCCCTCATGGCAAGGGAAGGAGAACACTTTTATAGAGAGGAAAAGGAAAAGGGAGGGCTATAGTAAACAAAGAGTCTATGGCTTTTCATTGACCTAGTTCTTTCCAGGAAAGAAAAGGAGCCTTCTTCCTCCTGGGCTCTGCTGTTGTCACAGGCATGAGAGGTTTCCCTTCTGGTCTCCCAATTCAATTTAACTGAGGTTTCTGTTTATTCATTTTTTACATTTCCTCCTTTTGATCAAGATCTTCCTTGGAAAACATCGCTGATCAAGAGTCAGGTTTTCTAGTTTCAGCAGCTTTTTGTCCTTCAGTGTCTGTAAGGACCTTTCCTGGATGTAGTGTCTCATGTAGGAGGGAAAGTACACAGATTGGAAACCTAGTAAGGTCACATAGTAACAAGGAGGAGTAGGAGGGAGAACTCTCAGGTACTTTTAATCTAAAGTCCATATGTTAGTAAGATCGTAGACACTGGAGGTCATCTGAAGTGTTATGCCATCATCAAAGGTTTGATGACAAACCTCCAACAGGTCTAGATATCTTGGGAAAGCTGTCTAATCAGATGCCATCTGCTTCAATACTGGGAAATCTTTACTTTCAGGTCACAGATGATATGCAGGTCCAGTCAGGGTTCAGTGCTTTCCTTATGGTGTCACATGAATCCCAGAGTCTCTTCTTTGGAGTTTGGTGGCACAAAGCTTGGTTAGTAGTACTTGATAGGGCCTTTCCTGGGATGTTGAAGAGAGTTCTTCTGGAGGTGTCTTTTCCAATAGACAGAATCTCTAAGTTGCAAGGTATGATGCTTAAGGTCTTCATCTCCCACACTGTGAAAAGATTGCTCTACCCAATTGTGGTGGTTTTTAATAGAAGCTATTAGGCCTTTGCAATATTGGGGTATCTCTCCTTTAACCAGCTGTGGGTCAAAAGAAGGAGGAGTCAAGTGCATTGGGCATCCTGTGACTATTTCAAACGGTGAGATTATATTAGTTCCAAAAGAGGTGAATCTGAGATTTTTAGAAGGACATACAGCACTGCTTTTGGCAAAAGTATTTGGAGGGCCTCTACAAATTTTGTCATTTGAGTCTAATAATGCCATAATTAAGGGAGTTAAACATAGTTAAAGTGTTGTAAAACCGTAAAAACAGTGTAAGACTTTTCAAAGTACCTGGCTAGTAAAATGGGTTCTTCCATCACTATGAAGTTTGAGAGGAGTTTTCCAGGTAGGGATGATCTTTCCCAAAAGGACTTTAACCACAGTAGTGGCATAGCCTGTCTGCAAGGAAAGGCTTCAGACTAGTGTAAAAACATACAGACCATATCTAAAACATATTTATATCCATTATATGGAGGAAGTTGTATGAAATCCATTTGCCAGAGCCTGAATGGTCCATTAGGCAGTTTTAAATATCCAGGAGTAGTATGAACAGGCTTCCCTGGATTGTACTTGGGACAAGTGGAACAAGTGAGGTAGGCCCTGTGCTATACAGTAGGTCCTCATTGATTATCTATTTTATATATAGTAATGTGTATATGTTCATCACAAACTCCTAATTTATCCCTCCCTCCCACCTTTCCCCTTTGGTAACCATAAGTTTGTTTTTGAAGTCTGTGAGTCTGTTTCTGTTTTGTAAATAAGTTCATTTGTATAATTTTTCTAGATTCCACATATAAATGATATCATATGATATTTGGCTTTCTCTGTCTGACTTCACTTAGTGTGATAATCTCTAGGTCCATCCATGTTGCTGCAAATGCCATTATTTCATTCTTTTTTATGGCTCAGTAATATTACATTATATATATATATATATATATATATATATATATCTCACAACTTCTTAAGCCAATCTCCTGTTGATGGGCACTTGGGTTCTTTCCATGTCTTGGCTATTATTTTATCAAATCAAAAATTCTCTTTATTAATTTCTTTTTTTTAACGGAGGATAGTCAGAGACTAAAAGTACCCATCATGTACAAAGTTTGGTATGAGGAAGCATTCAAGTGGCAGTTATTATTCTTACTGCTTCAAGAAGTGTTTTGTTCTTGTGGTTGTTTTGTGTGTGTGTGTGTGTGTATGTGTATGTGCTTTGATGAAAAACATGAGGAAATTTGTTTACATTTTAATTGCAATACTGTGCAGAAATAATCCAAAAATACTGGAATTTCATGATTTTTAGGATTCTAATCTTTTTAGATTATTAACAATGAATCCTGTATTGTAGAGAAGCTAAATGATAGTTTCTGCTAGAAGTAAAGGTTTCAATTTCTGCTGGATGGTATAATAGACAGAAACCCAGGAATGTCTAGATCCTGCTTTGCCAATTGCCCCTTCTCTTTTTTTTTTTTTTTTTGCGGTACGCAGGCCTCTCACTGTTGTGGCCTCTCCCGTTGCAGAGCACAGGCTCCGGACGCGCAGGCTCGGCGGCCATGGCTCACGGGCCTAGCCGCTCCACAGCATGTGGGATCTTCCCGGACTGGGACACGAACCCGTGTCCCCTGCATCGGCAGGCGGACTCTCAACCACTGCGCCACCAGGGAAGCCCTCCCCTTCTCCTTATAGAGTTTCTCTGCAACCAACAACAAAGCAGAATGAGAATCAAAGTTTCTCTTTATTATTAGCTGGTCTAGCACCTGATACCCTACTGTAGGGCTATGCTGCATTCTGTGCTACAGCATGTGGTTTAGGATTAAGATTTTAGGACCAGTGGGGATAGTGACTCCTCTTTACCCTTGGAATTAAAATATTTGCATTAGCGATCTCAAATGGAAATATTTGAACCAGCACCCCATTTCTAGGTCTGGGCAGAAGCAAAAAAAATACAAAAATAAAATAGATGATAGAGTGTGTGAAGCAGATCACGTTTTAACTAAATTGAGGTAGTATAGGGGAAATAGAAAGGAAGAGAGAAAAAATCTGCTCATCCTCTCTTAGGGAAGGTGACCTAAGCTAGATTTGAGGCAGGAAACTGGAGATAGAGATCCCACATTCAGGGATTCTGCATTGCATTAACATTAGAGGGCACAATTCACTTCCTAATCTATGAGAATGGTGTCCTTTAGAGTTAAGCAATATGTGGGCATTTGCAAAACTGATCTTTTTCAAATTTATTGACCATTCACCCATTAGTACCTAGCACAATCTGGGGCCTACACTCTGAACATTCTGAGTAAGAGGGTGACCCAAACCAGGCTTAGCATGGGAAAAGGGAATTGGAGTCTTCTCCTCCAATTCCTAACCTAAGAAATTTGTATATGCAAATGTCAATGTACAGTACAGTAAAAGAGGATAATCCACCAGGAACTATGAAACTAGAAATCAAAATAGTAAAAACATGATAGCTCTGAATCTGAAGCTAAATGTTTTAGATGTTGTAAATGTATGATTCATTGTGTACCTGTATGCAGAGGTAAATATAAAGGGATTACAATGGTCAGATTTTTTATTAACTTACCAGCATGGTATTTTTGAATGTTGGAATGTTACTTTAAGTTCCAAACACATTTCCCCCTAAACTTCAGTGAAGTATAGAATATCCAGCCCCATTTTCAGCATTTAACTTAAGCTAATATTAGGAAAAATGCCATTTCCAGAAATTTTCTGGAAAACACTTTACAGGATCCAGTGAAGATGGCTATTTAATATAATCCAAATTGTTCTCTTTTATAGTCACACTTCCATTTTTTCCATCCCCTAATTTACCTCCTTAACAAAATCTATTATATGTTTTTATTATATTTACTATAATTACTATTATTATATGCTTTACTATCAAAGATGAATAAGCTAAGACTCCTGCCATTAAGGAGTACTGGGTATATTTCACTCTTTTCCAATCAAAAGATGTTTATAATTCATATTAAATGCAAATAACTGGAACACATGCTTTGAGGGTATGAATCCTCCACTGGACCATGAGGTACTTGAGGGCAGGGACTGGTCCTTATACATTCTCAAATTTACAGTGTCTGGACTATAGTAAATTTATGCTTTCAATCAGCATATATTTCTTGAGCCTCTACTATGTTCAGGTCAGTATTTTATTTGCTTGGGATACAGCAGTGAACAAAAAGTTTGCCCTTATTTTAACAGTATGGTGGTAGGTAATAAATTAGGTGAATGAAAAATATAGAATATTAGAAAGTAATACATGCTAAGAAGGAAATGGAAGGGAAAGGGAAAAAGGATGAGAGGTATGTGGAGTCAGGACAATTAAAATTTACAAAGGATAGCTAGGGAAGGTCTTACTGAGAAGGTGACTTTCAAGTTAAAACCTGAAGGAAGTAGGGGAGCAACCATGTGGATATATGGTTAAAGCATATTCCAGACCAGAGAACATTCTGAGGTGTTAGTGTGCCAGGCATGTTCACAGAAGAGCAAGAAAGCCAGTGTAACTAGAGTGTATATAAAAAGGAAGAGTAGTTGATGAGATCAGAGAAGTAATGGGGGGCCAAATCATATAGGTCCTTTTAGGTCATAGTCAATACTCTGCTTTTTATGGCGTGAAGCAGGAAACCACTAGAGGGTTTGAGCAGAGAAGTGCATAAACAGACTTCCATTTTTTAAGGATTACTCTGGTTTCTGTATTTTTAAAAATTTGCAAGAATATTAAGGGTAGAAGGAGGGAGATAAGTTAGGAGGCTATTTTGATAATCCAGGTAAAAGATAATGATAGTTTGGGCTTCCCTGGTGGCGCAGTGGTTGGGAGTCCTCCTGCCGATACGGGGGATGCGGCTTCGTGCCGCGGTCTGGGAGGATCCCACATGCCGGGGAGCGTCTGGGCCCCTGAGCCATGGCCGCGGGGCCTGCGCGTCCGGAGCCTGTGCTCCGTGGCGGGAGGGGCCGCAGCGGTGAGAGGCCCGTGTACCGCAAAAAAAAAAAAAAAAAAGATAATGATAGCTTGGACCAAAGTGGGAATGCAGAAGTGGTTTGACATCTGGTTTTATTTTGAAGGTAGAGCTCACAGCACTTGTTGATAAATGTAGGTGTGAGTGAAAGAGATGAGCCCATAATAGCACAGCTAACTGAGATGTAGGCAACTTGCATGAGGATATGTTTTGAGGTCTTGAACTCTATCATAAACTCAATTTTGAAATTGTTAAATATGAGAAGCATATTCAACATCAAAGTAATTATGCCAAGGAGGCAGTTAGATATACAAGTCTGCAGTTCAGGGTAGAGGTTGAGCCTGGAGATTTATATTGAGGAGCAGTCATCATATAGATGGTATTTAAAGCCATGAAACTGATACAGTTTCTCAAGGAGTAAAAGTAGCTTTAAAAAAAATCCTATCCCACCCCTCTAGGTGTTCACAAAGCACCGAGCTGATCTCCCTGTGCTATGCAGCTGCTTCCCAATAGCTATCTATTTTACATTTGGTAGTGTATATATGTCAATGCCATTCTTTCACTTCGTCCCAGCTTAGCCTTCCCCCTCCCCGTGTCCTCAGGTCCATTCTCTACGTCTGCATCTTTATTCCTGTCCTGCCCATAGGTTCTTCAGAACTTTTTTTCTTTTAGATTCCATATATATGTGTTAGCATGCGATATTTGTTTTTCTCTTTCTGACTTACTTCACTCTGTATGACAGACTCTAGGTCCATTCACCGCACTACAAATAACTCAGCTTCATTTATTTTTATGGCTAATATTCCATTGTATATATGTGCCATATCTTCTTTATCCATTCATCTGTCGATGGACAGTTAGGTTGCTTTCATGTCCTGGCTATTGTAAATAGTGCTGCAATGAACATTGTGGTACATGACTCTTTTAATTATGGTTTTCTCAAGGTATATGCCCAGTAGTGGGATTGCTGGGTCATATGGTATTACTATTTTTAGTTTTTTAAGGAACCTGCATACTGTTCTCCATAGTGGCTTTATCAATTTACATTCCCACTGACAGTGTAAGAGGATTCCCTTTCTCCACACCCTCTCCAGCATTTACTGTTTGTAGATTTTTTTGATGATGTCCATTCTGATTGGTGTGAGGTGATACCTTATTGTAGTTTTGATTTGCATTTCTCTAATAATTAGTGATGTTGAGCATCTTTCCATGTGTTTGTTGGCCATGTGTATGTCTTCTTTGGAGAAATGTCTATTTAGATCTTCCACCCATTTTTTGATTGGATTGTTTGTTTTGTTGACATTGAGCTGCATGAGCTGTTTATAGATTTTGGAGATTAATTCTTTGTCAGTTGCTTCATTTGCAAATATTTTCGCTAATTCTGAGGGGTGTCTTTTCCTTTCCTGTGCAAACAGTTTTGAGTTTAATTAGGTCCCATTTGTTTATTTTTGTTTTTATTTTCATTACTCTTGGAGGTGGGTCAAAAAAGATCTTGCTGCAGTTTATGTCAAAGAGTTATCTGTCTATGTGTTATAGTATCTGGACTTACATTTATATCTTTAAATCACTTTGAGTTTATTTTTGTATATGGTGTTAGGGAGTGTTCTAATTTCATTCCTTTGCATGCAGCTGTCCATTTTCCCCAGCACCACTTATTGAAGAGACTGTCTTTCCTCCATTGTATATTCTGGCCTCCTTTGTCATAGATTAGTTGACCATAGGTTTATCTTTGGGCTTTCAATCCTGATCCATTGACCTATATGTCTGTTTTTGTGCTGGTACCATAGTGTCTTGATGACTGTAGCTTTGTAGTATAGTCTGAAGTCAGGGAGCCTGATACCTCTAGCTCCATTTTTCTTTCTTAAGCTTGCTTTGGCTATTCAGGGTCTTTTGTGTTTCTGTACAAATTGTAAAACCTTTGTTCTAATTCTGTGAAAAATGCCATTGGTTATTTAATAGGGATTGTATTGAATCTGTAGATCGCTTTGGGTAGTAAAGTCATTTTCACAGTGTTGATTCTTCCAGTCCAAGAACATGGTATATCTGTCCCTCTGTCTGTGTCATCTTTGATTTCTTTCATCAGTATCTTATAGTTTTCCATGTACAGGTCTTTTGCCCCCTTAATTAGGTTTATTCCTAGGTATTTTATTCTTTTTGTTGCAATAGTAAATGGGATTGTTTCCTCAATTTCTCTTTCTGATCTTTCATTGTTAGTGTATAGGAATGCAGGAAATTTCAGTATATTAATTTTATATCCTGCTACTTTACCAAATTCATTGATTAGCTCTAGTAGTTTTCTGGAGGCATCGTTAGGATTTTCTATGTATAATATCATGTCATCTGCAAAAGTGACAGTTTTACTTCATCTTTTCCAATTTGGATTCCTTATATTACTTTTTCTTCTTTGATAACTGTGGCTAGGACTTCCTAAACTATGTTGAATAATGTTGAATAATGTTGAATAATAGTGAATAGTGGTGAGAGCAGACACCCTTGTCTTGTCCCTGATCTTAGAGGAGATGCTTTCAGTTTTTCACCATTAAGAATAATGTTTCCAGGCTTCCCTGGTGGCGCAGTGGTTGAGAGTCCACCTGCCAATGCGGGGGACACGGGTTCATGCCCTGGTCCGGGAAGATCCTACATGCCGCGGAGTGGCTAGACCCGTGAGCCATGGCCATTGAGCCTGCACATCCAGAGCCTGTGCTCCACAACGGCAGAGGCCACAACAGTGAGAGGCCCACATACCGCAAAAGAAAAAAAAAAAAGAATAATAATGTTTCCTGTGGGTTTATCATATATGGCCTTTATTATTTTGAGGTAGGTTCCCTCTGTGCCCACTTTCTGGAGAGTTTTTTATCGTAAATGGCAGTTGAATTTTGTCTAAAGCATTTTCTGCATATATTGAGATGATCATATGGTTTTGATTCTTCAGTTCATTACTATTGTGTATCACATTGTTTGATTTGCATATGTTGAAGAATCCTTGCATCCCTGGGATAAATCCCACTTTTTCATAGTGTATGATCCTTTAAATGTGCTGTTGGATTCTGTTTGCTAGTATTTTGTTGAGGATTTTTGTGTTTATGTTCATCAGTAATGTTGGCCAGTAATTTTCTGTTTTTGTGATAACTTTGTCTGGTTTTGGTATCAGGGTGATGGTGGCCTTGTAGAGTGAGCATGAGAGTGTTCCTCCCTCTTCAATTATTGGAAGAGTTTGAGAAGGATGGGTGTTAGCTCTTCTCTAAATGTTTGATAGAATTCACCTGTGAAGCCATCTGGTCCTGGACTTTTGTTTGTTGGAAGATTTTTAATCACATTTTCAATTTCATTACTTGTGATTGGTCTGTTCACATTTTCTATTTCTTCCTTTTTCAGTCTTGGAAGGTTGTCCTGTTCTTAGAATTTTTCCATTTATTCCAGGTTGTCCATTTTATTGGTATATAGTTGCTCGTAGTAGTCTCTTATGATCCTTTGTATTTCTGTGGTGTCAGTTGTTACTTCTTTTTTATTTCTAATTTTACTGATTTGAGTTATCTTCCTTTTTTTTCTTGATGAGTCTGGCTAAAGGTTTATGAATTTTGTTTATCTCTTCAAAGAACCAGCTTTTAGTTTCATTGATCTTTGCTATTGTTTTCTTCACTTCTATTTCATTTTTTTCTGCTCTGATCTTTATGTTTCTTTCCTTCTACTAACTTTGGATTTTGTTTGTTCTTCTTTCTCTAGTTGCTTTACATGTAAGGTTAGGTTGTTTATTTGAGATTTTCTTGTGTTTTGAGGTAAGATTGTATTGCTATAAACTCCCCTCTTAGAACTGCTTTTGCTGCATCCCATAGGTTTTGGGTCATTGTTTTTTCATTGTCATTTGTTTATAGATATTTTTTGATTTCCTCTTTGATTTCTTCAGTGATCTCTTGGTTATTTAGTAGCATATTGTTTAGCCTCCTTGTGTTTGTGTTTTTTACAGTTTGTTTTCCCTGTAATTGATTTCTAATCTCATAACATTGTGGTTGGAAAAAATGCTTGATACTATTTCAATTTTCTTTAATTTACAGAGGATTGATTTGTAACCCAAAATGTGATCTATCCTGGAGAACGTTCCGTATGCACCTCAAAAGAAAGTGTGTTCTGCTGTTTCAGACGGAATCTCCAATAAATATCAATTAAGTCTATCTGGTCTATTGTGTCATTTAAGGCTTGTGTTTCCTTATTAATTTTCTATCTTGATGATCTATCCATTGGTGTAAGCAGAGTGTTAAATTATCCTACTCTAACTGTGTTACTGTCGATTTCCCTTTTATGGCTGTTAGCATTTGCCTTGTGAATTAAGGTGCTCCTATGTTGGGTGCATAAATAGTTACAATATTTTTTTTCTTTTTTGCAGTACGCAGACCTCTCACTGTTGTGGCCTCTCCCGTTGCGGAGCACAGGGTCCGGACGCACAGGCTCAGTGGCCATGGCTCATGGGCCTAGCCGCTCTGCGGCATGTGGGATCTTCCTGGACTGGGGCACGAACCCGTGTCCCCTGCATTGTCAGGCAGACTCAACCACTGTGCCACCAGTGAAGCCCAAATATTTACAATTTTTATATCTTCTTCTTGGAATGATCCCTTGATCATTGTGTATTGTCCTTCCTTGTCTCTTGTATCAGTCTTTGTTTTAAAGTCTAGTTTGTCTGATATGAGTATTGCTACTCCAGATTTCTTTTGATTTCCATTTGCATGGTATATCTTTTTCCAGCCTCTCACTTTCAGTCTGTATGTGTACCTAGGTCTGAAGCACGTCTCTTGTAGACAGCATGTATATGGGTCTTGTTTTTGTATCCATTCAGCCAGTCTGTGTCTTTTGGTTGGTGCAATTAATCCATTTACATTTAAGGGAATTATCGATACATATGTTTCTTTTGCCATTTTCTTAATTGTTTGGGGTTTGTTTCTGTAGGTCTTTTTCTTTTCTTGTGTTGCCCACCTAGAGAAGTTCTTTGAGCATTTGTTGTAAACCTGGGTTGGTGGTGCCGAATTCTCTAAGCTTTGGCTTGTCTGTATAGCTTTTGATTTCTCCATCGAATCCAAATGAGTGCCTTGCTAGGTAGAGTAATTTTGGCTGTAGGTTTTTCCCTTTCATCACTTTAAATATATCCTGCTATTCCCTTCTGACCTGCAGAGTTTCTGTTGAAAAATCAGCTGATATCCTTATGGGGATTCCTTTGTATATTATTTTTGGCTTTTCCCTTGCTGCTTTTAATATTTTTTCTTTGAATTTAACTTTTGTTAGTTTGGTTAATATATGTCTCAGCATGTTTCTCCTTGGATTTAATCTGTATGGGACTCCCTGTGCTTCCTGGACTTGGGTGACTATTTCCCTTCCCCATTAGGGAAGTTTTCAACTATAATCTCTTCAAATATTTTCTCAGACGCTTTCTCTTCTTCTTCTGTGATCCCTGTTATTCAAATGTTGGTGCATTTAATGTTGTCCCAGAGGTCTCTGAGACTGTCCTCATTTTGTCTCATTATTTTCCTTATTCTTCTCCATGGCAGTTATTTCCACCTTTCTATCTTCCAGCTCACTTATCTGTTTTTCTCACTCAGTTATTCTGCTATGGATTCCTTCTAGTATATTTTTCATTTCATTTAATGTGCTGTTCATCACTGATTGCTTGTTCTTAATTCTTCTAGGTCTTTTGTAAACATTTCTTATATCATTTTGATCCATGCCTCTATTCTGTTCCTGAGATCTTGAATCATCTTTACTATCATTACTGTGAATTCTTTTTCAGGTAGATTACCTATTTACTCTTCATTTATTTGGTCTTGTGGGTTTTTACCTTGCCCCTTCATCTACAATGTATTTCTCTGTTGTCTCATTTTGTCTAACTTTCTGCATTTGTGGTCTCCTTTCTGCAGGCTGCAGGGTCATAGTTCCTCTTGCTTCTGTTTTCTGATCCCTGGTGGATGAGGTTGGTCCAGGGTCTTTTGTAGGCTTCCTGGGAGGAGGGACTGGTTCCTGCACTCCTGTGGGTGGAGCTTAGTCTTTTCCCTCTGATGGGCAGGATCTCGTCATGTGGTGTGTTTTGGTCTGTCTGTGATCTTAGTACGACTTTAGGCAGCCTGTCTGCTTGTGGGTGGGGCTGTATTCCTGTCTTGCTGGTAGTTTGGCATGAGGTGTCCAGCACTGGTGCCTGCAGGCAGTTGGGTGGAGCCGGGTCTTGGTGTTGAGATGGATACTCCAGGAGAGCACATGCCAATTAATATTCCCTGGGCCTGGGAATTCTCTGGTGGTACAGCATCCTGGATTCAGCATTTCCACCCTGGAGGCCCAGGGTTGACCCCTGGCTGGGGAACCAAGAACCTGCAAGCTGCATGGTGCATCCATAGAAGAAAGGAAAACAAAGGAAAAGAAATGAAACAACAAAACCCCAAGACAAATAGCAAAATCAAAAACAAACAGCAGCAACAACACAATAAAAAGGAAGAAAGAAAACAGACAAACCAAACCCAAGATAAGTGATAAAAAGAAAACCAAACAAACAGAAACAAAGAAACGGACTATAAAGGCAAAAAACCCCACAAAACAGGGCTTCCCTAGTGGCGTAGTGGTTAAGAATCTGCCTGCCAATGCAGGGGACACGGGTTGAAGCCCTGCTCCTGGAAGATCCCACATGCCATGGGGCAACTAAGCCCATGCGTCACAACTACTAAGCCTGCACTCTAGAGCCCATGAGCTACAACTACTGAGCCTGAGTGCCACAACTACTGAAGCCCGTGCACCTAGAGCCTGTGCTCTGCAACAAGAGAAGCTACCCAATGAAAAACCCATGCACTGCAATGAAGAGTAGCCCTCACTCACCACAACTAGAGAAAAAAGCTCGCATGCAGCAACAAAGACTCTAGACAGCCAAAAATTTTAAAAATAAATAAATAAATTTATTTTTAAAAGTAATAAATAAAACACATAGAAACAATCAAAAAAAGAACAAAGACAAGAAAAAACACAACAACAAAAAAGTAAATAAAAATAGAAAAAATATATTAAAAATAATATTAAAAAATAATAAAAACATCAACTGAACAAAATGAAACAAGCAACAAAGGAATAATAGTAATAAGAATGTTTTCCTGGCGCCTCCTCTGTCAGCATCCTTGCTCCCACAGTGAGCCACAGCCATCCTCCACCTCCCCAGGGAGCCCTATAATACCTCTAGGTAGGTCTTTGGACCTGCTGTGGGCACTGTGGGGACAGCTCATAATCTGACCTGGCCCAACTCTCACGTGTACTTGCCCCCAAAGTCCACTGATTTTAATGCTAGACTGGTCTCAGTTTTAGGAACACTTGTTGTCTATTCAGATATTTCAGAGATGTAGGATTTACCAAGCCGATCGTGTTGATTTAATCTGTGGCTATGCAGCTGCACAGAGATATTTCAGTTCCTCTTCCTTAGTCGCACCACCCCTGGGGCTCAGCTTTGGTTTTGGCCCCAAGTCTGCATGTTTGCCACCCTTAGGTATCTGTTCCCTGCCCAGGCGATAGTGAGTGAAAGCAGTGGCTGATTGGGGCACACTTACTCAGGCCAGGGAGGGGTACGTTGGCCACAACTGGGGTGTGCACAAAGTGCCTGCAGCAGCAGTGACCAGCAGACAGTTGCAACAGACTGGGGCATGCTCACTCTGGTGGGAGTCCCTCCCAGTGCTCGCGGAGGCATGGACTGGTGTGTGGGGGCTGTAGTGGCCCCACCTCTTATGTGCCACTCAACAATGACACCTCGTTTCCTAGGCAGACCATGTTTCCTCTAGGGCATTCCAGGCCATGGAGCCCCTCACTCCTGTTCCCTCTGTTGTATCTGTGCAGCCAGCAGTGGTCCTGTCCCCAGATCTGCTCTCTCTCTCTTTTTTTTTTACATCTTTATTGGAGTATAATTGCTTTACAATGTTGTGTTAGTTTCTGCTGTATAACAAAGTGAATCAGCTATATGTATACATATATCCCCATATCCCCTCCCTCTTGAGCCTCCCTCCCACCCTCCCTATCCCACCCATCTAGGTGGACACAAACCACTGAGCTGATCTCCCTGTGCTATGCAGCTGCTTCCCACTAGCTATCTATTTTACATTTGATAGTGTATATGTCAATGCTACTCTCTCATTTCATCTCAGCTTCCCCTTCCCCACCACCCCCATGTCCTCAAGTCCATTCTGTACGTCTGCATCTTTATTCCTGTCTTGCCACTAGGTTCATCAGAACCATTTGTTATTAGATTCCATATATATGTGTTAGCATATGGTATTTGTTTTTCTCTTTCTAACGTACTTCACTCTGTTTGACAGACTCTAGGTCCATCCACCTCACTATAAATAACTCAATTTCATTTATTTTCACAGCTGAGTAATATTCCATTGTATATATGTGCCACATCTTCTTTATCCATTCATCTGTCAATGGACATTTCGGTTGCTTCCACTCTCTTAACCCCACACTTTAGCACTCAGCCCCTGCCAACATTGGCAGATTCACATCTCAAGCAGGGGCACCCAGGGCTGATTCTGGAGGAGGCTTTGTGATGGGCAGCACTCAGGACTTTGGAGCCTACACGGGCAGAGGCGGCCTTGGCTTGAGGGGTGGGTGAGCCTGCTCAGATGGGTGTCCCTCCCAGTACCCACGGAGGCTGAAGCCAGCGGGTGGTGAAGGGGGTTGCAGTGATGGCTCCACCCCTTGCACACCACTCAACAATGACGCCTTGTTTCTATGGTGTCCCGGGCTTCCTCTGCCAACTTTCCCAGTCATGGAGCACCTTACTCCTGTCCCTTTGGGCTGTCTTTTCACAGCCAACAGCTGTCCCTGCCCTGGGTCCATGCTCCAAACCCCACTTTCCAACACCCATCCCCCCTCTGCAACAGGAGACACATGACTCCAGCTGGGGTGCACAGGGCTGCGACACAGACCATGAGCGCAGTTTTTACCTTGACCTGCCTTCCACAGACTGTCCGCTGCATTCCCCTTTGATCCCCTGAAGGTCTCTCTGTCCCAGCTACTTTCTCCACCATGTGGGGAGGTTTTTGAGTGCGGGAACCTCTCCTCACCTTCAGCTTCCTGCCAGAGTTACTGGTCCCTTTTTTGATTCCTCTTTTCTTTTTTCTTTCTTTCATCTTACCCAGTTGTGAGGGGATTTTTCTTGTCCTTTTATGTGTCCAAAGTCTTCTGCTAATGTTCAGCAGGTAGTCTGTGAGAACTGTTCCATTTGTAGATGTATTCTTAATGTACTTGTGAGGAGAGATGAATTCCGCATCCTCCTATTTCATCATCTTAAATGGCCATGCCTTCTTTTTGGAATTCAGCGTATTTATTAGTCCTCTTCTTGGTTCCACTTTTGAAGAAATTCACAGTCCAAAGAAAGTGTTGCTTCAGCATCCCCAGGAGAAGCTCTGGTCCAAGTTCTGATTGGAATTCCAGGCGAGGCTGCTTGCTGAGCCCTGCCTACTCTACCTATGCTGGGAAGCCCTCAACTGCCTCTGCAGCCAACCATTCAACTGAATGTCTGTCCCACAGCTTTTGAATGCACCATTTTCTATCATATTCTTTCTCCCTCTCCTCATCCTTCTTCCCCTCTTTT
The DNA here is from genome assembly GCF_937001465.1 of Orcinus orca. Taxonomy (NCBI): domain Eukaryota; kingdom Metazoa; phylum Chordata; class Mammalia; order Artiodactyla; family Delphinidae; genus Orcinus; species Orcinus orca. Next base: position 69,136,072 of record NC_064580.1, read on the forward strand.
TGTCCTCCCTTCCCTCCACCCCACTGTGTTTTAGTTTAGATAATTTCTATTCATCTGTCTCCAAGTTCACTGATTCTTTTCATAAATATATATTATTTATATTTGAATCTCTTTCTGTTCTATTGTTTTCTCTTTCCTTTTTTTTTAACTCATAATTATTTGCTTTATAATTGAACAGAATGTATAGGACAGAAGAGACTAGTGTAAATCATATTTATGCCTGGAAATGAGCATGTCTCTTTGGTTAGGCCTTTAGTGTTGGGAATTTGAAATAATCTAATCAGGAATTGAAGTGGGTGTGAAATTTGGTCTTGCTGTGATTATTCTCAGTGTACCACCTGCTTCAAATTCCTCTAGATCCCTTGTGCATAGGTGAGTGCTACATTGTTGGGGGATTTTTCCAGTGTTCATATCACACCTTCAGCTTTAGCCTTTCTTTGTGGTCCTGTGCTTCAGAGAAGGTATTTCTCCACATTTTTACTTGAAACATGACTCTGCTGATGGGGGCAGGTGAGGATATTCTCTATTGTCTTGTTTTAGGTTCTGTCCTCCATAGGCCCTGTGCCCCTGGTTCTCCTGAAGAGGGCTTTCTCAGTGATCTAGCCCTTTTCCCAGTGTTAGAGGTTGTTTTTGTTTTGTTTTGTTTTCTATTACTTTCCTCTAGCCACAGTGGGTCTTCAACTGTGCCCTAGGGATGACAAGGTTTGCTGTCCTTCCCCTAGCAACTTAGGCTTTTGTTCCAGAAGGTAAAGTGTTCTGGGCAGAGATTCATGTTTTTCCCAAATTGGTAACCACTCCTTTCCCCCAGGTCTATACCATGAGGTAGGCTTTCTCTGGTCTCCTGCCCTGCCCTCAATGTTTTGTTTTGTTCTTGTTTATTGCTGTTGTTTTTTATGGGAAGCCATAGAGGTTTGTGGAGAAAAGCCTGCAAGTTGGGTTAGAGCTCTCCATAGTCTATAGATCTCAAGGGTTCTATATTTTCATGCTAGCTCACATACAGCCTTCAGCAATTTGTTAAAAAAATATATCTGAACTTTTCCCTGCTTGTATGGCAGCCTATTACCCTCCCATGTACTTCTGCAAATTAGCCAGTGCTCATGTTCCATTCTTGGAAGCACCTGTCTTTCCTTAGATTTCAGGCCTGCTTGTTGCCCTGTGACCTTGACTCTCTGATAGGTTCATGGAAATTTATAATTGTGTATATTATCCAGTTTATCTTATTGTAACAGTGGGAATGATTCTCTTTCCAATTTTCTGCATACCAAGTGGAAGGCAAAATAACCCCTACAATGTTTTTGTTAGAATAATATGATCTAGCGATATGTAAAAGTTGTGGAAAGAATGTAAAAATCACAGAAAGTAGAGCAAACATAGCTATAATAGAGCACATTTGGACAGTTATTAGGAAATTAAAAGGAAAAGAAGATAGAGAAATTAAGACAGTTTTTGTTATAAAGTGTAAATGCTTTAAGCCTTAGTGATATAAAAGTGATGGCATAGCTAATAACAAGCATGAGTGAGATAAAATGTCAGTATGCTAATTTCATTATCTTTCATAGCATGGAATCAATAAATTCCAATAAAGTTAAAATAAGTAGTTAAAAATACAAAAATATTTTAATGTCAATGTAGTAGAGTTGTTTTACTTTAGAAGAATCTTAAAAGCTAGTCTACATTGCTGTCTACTAAATTAAAATTGATTTAATATTTTATTATAAATAATATTATAATATCCTTTTGTAGTAAAATCATTTATTTCTAACTTTCCATATGATATATGCACAGAGAGAACAAAGTGCTTCAGATTGTGTTTTCTCAAATTTTAGCACTGGTAGGATTCAAGATAATTTGTTTCTATCCTATTTGCAATTTTTACTGTTGCTTAAATATTTTTAAGTGAACATGTATCATTTTTACTAAAAGGAAGTCAATGTGCTTTAAAAAATCAATTAAATGCATTTTGAGTAAAAATTAAACTGTCTGATTACTTCTTAGAGTTTAAAAATTGAATCTGCCACAAAAATCAGCAAGATAACAATGTGAAATACGTTTAATACACTGTTAATTACCTACTAATATGCTATTATTTTCCTTTCTTAAACCAGGAATTTCTGACAGTTTTACATGGAGTCTTATGTTTCAGAGACCTTAGTATCCTTTACTAGCAGTACTTCTCATTGAATTTAAGTAAATGTCTGTGTACTTCCTAATAGCACAGGGTTCTCAACCTTGACACTACTAAAATTTAGGCTGCATAATTCTTTATTGTGGGAAGCTGCCCTGTGCTTTGTAGGATGTTTAGAACATCCCTAGCCTCTACCCACTATGTGCCAGTAACAATCCCCTGTCCACTATTGTGACAACAAAATATATCTCCAGACATTGCCAGATATACTCTAGGGGGCAAAATTACTCCTCGTTGAGGACCATGTAATAACAACACTTTAGAGGAACTATTCATTTTTTCCACAGCTTTAATAATTGAAGAAAAGTTATGGGATTTTATCTCACTGACTCTAATCAGCCATAAATAATTAATAAGCTCTTGCCCCAAATCTTCCTCTGACCTTATTGTATGAATCATTATACTTTTAATTTACCATCATATATCTTGCTGTTTTCATGCTTTATTTTCCCCCAGTAGATTATAAGATCTCCGAAGTCAAGAATGGTCATCTACTTCATATATACATAACCTTGCCTTGTACCTTATGCATTATATGACTTCAGTAAATGCTTATAGGTTTAAATCAACCTATTCTTATTGAGAAAAGCATTGTGCTAGGCCTTGAAGAGCATACAAATATGGGAAAGCCTAGTCTGCTCCTTCAAGAAGCATATTAGGAACAGAACTAAAATAAATATATTAAAAATTAGTAGAAAGGAGAATATGCTAAAAGCCATAAGAAAGATACAAGCAAATGCCAAAGGTAAGAGAGATCAGGAAAGGCTTCAAGGACAAAATGGGTTTTGAAATGGGCCTAAAGGATGGCTGTTAGGCAGGTTTATGGAGAGTAGAGGGTAGAGAAGGGTTTTTATAGGCATAGTTTAAGGGAAGCGTTGAGGAACAAATTACTGGAGATAGAAAAGCTTAAAAGTATGTTTTGGAAATAGCAAGAAATGATGATATAAAACCTATTGGATCTTTCTTGATTAAAGTCATATTCTATTTTTTATTTCTGCCAGACATAAAACATCTTTATCATCAAAGAAATCATGGTGTTCTATGTAAGGGATTTGTATTAATTTGCTGGAAGTTTTATTAGTATAGTGAACGTTTGGAATAATGTTAAAGCAAAGGGGTTCTTATGCAGCTTTATTTTCTATCTTAAAAATGAAAGTTATTTAAAGTTATCATTTATGAGTTTTATACAGTTTTTCTTTCTGTTTGTTTATTTCATTTTGAATTATCACTGTACACAGTGAACTATGATTTTATATTTACTAAATATTTTCTGTTCATTTTTCCGTCCCTTGTAATGTGAGTTTGCTCATCCAAGTGGCAGTAGAGAGTTATATAGCGCTGGCATATAGATGAATTGGGGAAGAGAAAATAGCTATTAGATTGTAGTTACCCTTTTCCCATAGGAACAACAACAAAAATCTTCCTGTTCAATAAAAATATTTAAAATTTCATTATGTAAAGCATACAGAAACCTAAATTAAGCTTTGGGTGCAAATAAAAATCAATGGGAAACTCATGCTTTTAGATTGTCCTTTTGAGTAGCTCTCAAAGTGTAGTCCAAGGACCCCTAAGAGGCCCCAAGATCTTACTGGAGATCCATGAAGTCAAACTGTTTTCATAATACTAAAACATTATTTTCATTATGCACTATGTTGACATTTTCACAATGGTACAAAAACAACAACTAAAACTACTATTGCCTGAGCATGAATCAAAACACTGGTACTAAACTATAGTAGTAGTAATTTGTATTCTTCACCACAATGCACTCAGAGGGGGAAAAGAAGCCAGTTTCACTTAATGTCTTTGATTAAGCAGTAAAAACTATTAATTTTATTTGATCTAGACCTTTGAATATATATCTCTTTAATTGTACAACAGAATGGAAAGTAGGCAGAAAGCACTTCTTCCTCACACCAAGTATGGTGGTTGTCTCCACATAAAGCACTTAGAAGATTGTTTGCATTGTCAAACTTTCCTAGCTGCTTTTTTCATGGAATACCATTTTTATTTGAAAGAATTAGTAACAAACTATGGTTATTCTGATTTGGTTATTTGACATATTTTTTTCAAAAATGAATGACTTGAGGCTTTCACTTCAAAGAAGACAACTGATGGTATTCATTAGCAATGCCAAAATGTAAGTTTTCAAGCGAAAATTGGAATTTTGGAATTAAAAAATAATTCTCAGTTTTCAGATTTACAATATTGCATTAGTTTCAAGGTGTACAGCAAAGTGATTCAGTTATACATATATTTTTCAGATTATTTTTATTGTAGGTTATTACAAGATACTGAATGTAGTTCCCTGTGCTATATGGTGAATCTTTGTTGCTTATCTATTTTATATAAAGTAGTTGTTATCTGTTAATCCCATACTCCTAAATTATCCCTTCCCCCTCCTTTTCCCCTATGGTAACCACAAGTTTGTTTTCTATGTCTGTGATTCTGTTTTGTATATACATTCATTTGCATTATTTTTAGATTCTACATATAAGTAATATATAATATTTGTCTTTCTCTATCTGACTTCCTTCACTTAGTATGATATTCTCTAGGTACATCCACGTTGCTGCAAATGACAATCTTTCATTCTTTTTATGGCTGAATAATATTCCATTGTATATATATACCACATCTTCTTAAAGCAATCATCTGTTGATGGGCACTTGGGTTGTTTACATGTCTTGGCTATTGTAAATAGTACAACTATGAACACTGGGGTGCATATAGCTTTTTAAATTAAAGTTTTTTATCTTTTTTGGATAAATGCCCAGGATTGGGATTGCTGGATCGTATGGTAGCTCTAGTTTTAGTTTTTTAAGGAATCTCCATACTGTTTTCCATAGTGGCTGCACCAATTTACATTCTCACTGAAAGTGCACAGGGGTTCCCTTTTCTCCACAACCTGTCCAATATTTATCGTTTGCAGACTTTTTGATGATAGCCATTGTGACGGGTGTGAGGTGATACCTCCTTGTGGTTTTGATATGCACTTCCCTAAGAATTAGAAGTGTTGAGCATCTTTTCATGTGCTTGTTGGCCATCTGTATGTCTTCTTTGGAGAAATGTCTATTTATCTTCTGCCCCTTTTTTGATTGGGTTGCTTGATTTTTTGATATTGAGTTGTATAAGCCATTTGTATATCTTGGATATTACACCCTCATCAGTCACATCATTTGCAAATATTTTCTCCCATACCATAGGTTGTCTTTTCATTTTGTTGATGGTTTCCTTTGCTGTGCAAAAGCTTTCATGTTTGATTAGGTCCCACTTGTTTATTGTCACTTCTATTTATTTTGCCTTGGGAGATTGATCTAAGAAAATATTGCTACGATATATGTTTTAGAAAGTTTTGTCTATTTCATGTCTCATATTTAGGTCTTTAAACCACTTTGAGTTTATTTTGGTATATCGTGTGAGGAAGTGTTCTAATTTCATTGATTTACATGTAGCTGTCTGCCATTCCCAACACAACTTTTTTTTTTTTCTAACATCTTTATTGGAGTAAAATTGCTTTAAAATGGTGTGGTAGTTTCTGCTTTACAACAGGGTGAATCAGCTATACATATACATATATCTCCATATCTCCTCCCTCTTGCATCTCCCCCCCACCCTCCGTATCCCACCCCTCTAGGTGGTCACACAGCACCAAGCTGATCTCCCTGTGCTATACGGCTACTTCCCACGAGCTATCTATTTTATATTTGGTAGTTTATATAAGTCCATGCCACTCTCTCACTTCATCCCAGCTTACCCGTCTCCCACCCAATGTCTTCAATTTTGTTTCTTTTTATGGCTGAGTAATATTCCATTGTATGTACATACACATCGTCTTTATCCATTCACCTGTCCAATATTAGGTTGCTTAGGACACTTAGGTTGCTTCCATGTCCTGGCTATTGTAAATAGAGCAGCAATGAACATTGTGTTACATGACTCTTTTTGAACTATGGTTTTCTCAGGGTATATGCCCAGTAGTGGGATTTCTGGGTCGTATGGTAGTTCTATTTTTAGTTTTTTAAGGAAGCTCCCTACTGTTCTCCATAGTAGACTTATCAATTTACATTCCCACCAAAAGTGCAAGAGGGTTCCCTTTTCTCCACAACCTCTCCAGCATTTATTGTTTGTAGATTTTTTGATCATGGCCATTCTGTCTGGTGTGAGGTGATACCACATTATAGTTTTGATTAGCAATTCTCTAATGATTAGTGATGTTGAGTATTCTTTCATGTGTTTGTTAGCAATATGTATATCTTCCTTGGAGAAATGTCTATTTAGGTCTTCTGCCCATTTTTGGATTAGGTTGTTTGTTTTTTCTTTTTCATATTGACCTGCATGAGCTGCTTGTAAATTTTCGAGATTAATTCTTTGTTATTTGCTTCGTTTGCAAATATTTTGTCACATTATGAGGGTTTTTGCTTGTCTTGTTTATGGTTTCCTTTGCTGTGCAAAAGCTTTTAAGTTTCATTAGGTCCCATTTGTTTATTTTTGTTTTTAAGTGCATTTCTCTAGAGGTGGGTCAAAAAGGATCCTGCTGTGATCTATGTCATAGAGTGTTCTGCCTATGTCTTCCTCTTAAGGGTTTTATAGTGTCCGCCCTTGCATGTAGGTCTTTAATCCATTTTGAGTTTATTTTTGTGTATGGTGTTGGGGAGTGTTCTAGTTTCATTCTTTTATATGTAGCTGTCCAGTCTTCCCAGCACCATATACTGAAGAGGCTGTCTTTTCTCCATTGTATATTCTTGCCTCCTTTATCAAAAATAAGGTGACCATATGTGTGTGGGTTTATCTCTGGGCTTTCTATCCTGTTCCAATGATCTATATTTCTGTATTTATGCCAGTACCATACTGTCTTGATTACTGTAGCTTTGCAGTTTAGTCTAAAGTCCAGGAGCCTTTTCCCTGCAGCTCATTTTTTCTTCCTCAATATTGCTTTGGCTATTCAGGGTCTTTTGTGTTTCCATACAAGTTGTGAAATTTTTTGTTCTAGTTCTGTGAAAAATGCCATTGGTAGTTTGATAGAGAGTGCATTGAATCTGTAGATTGCTTTGGGTAGTATAGTCATTTTCACAATGTTGATTCTTCTAGTCCAAGAACATGGTATATCTCTCCATCTGTTTGTATCATCTTTAATTTCTTTCATCAGTGTCTTATACTTTTATGCATACAGGTCTTTTTTCTCCTTAGGTAGGTTTATTCCTAGGTATTTTATTCTTTTTGTTGCAGTGTTAAATGGGAGTGTTTCCTTAATTTCTCTTTCAGATTTTTCATCATTAGTGTATAAGAATACAAGAGATTTCTGTGCACTAATTTTGTATCCTGCTACTTTCCCAAATTCATGGACTAGCTCTAGTAGTTTTCTGGTAGCATCCTTAGGATCCTCTATGTATAGTATCATGTCATCTTCAAACAGTGACAGATTTACTTCTTTTCTGATTTGGATTCTCTTTATTTCTTATTCTTCTCTGATTTCTGTGGCTAATATTTCCAAAACTGTGTTGAATAATAGTGGTGAGAGTGGGCAACCTTGTCCTGTTTCTTATCTTAGAAGAAATGGTTTCAGATTTTCACCATTGAGAATGATGTTGGCTCTGGGTTTGTCATATATGGCCTTTATTTTGTTTAGGTAAATTCCCTCTATGCCTACCTTCTGGAGGGTTTTTATCATAAATTGCTGTTGAATTTTGTCAGAAGCTTTTTCTGCATCTGTTGAGAGCGCATATATTTTTTCGACTTCAATTTGTTAATATGGTTTATCTCTTTGATTGATTTGCGTATATTGAAGGATCCTTGCATTCCTTGGATAAACCCCACTTGATCATGGTGTATGATCATTTTAATGTGCTGCTGGATTCTGTTTGCTAGTATTTTTGTTGAGGATTTTACATCTATGTTCATCAGTGATATTGGCCTGTAGTTTTCTTTCTTTATGACATGTTTGTCTGCTTTTGGTATCAGGGTGATGGTGGCCTCATAGAATGAGTTTGGGAGTGTTCCTCCCTCTGCTATATTTTGCAAGAGTTTTAGAAGGAAAAGTATTAGGTCTTCTCCAAATGTTTGATAGAATTCACTTGTAAAGCCATCTTGTCCTGGGCTTTTTTTTTGTTGGAAGATTTTTAATCACAGTCTCAATTTCAGTGCTTGTGATTGGTCTGCTTATATTTTTGATGACTTCTTGGTACCTGGTTCTTCTGAGAAGGTTGTGCTTTTCTAAGAATTTATCCATTTCTTCTAGGTTGTCCATTTTATTGCCATATAGATGCTTGTATTGATCTCTCATTATCCTTTGTAGTTTGCAGTGTCAGTTGTTTCTTCTCCGTTTTCATTTCTATTTCTATTGATTTGAGTCTTCTCCTTTTTTCTCTTGATGCATCTGGCTAATGGTTTATCAATTTTGTTTATCTTCTCAAAGAACCAGCCTTTATTTTTATTGATCTTTGCTATTGTTTCCTTCTTTTCTTTTTCATTTATTTCTGACCTGATCTTTTTGATTTCTTTCCTTCTGCTAACTTTGGGAATATTTTGTTCTTCTTTTTCTATTTGCTTTATGTGTAAGGTTAGGTTGTTTATTTGAGATGTTTCTTGTTTCTTAATGGAGGATTTTACTTCTATAAACTTCCCTCTTACAACTACTTTTGCTGCATCCCATAGGTTTGGGTCGTCGTGATTTCATTGTCATCTGTCTCTAGGTATTTTTTGATTTCCACTTTGATTTCTTCAGTGATCTCTTGGTTATTAATTAGTGTATTGTTTAACCTCCATATGTTTGTATTTTTTACAGATTATTTCCTGTAACTGATACCTTGTCTCATAGCACTGTGGTCAGAAAAGATACTCGATAAAATTTCAATTTTCTTAAATTCACCAATGCTTGATTGGTGACCCAAGATACGATCTATCCTGGAGAGTGTCCCATGAGCACTTGAGAAGAAAGTAGTGTATTCTGTTGTTTTTGGATGGAATATCCTATAAATATCAATTAAGTCCATCTTGTTTAATGTATCATTTAAAGCTTTTGTTTCCTTATTTATTTTCATTTTGGATGATCTGTCCATTGGTGAAAATGGGGTGTTAAATTCCCCCACTATTATTGTGTTACTGTCGATTTTCCCTTTTATGGTTGTTAGAGTTTGCCTTACATATTGAGGTGCTCCTATGCTGGGTGCATAAATATTTAAAATTGTAATATCTTCTTCTTGGATTGTTCCCTTGATCATTATGTTGTGTCCTTCTTTGTCTCTTGTAATCATCTTAATTTAAAGTCTATTTTGTCTGGTATGAGAATTGCTACTCTGGCTTTCTTCTGATTTCCATTTTCATTGAGTGTATTTCTTTATCCCCTCACTTTCAGTCTGTACATTTCCCTAGATATGAAGTGGGACTTTTGTAGATAGCATATGCACAGGCCTTGTTTTTGTATCCATTCATCCAGTCTATGTCTTTTGGTTGGTGCAATTAATCCATTTACATTTAAGGTAATTATCAGTATGTATGTTCCTATTAACATTTTCCTAATTGTCTTGGATTTGTTATTGTAGGTCTTTTCCTTCTGTTGTGTTTCGTGCCTAGAGAATTTCATTTAGCATTTTTTGTTAAGCTGGTTTGATGGTGCTGTATTCTCTTAGCTTTTGCTTGTCTGTAAAGGTTTTAATTTCTCTGTCGAATCTGAATGAGATCCTTCCTGGGTAGAGTAATTTTGATTGTAGGTTTTTCCCTTTCATCATTTAAATTTGTCTTTCCACTCCCTTTTGGCTTGCAGAGTTTCTGCTGAAAGATCAGCTGTTAACCTTATGGACATTCTCATGTATATTATTTGTTGTTGTTCCCTTGCTGCTTTTTATATTTTTTATTTGTGTTTAATTTTTGATAGTTTGATTAATATGTGTCTTGGCATGTTTCTCCTTTGATTTATCCTGTGTGGGACTCTCTGTGCTTCCTGAACTTGATTAACTATTTCCTTTCCCATATTAGGGAAGTTTTCAACTATAATCTCTTCAAATATTTTCTCAGATCCTTTCTTTTTCTCTTCTGCTTCTGGGACCCTTATAATTCGAATGTTGGTTCATTTAATGTTGTCCCAGAGGTCTCTAAGACTGTCCTCAATTCTTTTCATTCTTTTTTCTTTATTCTGCTCTGCAGTAGTTACTTCCATTATTTTATCTTCCAGGTCACTTATCCGTTCTTCTGCCTCAGTTATTCTGCTATTGATTCCTTCTAGAGAATTTTTAATTTCATTTATTGTGTTGTTCATCATTGTTTGTTTGCTCTTTAGTTCTTCTAGGTCCTTGTTTAACGTTTATTGTGTTTTCTCCATTCTATTTCCAAGATTTTGGATATGTTTACTATCATCAATCTGAATTCATTTTTAGGTAGACTGCTTATTTCCTCTTGATTTGTTTGTTCTGATGGGTTTTTACCTTGCTTCTTCATCTGCTGTGTGTTTCTCTGTCTTCTCATTTTGCTTAATATGTTTGGGGTCTCCTTTTTGCAGGCTGCAGGTTCATAGTTCCCATTGTTCTTGGTGTCTGCCCCCAGTGGGTAAGGTTGGTTCAGTAGGTTTCGAAGGCTTCCTGGTGAAGGGGACTAGTGCCTCTGTTCTGGGGGATGAGGCTTGATCTTGTCTTTCTAGCTGGCACGACCACATCTTGTGGTGTGTTTTGGGGTGTCTGGGACCTTTTTATGACTTTAGGCCACCTCTATGCTAATGGGTGGGGTTGTGTTCCTGTCTTGCTAGTTGTTTGGCACAGGTTGTCCAGCACTGTAGCTTGCTGGTCGTTGAGTTGAGCTGGGTCTTATCCTTGAGATGGAGATCTCTGGGAAAGCTTTCACCATTTGATATTACATGGACTTGGGAGGTTTCTGGTGGACCAGTGTCCTGAACAAGGTCTCACACCTCAGAGGCACAGGCCTGACATCTGGCAGGAGCACCAAGACCCTTTCAGCCACACGGCTCAGAAGAAAAGGGAGAAAAAAGGAAAGAAAGGAAGAAAAAAAAATAAAATAAAAATTAAAAAATAACTATTTAAAATTTAAAAAATTAAAAAGTAATTAAAAAACAGAAGAAGCAAAGCAGAGAGCAACCAAACCAAAAACAAATCCACCAATGATAACAAGCTCTAAAAACTATACTAAATACAAAAAACAAAGAAACAAAAAAGAAATGGACAGGCAGAACCCTAGGACAAATGGTAAAAGCAAAGCTATACAGACAAAGTCACAGAAGGAAGCATACATATACACACTAACAAAAAGAGAAAAAGGAAAAAAATATATATATAAAGGAGGAAGAGAGCTACCAAATCAATAAACAAATCTACCAATGATAATAAACTCTAAATACTAAACTAAGATAAACATAAAACCAGAAAGAAACTAGATGCAGAAAGCAAACCTCAAGGCTACAGTTGCTCCCAAAGTCCACCACCTCAATTTTGGGATGATTCGTTGTCTATTCAGGTATTCCACACATGCAGGGTATGTCAAGTTGATTGTGGAGATTTAATCCACTGCTCCTGAGGCTGCTGGGAGAAATTTCACTTTCTCTTCTTTGTTCACACAGCTCCTGGGGTTCAGCTTTAGATTTGGCCCCGCCTCTGCATGTAGGTCGCCTGAGGGTGTCTGTTCTTCACTCAGACAGTACAGGGTTAAAGTCGGACCTAATTAGGTGGCTCTGGCTCACTTAGGCTGGAGGGGAGGGTGGGGTACAGAATTCAGGGTGAGCCTGCAGCGGCATAGGTCTGCGTCTGCATAGGTCTGCATGACGTTGCAACAGCCTGAGGCATGCCATGTGTTCTACCGGGGAAGTTATCCCTGGCTGTGGTGGGCTGCATAGGCTCCTGGGAGGGGAGGTATGGATAGTGACCTGTGCTTGCACACAGCCTTCTTGGTGGTTGCAACAGCAGCCTTAGTGTTTCATGCCTGTCTCTGGTGTCTGCACTGATAGCCACAGTTCACGCCCATCTCTGGAGCTCCTTTAGGCGGTGCTCTGAATCCCCTCTCTTCACGCACCCTGAAACAATGGTCTCTTGCCTCTTAGGCAGATCCAGACTTTTTCCCGGCCTCCCTCCTGCCTAGTTATGGTCCACTGGCCCCCTTCAGGCTGTGTTCATGGATCCAACCCCAGTCCTCTCCCTGGGATCTGACCTCTGAAGCTCAAGCCTCAGCTGCTAGCCCGCACCCATCCCAGTGGGTGAGCAGACAAACCTCTCAGGCTGGTGAGTGCTGGTCGGCACTGATCCTCTGTGCAGGAGTCTCTCTGCTTTGCCCTCTGCAGCCCTGTTGCTGCACTCTCCTCTATGGCTCTGAAGCTTCCCCCCTCTGCCACCCACAGTCTCAGCCCACGAAGGGGCTTCCTATTGTGTGGAAACATTTCCTTCTTCACAGCTCCCTCCCAGAGATGCAGGTCTCCTCCCTATTCTTTTGTCTCTATTTTTTCTTTTTTCTTTTGCTCTACCCAGGTACGTGGGGAGTTTCTTGCCTTTTGGGAAGTCTGAGGTCTTCTGCCAGCGTTCTTCAGGTGTTCTGTATGAGTTGTTCCACATGTAGATGGATTTCTGATGTATTTGTGAGGAGGAAGTTGATATCCACATCTTACTGCTCTGCCATCTTGAAGGTCCCCCCCCAACAAGGTCCCCCCCCAACACAACTTATTGAAGAGACTGTCTTTTTTTTTTTTGCGGTATGCGGGCCTCTCACTGCTGTGGCCTCTCCCATTGCGGAGCACAGGCTCCGGACGCGCAGGCTCAGTGGCCATGGCTCACGGGCCTAGCCACTCCACGGCATGTGGGATCTTCCCAGACCGGGGCACGAACCCGTATGACCTGCATCGGCAGGCGGACTCTCAACCACTGCACCACCAGGGAAGCCCAAGAGACTGTCTTTTCTCCACTATATATTCTTGCCTCCTTCGTTGTAGATTGACTGTATGTGTGCAGGTTTATTTCTGGGGTCTCTATTCTGTTCCATTGATCTATATATCTGTTTTTGTGCCAATATCATGCTGGGTTTTTTTTAACATCTTTATTGGAGTATAATTGCTTTACAATGGTGTGTTAGTTTCTGCTTTATAACAAAGTGAATCAGTTATACATATACATATGTCCCCATGTCTCTTCCCTCTTGCATCTCCCTCCCTCCCACCCTCCCTATCCCACCCCTCTAAGTGGTCACAAAGCACTGAGCTGATATCCCTGTGTGATGCAGCTGCTTCCCACTAGCTATCTATTTTACATTTGGTAGTTTATATATGTCAATGCTGCTCTCTCACTTCGTCCCAGCTTACCCTTCCCCCTCCCTGTGTCCTCAAGCCCATTCTCTACATCTGCATCTTTATTCCTGAATCATGGACTATTTTGTCTATTACTCTACTCATTAATTTACTTTATAACTTGTTCTCTATGTTTTTTTCACATGAATCTTGGGCCCTTCTGATTTTCTTTACATTCTTTTGAGTGAGAGTTAAATGAGTTAATTAAAGCACTTAGTACCTGACACACTATAAGCATTACATAATTTTTAGTTATTGTCACCATTTAAATACATGTTTAAAAATTATACACTTAGTACGTTAAAGTTTAAAAATCTATATTAAGTATTACATATCACGAAGTGTCATGCAATGTCTATATTTTTCCCTTAGAAAATCTACAGATATATTTTTCTTTTCAAATTAAGCTCTGTTTAACATTATTTTTATATACTTGGTTTATACTCTTAGATCTAATTCAAAAATTGTTTCTTCTTTTTTTTACATATATTATAGTACCAGAAAAAAAACTAAAGAAAAACAAGCAGGTATCTTGTTTTATCTTGGCCCTTCTAAAATGTACTTAGTCTCTTCTCTCTATTATACTGCAAAATGACATACATGGGCTCTCCAAAACATATCCTATGGATCATTGGCTTTGACAACTGATTTGCTTCCTATATCTATTTGCTTGCCTATCTTTTCAATTTTTATATTTTTATTAAAAACAGTTATAGGATGATTTCTATAAACTGGACATATTGTAACAAGACACTATGTTGGGAAAAACTTTGTCTTTTAAAATGGTTTTGTATTAATCTTTGGTATTCCACACAATTATCAAATGCTTATCAACGACCATAATTTTTAACTGTTTGAGGATTTTTGAAACACTGTTCATTTGGGGGATAAAAATTAAATAGAAAATATTTCCCCAAAGTCTGTATTTCAAAAATTACAGCTTAATTTTGATTTCACATATAGATAGTTACAATAAAACAAAAGTATTTACCTATCTGCATATATCTGTATGGGTTATTTATTTACCTCTACTATGTTTTATTAAAGTCAAAGTAACTTGAGGAATGTTCTTAATCCTTAATATTGTTTTACTTGAGATTTGGGATTCAGAATTGCCCCATATAAATTGTTCATTTGAAAATACTCTTAACTATAAGAGCATTAATGATGCAACAGTAATATTCTTGGTCTCCTGGCAACGGTATCCATGTGGTTGTGGCAAGTGAGGTGCAGAGAATGTGGGGAGATCAGTTGATGGGGAACTAATGGAGAAGGAAATTAGTCTTCAGAGTCGGTGGTGTTAAATTCAATAAAGTGTGCTAGCAAAAGCATGGTGAGAAATCCTATAGAAAAGGAATTTTGTTACTTTTCCTTTTAGTTTTAACTATAAGTAGACATTGAAATTACATTTTATTCAGAAACTGATTTTATTTGACTAAAATATATATACTGACTTTCTTAGAAAATTAACTCTTTTATTAATAATTGTGTCTATATGGCTGTGGTAAAGTTGAACTTAATGTGCTGAAGAAAGCATCAGTAATTATTTTAATATTTTATTTTCTGTGCTGAGTAAACAGTAATAAATGGGAGATGTAATATAACTGATATGTTGATGTAGTATCAAGAATTATGTTTATTCACAACTCCAAGGTAAGGGAAATACAAAATCTCCTAGATTAATTGACTAACACATTGACATCTCAATAAATAGCCTGATAGTGAATGATTTTCAAAATTTAACTTCAGACATTTCTAAAATGAAGTATTAAAGGTCTGTACCTCTTTTTTTAGATATCAAGTATGTTTAACTACTACATATCAGTGAATGAAAATTATAACCAGATAATCAAGTATGTTTACATATATATGTATATATATATGTGTGTGTGTATTTTTTCTTTAATCCTGAACTTCATTTTGAGATTTTTTTTCTTCCATAAAGCACTCATTAGTTATCCTTTTTTTAATAGAGTCTTTGAGTACCTTAAAAGTGAACTCTATTTTATGCTAGTAGAATAATTTAATGCAAATAAAGTTTAGAAATAATAATCAGATTAATACATTTAATATTACCAATCATAAACTTAGTAGATTTCATTAAAGTAATTGTATTTTAAACTATCAAAGACTGCACTTTGAAATTGTATTTTTAAGGAATGCCATCCACCTGTTTTCACTTATGAGAAGTGGCTATAGATATGGGAAATATCATAAGGACCTAAATATTTCTAGCAAAACAGAGAACAGAATGTATTAAAGTAAGGGAGGGAACTCCTCATGATAAACAGAGTTAAGGATAAAAGACACTAGAGAAAAGCCACTTGTTTCAGAAAAACTGCATTCCGAATTTAAGTTTGTGTTCATGTTGGCAATGATTAAAGAGGTGGGGGAGGAGTTACTCATTTGTGTGTGTGGGGGAAGTTGGATGGGTGGAAGGTAGAAAAGACACAGTCAAGACACTATTTGTGGGAATGAGAAGAAATCTCCCTCCCTCCCATTGCAGGAAGGGAGAAAAGGTAGTATTATTCCACTGGAGAAAGTTCAGCACTAAAGGAAAAAGGAAAGTAGTGGAGAGATCGCCAGCCTGGGGAAAGTGGAATTTATGACTCAGTACTACAGACCACCTTAAATCGTGTGACCACAGGTTACCATGGAAATGGTTTTATGCTACAGGGCGGGTTAAGCCTGGGAGGAAGGGAAGTCTGTGGAGTGGATGAGTTGGACTAGAGAAGTGTATTGGGGAAAGTCATTTCAGCACCCAGTTGCCTTTGGACAGCAGCGGTTCAGCGGCCCTGGCAGCTGTTGCAAGTGCTGGCTCTCTGTGTTCTCTTTCCTTTCTTCCTTAATTTCGTTTTGTTTTTTCCTTCTACCCTTATTTCTTCCTTTTTATTTTAATTTCTGCATTTTTATTTTTCTCTATTTGCCACCCCTCCCCTTCTCCTGTGTGCTTACCAGCAGGCCCCCTCCAAAGCTTCACTCTAGCGCCACATAACTGCCCCCTTCTTTAGTTGCTCCTTGCCTGGATGAATTTGAAGAGAGCAGCAGTTGGTGAAGTGAGTTCTTACAGCCTGCCAGAGGGTTCGGTGAGGGGAGAGGGGGAGAGATGCTAACAGAGATTAAAAAAAAAAAGCTGAGGCTTTTTCCTTGAGCATTCCGGTGAGTTCCTACGTCCCTGTTTCTTCAGATAGTGTTGCTGAGTCATGTGGAAGGTGTATATGGTGTTGGCTCTAATTCGGAAGGCCCCTTCAGTCTCCAGAGAATCCTTGATCCCTTGAGTGTTGGCAGGGTTATCCACAAAAGGGTAAGAGATCTGGAATGACTCAGGGAATACTTACCTGGTTACTGGGTTATTCCGAGAGTCATGAGGAGCTGAACAGGGTCCAGTGCAGAAGGGATGGTGCTTTGGTCTCACTACATAGTTTTAGCTCACAGCTTGCCCAGAAGCCTGTTGCACTTTAGAATCTTCTCAGTGATATCCCCACCCAGTCACTCCCTCCAAAGGGAACTGGAGTTCTCTCTAGTCAGCTCCCCTCACTGAGATTAATGGCAATTTGGAGAGGCAGCAAGTCTTTTCATTAGGTACATCAGAAGTAAAAGAAGCCTGATTTGGTGGCTGTTGAATTTGCATAGCTATCAACCTCCACCAGCCATGTAAGAAACTAGGAGAATGAGGAAGGAGGCAGTGCTGCTGCAAGCTCTCACACTTCCCATGGTAACGGATTGGTGCTAAAACTAAAAGGAGTTGGGAGACGATTTCCTTAGAACAGTGCACACTTTTAACACTTAAAAGCAACAAACAATATACACAACAACACAAAAAAAATTAAAACAAACACAAGAAAGTGTATGTATGTGGATTGGGGCAGAGGGAAAGAAAGTGATAAGATTTCTCAGGGATTAGGGGCAGAGGTTTAACCGAGGGAAGACAGTTCCTTTTTTTTTTTTTTTTAACATCTTTATTGGAGTATAATTGCTTTACAATAGTGTGTTAGTTTCTGCTTTTTATTTATTTATTTATTTATTGCGGTGCACAGGCCTCTCACTGCTGCGGCCTCTCTCGCTGCGGAGCACAGGCTCTGGACGCGCAGGCCCAGTGGCCACGGCTCACAGGCCCAGCCGCTCCGCAGCACGTGGGACCCTCCCGGACCACGGCACGAACCTGCGCCCCCTGCATTGGCAGGCGTACCCCCAACCACTGCGCCACCAGGGAAGCCCCTAGTTTCTGCTTTATAACAAAGTGAATCAGTTATACATATACATATGTTCCCATATCTCTTCCCTCTTGCATCTCCATCCCTCCCACCCTCCCTATACCGCCCCTCTAGGTGGTCACAAACCACCGAGCTGATCTCCCTGTACTAAGAGGCTACTTCCCACTAGCTATCTATTTTACGTTTGGTAGTGTATATATGTCCATGCCACTCTCTCACTTTGTCACAGTTTACCCTTCCCCCTCCCCATATCCTCACGTCCATTCTCTAGTAGATCTGTGTCTTTATTCCTGTCTTGCCCCTAGGTTCTTCATGACCTTTTTTTTTCTTTATTTTCTTAGATTCCATATATATGTGTTAGCATATGGTATTTGTTTTTCTCTTTCTGACTTCACTCTGTATGACAGACTCTAGGTTCATCCACCTCACTACAAATAACTCAGTTTTGTAATATTCCATTGTATATATGTGCCACATCTTCTTTATCCATTCATCCGATGATGGACACTTAGGTTGCTTCCATGTCCTGGCTATTGTAAATAGAGCTGCATTGAACATTTTGGTACATGACTCTTTTTGAATTATGGTTTTCTCAGGGTATTTGCCCAGTAGTGGGATTGCTGGGTCATATGGTAGTTCTATCTTTAGTTTTTCAAGGAACCTCCATACTGTTCTCCATAGTGGCTGTATCAATGGCCATCATCAAAAAATCTAGAAACAATAAATGCTGGAGAGGGTGTGGAGAAAAGGGAACACTCTTGCACTGTTGGTGGGAAGGCAGTTTGTTTAAGCTTCTGAGCATCATGCCTTTAAATTCAGAGCTGCTCCTCTTTGGGACCTTTGTGTTCTTTTCTCTAGGTGCCTGGCATGTTTATCTTTATTGTCCCAATGCACTTTTCACCTGAGCTTTTCCACTCAAAAGACATTCTTTTAGCATGGTACTACCCATATATAAGAATTTCACGAACAAGTTATTTCCCTATTCATCAATGGCAGGAAACTGAGAATTCATGTAAATTCTCAGTCAGTAAGAGCACTGACTTTTAGAATGGGAAATGGATCTAAGCATAATATTTGAGAGAAATCGTTCATGAAAGGAAGAATCCATTGATGTGGCAAACTTCACTGTCTCAAGAAATTGCCACAAGCACTCCAACTTTCAGCAGTCACCACACTTTATCAGTCAGCAGCCATCAACACTGAGGCAAATGATTCATTGTAGGCTCAGATGATGGTTAGCATTTTTTATCAATAAAGTATTTTAAATTAATATATGTACATTGTTTTTTTAGACAATGCTATTGTACACTTTAATAGACTACAGACTAGTGTAAACACAAATTTTACGTGCACTGGGAAACCAAAAAATTATGTTACTCACTTTATTGCAATATTCACTTTATTTATTTATTTATTTATTTATCTATCTATCTATTTTAATAAGACACACCTAGCTTCTCATTTGACTTCAAATCTTTATTTATTTCTCCCTGCATTGTTGTCTCTGTTCTAGCTCTAAGACCTCAGTGTGAAGGAGGAGTGGCTTCTTCATGCCCCCCCCCGCCCTTTTTTTTTGGCCACACCACTTAGCTTTTGGGATCTTAGTTCCCTGACCAGGGATTGAACCCAGGCCCTTGGCAGTGAGAGCACGGAGTCCTACCCACTGGACCACCAGGGAATTCCCAATATTCACTCTATTTTGGTGGTCTGGAACCAAACCCTCAATGTCTCTGAAGAGTGCCTGTAATCTGAAATATTCTATGGAGTTATCTCTGTCTCTGTGAAGGGATATCTGTTTGGATTTGGTGGCCATTCTAAGCATTGCCTTAAGATTATGTAGGTAGATGTTGTAGGCATTCAGAAAAGGTAATATGCATAATTACTGTGGACTCAAGATAGCTGAGATATATAGATAAATTGTTGGTATGTAGTGATAACTGCAAAATGCTCATCTTTCAAGGAAAAGTGAGATAAAAGTACATTAATTTTAAATCTCAGTCCTATCGATATTATGACTATTAGAAATAGACTTCCACTTTTAATTTGCATTCTCTGTAATCAGGCAACAAAATCACTGGAGCTCTCTATTGTTACAGAGATCACTTTTATCCCATTTGAAGCAACTCACTTTGCCTTTCACTGCTTTTATTATCTCTGACTGGTATCATGTGCTTTGGGTTAGCACCATAAACAAGCAAGAAAAAATGTTTTCTGCTGGGAATTCTTTTTTTTTTTTTTAAGTCTTGGGAATTTTTTTAAAAACATCAAACCTGACTTAAGATACTTTGGTTAAAAAGATTTTTTAAAATTTATTTATACATAGCTATTGCAATACTTTATTCCTTCTACAATTACTCCTGTACTCCCCAGCAATTATTAAATCAAAAGAATATGGTTTAGGGGCTTCCCCGGTGGCGCAGTGGTTGAGGGTCCGCCTGCCGATGCAGGGGATGCGGGTTTGTGCCCCGGTCCGGTAAGATCTCACATGCCGCGGAGCGGCTGGGCCCGTGAGCCATGGCCGCTGGGCCTGCACGTCCGGAGCCTGTGCTCCGCAACGGGAGAGGCTGCAGCAGTGAGAGGCCCTTGTACTGCAAAAAAAAAGAAAAGAAAAGAAAAGAATATGGTTTGAGTAGCCAACAACTCGATTGACGTCACTATATTTGTGAAAGGCAAAAGTACAAAACAGTAGACATCTTACATTTTTTAAATCACAGAGCCAGACACAAAGTATTGACCATGATGACTTATATGTTCATTGATATCCCAGTCAGTATTTTATTAAATTTTCTCTCAGATTTGAATGAGTCGGATATCAATAAGAGTTTTCTCTTAGGTTAATGTAATACTTCGCTCTTTTCTTTTGACAGGGTGAAAATAATGTGAGACATTTCTGTGAGATGATTAATGCTTGTTTCATAGATTTTCTTTTAATTTAGTGCATTATACTATGAATGTTGGCTAGGGTATTCTACCATCTTATTGAATACCACATGGAAACATCAAAGTAATATCATTTGTAATCATAATGTTTTCTTCTTGATATACAAAAATACTACTTTTTTTCTGAAATAGGTATCTGTATTTTTAAAGGAATAATGGTTGTTTGTGAGTAAACCATTGCTTAATTAAATACTGCATTGTCACTTCTTACCATTTCTCACAGACATTAACATTCTTTCTTGGAAACAAATGCAGTATACTAGATAAAATATCCAACACCTTTTTCCAGTCAGCAAATAACACTTCTTTGGACTGGTAAAATATATATGATCAAAAACTCTTTGTTGGGCTTCCCTGGTGGCGCAGTTGTTGAGAGTCCACCTGCCGATTCAGGGGACACAGGTTCGTGCCCTGGTCCGGGAAGATCCCACATGCCGCGGAGCAGCTGGGCCTGTGAGCCATGGCCGCTGAGCCTGCACGTCCGGAGCCTGTGCTTTGCAATGGGAGAGGCCACCACAGTGAGAGGCCCACATACGGCAAAAAAGCAAAAAACAAACAAACAAACAAAAAAAACCAACTCTTCGTCTGTTTATCTATATGTAGGCATATGTGTATATGTCTTAAGTGTTCCTAAAGCACAGGAGTCCGTTTCTATATATCATCATTTACGATAGATAGTGGTACAAGTTAGACTTATATTTTAGAATTATAATACAAACTTTTTAAAGATTTTCTATTACCTTTAATGTTTATTTGAAAAAATAATATTGGACTGTTACAAGGTAAAAATAGGAAGTCTAGATGTTTAAAGGAACATTCACTTTGATCAGAATTATCTACATTATTCAATGTAATGCTTTAAATTAAATAGAAATAGCCAAATTCTATGAGGGACTAGTTATTGCTATTGGGACTACTGTTCCTTTACTCTTCTTTCTGAGTTTATTTTAGATTAATGATTATTAAGTGTGGTTCTCTTACCAGCAGCATCAACATTACCTTGGAAGTTGGTAGAAATGCAAATATTCAGGCCCTACCTCCAACCCGAAGAAGAAACACTGGAGTTGGGACCCAGAATTCTATGTTTACAGATCCTCCATGTAATCCTGATGTATCCTAAGTGTGTGTGTGCGTGTGATATATGTATGTGTGTGTGTGTGTGTGTGTGTGTGTGTGTGTGTATATATATATATATATATATATATATATAATTTGTAGGACTACTGGCCAGCAGTCATCATATTACTTGTATATAACATTATTAAATGACTATTATTACTTGCTGTTTTCTCCCTGCATTCCTGGTTGATTCATGACTTTATTTAGTGATCAGATGAAAATTCTTATCTTCACTGAAGGATCCACTGAATCATCATATCAATTCAACTATAGTGCATCCTTGAAACTATTCCTTCAAAGTAAATCTTAAGTCTTTTTCTCTTTGAAAATAACATTCTAATATTAATACAAATATGAAAACGATGGCTAAGTTCTTCATTTCCCATACAGTAGTGGTAGGGGGAATAATTATATTTTATTATACGAGTATCTATTCACAGTCCTTTGTGAAATCTTGGCAACTCACTCATTTTACCTTGCATTACCAGGTGAATTTAACCCACTGAATAATGGAAACCACTTTGTTTTGAATTCAGTGTTTACTAAAGTTGGATACACTAATATTAGTTAAGTTAGATGTAAAAAGTGGTAGCTTTAAGGATAAGTAAATTGCAAGAAGGCAGAGAGTCAGAACAAGATTTATATGCTCTGTTAAAATAGTGAACTACTGCTGATCCTCATATTTGGAGAATAATTAGGAATTTCAGATTTTGGGCTTCTGTTTGGGCTTATGTGGCAAATTATTGAAGAATTTCTGCCTTGAATTTGAGTTATTAGTCCATGAAAATATACCTCATGCTCAATAAATACACTTTCAGTAACTAAGAATTGTACTGTGCTCAAGACAGAAACATAAGCAATATTGATGGCTTTGTTGGAGTTTTCAAACTTCTAATATGATAGTCATCCAAAGTCTATATTTAGCCATGCTTTCTGGTTCATCAAATCAAATCAAATTTCCCGACAAGTTTTGTTACTTTTTTGTCTTTGATATAAAGTATTTGATTCTGCTATATGAGGTGTGACAGTTAAATGCTGAACCATAATCTACACATGAAAGATAAATCATTATTTTAATGTTATATTTGAAATTTGTACTTATAGCATTAATTGATATTGTACATTATGTGAAAATGAATAGTAGATGTGCCAAAGAAGCATAATATTACTCTCAAATCTTGATTATTCATGTTAATAGAAGTGAGCATTAGTGGAAGTGTGTATAGATTTCAGATCAATATAAGTGACATATTTATTCCATTCTGACATATATTTCATTATATTTTGTGTGCTCATATATGTGTGTATGTGTGTCTGTATCACAGATTTATTATCATAGATAATAATGTGTGTATCACAGATGTATTTTTATAATTATTTTCCTAAGTCTATTTTTAAAAATTCTAATTTGCATTTCCTGTGCATGAAGCTGTAGAGGTGTTCAGTGAGATGGTGGCTCAGAAATCTTTGGTTGTTAATGAGGTATTAATTCAATAGAAAAATAAGCTTGATTTAAAAAATAATTGTATGTAGTTATAGCTAAAGAAAGGTAAAAATACTAACTGGTTTTTAAAGCCCTGATTTTGAACAATTAAGTAATATATTGCTCAATCTAGGACACAGGTTTCCCACATCCTAGCAAGTTGGCTTCACTGTTACCTTTTTTAACAAGAAATACTAGGCCTGAAATATTCTATATGTGTATTTTTTAAAGCTCTCTAGATAATTCTGAAGACCATAAAGTTTGGGTATCATTAACATAGGTAATTAAGCATCAACTAGATAGTTGCACAATTATGATCAGTTTTCCTGCACCACTTTCCTATTATAAAGTGAAGTTAAACTTTGGACCTCTTTCTTTTTTTATTTTAATTTTACTGGAGTATAGTTGATTTACAATGTTGTATTAGTTTCAGGTGTACAGCAAAGTGATTCAGTTACACATATACATACATTTATTCATTTTCAGATTCTTTTCTCATATAGGTTACCACACAGTATTGAGTAGAGTTCCCTGTGCTATACAGTAGGTCCTTGTTGGTTATCTATCTTATATATAGTAGTATGTCCATGTTCATCCCAAGCTCCTGATTTATCCCTCTCCACCACATTTCCCCTTTAGTAACTATAAGTTTGTTTTCGATATCTGTAAGTCTGTTTCTCTTTTGTAAATAAGTTCATTTGTATCGCTTTTTAAATTAGATTCCACATACGAATGATATCATATGATATTTGTCTTTCTCTGACTTACTTCACTTAGTATGATAATCTCTAGGTCCATCCATGTTGCTGCAAATGACATTATTTGATTCTTTTTTATGGCTGAGTAAAAATCCGTTGTATATATGTACAACATCTTTATCCATTCTTATGTTGATGGACGTTTAGGTGGCTTCCATGTCCTTGCTATTGTAAATAGTGCTGCAGTGGACATTGGGGTGCATGTATCTTTTCAAATTATGGTTTTCTCCAGATATATGCCCAGGAGTGGGATTGCTGAATCGTATGGTAGTTCTATTTTTAGTTTTTTAAGGAACATCCATACTGTTCTTCATAGTGGTTGTACTAGTTTTACATTCCCACCAATGGTGTAGGATGGTTCCCTTTTCTCCACACCTTCTCCAGCACTTATTGTTTGTAGACTTTTTGATCATGGCTGTTTTGACCAGTATGAGGTGATACCTTGTAGTTTTGTTTTGTATTTCTCTAATAATTAGTGATGCTGAGCATCTTTTCATGTGCCTTTTGGCCATTTGTATGTCTTCTTTGGAGAAACTGGACCTCTTTCTCATCTTTGCAAGATCTTACTGTGATTCTATCCAGGAAACAAAATTATGTCCCTTCCTTTCCTCTAATATCTATGAGAAGATTCAACATATAAAGCAAGGCTTATGATTTCTTGATCTGAAAGGTACCTTTTTGATAAAGGACTCCTGCTTTCTGGCAATTAGAAAGTTAAATTATTCATATTTTAGATGGTTTTATTTGCACATAAAGGTCCTGGAAACTTCTGTATGGAAAAGAATTTGGTAACTTCAGTAATGTCAGTATGACAATGTAAATGATCTCCTTTATTTTCAGATCATTGGTGATTAGAAGTATAGATTAAATGGGGATTGTAGGCCTGGGATTAGGCCATTGAATTTTTTTTTGTTTTTTTGGCCACACCACGTGGCTTGTGGGATCTTAGTTCCACGACCAGGGGTTGAACCCGTGCCCTTGGCAGTGAGAGCATAGAGTCCTAACCACTGGACCACCAGGGAATTCCCTAGGTCATTGAATTTTTAACTTTTAGCTAATATTGACACAGGAAATTTGCCATTAAGGAAAATAAAATTTCCATTTGCAAAAGAAATTTGCATATTAAAAAGGAATTTGGGAACTTTTTTCTATAACAATTAAAATTACATAGTTTATATGTGATATTTCTAAAATATTTATTAGGTAAATGATTGAACTCCATAAAGTCTTACATGAAGCCAGCCAATGTTATTAACTATTACTTTTCCAGATGGAGAATTTGAGGATAACAAACTTTATTAGCTTCAAATAATTCAGTGATAATTCCAGGAAATTAATTAGAAAATAAGCATGCCAGTTCTTATTGCATATTCTATCCTTCATGTAGCATTTTATTCTTTCCATTGTCCTAAAGACACTATAAAGATCATTTCACTTGACGGATGAATGACCAAAATCCAACAACCTGATGTGTAATCAGTTCAGTTCATTCATCTTTAAGGATTGATTTGGATATTGACATAGCTGATAAAACTGTATGAACTTTGGCAATTAATGTGGCTTAAAATGAAACACACAGCACATTATATGGGCCATTTCATCACATAATAAAAATAAATACTCTAATTCATATACATGGGGATTTCATATAGAGAAACAAAACAGGTTTAGCCTTCTCACTGACAGATCTGCCATTGCTTAATTGGCCTTTTGCAAAATTCTTGGGCTGTCAAAGTTGGTTTTACAGATGTGAAATAAGATGATTCTCTTTGCTCTAGTTCTACTGGGGAAATGTAGAAATATACAACACCAAATTCTAAATATTTATATTCTGTTCTAATGGCTCTCTAGATAAGCAAAATATGAATACTATCTATACAAATCTGTCATAAGCTTTGTATAATTTTTATTTCTGGAATTCAGGAAAGAGTGCCTAAACCCAGAGCTACATCCATAATGAACTTTACTTACTAGATTTATTGCTTAAATAGCTTAAGAGTATTTGAAGGTCCATGTAATAACTGTAATTGTACCTAATTATATAATAGTATAATTATATTTAATTATATTTATAGTGTCTATAATTTTAGCTTCCTAATATTCCCCCAACTGTAAAATTTTCTGAGCATGTCATATTACACATCAGCAGAAAACATTTTTTTAAATTAGGAATCTTATGCTTTTGTATATTCTTGCTCATTTTGGAGACAAATTTAGTAACACTATTTGTTTTCTATTTTAAAATGACATTCATTATTTCCTTTAACCAACAATTCTTTAAGGGCTACCAGGAACATAGAGGAGGTGTTGCATTAGGTACTCTCCTTATCCTCAAGCAATTCAAGGAATTAATAATCTAATAATGGACTTCAGTAGCATTCTTTAAAACAAGAGCAGTAATATATATAAAATTTAATAATAGAATGCTCTGATGCTTTTGGATTAAAGATGCTATATATTGCTTTTAAACATTATGCTGTTCAGTCAATTGGGTCTACCACACACAGACATGCTATCTGATCTCACTTTAAATTCATGACAGTTAACCTCAATTATGTGCTCTGATTATCTCATGAACAAAATTTATACCACCAAATAAATATACTTGTTATAGTACTTACATGAGGAAAGATTGAGAAAGGCCACCGTTTCACATCAAAAATAATTCCAACTCTAACAAATCCCTGAGAATGTCTGTTTACATGCACCAATCAATCTAACAAATTTGATATAATCATAGTGCTTTTATTTCACTTATAGATTTGAACACAATTAGATACATTGATAATTTACTGCCTAATATTAGTTTGATTTATGTTGAAGGTAAGTCTATTTTTTACTTTTCATATGCTTTAGCTGTAACACTGATATCAAGATGCTAAATTTCTTCTCAATATTTTGCTTACTTTCTAGTTGACCTACTGACTTCATAATGTCTGAAATCAGATTCAGCAATCTCACTTGGGATCAAGTTATAACACTGCATCAAGTGTTAGATGAAGTAATTCCAATTCATGGAAGGGGGAATTTCCCCACATTGGAGGTGAAACCGAAAGATATCATTCATGTTGTGAAAGATCAACTGATAGAGC
This sequence comes from Orcinus orca, assembly GCF_937001465.1. Classification (NCBI taxonomy): domain Eukaryota; kingdom Metazoa; phylum Chordata; class Mammalia; order Artiodactyla; family Delphinidae; genus Orcinus; species Orcinus orca. The sequence continues at coordinate 69,163,132 of NC_064580.1, forward strand.
AAGGAATTATTGTTAAAGATACCCGATTGAATGGTTCCACAGCAAGTTACATACTTGCAAGCTACAATGGCATGAGCTATAAGGATCTGGATGTTATTTTAGGTATTGAACTACCAAGCGATCAGGAATTTCAGCTTGTTAAGGATGTAGTTCTAGGTTGCCTACTCGACTTTTTACCAAAAGGTGTTAAAAAGGAAAAGATCACCCTAAAGACTATGAAAGAGGCTTACGTGCAGAAAATGGTCAAAGTTTGCAATAAGCATGATCGTTGGAGTCTTATCTCTCTTTCTAATAACACTGGGAAGAATGTAGAGCTAAAATTTGTGAATTCACTCAGACGACAATTTGAATTTAGTGTAGATTCCTTTCAAATTATCTTGGATCCCATGTTAGATTTCTACAGTGACAAAAGTGGTACGCTAACCAAAGAATTATATCCTGTTGTGGTAGCTGAAAGCATGTATGGAAACTTCCAAGAAGCAATGACACACTTGCAGCACAAGCTTATATCTACCAGAAAACCTGAAGAAATTAGAGGTGGTGGCCTTCTGAAATACAGTAACTTGCTGGTTCATAACTTTAAGCCAGTTTGTGAAGCAGAAATCAAGACTCTAGAACGTTATATGTGTTCTAGATTCTTCATTGATTTTCCTGATATAGAAGAACAGCGAAAGAAGATTGAATCATACCTCTACAACCATTTCATAGGTGAAGAAAAGAGAAAGTATGACTACCTCATGACCTTGCATGGAGTTGTGAATGAAAGCACTGTTCTCCCCATGGGTCCTAAAAGAAGACAGACCCTCAATATGATCACGCTTATGGCTTTAAAAGTACTTGGAGAACAGAATATCCTACCTAATACAGGCAAGGTAACTTGCTTTTATCTGCCTGCTCCATACCTTGCTGCTTGGGGAGGGTCCCCTACGTATTATGTAACATCTGTACTACCACCTACATTGTTTCAGCCATACCACCCACTACACTTTCATGTGCCAAATGGTATGGCTTTTAAAAAAACACAGTAGAAACTTTGCTTTAATTAAACACCTCTTAAAAGCAATTTTCCAATTTCCATAAAATTTAAGCTCTATTTTTATTTTTATGCAGTTACCAACAATTTTTCATCAATTATAGCTTAAACCATCACAGTAAATACAATATCATCTGTGAAATGACCTCTTTAAATGATTTTCAAATGTTATCAATTATCTATAACAACTTTCAAATGTTGTGGACCACTTAAAATGATTTTTAAGTCTGACTGACTACTTATGACTTTCAAATTTTCTATGACAAATACATTAGAGATGCCTGCAACTTTGATTAAATTACAAAAGAACAGACTCATATTTTAAAATCCAGATGTACAGTAAAGACCAGTGCAAACATTTTTGTATTCAGTCAATTCCTTTGTTACCTTTACTTAATTTTTTGCTAGTGAATATTACCATCAATGAATTTTCAGTGCCTAACAAAAAAGCCTAATTTCAAAGACAACAGATTCAGAAGATATTAAAACCCTGGACTTTGTAAGCATATATTTCGTTTCTCAATTGAATTGGGTTAGATACAATATCCTACTATAGTTTGAAGGAACACTGAAAAAATGATTCTGGAAAACATTGGCCATTAGTAATTTATCAACTATCAAATAAGTTGACTTGTGGATCTGAAGAATAGTACCGTCCAGCTGGACAGCCAATACTGTGACCACTTATACAGATTTCTTCATTTTCCCCCAAACAAGTTGAAAAGAATGAAAATGACCAACTCTGAATGTGAAAGTTTTCTATCATCATCTGTTAAAAAGAGACTCTACATGTCAAACAGCAAAAAGCAGGCAGAGGTTTTTAGCTATTGCATTTACCATTTTTATGACCGACTTGACCAACATCTTAATATGTGGAGACGTTCAATGTTAGTAAGTGAGAATATTTTCATTACTAAATGAGGCTTTTTTCCATCTTGCCTTTCCAAAGATCAGTTTCTAACACGACACTCAAGTGCCTCATCATATGAGATTTTGCATAATGCTGTAATTTATTCAACAATTGTATATGTTCATCATGTATCTGAATATCTACTCACAACATCAGATATGCAGCTAGCAAATCTTCCAGTGGGATTAAAACTGTATTTTCTTCCTGTAATGAAGAAAATAATCCATGACCAAGATTACCTGGGATGACAGAAGGGGAGGAGCTGTCCTGAATGAATATAGATAAGACCATCAGATAACTTCACTATTTTTGCTTGCTTCTAATTTTTTATGAGTTTCCATCTCAGTTTTCATTGACTGTCACAAGGTTTTCCATCACAACATGATCCAACAGGCATATTCTGAGAATTTGTCACTTATAGACTGTGCTTAATCTGTCCTCTCTATATTACAGTATTGGACAAAAGAAGTACACCAAAGATGGCATTTTCAAATAACCAATATTTATGAAATGTTTTATACCACAGTACCACTGGCCATCAGTATATGAATATATATATATATATATATATATATATATATCTCATAACCGTGAAGCTTTAAAACATTGTATGGATTCACTTCCTTGCTTGGGACAAATAAAGAATTTTAAAATGCTATATTAAAGAGAAAATTCAGTCATCTATCAGTATAATGTATGGGCTAAAAATGATTGATCTTTCTGCCCTAAGTATACTGTTTAGTTTTCAGTTAATGAGAGTGTGTCTTTTTTTTTAACATCTTTATTGGAGTATAATTGCTTTACAATGGTGTGTTAGTTTCTGCTTTATAACAAAGTGAATCAGTTATACATATACATATATCCCCATATCAATGAGAGTGCTTCTACATAAAACTGAAGGATTTTATGCTATATTAACAGTACCAACAAATTTACAAAAGATATAGGAAAAGTATTTAAGAATAAAAGAACTATGATAGTGATGAGTCAGGGGTAAAGGTTCAGTATTTTCCAGAGTAGCATTTTATGCTGAACAGCAGAATTTTGAAGCTATTTGGAAACATCTTACCATCCATGTGCTCCCTTAGTTTCCTTTGGTCCTTTTGAGAATTTGAACTCCTTCCCTAAAAAGCAAATCCCCTATGGTATTCTCCTGATGGGAAAATGGCCTGAAAGCTATATGCTTCCTCCTACCATGTCAATCATGTGTTTCCATTATAGCAAAGAAGCTCAGAATTGGCATTTTAAAAGTTCAGATTTTTCTCAAGAGAGAGAATCCAAACTTGTTGAAGGGAATGGTATCACTAAAGAGAAAGCTATAGCTTTATCTATCATGGCTTTCTTTCTGTTGATACCATCATCAAGCTAGGCTGTCCTCTTTGCTCCCAACTCAAGCAGAAAAATATTTATCTTCTATAGTGTATGAATATATCTCCAAGATTAGGCTAGTTGGGTTGAGAAGCACTACTATCTCATTCTGTTCATTAGGATAATAAATGGAATTTTTTAAATGAGTGCTAGCCTCTTGTCCTAAAGGAGCTAATAGAAGTTAGTTAAAAATATAACTCTATAGCATGTCATCCCATTACAAGAGAGAAATGATGCTGTCTTTTCTTATTTTATTTTATACAATTCAAGACTGAGTCTTGGCTCAGGAGTTTTGTTTTGTTGTTGTTTTTTTCCCTCCAGAAACCTAACCAAAACCAAAAAAAGAAAAACCTTTTGATATACTTCTAGCATTCATATCAGTGGGACATATTTGGTGTCAGTTATTGGTACATATTTTTAAAAACTAAAATATTCTTGCATTTCACAAATATTCACATGTTATTATCAAAGTTTCACTACTAGAGTATTTGTAACTTTTAAATTCAGAGTTATTCTAATAGAGACTGATGTCCAGTTTAGTCAAAGAAAACTGAAGAGAAGGATTAAGTATTGTTTTAAATGAGAGCCCAGCTAAATTAAAGACAAAATATCAGAGCTAGAAAAGTTGTGAATATCTTTTTAAAAAGTGGGAAAGCTCCTGGACCCAAATTCCTTTTTTTGTATTATCTCAGAAAGGCTCTATTAAAATACCTCCAAATTGAAGTGATTTTAAAATTTGCCTTTAGCCACCTTTTTGTTTTAGACATTGATAAAGATATCAATATGCAAAACTCCTGAGATCTGATTAAAACTCCTTTCATTCGATGGATCTATTATCTGAAAATATTCACCCAATTTTAAAAATATAAATTAAAGTGTATAATTGAGAAAATTTTTGAAGTTTAAAGATTGTAATGCTTTTCAAAATTATATCAATATATGAATACAGCAGTTCCATTTATAGAAGATTTTTTAAAAATAAGTAACTCTGTAAATTAACATTGCAACAGGATTGGGAGATATGTGGGACTACAGTTTGGTAAACTTTTTTTTTTTTTTTTTTTTTTTGGTGGTACGCGACCCTCTCACTGTTGTGACCTCTCCCGTTGCGGAGCACAGGCTCCGGACGCGCAGGCTCAGTGGCCATGGCTCACGGGCCCAGCCGCTCCGCGGCATGTGGGATCTTCCCGCACCGGGTCACGAACCCGTGTCCCCTGCATCGGCAGGCGGACTCTCAACCACTGCACCACCAGGGAAGCCCTGGTAAACATCCTTATGAAGTCCATTTCGGCAAGGCATAAAACCCGACATTTTAACCTGCTTTGGGATTCATTTGCTTTACCATTATAAAAGAAATACATTAATGTTTTGTTTTCAGTTCTGCTATTATTTTAGTGGTTCTATTTTATATATTATAATGATAAAATTTATGTAATAAGTATAGGAAATTGTATTGCTAATCCACTGCTTCATTTATGAACATATTTTCAGCATGTGTAATTGGAGGCAGCTAATTTGTTGGAACATCAGCTCTTAAGTTTTCCTTGAATTTTTTGAGTTTGAGCAAAATATACTATTTTGAATATATGCTGTCTGGAAACCAATTTAACATGTAACAGGTGATCTTTAAGCTCAACTCATTGTACTTTTTGTTTTGCTTTGCTTTAATATGGGGAACTGTAAGGTTATTTTTCACACAGTTGTTGTGTCTACATGGATTGTATTAGTGTTTGAAACAGCAACAGAAACGCTTTTTGTTTAGATTTAGCCCTTGAAAGAGCAACAGAAAATTTATAAATGACTTTGTTGTATTGGGTTGGCCAAAAAGTTCGTTCGTGTTTTTGGTACCATCTTATGGAATGACCCGAACGTACTTTTTGGCCAACCCAATACATGTGCTTTTTATGACCCTTCAAAATAAAAAGAAATCAAACTCCCTATTCTAGAAAAATAATACTATATTGATATACCTCTCAGTACTTTATGGCCAAGATGTTAACCCCTATAAATGCATAAGCGGCTTTCCCAAGAGAGAAATATCTTGAGAGGGCCCTCTTGGAAAATTCTCTCTCATGACTCCTAGTTAAAAGTGATGGATTGACTAACCCTGTTAAATCCAACTCAAGTAGTTTCATGATTATTTATGAAAATTTACATTTTATACATTCTAGACTGGTGATAGTATTTGAACCATTCTTTAAAATTCTAATAAGTAGTCCATTTCCCTTATAAATAAAGTATGACCAAGTCACACTTGGTCCTTTGGCTCAACTAGAGAACCCAGAAGCCTAAGATTGAATCCTGTTTCAGCACTGATGCAGCCCTGGAGAATCAGTAGGGGAGATTTGGTCACCATGAAAATGACAGTAGAGCATGGTATGAGGTTCAGACTACTATATGATTCAGCAATTTTACTTTTATCATAGGACAACATTTAAAACAAACACTTTTCTATATAGAATGTGGCTTCAATCCCAAATGAAAAAATGATATTGTAATATCTTCAGCTTGTAAAACTAGAGTTAAAAAGGGAATTCCATGCATTTGTAGTAGTGACTTCTAAAATGTTTCTTTAAAATAAAAACCGGTAGTAGCCATTGAGGTTTAAAATTTCTGCTTAAAATTTTTTTACAAATGTTCACCTTTCCCCAATAAAATTGAATAGTCAACCCAAACATATATTAGTGGATATTTGAATAAAGAGGATTGAAAATAATGTTCTTTAAGCCTTACAAGTGACCTCCTTGAACAAAATGATTTTTACAAAAATGATTTTCTTTACTGTTTTGTAAGTTTTCTAGGGTAGCTTTGGGACACTTAAGATTAAATGCCTCCAAAAAGCAATGGTTGCTCAGACAGTGAACGCCAAATAACTATTGTCTCATTGCAATTCCTCCAGATTTATTATCAGGTAAAATTCTTTCAGATAGTGTCAGCAGGTAAAAAATGTAAATTAACAGTTTGTAAGGTGAAAAATCTTCTTTTAAAAGCACCTAAATACATTTTTAAAATAAAAGGCATCATCTTCTAGGTAAATAATATATATACTGAAATAGAAACCATGGCAGGGAGGTTATGTGCTTTAGAAATGCAGAGAACTATATTTAATATGCTGCAATAGACTCATATGAAATTCAGTAACCGTTTATTTAGTCAAGGAGTGTACCTCTGAATAAGAGATGTACAAATTGTATTCCTGACAGTTTACAAAAGGGGGCACATTTCCTGACAAGTTTTTAATTCCTGAAGTTTTTCTTCTACCTTCTCCTCGTTTACAAAAATGACATCTTTCTGTGCTCACAGTGATAAGATGCAAAAAAATGAAGTCTAGGGGCAATTTATTACTGTTTATATTACCAAAAGATAAAATGACACTGTTCCAAGTTTAGTTCTTAGTGAGAGGAGAGCCTGGAAATATCAGAATTATTGACTCAGGTAGGATTGTGATGGTAGATGTTCCCATTTTAGAGAATAAAGTTTTCATATGTGCTTTGTGGAGAATCCAATTTTAGGATCTCTGATTTTTCAAGATGTCTCTTAACTAGGATGTACTAACAACACTTTGATTCAAAGGCCATGATTCTAGAGATAAACACACACTTTTCCGTTGTTTAAGAACCCTGAAATTCTAAGCAACTAAATGTGAAGAAATCACTTACATGGCTTACTGTATCATTCAGAGTTCAGACTGGAATAAATTATAAATTAACTTTTTTAGTAAGAAATAGTCAACATTATTTTAAACATTGTTATGTGCTCTTGTATAATTCTTGGGAATTTTTTAAAGTTAGATGAGAAGTTGCATTTTAATTAGTACATGTAAAAATTTTAAGTCAAACCAATTAAACTGTTTTAAAATCAAAACCCCGTATCAATTTAGATTTCATGCATAAAATTATATTTAAAAGTATACAAACTTACAAAATTTTTAAATTCCTACAGAATTAATGCCATGTTAAAATATAAAACTATTAAGATTCACCTTCATTAATTACAATGCAGTATCACATTTATTGAAAAATTTTAGTATATTTTATGTATTTCACTCAAAAATCTTAAGCATTTTCCAATAAATATTGGAAATAACCTGTTGGATTATCTTCATTTCCCAGGTTTCAATCCATTATGATTTGATAGTATTGTCCTATGACTATCTTTTCCAATTTGTCTTTAAGTTCCCAGTTTACAAATGACATGTTAAAATATAGCAAACTCTTACTTGCTCTTTAAATAAATATATTCTTCCATTTTAAAACAAATCCCATATATGTACTTTAATACATAAATCTACATTAACCCACACACTGCTACTAGATTTAATTGAAAAATAAAGTTCCCTTTGAACAGTTGTGACTAATTGTTTCATCTCACGTAGTCCCTGTTTAGATTGAGTGAAATCGGTATTAGTAACTTTCTTCTAGTTGGAAAAGCATGAGCAAGAAGAAAGCTTTAACATTCTTCTGGATGTTTAATGAGTGTCTCAACCTACAAAACAAAAAATTTAGGTAATTACCAAGATAATTCAGACCAGAAACATATCATTAAGTAATGAACAAGGAAAAGTGAACCTAAATTTTTATGATCCAAGTCATTCAATAACTGCAATTATCCCATAGAGATCAGACCAAAAATAACTATTAGATATGAAAAAATCCTACAATATCATTTCACTAGATGTAAAACAATTAATCCAATAAAGAATAAATTTAAAATTAAAATAAAGCTTTGAAAGCTTAGCAAACAAATTGAATCTATAAGCATTTATCTTAAAGATGTGTTTCAGGTTTCAGCTAATTCAAATCCAATTGTTTAGCATTACAGAAAATATCAGTGAAAGGACTTGTAATCACTGAGTGGGAAATGAAATAGAAACATCAAAATGTAATTACCCAGCAACCAGGAAAATTACTGATATGATTTCCTACACTACTTCAAGACAGACCTACATTTTAACATTAAATATTTCAGCATTTTAGGAAAGCAGTGAATATAATTATAGCCTTATTAATACAAATGTTTTAGGTACCTTTTTAGCATTATGGTTCACACGACAAATTTTAATCTATTACTGCAAAATTTTTGAAGTGTTCTTAAGAACTTACTGTGTTTCTGTAAATGAAAATTTCAAGAGTATTAATGGAGTGTCTAAGAGATGACAGAAATGTCCAGAACTGAGTGAAATGTGCATTTTCTTAACATCTTTATTGGAGTATAATTGCTTTACAATGGTGTGTTCTTTTCTGCTTTATAACAAAGTGAATCACTTATACACACACATATATACCCATATCTCTTCCCTCTTGCGTATCCCTCCCTCCCACACTCCCTAACCCACTGCTCTAGGTGGTCACAAAGCACCGAGCTGATCTCCCTATGCTATGTGGATGCTGTCCACTAGCTATCAGTTTTACATTTGGTAGTGTATATATGCCCATGCCACTCTCTCACTTTGTCCCACCTGACCCTTCCCCTCCCTGTGTCCTCAAGTCCATTCTCTAGTAGGTCTGTGTCTTTATTCCCGTCTTGCCCCTAGGTTCTTCATGACAATTTTTTTTTAGATTCCATATAAATGTGTTAGCATACAGTATTTGTTTTTCTCTTTCTGACTTACTTCACTCTGTATGACAGACTCTAGTTCCATCCACCTCATTACAAATAACTCAATTTCATTTCTTTATATGGCTGAGTAATATTCCATTGTGTATATGTGCCACATCTTCTTTATCCATTCATCTGTTGATGGACACTTAGGTTGCTTCCATGTCCTGGCTATTGTAAATAGAGCTGCAATGAACATTCTGATACATGACTCTTTTTGAATTATGGTTTTCTCAGGGTATATGCCCAGTAGTGGGATTGCTGTGTCGTACGGTAGTTCTATTTTTAATTTTTTGAGGAACCTCCATATGTTCTCCATAGTGACCGTATCAATTTACATTCCCACCAACAGTGCAAGAGGGTTCCCTTTTCTCCACACCCTCTCCAGCACTTAATGTTTGTAGATTTTTTGATGATGGTCATTCTGACTGGTGTGAGATGATATCTCATTGTAGTTTTGATTTAAATTTCTCTAATGATTAATCATGTTGAGCATTCTTTCATGTGTTTGTTGGCAATCTGTATATCTTCTTTGGAGAAATGTCTCTTTACGTCTTCTGCCCATTTTTGGATCCGGTTGTTTTCTTTTTGATATTGAGCTTCATGAGCTGTTTGTAAATTTTGGAGATTAATCCTTTGTCAGTGGCTTCATTTGCAAATATTTTCTCGCATTCTGAGGGTTGTCTTTTCATCATGTTTATGGTTTCCTGTGCTGTGCAAAAGTTTTTAAGTTTCATTAGGTCCCATTTGTTAAATTTTGTTTTTATTTCCATTTCTCTAGGAGGTGGTTCAAAAAGGATCTTGCTGTGATTTATGTCATAGAGTGTTCTGCCTATGTTTTCCTCTAAGATTTTGATAGTGTCTGGCCTTACATTTTCGTCTGTAATACATTTTGAGTATATTTTTGTGTATGGTGTTAGGGAGTGTTTTAATTTCATTCTTTTACATGTGGCTCTCCAGTTTCCCAGCACCACTTATTGTAGAGACTGTCTTTTCTCCATTGTATACTCCTGCCTCCTTTATCAAAGGGAAGGTGATCATAAGTGTCTGGGTTTATGTCTGGGCTTTCTATCCTGTTCCATTGATCTATATTTCTGTTTTTGTGCCAGTGCCATACTGTCTTGATTAATGTAGCTTTGTAGTATAGTCTGAAGTCAGGAAGACTGATTCCTCCAGCTCCGTTTTTCTTTCTCAAGATTGTGTTTGCTATTCAGGGTCTTTTGTTTTTCCATACAAATTGTGAAAAATTTTGTTCTAGTTCTGTGAATATGCCATTGGTAATTTGGTAGGGATTGCATTGGATCTGTAGATTGCTTTGGGTAGTATAATCATGTTCACAATGTTGATTCTTCCAATCCAAGAACATGGTGTATCTCTCCATGTATTTGTATCATCTTTAATTTCTTTCATCAGTGTCATATTTTCTGCATACAGGTCTTTTGTCTCCTTAGGTAGGTTTATTCCTAGGTATTTTATTCTTTTTGTTGCAATGGTAAATGAGAGTGTTTTCTTAATTTCATTTTCAGATTTTTCATCATTTGTGTATAGGAATGCAAGAGATTTCTGTGCATTAATTTTATATCCTGCTACTTTACCAAATTCTTTGATTAGCTGTAGTAGCTTTCTGGTAGCATTTTTAGGATTCTCTATGTATCATGTCATGTCATCTGAAAACAGTGACAGCTTTACTTGTTCTTTTCTTATTTGGATTCCTTTTATTTATTTTTCTTCTCTGATGGCTGTGGCTAAAAATACCAAACCTATGTTGAATAAGAGTGGTGAGAGTGGGGAACCTTGTCTTCTTCCTGATCTTAGTGAAAATGTTTTCAGTTTTTCACCATTGAGGATTATGTTGGCTGTGCATTTGTCATATATGGCCTGTATTATGTTGAGGTAAGTTCCCTCTATGCCTACTTTCTGGAGGGTTTTTATCATCAATGTGTGTTGAATTTTGTCGAAAACTTTATCTGCAAATATTGAGATGATCATATGGTTTTTCTCCTTCAATTTATTAATATGGTGTATCACATTCATTGATTTGCCTATATTGAAGAATCCTTGCATTCCTGGGAAAAAACTGACGTGTTCATGGTGTATGATCCTTTTAATATGCTGTTGGATTCTGTTTGCTATTATTTTGTTGAGGATTTTTGCATATATATTCATCAGTGATATTGGCCTGTAGTTTTCTTTCTTTGTGACATCTTTGTCTGGTTTTGGTATCAGGGTGATGGTGGCCTCATAGAATGAGTTAGGGAGGGTTCCTCCCTCTGCTATATTTTGGAAGAGTTTGAGAAGGATAGGTGTTAGCTCTTCTCTAAGTATTTAATAGAATTGCCCTGTGAAACGATATTGTCCTGGGCTTTTGTTTGTTGGAAGATTTTTATTTTTTTTTCGGTACACAGGCCTCTCACTGCTATGGCCGCACAGGCTCAGCGGCCATGGCTCACTGGCCCAGCTGATCCACGGCATGTGGGATCCTCCCAGACTGGGGCACGTACTCGTGTCCCCTGCACCGGCCGGCAGTCGCTCAACCACTGCGCCACCAGGGAATCCCTTTTGGAAGATTTTTTTTTTTTTTTTTTTTGCGGTACGCGGGCCTCTCACTGTTGTGGCCTCTCCCATTGCGGAGCACAGGCTCTGGACATGCAGGCCCAGCGGCCATGGCTCACGGGCCCAGCCGCTCTGCGGCATGTGGGATCTTCCCGAACCGGAGCACGAACCCGTGTCCCCTGCATCGTCAGGCAGACTCTTAACCACTGCGCCACCAGGGAAGCCCTAAGTGACACTCTTAACCCCTCTCCTCGTGCACTAGGAAACAAAGAGGCAAGAAAATGTCTATTGCCTCTCAGCCAGTTCCAGACTTTTCCCAGGACTCCCTTCTGGCTAGCTGTGGTGCACTAACCCCTTCAGGCTGTGTTTACTCCGTCAATCCCAGTCTGCTCCCTGGGATCTGTCCTCCGAAGCCCGAGCCTCAGCTCCCAGCACCCCCTCCCCGGCAGGTGAGCAGACAAGCCTCTTGGGCTGGTGAGTGCTGGTCGGCACTGATCCTCTGTGCAGGAATCCCTCCACTTTGCCCTCCGCACCCCTGTTGCTGCACTCTCCTCCATGGTTCCAAATCTTCCCCCCTCCACCACCCGCAGTCTCCACCCATGAAGGGGCTTCCTAGTGTGTGGAAACTTTTCCTCCTTCATAGCTCCCTCCCACTGGTGCAGGTCCTGTCCCTATTCTTTTGTCTCTGTTTTTCCTTTTTTCTCTTGCTCTACCCAGGTACGTGGGGAGTTTCTTGCCTTTTGGGAGGTCTGAGGTCTTCTGCCAGCGTTCAGTGGGTGTTCTGTAGGAGTTGTTCCACATGTAGATGTATTTCTGATGTATTTGTGGGGAGGAAGTTGATCTCCACATCTTACTCTTCCACCATCTTGAAGCTCCTCTCTAGATGACTTCTTAACCCGTCAAAATGCGCATCTTTGCTTTCATGTTGACTATATGTTAACTCCAATTAATGTTAACTCAGATTAGTTTTTTTTTTTTAGCCATGTTATTGCTCATTATATAGTTCTAACTGAGACATATATACACTATTTTGGAAAATGTATTTTACTGTTGACAAAAATTTAATGTTATATGAACAGTGCAGGGGTTTTTTGGTAGAAACTACTTTTAAATGAATTATACCACGATAATTGTATCTCATTATTTACTTAGTAGCTCTTATACCTGTTTCATTTGCTTCGTCTCATGCTTTTGTACAGTTTGTTGAAAAAGCACTGTAGAGATTATTAGATTAAATGAGTTTTTGAAGTAAAATCACTGTGAAACATGCAGCGATGTACCAACTGAAAAATAGGTAAATGCCTATTATTTCATATACCACCAAATTAATTTTTTGCAGTGTGTTCAAAAAAGTACTTAGAAATGAACTTTACCCTTGAATTTGTACAGAATTCCTATTAATAGTGTGAAGGGACTGACCATCAGTATATTATGGTCTATATAATTGACTTTAACCTTTATAATAGATTAACTGACAGATAATCCCATTTTCATAGCTTAATTATATAAAAAGTGTGTATTCATTCATTTCCAAAACTTCATTTGTGTTTACATTGGTAAAATGTACTTATCCTCTCCTCCCTCTCAAATAGATGGTACCTACAATACATTGGATAAGAACATAATTGGTGGTGAAGTGAATAAAATGGCAGTATTACTCAAGGAATTGAGTCAAACGATATGACACTGTATTGAATCCTCCTCCCAAAACACACACACACACACACACACACACACACACACACACACACACACCCCAGCACCATAGAGTTAGCTGAGCCAGATAGTGTCTCAATTCACCTCTGCATGCTGATCACATATCCAAACAATGATCTTAGTGATCACTCTTTGGAGTGATAAATAGGTTAGAATACAGCATGTATTAGAAGAATAAAGAACTGTGGTAAAAATGATTGGAGAGATGAAATTCCACTTGATATGGTTTGCTTGAAGTTTCTACAGCTATAGCAACAGCCTAGCATCTCTAGAGGATTAAGTATCTTATGTGAAATATGAAGCAAGATATCAGTAAATACCCTTATGCTAAAAATCACATATTTTCTCTACATAATGTAAGTTATCAGATGACTAAACCTTAAGCTAAAATAGATGATTACAAGGAAAGAACAAAATGACCCAGTGACACAATCAAGACAGCTTTTTAATCCTTTAATATGCAAGGATAAATTGTGCCTTCTCTGTTACTTCAAACTTTACCAGAAAGCATATATACTATACACACATAAAAATAGCCAACTTTAAATTTGGTAACAAACAGTGACAAAAAACAAATGCAAGCCAAAAATATTCCTATTTTTGTCCCACAGTGTTTTGCTTGTAAATGTGCCAGTTAAATCATGGGTGATAAAAACCACCATTATATTAATATAGTATATTTTACCAAGCACTGTAACACTATATCATTATTAAACATAGAAACGAGATTGGTAGAAGTGAGATTCATTTACTTTGAGATGCCTGACAGTGATGCCATTAAAGTACATACATATTACAAAATTTCTTATTGGACTTGGTGATTGCTGTACTTGTCCTCTACCAACATTATTTCCAATAGTAAAACAAAGTGGAGACACACTATTGTTCTATCTGCTCTCATACCCACCTAAATCAGGTCTGGTCCTTAGTAGGAATATCTAAAATTATCTACTTGCATGATTTCTTCAAAGGTATACTTTGTTCATTTTTTCCTAAAACTTTAACCATATTTTCACATATTTAAAAATAAAATTGTAAAGGCATAAAAAGATGATGAGTAGCAGTATATTTCCCATTGCTGCTCACATTACATGTTGTCCTTCCCAGCTGCTTCCATATTCATCTTTCATATCATGTGTTATTACAGAATGTCCATTTCTAAAATCACAATTAGTTGCTATGGAAAGAATTACAACATTAAAATATAATTTGAATAATGTGATCAAACAGAAAATTGAGTCTCCTGTAGAGTATACATATATCTGTGAATGGGCTCCACATTTCTTTTAGCTATATTACAGACTCCCTTCCCCCACATCCACATATACAAGGATATGAAAATGTAGCAGGTACTTTTGATATACATGTCATGGAGGAAAATCACCTCTTCAGTTTCAAAGGGAGACTGAAAACTGCTATATATGATAATGGTCTTAGGTTATAATTAAAATATTTCGTTGAAACTGATCATTTTTTCTAGGCACACAGAGATAGGGATAAGACAGTGGCTGAGCTGAGAGGCATTACCAACTAATATTATAGAAAATTGGTTAAAAAAAAAGAGAAAGGAAATCAGGGAAGGCCCCTAAGAGTAGTTCTATGGGAAGTTAATTATCATATTCTTATAGGTTTCTGATACCTTTGTAGATTCTAAAGGAGACTCAAAATCACCTGAATAACACTCGTTTGAGCATGTCTGGGTATCTTCTTGCAAAACTCATTCAAATATCACTATCTCTGGATTGGTGACTTCCTTCATCCATCTCAATGCCTAAGTGAAATAACTTTGAACATCCCCATTGGGGATGTCCTCAGGGTAATTGTTAAGCATGGTTTTATCACTCCCTTCCAAAGACTCAAGCCCCTAAGCATTTGAATCTGTACCCTAGCACTCCCCTCCACACTTCACCCAGCTCATACATATGTACATCCTGATGTGATTTCCCCTCCATAGGCTGCACTTAATATACACCTCCATAAAAATATTAGTGGCCCATGGTATCATCTCCTGTCATGTTAATTCTTTTAACTTTTCTTTACTTGTACAAAATGTCCAGGGTGAAGTCAGTAAAAATGGTGGAGTAAGGACTTCCAAATATTAAATTATTGATAAAAGCAATGAAGAATGCAAAGATTGTTGGAGTTAACCTTTTCAGAACACTTGAAATTATCCAGAGGCTTGCAGCAACACAGAGAGAAAAATGGTTGAATCTTAGTAAGAACATAAGTTTTGTGGCTTTTAAAAAAATAGACAATCTTTAAGAGCATTTGTAGATTCACTGCAAAATTGAGTGGAAAGTGCAGAGAGCTCCCACATATCCGCTGCCCGTACACATGCCCAGCCTCCCCTGCTGTTAACATCTGCACCAGAGTGATGCATTTATTAAAATCAATGAACCTACATTGACATACTATTACCAGCCAAAGTTATAGTTTATATTAGAGTTCAACCTTGATGATGTACATTCTATGGATTTGGACAAACTTAAAAGACATGTTCCCACCATTATAGTATCATAAAGAATAGTTTTGTGTACTCGGCCTATTTATCCCTCCCTCCCCCTAAACTCTGGCAACCACTGATCTAACTGTCCCTAGTTTTGCCTTTTCCAAAATGTCATATACTTGGAATCTTACAGTATGTAACTTTTCAGATTGGCTTCTTTCACTTAGTAATATGTATTTAAGTTTCCTCCATGTCTTTTCATGGCTTGATAGCTCATTTCTTTTTAAACATTGAATTATATTCCATTGTCTGCATGTGTCACAGTTTATCCATTCAGGTTTTGGCAGTTATGAATAAAGCTGCTATAAATATCTGTGTGCAGGTCATTGAGTGAACAAAATTTTGAGTAAATACTAAGGAGCAGGTTTTCTGGATTGTTTGGTAAGAATATGTTTCTTTTTTTTAAAGAAACTTCCAATCTGTCTTCCAAAGTGGATGTACCATTTTGCATTCCCATGAGCAATGAATGCAAGTTCCTGTAGCTTCACATCAGGGCCATCATTTGTTGTTGTCAGTGTTTTAGGGTTGTGCCATTCTAATTGGTGTGTAGTGATATCTCACTGTTTTAATTTGCAATTCCCTAATGATATGGTGTTGATTATCTTTTCATTGCTTATGTGTCATCTGTATATCTTCTTCGGTGAGGTGTCTGTTCAGATCTTTTGTTCAATTTTTTAATCAATTTTTTAAAATGTTCTTCCTGTTGAGTTTTAAGAATTCTTTGTTTATTTTGGGTTACAGTTGTTTATCAGATGCTTTTTACAAATATGTTCTCCAAGTCTGTGGCTTGTCTTCTCATTCTCTTCACAGTATTTTTCACAGAATAGAAGTTTTAAATTGTAATGAAGTCCAGCTTATCAATTATTTCTTTCATGGATTTTGTATTTGGTACCTTTGGTGTTGGATCACCAAACACAAGGCCAACTACATTTTCTCTTGTGTTGTCTTCTAGGATTTTTATAGTTTTGTGTTTTACATTTAGATCTATTATACATTTTGAGTTAATTTTTGTGAAGAACATAAGATCTGTGACTAGATTAATTTTTTTGCATGTGGATATCCAGTTTTTCTAGCATTATATGTTGAAAAGGCTTTTCTCCATTGTACTGCCTTAGCTCCTTTGTCAAAGGTAAGTTGACTGTATTTGTGTGGCTCTACTTCTGGGCTCTCTATTCTGTTTCATTGATCTATTTGTTCTTTTGCCAATACCACACTGTCTGGATTAATATAGCTTTATAGTAGGTCTTGAAGAATGGTGGTGATAGTACTCTAACATTTTTCTACTCCTTCAAAACTGTGTTATCTCTTCTGGATCTTTTGTCTCTGCATATAAATGTTAAAATCTGTTTGTCAATATCCACAAAATAATTTGCTGGGATTTTAATTGGGATTGCATTGAATTTAGAGGTCAAGTTGGGAAGAACTGACAGCTTGATAATATTGAGTCTTCCTATCCATAAACACGGAATATCTCCTCTTTTTTTTTTTCTTGATTTCTCTCATCAGTTTCATAGTTTTCCTTGTACAGATCTTGTACACATTTTGTAAGAATTATACCTAAGTATTTCCTCTTTTGGTGCTAATATAAATGGTATGGTGTTTTTAATTTCAAATTTCACTTGTCCATTGCTGGTATATAAGGAAGTGATTAACTTTTATATATTAAACTTTCTATCTATCAACCTCAGTATAATCACTTATTAATACTAGTTTTTAAAATATTGATTCCTTTGAGTTTTCTACATAGAAAATCATCACATCATCTGCAAACAAAGACACTTTTATATCTTCCTTCCCAATCTGTATATCTTTTATTTTATTTTCTTGTCTTATTCCATTAACTAGGAGTTTCAGTAAGATGTTGAGAAGCAGGGGTTAGTGGGGACATCCTTGACTTGTTTCTGATCATAGAAGGGAAGAGTCTAATTTCTCACCATCAAGTATGATGTTAACTATACGTTTTTTGAAGATATTCTTTGTCAGTGGAGGAATTTCCCCTATATTCATAGTTAACTGAGAGTTATTATCATGAATATATGTTGTATTTGCCAAGTGCTTTTTCTACATCTATTGATATAATCATGTGATTTTTTTTCTTCTTTAGCCTGTTGATGTGATGGATTACATGAATTAATTGTCACATGTTGAACTAAACTTGCATACTTGGAATAAATCCCATTTGGTCATGGTATATAATTCTTTTCTTTTTAAACCACTTTATTGAGGTATTATTGACATACAAAAAGCTGTACATATTTCACATGTACAAAATGATGGGTTTGAAGGTAAATATACATCCATGAAACAATCACCACAATCTATGCCATAAAAATACCCATTATCTTCAAAATCTTCCTACCACCGTCTTTATTATTTTCTTTTAAGTAAGGCTTTTAGGAGTGAGTCAGTTTTCCTGGGTCTCTCCCATGTATACATCTTATTAAACTTTGTTTGATTTTCTCATGTTACTTTTCTTTCAAGAACTCTTAACATAAAATCTACCTTCTTAGCCAAATTTTGTCTACAACACACTGTTGTTTATTATAAGTACTGTGCTGCACAGTAGACTTCTAGTTCTTGTTTGTCTTATATAATTAAAATTTTATACCATTTGAGTAATACCTTCTCATGTCTCCTTACCCCAGTCCCTGACAGCCACCATTCTCCTTTCTGCTTCTATGTTTGATTATTTTAGATTCTTCATATAAGTGGTATCATGTAGTATTTGTCCTTCTGTGTCTAGTTTATTTCAGCTATCAGTGTCCTCAACATTCATCCATGTTGTCACGGATGGTGAGGTTTCCTTCTTTTTTTAAGGATGAATAATATTCCATTGTTTGTATTTGCCACATTTTCTTTATCCATACATCCATCAAATGGTCATTTGGGTTGCTTCCATGTATTGCTTATTGTAAATAATGCTGAAATAAACATGGGAGTTCAGATATCTCTTAGGGATACTGATTTAAATTCCTTTGGATATAGAACCAGAACTAAGTTTTCTGGATCATATGGTAGGTCTATTTTTAAGTTTTACAGTTACCACCATCCCGTTTTTCATAGTGGTTGCACCAAATTACATTTCCACCAACAGTGTATAAGGGTTACCCTTTATGCACATCCTCAACCATGCTCTATTTTTTAAAAAAAATAATAGCCATTCTAACAGGTGTGAGGTGAATATCTCATTGAGGTTTTGATTTGCAATTTCCTAATAATTTATAATGTTATGTACCTTTTTTCATATACCTGTTAGTCATTTGTATGTCTTCTTTGGAGAGATGTCTATTCAAGTCCTTTCCCCATTTTTTAAATCAGATTATTTGGTTTTTATTGTTTCTTTGTTTGCTATTGACTTATAGGTGTTCCTTATATATTTTGGATATTAACCTTTTATCAGGTATGTGGTTTTCAAATAATTTTTTCCCATTCCATAGGTTACCATTTCATACGTTTATTGTTTCCTTTGCTGTGCAGAAAGTTTTAGATTTCCAGGATTCAGTCTTCATAAGTTGTATGTTTTTAGGAACTTATCCATTTCTTTTAAATTATCTAGTTTGTTGGTGTATAATTGTTCATAGTAATGTTTTATGATCCTTTGTATTTCTGTGGTATCAGTTATAATGTCTCTTCTTTCATTATAATTTTATTAACTTTAGTCATCTCTTTTCTTAGTTATTTTAGCTAATGGTTTGTCAATTTTATCTTTAAAAAAGTCAGTTTATTTTTTTGTCCTTTGAGTCACTATTTCATTTATTTCTGCTATAATCTACATTTTTTACTTCCTTCTGATAGCTGTGGGCTTAGCTTTTACTTATTTTTCTAGTTCCATGAGGTGTAAAGTTAGATTGTTTTATTATTTTTATTAATGTAGGCATTTATTTGTATAAACTTCCCTATTAGAACTGCTTTTGCTGCATACTATAAGTTTTGGTATGTTGCATTTCCATTTTTGTTTGTCCCAAGATATTTTTTTGATTTCTTCTTTAACAAATTGGTTGATCAGAGTGTTTTGTGTTGTTTAATATGCATATATTTGTGAATTTTGGGGCTTTTCTCCTGTTATTTATTTCTAGTTTTATACCATTGTTGTTAGAAAATATACTTGATATGATTTCAGTCTTAAATTTGTTAAGACTTGTTTTGTGACCTAAAACATGATCTATCTTGGAGAATATTCTGTGGACACTTGAGAAGAATGTGTATTCTGCTGCTGTTGAATGTAATGTTCTGTATATATCAGTTAGATCTGTTTGGTCTAAAGTATAGTTCAAGTCCACTATTTCCTTATTTATTTTCAGACTGGATGATCTATTCATTATCTATTCATTGCTGAAAGTGGGTTATTAAAGTCCCCTACAATTATTGTATTGTTGTATATTTTTGCCTTCAGATCTGTTAATAATTTTTTAATATATTTAGGTGTTCTACTATTGTGTACATATATATTTACAATTGTTATATCCTCTTGATAAGTTGACCATTTTATAATATATGATGACCTTCTTTGTGTCTTGTTACAGCTTTTGACTTAAAGTCTATTTTGTCTGATATAAATATAGCCACCCCTGACCTCTTTTGCTTTCTGTTTTTACAGAATATTTTTTTCTATCTTTTCACTTTTAGCCTATGAACATCCTTATAACTGAAGTGAGTCTCTAGTAGGCAGCATATAGTTGATTCTTCTTTTTTTATTCATTCAGCTACTCCATGAATTCTAATTGATGCATTTAAACCATTTACATTTATAGTAACATTGATAGATAAGAACATACTAGCAACATTTTCTTACTTATTTTCTATCTTGTAGCTTTGTTGTTTCTTTCTTCCTCCCTTGCTGTCTCTGTGAATTGATGCTTCTTTGTAATTGCAGCTTTGATCCTTTTCTCTTTATCATTTGTGTAGCTTTATAGGTTTTGCCTTGTGATCACCACAGAGCTTTCATAATACATCTTATAATAGTCTATTTTAAGCTGAGAACAAATTAACTTCAACTACATAAAAAATTTCTACACATTTACTTGCACTCAGCCACATTTTATATGTGTACTAATTTAAATATTTTTATATTGTTTATCCATTAACAAAATATTGTAGCTATAATTATTTTTAATACTTTTGACTTTTAATCTATATTCTGGAATTCAAATTAATTTATACACCACCACTGCAGTATTATTTTGAATTTGTCTATATATTTCCCTTTACCAGTGAATTGTGTAATTTCATATGTTTTCATGTTACTATGAAAGGACTAATGTCCTTCCATTTCAGCTTGAAGAACTTCCTTGAATATTCCATTTAGAGGAGGTCTAGTGGTTATAAATTCCCTCAGCTTTTGTTTGTCTGGAAAAGTTTTTAACTCTCTTTAATTTCTGAATGACAACCAAGTGTTCTTAGTTGACAGTTTCTTCTTTGAGCACTTTGAATATATCATCCTACTCTCTCCTGGTCTGCAAGATTTCTCTTGAGAAATCTGCTGAGAGCCTTATTGGGGTTCCCTTGTATGTAATTAGTCTTTTTTCTCTTGCTGCTTTCAAAATCCTTTCCTCATCTTTGATTTTTGAGAGCCTGATTATACTGTCTTGGTGCAGATCTCTTTGGGTTAAATCTATTTGTGAATCTTTGAGTTTCAGTACCTGGATATACCTGGATGGCCATATCTCTCCCTACATAGGGAAGTTCTCAGCTATTATTTCTTTACATATGTTTTCTGTCTCTTTCTCTCTCTCCTCCTTCTGGGACTCACATAATGCAAATATTGTTTCTTTTGATGGTGTCCCACAAGGCACACAGACTTTCTTCACTTGTTTTCATTCTTTTTTCTCCTCTGATTGGATAATAGCAAGAGATCTATCTTCAAGCTTTCAGAGTCTTCCTTCTGCCTGATTGGGCCTGATGTTGAAGCTCTCTTGCATTTTCCATTTTCTTTATTATTTATTTCTATTTTTTTAATTTTATGATTTATATCTCTGTTGAACTTATTTTGTTCATACATTGTTTTCCTGTGTTCATTGAGTTGTCTATCTGTATTCTTTTGAATCTTGCTGAACTTCCTTAAAATAATATTTTGAATTCTTTTTTTCAGGTAACATGCAGATCTCTATTTGGGGGGATCAATTATTGGAAAATTATTGTGCCCCTTTGATGGTGTCATATTTCTTTGCGTTTTTGTGTTCCTGATGGCTTTGCATTGATATCTGCACATTTGAGGAAGCAGTCACCTCTTCTAGCCTCATCAGACTGGCTTTGGTAGAGAAAGACTTTCACTTGAAGGTGACCATGGGCCCCAACTGGATAGGGTGCAGCATCTCTGTTTCATGGGGAGGCACAGTGGTGTAGTCTTCATGTAGCTCTATCAGCTGAGGTAAATGTTGGTGAAGACTGCAGAGGTCTTCTGTGGCCTAGGCTGCAGAGGCCCTGTGAATGGCAATGGCAGCTCAGGCTATTGAGGTTCTTGAAGTAGGAGGCTGCTGGGGTCCACTTGTTCAATAGTTTTCCTGTGAGAGGAATTTATATCTATTGGGAGAAATCCCTCTTGGCACCAGGTCTGGTGTGTTGATACCCAGAGCTATAGCACAGCTGGTTTCCTGTCATCAGGCACATGTGGAACTACCACATCACCTGAGTTCTGGGGCACAGTTGCGCTTGCTTTAGCAATGGTGTGGCTGTCTGGGTGTGGGCATAGGCAGATATGCTATGAAACTGGGGTCTGGATCACTGGTGCTTGATACAGTGACTCAGGCCGGGGAGGGGGTGGTACATAGCAGCAGCACTGGCTGTGGAATGACAGAGTGAAGCAGTGGCTTGGGCCCAGGACCCAGGATACAGTAGTGGTACAGTCTGATGATGTTGTGTCAAGTCCCAACTTTAACCTCAAGGTGAAGTGGAAGATGGCCTGGTTATGGAGTGTCAATGTCCCAACTTTGGCCCCAGGGGCTAGTCTCATAACAACAACAGTATGTCCTTGGTGATGGCCTATTAAAGGTCACACGTCAGGACATAGGGGGTCAGATGTAGAGCAGTGACAGCACAACCCTGGTAAGGGTAGGTCAAAGCCTGACCTTAGACCTGGGGGTGGGTTTCAGAGAAGTAGCAGCTACACCCCAGCAATGATGGATCAAAGCCATGATCTTGGACACAGGGTTGGAACTCATAACAGCAGTAGTGTACACTGGTAGTGTCAGGTCAAAGTGGGACTTGGGTCCTGGGGAGCAGGGCACAGAGCAGTGACAGTACAGCTAGATACTTGCTGATCAAAGCTGCAACCTGGGATCTGGGGGTGGGACTTGGAGCAGGGCAGCTCCAGTACCATAGATGGTGAGGTGCTGTGGTGTACTGATCCTGGAGAGTGGAGCACAGCAGCAACTAGAACCCCTGGGGACAGGTCTCTCTGCAGTGTTATCTCCAGCCCATAGGAGGAGATGTAGTGGCAGGGACTCTGGACAGCTCCATCAGCTGGGATTAGCATTGGTGAAGACTGTGGGAGTCCTCAATAGAAAAAGCTGCAAATGACCACTGTGGTGAGGCTTGCTAGGGTAAAATCCTTTTGAGGGACTCCCTCCTTGCTCTGAACTGCTGTGGACTCAAGGATGAGAAGACATAGATAAAATGTTTCCTATACTTTTCTATGTGACCATCCTTAGGTTTTGAGCTCTGTAAGGTTTCTGTTGCTTCTTCCTTGTATTCCAGAGTTTTATTTCCAGAGCTATTTTCATTGCTTTGTAGTTGTTTATTTGTTTCTGTGGGGAAGACAAGTATTGTGATCTCCTAGCCCTCCATCTTGCTAATTAACTTACCCTGCCAAAAGTTTTTGAATGTTGTGTTTTTGTTATGCTTGTTTTGAGCTATTTTCTAACTTCTGCTATTTTCTCTTTGACCTAATGATTGTTCAAGAGTGTATTATTTAATTTCCATTTATTTGTGACTATTTCTATTTTCCTTTTACTCCATTGTGGTTGGAAAAGACACTTTAAATTATTTCAATCTTCTTAAATTTGTTAAGACTTGTTTTGTGACCTAGCATGTAAAATATTCTGGAGAATGTTTCATGTGTGCTTGAGAAGCAAGTGTATTTTGCTGCAGCTTGTTGGAAAGATCTGTATATGTCTGTTAGGTTCATTTGTTCTATAGTGTTGTTCAAGTTCAATGTTTCCTAACTGAATGTTTTGTCTGGATGATCTATCCATTATTGAAAATAGGGTATTGAAATCTTCTACTATTATTGTATTGCTATCCATTCTCCCTTCAGATCTCTCAATGTTTGCTTTATATATTTAGGTGCTCTGATATTGTGTGCATGTATGTTTATAATTGTTATAGCTTCCTGGTGCTGAATTGGCCCTATTATCATTATGTAATGATCTTCTTCATCATTGTGAAAGTTTTTGACTTAAAGTCTACTTTGTCTGATGTAATATGGCCACTCCTGCTCTCTGAGTTTCCATTTTCATGGAATAACTTTTTCTATCCCTTCACTTTCAGGATATGTGTGTCCTTACATCTGAAGTGAGTCTCTTATAGATAGCATATAGTTGGAATTTTTTCCCAGTGGGAGAAGTCAGGCTGAGGAGATCTCTCTCAGCACTGTGCTATGACAACTTGGGGGAGTGGTGACGTGGGTCAGATTAAACTGTTCTTCTTACACTTTTAATGTGTCTTTTCTTATTTCTGTGCTCCATGGGGGAGCCATAACCTCTCATCTGGATTCAAGAACTTTTATAAAGTTTTTTCTTCATTTCTGGAAGGTTGTTATGTGTGGGTATTTTTTGGGGGGGAAGAAGGTTGGTACCTCCTATTCCACCATATTGCTGACATTACTGCCTGTATAATTATTTTTATATACTATTGGATTCAATTTGCTAATATTCTGTTGAGGATTTTTGCATCTACGTTCAAGAGAGATGTTGTTCTGTAGTTTTCTTTTCTTGTAATATCTTTGTCTGCTTTTGGTATTAAGGTTATGCTGACCTCATAGAATAAGTTAGAAAGTAAAGGCATCCTGGTTTTATTGCATTTTGCTTTATTGCACTTCACAGATATTGTGTTTTTTACAAATTGAAAGTTTGTGACAACCATATGTCAATCAAGTCTATTGGCACCATTTTTCCAACAGCATTTGCTCACTTCTCTGTGTCACATTTTGATAATTCTTGCAATATTTCAAACTTTTTCATTATTATTCTATTTATTATGGTGGTCTGTGATCAGTGATCTTTGAGGTTACTACTATGACTTGCTGAAGGCTCAGATAATGGTTAACAGATTTTAGCTATAAAGAATTTTTAAATTAAGGCATTTTTAGACATAATGCTATTGCACACTTATTAGACTGCTGTATAATATAAAACATAAGTTTTATATGCACTGGGAGACTAAAAATATTGTGTGACTTGCTTTATTGCAATATTCACTTTGTTGCAGTAATCTGGAACCAAACCCTTAATATCCTCAAGGTATACCTCTATTTCCTCTGTTTCTATTTTGTGGAAGAGATTGTAGAGAATTGATATAATTTCTCCCTTAAATGTTTGATAGAATTCACCAGTTAATCCAGTGGGACTGATGATTTCTGTTTTAGAATATTATTAACTATTGATTCAATTGATTTGATGGATATAGGCCTATTCAGATTGTCTGTTTTTTCTCATGTGAGTTTTGGCAGATTGTATCTTTCAAGGAATTGGTCCTTTCCATCTAGGTTATCAAATTTGTGAGCATAGAGTTGTTCTTAGTATTCCTTTGTTATCCTTTTAATGCTCATTGGATTTGTAGCAATGACCCCTCTTTCATTACTAATATGAGTAATATGTGTCTTCTCTCCTTCTTTTCTTAGTTAGCCTGGCTAGAAGCTAATTGATTTCACTGATCTTTTTAAAGAACCAGCTTTTTTTTTTTTTTTTTTTTTTGCGGTACGTGGGCCTGTCACTGTTGTGGCCTCTCCCGTTGTGGAGCACAGGCTCCGGACGTGCAGGCTCAGTGGCCATGGCTCACGGGCCCAGCCGCTCTGCAGCATGTGGGATCTTCCTGGACTGGGGCATGAACCCGTGTCACCTGCATCGGCAGGTGGACTCTCAACCACTGCGCCACCAGGGAAGCCCAAGAACCAGCTTTTTTATTGAGTTTATTTCTCTATTGATTTCCTGTTTTAGTTTCATTGATTTCTGCTATAATTTTATTGTTCTTTTCCTACTTACATTGGATTTAATATGCTCTTCTTTTTCTAGTTTTCTAATGTGGAAGTTTGAATTATTGATTTTTAAATGTTTCTTCCTTTCTATTATATGCATTTAATGGTTTTTAAAAAACCCTCTAAGCACTGCTTTAGTTCATCTCACAAATTTTGATAAGTTGTATTTTCATTTTACTTTACTTCAAAATATTTTAGGGCTTCCCTGGTAGCGCAGTGGTTGAGAGTCCGCCTGCCGATGCAGGGGACACTGGTTCGTGCCCCGGTCCGGGAAGATCCCACATGCCGCAGAGCGGCTGGGCCCGTGAGCAATGGCCGCTGAGCCTGCGCGTCCAGAGCCTGTGCTCCGCAATGGGAGAGGCCCGCGTACAGCAAAAAAAAAAAAAAAATTAAACATTCTCTTGATAAATGTTCACTCATGTATTCATTTTTTCATGGTTTAATTCATTTGGCAATCATTTATTGGTGCTGATTATGTGCCAGTTATTATACTATAATACACTGTGAAGAATTAATGGATTACATTCCCTCAAGGAGTTCACTATCTACTGGGGAAAATGAGGCATGTGTATACGGAACAATAATACAAGGTGAAATGGTATGTTCTATGAGAGAAGGACAATATTCCATGGGCATTCCAATGAGTTAGAGGTCACTTGTAACTGGGAAACATCTAGGAAATCCTCATGCATGAAGGTGATTAGATGTATACCAAGGAACTACTAGAAATGACTTGAAAAGATGAGCAAGGCTTCTTACCCCAAAACGGCTTCCTGCAATGTGAGTTTACTGTTGGACTTTTACAGAATTGCTTATATAATAATATTTTTCTAACATTGACAGTGCCATGAAAATCATGCTCTCTGCAGATGACATACACGAATATTATTGTGTCCTTGTATTTATTTGCTTTCATGAGGAGAGAGTCACCTTTGGGATTCCTAAGGCCACTGTCATGGTTGCTGTTCTCACAACTCCTTAATGTATTATGACAAATAATGTGATTTAGCTGCATGTTTGGAAAACATATATAATCATTTTATTTTCTTTGAAAATACATAACTCAAAGATGTCAAAATTATCTACTTCTCATGAACTCAGCTTGAGCCTCTATGATATTCTTGATGAAGGATATAACTTATAGATGAAATAGTCTTTAGTCTAGCAGAAGTTGTTGATACCTCATTCTATAACTCCTTGGTCTACCTCTGAGTTCACTTTCAGCCTCAAATCTCCTCTATGCTAAGAGACAAACAGCTTATGTATCTTTGCTTCTCTGCCTGAGGGCATTCTTTTAAAACAGGATAATTTGCTTATCCCACAGCCAGTTTCCTCAATTTAGGGACTATTGAAATTTTAAGCCAGATAATTCTGTGTTGTGTGAACTGTCCTGCACATTGTAAATTGTTGAGCAGCATACCTGGCCTCTACCCACTAGACACCAGTTACACCCCTCTCCCCAGTCATGACAACTAAAACCATTTCCAGACATTTCTAAATGTCCCCTGGAGGGAAAAATTGTTCCAGATTGAGAATCAATGGCCCAGAAGCAGAACAGTCAGAAATGCATGGGAGTTAATGCCTTCAGGGACAACCCTCAACTAGTGAGGAAAGCAAAGTTGGTTCCCTGTTCTTCAGTAGGACAATTCTGAGGCAAATCATACAAAAGTCCTCAGAAAATCCCCAACAAGATTGAGCCCCAGTTACCCATAGTAGTACCTGCTCATTAATGCATATACTATGGGTTTTTCTTCCTTCTATGTCTCATTTTTCCACCTCCTTACTTGTGTTTCCTGGGATCACCTCTCAAATGATGCACCTACATCCAATTTTTTGTCCCTGGAAGTGATTTCATAAAACCCTAAGAATGCATCTTGATTGCATTATTAAGTCTATTAAGATCACTTTTTAGTTGATTCCCATATCTAATGAATTTGGCATGAATTACAGATATTCATGTGAGGCTTTTTCTCCTTCAGAAAAATGTCAAATCACTGGGTCATTTGGAAGGCTGTGCCCTCATACTTTCTACAGAGGCATGGTTGTGAACTCAGACATATTTGTCTATCTCCTTTGATCCTTGAATTCTAAATAACTCCTTTAACAATTCAAAGTTGTTTCCAGAGATTCCAATTAAAGTAATGAAAAGATGTAATAAATGGTACCAGTATTGCCATAGAGCTTATTGGTCGCAACTATTAGGGAGAAAGGAGAGTGCTTGGACCAAGCCAGGATCAGTGTGGGCAGAGACTAGGGTTCAAAAAACCAAGTCTAAAAAACTCTGACAAACTTAGGTATGATCTAGCCCAAGGTTACTGTCTGGGAGGTATCTGATTAAAGGAGCAGATATTGATACTTTGGTTCATATATATGTTCCAGGATAAATGGAGACTCTAGATTATCTGTGATGAGACTTGCCCATGTATTAGAAATTATATAAAAAAGTAGAACCTAATCCCAGTTAAAAGGGCTAGATGAAAGGATCAAACTGTTCAGACTTGTCCCTAGGATTTAGGGCTAGAATCATATTCACATGGAAATCAAAGTGTTCTGAACACGTGGAACCTAGGAAAACAGGTCAGGATTTCAGGTTAGATAAGGAAGCAGCAGCTTAATATTTCCTTAGCCCCCCAGAGGGCAAAGCCTATTCTTGAGGCTGCTAGTAACTGGAGCAAAAGACAATTTCTAGACCCCAGTGCAGAGAGAGTGGGACTCCTGTTGCAGCTGACCTTACTATTATTGTTCCAGGGTCTATTTGGGGCTGAGTCTGTGGTGGTAGCTTGGGCTAGATTAGTGTAGGCAAGGATGGTTAAAAGGGAATCTAACTCATTTTAAGTTGGTAACAGGAAGACTTTCCAGCTAAAATGAAACTGTGAGAAGTGGCAAGCTTCTTAAATAACATCAGAATATAGTTCAGAGAAATTCTCAGAGCATCCACTTATTTCTTTTCTACCTATAGACATTTACAGACTCATTCGATTGAACGACAGTATTTTGTGAACCTGTAGAGGGGGAAAAACTTGCATAAGGAATGAACTCATGGAGTGCATTAGCTAATTAATAAGGAAGTGGCACATATAATATACTATATAATGGCTGATATTTATTAATAGGATGCTGAGCAAGGCTTGACATTTTCTACAGACCTCGGTGCCATCCAAAATTTGGTTCAATCCTTTTATCAGCAGAGGATCATCAGGAGTTGATATATTCTCCATACTGTATGCTATTATTTTCCAGTGACTTGGTATAATGTTTTCTGCTGTCATTACATCCATGTCCCTGACTAAATGAGTTATTATTCCCATTTCTTCTAAGTCTTCTCATATACATCAAATAGAGCTCACAACTCTTCATATAAATGATAGTACCAGTAGAAGAGAAAAGACCAACACCAAATTTTCCTATGTTTGGATCAATCTCCTTTCTGAGTGGCTACTATTTTTTAAGCCATTAAGAATTGCTGCAAGGGACATTTTCTTAATTAATTAATTAATTGATTGATTGATTATTTATTTATTTTGACTGCATTGGGTCTTTGTTGCTGCATGCGGGCTCTCTCTAGTTGTGGCAAGCGGGGGCTACTCTTCATTGTGGTGCATGGGCTTCTCACTGAGGTGGCTTCTCCTGTTGTGGAGCATGGACTCTAGGTACCTGGGCTTCAGTAGCTGTGGCTCGCGGGCTCTAGAGCGTAAGCTCAGTAGTTGTGATACATGGGTTTAGTTGCTCCTCGGCATGTGGGATCTTCCCAGACCCATGTCCCCTGAATTGGCAGGCAGATTCTTAATCACTGCACCACCAGGGAAGTCCTGGACATTTTTTAACATGAGCAAACATTGCTTGTGTTTGCTCATGTTTGATTAGCAAACCAATTTGCTTCTGCATCAAGTGACCTGGGGAAGTCATTCTTCACTTGTTTCCAAACAAGAAAGATAGGACAAAATATTTTCTGACACTGAAATCAGCTCATGGTCAAGGGAAGTGGCTATCAGAAAGGATGCGACATTTTCTTCCAAATATATTCTGCTTTTCCTCATTTCTATTTTTGCAGATCTTACTCTGCAGTATAATATTTCTCTCTCTAGGAGATGTGGAGAATATATCTGAGTGTGCAATCTGGCACTGATGAAATTGCCCCCAATACATACTGTGAACATGGGAGGGGTAGAATCAATTTGCAGGCAAGGGTTGGGGAAAGAGAAAGTCCTACAGATGGTCTTAAAAGCGAAGCTCCACACTTTGTTGGGGTGGAATGACCAATACTATTGTAGACACAGGAAGATTAGTGTGGTAGGAAGCTGACACTTATTGAACACTTCCAGTAACCCAGGCACTGTGTTAAGCACTTTACATATATTATCTTAGTTGATGCAAGAATCAATACTATAGCTGTTGTCCTTATTTTACAGACAAGAAAACTAAATGTGTGGTGTGAGTTGGGGGTGGATTGGAGTGATTGAGAAGCAGATTTTTCTGGCTCCCTACCCATCTAGGTGTTGCCTTGCCTATGGGGCAATGCCCAGTCACCTTCCAAACCAAAGGAAATGGAAATTCAGCATTTGAACAGAAAAAGAAGAAACAATCTAGAAACCCAAATCTGAAAAAAGAGTTAGATTAATGTATCCCTTTGGTGTAGAAGTTTCCTCCTCATCTCAAACCCTTCCCTAAGATCTTTCACATGAGTAAAAGCCAACATAATAAAAAGGGTGCTACTTTTATTTTTCAGAGTAGTAAGTTCTGTCCAAAAACAAGTAATGCTATTTGAAATGAGATTATTTCCTATTTACTTCTGATAAGATTAAAATAAACTTTAAATTTTCCATGCAAAAAACACTCGTTGGTCACAATGATTTTCTCACTCAACCCAGTATAGTTCAAGTTCAGTGCTACTGACTTTCTTCAGCTTCCTAAAGTTTCCTCAGCTAGTATGTCAGAACAGTGATGTAAGAATTCCCCTTGCATTTTGTAGAACATCTTATGCAAATAATTACCAAGATTAACAAATTCTTCTCTATCTATGAAGAATTACCAAGATTAACAAATTCTTCTCTATTTGCAAGCCATTTTTTCATAGCCTGAAAAGACAGCCCTTCTAAACGTTTCTTTTAATCAATACAAGATGCTCCTAAGGGCACTGCCTGTTTTGACCAGCTTGAGAAGCCTAACTGTAAGCTAACATTTTTTTTAATAGATCTTTATTGGAGTATAATTGCTTCACAATACTGTGTTAGTTTCTGTTGTACACCAAAGTGAATCAGCCATATGCATACATATGTCCCCATATCCCCTCCCTCTTGCGTCTCCCTCCCATCCTCCCTATCCCACCCCTCTAGGTCATCACAAAGCACTGAGCTAATCTCCCTGTGCTATGCTGCTGCTTCCCAACAGCCAACTATTTTACATTCAGTAGTGTATATATGTTGATGCTACTCTCACTTTGCCCCAGCTGCCCCCTCCCACCCTGTGTCCTCAAGTCCATTTTGTGTGTCTACATCTTTATTCCTGCCCTGCAAATAAGTTCATCAGTTCCTTTTTGTTTTTAGATTCCATATATATGCGTTAGAATACAGTATTCCTTTTCCTCTTTCTGACTTAGTTCACTCTGTATGACAGACTCTAGGTCCACCCACCTCACTACAGATAACTCAATTTCATTCCTTTTTATGCCTGAGTGATATTCCATTGTATATATGTGCCACATCTTATTTATCCATTCATCTGTTGATGGACATTTAGGTTTCTTCCATGTCCTGGCTATTGTAAATAATACTGCAATGAACATTGTGGTACATGTTTCTTTTTGAATTATGATTTTCTCAGAGTATATGTCCAGTAGTAGGATTGCTGGATCATATGGTAGTTCTATTTTTAGTTTTTTAAAGAACCTCTGTACTGTTTTCCATAGTGATTCTATCAATGTACATTCTCACCAACAGTGCAGGAGGGTTCCCTTTTCACCACATCCTTTCCAGCATTAATTTTTTTAGATTTTTTCATAATAGTCATTCTGACCAGCATGAGGTGGTACCTCATTGTAGTTTTGATATGCATTTCTCTAATAATTAGGTGATGTTGATCATCTTTTCATGTGCCTCTTGGCCATTTGTATATCTTCTTCACTTTCAATTCATCCCAGCTTACCATTCGCCCTACCCATGTCCTCCAGTCCATTTTCTACATCTGTATCTTTATTCCTGTCCTGATGCTAGGTTCTTCAGAACCATTTGTTTCTTTAGATTCCATATATATGAGTTAGCATACAGTATTTATTTTTCTCTTTTTGACATTTCACTCTGTATGACAGATTCTAGGTCCATCCACCTCACTACAAGTTATTCATTGTGGTTTTGATTTGCATTTCTCTAATGATTAGAGATGTTGAGCATCCTTTCATGTGTTTGTTGCCCATCTGTATATCTTCTTTGGAGAAACGTTGATTTAGGTCTTCTGCCCATTTTTAGATTGAGTTGTTTGTTTTTTTGATATAGGGCTGCAGGAGCTGCTTCTATATTTAGGAGATTAATCTTTTGTCAGTTGTTTCATTTGCAAATATTTTCTCCTATTCTGAGGGTTGTCTTTTCATATTGTTTACGGTTTCTTTTGTTGTGGAAAAGTTTTAAGTTTCATTAGGTCCCTTTTGTTTAATTTTTGTTTTTATTTCCGTTACTCTAGCAGGTGGATCATAAAGCATCTTGCTGTGATTTATGTTATAGAGTGTTCTGCCTATGTATTACCCTAAGAGTTTTGTAGTGTCTGGACTTACTTTTAGGTCTTTAATCCATTCTGAGTTTATTTTTGTGTATGGTGTTAGGGACGGTTCTAATTTCATTCTTTTACATGTAGCTGTCCAGTTTTCCAAGCAGCCCTTATTAAAGAGGCTCTCTTTTCTCCATTGTATACTTTGCCTCTTTTGTCATAGATTAGGTGTGGATAAGTGTGTGGGTTTATCTTTAGGCTTTCTATCCTGTTCCATTGATCTATATTTCTGTTTTTCTGCTGGTACCATACTGTCTTGATTACTGTAGTTTTTTAGTATAGTCTGAACTCAGGGAGCCTGATTCCTCCCACTCTGTTTTCTTTCTCAAGATTAGTTTGACTATTCGGGGTCTTCTGTGTTACCATAAATATTGTAAAATTTTTTGCTCTAGTTCTGTGAAAAAGGTCATTGGAAGTTTGATAGGGATTGCATTGAAACTGGAGATTACTTTGGGTAATACTGTCATTTTCACAATGTTGATTCTTTCAATCCGAGAGCATGGTATACCTCTCCATATATTTGTATTGTCTTTGATTTCTTTTTATTTTTAACATCTTTATTGGGATATAATTGCTTTACAATGGTGTGTTAGTTTCTGCTTTATAACAAAGTGAATCAGTTATACATATACATATGTTCCCATATCTCTTCCTTCTTGCGTCTCCCTCCCTCCCACCCTCCTTATCAAACCCCTCCAGGCGGTCACAAAGCACTGAGGTGATATCCCTGTGCTACGCGGCTGCTTCCCACTAGCTATCTACCTTACGTTTGTTAGTGTATATATGTCCATGCCTCTCTCTCGCTTTGTCACAGCTCACCCTTCCCCCTCCCCACATCCTCAAGTCCGTTCTCCAGTAGGTCTGTGTCTTTATTCCTGTCTTACCCCTAGGTTCTTCATGACATTATTTTTTCTTAAATTCCATATATATGTTTTAGCATACGGTATTTGTCTTTCTCTTTCTGACTTACTTCACTCTGTATGACAGACTGTAGGTCTATCCACCTCATTACAAATAGCTCAATTTCGTTTCTTTTTATGGCTGAGTAATATTCCATTGTATATATGTGCCACATCTTCTCTATCCATTCATCCGATGATGGAAACTTAGGTTGTTTCCATCTCCGCACTATTGTAAATAGAGCTAAAATGAACATTTTGGTACATGACTCTTTTTGAATTTTGGTTTTCTCAGGGTATATGCCCAGTAGTGGGATTGCTGGGTCATATGGTAGTTCTATTTGTAGTTTATTAAGGAACCTCCATACTGTTCTCCATAGTGGCTGTACCAATTCACAATCCCACCAGCAGTGCAAGAGTGTGCCCTTTTCTCCACACCCTCTCCAGCATTTATTGTTTCTAGATTTTTTGATGATGGCCATTCTGACTGGTGTGAGATGATATCTCATTGTAGTTTTGATTTGCATTTCTCTAATGATTAATGATGTTGAGCATTCTTTCGTGTGTTTGTTGGCAGTCTGTACATCTTCTTTGGAGAAATGTCTATTTAGGATTTCTGCCCATTTTTGGATTGGGTGATTTGTTTTTTTGTTATTGAGCTGCATGTGCTGCTTGTAAACTTTGGAGATTAATCCTTTGTCAGTTGTTTCATTTGCAAATATTTTCTCCCATTCTGAGGGTTGTCTTTTGGTCTTGTTTATGGTTTCCTTTGCTGTGCAAAAGCTTTGAAGTTTCATTAGGTCCCATTTGTTTTCTTTTGTTTTTATTTACATTACTCTAGGAGGTGGGTCAAAAAGGATCTTGCTGTGATTTATGTCATAGAGTGTTCTGCCTAGGTTTTCCTCTAAGATTTTGATAGTTTCTGGCCTTATATTTAGGTCTTTAATCCATTTTGAGGTTATTTTTGTGTATGGTGTCAGGGAGTGATCTAATCTCATACTTTTACATGTAGCTGTCCAGTTTTCCCAGCACCACTTATTGAAGAGGCTGTCCTTTCTCCACTTTACATTCCTGCCTCCTTTATCGTAGATAAGGTGACCATATGTTTGTGGGTTTATCTATGGGCTTTCTACCCTGTTCCATTGATCTATGTTTCTGTTTTTGTGCCAGTACCATACTGTCTTGATTACTGTAGCTTTATAGTATAGACTGAAGTCAGGGAGCCTGATTCCTCCAGCTCCATTTTTTGTTTTCAAGATTGATTTGGCTATTCAGGGTCTTTTGTGTTTCCATACAAATTGTGAAATTTTTCGTTTTAGTTCTGTGAAAATGGTCATTGGTAGTTTGATAGGGATTGCATTGAACCTGGAGATTACTTTGGGTAATACTGCCATTTTCACAATGTTGATTCTTGCAATCCGAGAGCATGTTATACCTCTCCATATATTTGTATTGTCTTTGATTTCTTTCATCAGTATCTTATAGTTTTCTGATTAGAGGTCTTTTTTCTCCTTAGGTAGATTTATTCCTAGGTATTTTATTCTTTTCATTGCAATGTAAATGGGAGTGTTTCCTTACTGTCTCTTTAAGATTTTCCATTGTTAGTGTATAGGAGTGCAAGAGATTTCTTTGCATTAATTTTGCATCCTGCTACTTTACCAAATTCATTTATGAGCTCTAGAAGTTTTCTGGTACATCTTTAAGATTCTCTATGTACAGTATCATGTCATCTGGAAACAGTAACTGTTTTACTTCTTTTCCAATTTGGATTCCTTTTGTTTCTTTTTCTTCTCTGGTTGCTGTGGCTAAAACTTCCAAAACTATGTTGAATAATAGTGGGGAGAGTGGGCATCCTTGTCTTGTTCCTGATCTTAAAGGAAATTGTTTCAAATTTTCACCATTAAGAATGATGCTGGTTGTTTGTTTATTGTATATGACCTTTATTATGTTGAGGTAGGTTCCCTCTATGCCCACTTTCTGGAGGGTTTATATCATAAATGAGTGTGGAATTTTGTTGAAAGCTTTTTCTACATCTATTGAGACTATCATATTATTTTTATCCTTCACTTTGTTAATCTGGTGTATCACATTGATTGATTTGCTTATATTGAAAATTCCTTGCATTCCTGGGATAAACACCACTTGATCATGGTGTACGATCATTTTAATATGCTGTTGGATTCTGTTTGCTAGTATTTCGTTGAGGATTTTTGCATCTATGTCCATCAGTGATATTGGCCTATAGTTTTCTTTTTTGTGATATCCTTATCTGGTTTTTGTGGCATGGTGATAGTGGCCTTGTACCATGAATTTGGGAGTGTTCCTCCCTCTGCTATATTTTGGAAGATTTTGAGGATAGGTATTAGCTCTTCTCTAAATGTTTGATAGAATTCACCTGTGAAGCCATCTGGTCCTGGGCTTTTTTTTGTTGGAAGATTTTAAATCACAGTTTCAATTTCAGTGCTTGTGATTGGTCTGTTCATATTTTCTATATCTTCCTGGTTCAGTCCAGAAGGTTGTGCATTTCTAAGAATTTGTCCATTTCATCCAGATTTTGTCCATTTTATTGGCATAGAGTTGCTTGCAGTATTCTCTCATGATCCTTTGTATTTCTACAGTGTCAGTTGTTACTTCTCCTTTTTCATTTGTAATTGTGTTGATTTTGGTCTTCTCCCTTTTTTTCTTCATGAGCCTGGCTAATGGTTTACGAATTTTGTTTATCTTCTCAAAGAACTAGCTTTTAATTTTATTGATCTTTGCTATTGTTTCCTTCATTTCTTTCCCTTTGTTTCTGATCTGATCTTTATGATTTCTTTCCTTCTGCTAACTTTGTTGTTTTGTTGTTGTTGTTGTTCTTTGTCTAATTTCTTTAGATGTAAGATTAGGTTACTTATTTGAGATTTTTCTTGTTTTTTGATGTAGGATTGTATTGCAATATACTTCCCTCTTAGAACAACTTTTGCTGCATCCCATAGGTTTTGGGTCAGCCTGTTTTCATTGTTATTTGTTTCTAGGTATTGTTTGATTTCCTATTTGATTTCTTCAGTGATGTCTTGGTAATTTAGTAGCATATTATTTAGCCTCTATGTATTTTTATTGTTTACAGTTTTTTCTCTGTAATTGATATCTAGTCTCATAGCATTTTGGTCAAAAAAGATACTTGATACAATTTCAGTTTTCTTAAATTTACTGAGGCTTTTTTTGTGACCCAAGATATGATCTATTCTGGAGAATGTTCCATGTGCACTTGAGAAGAATGTATTCTGTTGGTTTTGGATGGAATGTCTATTATACATCAATTAAGTCCATCTGGTCTAATGTGTCATTTAAAGCTTGTGTTTCCTTGTCAATTTTCTGTCTGGCTGATCTGTCCATTGGTGTGATTGGGGTGTTAAACCCCCTACTACTTTTGTGTTACTGTCAATTTCCCCTTTTGTGGCTCTTAGAATTTGCCTTATGTATTGAGGTGCTTCTATGTTAAGTGCATAAATATTTACAATTGTTATATCTTCTTGGATTGATCCCTTGATTATTATGTAGTGTCCTTTGTCTGTTGTAATAGTCTTTATTCTGCAGTCTATTTTGTCTGATATGAGTATTGCTACCCCAGCTTTCTTTGGATTTCCATTTGCATGGACTATCTTTTTCCATCCACTCACTTTCAGGCTGTATGTGTCCCTTGGTCTGAAATGGGTCTCTTGTAGACCACATACATACATTCTTTTATTTGTATCCATTCAGCTAGTCTGTGTCTTTTGGTTGGAGCATTTAATCCATTTACATTTACAGTAATTATTAATATGTATGTTCTATTACCATTTTTTAATTGCTTTGGGTTTGTTTTTGTAAGTCCTTTCCTTCTCTTGTGTTTCCTGCCTAGAGTAGTTCCTTTAGCATTTGTTTTAATGCTGGTCCTGTGGTGCTGAATTCTCTTAACTTTTGTGTGTCTGTAAGGTTTTAATTTCTCCATTGAATCTGAATGAGATCCTTGCTAGGTAAGTAATATTGGTTGTAGGTTCATCCCTTTCATCACTCTAAATATGCCCTGCCATTCCCTTCTGGCTTGCAGAGTTTCTGCTGAAAGATCAGCTGTTAACCTTATGGGGATTCCCTTGTATATTATTTGTTGTTTTTCCCTTGCTGCTTTCAAATTTTTTCTTTGTATTTAACTTTTGTTTGTTTGATTAATATATGTCTTGGCAAGTTTCTCCTAGGATTTATCCTGTATGGGACTCTCTGCACTTCCTGGACTTTACTTACAATTTCCTTTCCCATGTTAGGGAAGTTTTTGACTACAATTTCTGCAAATATTTTCTCAGATCCTTTCTTTTCCTCTTCTTCTGTGACCCCTATAATTCGAATGTTGGTCCATTTAATATTGTCCCAGAAGTCTCTGAGACTGTCTTAATTTCTTTTTATTCTTTTATCTTTATTCTTCTCAGCAGCAGTTATTTCCGCTATTCTACCTTGCAGGTCACCTCTCCGTTCTTTTGCCTCACTTATTCTGCTATTGATTCCTTCTAGAATATTTTAAATTTAATTTATTTTGTTGTTCATCATTGTCTGTTTGCTCTTTAGTTCTTCTAGGTCCTTGTTAAGCATTTTGTATATTTTCTCTGTTGTTTTTCCAAGATTTTGGATCATCTTTCTATCATTACTCTGAATTCTTTTTCAGGTATACTGCCTATTTCCTCTTCATTTGTTTGGTCTGGTGGTGTTTTACCTTGCTCCTTCGTCTGCTCCGTATTTCTCTGTCTTCCCATTTTGTTTAACTCACTGTGTTTTGGGGTCTCCCTTTCACAGGCTGCTGGTCCATAGTTCCCAGGTTTTTTGGTGTTTGCCCCCAGTGGGTGAGGTTTGTTTGTTTGCTTGTGTAGGCTTCCTGGGTGGGGGTGACTGGTGCCTGTGTTCTGGTGGGTGGGACTGGATCTTGTCCTTCTGGTGGGCAAGGCTGCATCTGCTGGTGTGTTTTGGAGTGTCTGTGAACTTAGTATGAAGTTAGGCAACCTGTCTGCTAAGGAGTGGGTTTGTATTCCTGTCTTGCTAGTTGATTCGCATTGGGCGTGCAGAACTGGAGCTTCCTGGCCATTGGGTGGATCCGAGTCTTAGTGTCGAGCTGGCAATCTGTGGGAGAGCTCTCTCTGATTAATATTATTTGGGGCTGGGGGGTTTCTGGTGGTCCAAAGCCCCAGACTCAGCTCTCCCAACTCAGAGGCTCAGGTCAGACACTGGCTGGAGCATCAAGACCCAGCCAGCTGCACAGCATGGGAGAAAAGAAAAATGAACAGACAGAACCCCAAAACAAATGGTAAAAGTAAACAGAAAAAATCACACAAAGAAACATACACACACACACTCACATAAAGGAAAAAAAACAACAAAACGAACAGACAGATCCCCAAGACAAACGGTAAAAGCAAAACTGAACAGACAAAATCACACATAGAAACATATACACACACACTCATAGAAAGAGAAAAAAAAAAAGGAAGAGAGCAACCAAATCAATAAACAAACCCACAAATGAAAACAAGCACTAAAAACTAAAATAAGATAAACATAAAACCAAATCAAACACAGAAAGCAACCCCGAAGTCCACAGTTGCCCCCGAAGTCCACAGTTGCCCCCAAAGTCCACTGCCTCAATTTTGGGAACATTTTTGTCTCTTCAGGTATTCCACAGATGCCAGGTTTACCAAGCAAATTACAGGGATTTAATCCACTGCTCCTAAGGCTGCACGGAGAGATTTCCCTTTCTCTTCTTTTTTCACAGAACTCCGGGGATTCAGCTTTGGTTTTGGCCCTGCCTCTGCATGTAGGTTGCCCTCAGGCTTCTGTTTCCTGCCCAGAGAGGAGGGGCTTAAAGCAGCTGCCGATTAACGTTCTCTTGCTGACTCATGCTGTGGAGAGGGAGGAGTATGGTACTTGTAATTGGGATGTGGGGACTGTCTGCAGAGGCAGAGGCTGGCGTGAAGTTGCAAAAGCCTGAGGCACTCCCGGGGAAGTTGGCCCTGGATCACAGAACCTTGACAGTGGTGTGCTGCACAGGCTCCTGGGAGGGTGTGAGTAGTGACTTGCACTTGCACACAGGACCCTTGGTGGCACCAGTGGCAGTGGTAGCAGTCTGTGCCTGCCTCTGTGATCCGAAATGATAGCTGTGGCTCACGCCCATATCTGGAGCTTGCTGAGGAGGTGCTCCGCCATCTGTGGGCACACGGAGCAGGAAGACCCTCTCCTTGTCCACCCTGAAAATTGTCTCTTGCCTCCCTGGCAGGTCCAGACATTTTCCCGGACTCTCTCCAAGTTAGCTGTGCCACACTATCCCCTTTCAGTCTGTCTTCACACAGCCAACCCCAGTCCTCTCCCAGGGTTCTGAATTCTGAAGCTGAAGCCTGAGCTCCCAGCCCCCACCCACCGCGGTGGATGAACAGAAAAGAGTCTCAGGCTGATGAGTGCTTGTTGGCACCAATCATCTCTGCAGGAATCTCTCTGCTTTGCCCTCTGGACCCCTGTTCCTGCACTCTCCTCCATGGCTCCAAATCTTCCCCCCCACCAGTGAAGGGGCTTCCTAGTGTGTGGAAACTTTTCCTCCTTCATAGCTCCCTCCCCCAGGTGCAGGTCCCATCCCTATTCTTTTGCCTCTGTTTATTCTTTTGCCCTACCCAGGTACATGGGGGAGTTTGTTGCCTTTTGGGAAGTCTGAGATCTTCTTCCAGCGTTCAGTAGGTGTTCTGTAGGAGTCCTTCCACATGTAGATGTATTTTTGTTGTATTTGTGGGGAGGAAGGTGATCTCCACATTTTACTCCTCTGCCAATTTGAAGATCCAGAGTCATTCACATTTCACCTTTATGATTGTTGTTATATGTGTGTACCACCTGTACTAAAATTACCTAAAACTTTTCCTTTAAGTAAACATTTTTAAAATTTTAATCAGTGTTCAACAACTACATTGATGAGTATAAATCTGTAGAGTACAAGTAGAACCAACTGTATTATTTTTAAACTCCCATTGTTGCTTTAATCTGTTCCATGGGTTATATCTTAACTTGCCCTTGGATGAAATTTTAGGCAACTGTTTTTTTCTGTCAGTCTTGAATAATAAAAATGTACCTGGTCACTTTTAATCACAAATCAGACTCACCAACAATCTTATCAGTTATTTTAGTCATTTAAATATCCCAGAATTTTCAATAGTCCAAACTATAACATTTCCATAAAGTTAAACTCCCCCCACCCCCGAACCAGCTCTAACCTGCATCAGATTTGAAGTTTTTGCTACCATTTTGATCTGATGTTTGTTTCCTCTGAGCTTGTTGGGTGTTTAAAACTGATTCACTTATTTATTTTTTTTACATCTTTATTGGAGTATAATTGCTTTACAATGGTGTGTTCATTTCTGCTTTATAACAAAGTGAATCAGTTATACATATACATATATTCCCATATCTCTTCCCTCTTGCATCTCCCTCCCTCCCACCCTCCATATCCCAACCCTCCAGGCGGTCACAAAGCACCAAGCTAATCTCCCTGTGCTATGCAGCTGCTTCCCACTAGCTATCTACCTTACGTTTGTTAGTGTATATATGTCCATGCCTCTCTCTCTCTTTGTCACAGCTTACCCTTCCCCCTCCCCATATCCTCAAGTCCATTCTCTAGTAGGTCTCTGATTCACTTTTTGGTGGATTGTTTCCATGGGTTCTTGGGCAATGTCCCTCATAGTGCTACAACTTTGGAATGGGTCTCCTAAAATGATTCAGGTCACCTTTCATCTGTGGGGTTCACATCTGTCCCAAAGTAATTGAAACTCATACTTTTGTCCCACCATAGGTGACAAGATATTTGACTGCCAGTGCAGCCCTCACCTCCCCATCACTACACTGCTTCTTTTCTAGCTTTTAGACTATATACTTTTTAAGCTGTTAATCAGAACATAGTTTTATATTCACCAAACTTTAGGGGACACATAAAATTCTCTGAGTGATGTTCCTGAAGCCCTTTTCACAAGGTCTGATGAGATGAAGGGAAAAAATCCCATAGTACTTCAACAACTTTCTCCAAAGAAATTCCTTCTCCAGTTCTCTTCCTATTCAACTATTTTATGTGCTGGAGGTGGTGTGTAGAAATAAAGGTTATAAAACTGATTTCCAGCCACCTCCACTGTAAGCTACATATGCTTGCTTTAGAATCCACTAGGTGCATATTGATACTTGTCATTTACTTCTCAAGTTTTGAGGCTTCAGCAAAAAATGGAACATAGAGAGCTTTGTTTTAACATCTTGTTACAAATACATTTAGAAACAAATGTTATATCACGACCACAAATGTATAATAAAACCAGAATCACTTACTATAAAGGGAAAGAAACTATAAAGGGAAGAATAAGAAAGCAGTTATTACATTTTTTAATAAAACTTAAACAATGAGATATACATAAAAATAAATACTTAATTTACAAAAATTCAGAGTAAAGTTAATTCCTTGAAGAAAAGAATGGAGCTATTTGTGATACATTGGTAACAAAGCAATATTTGTTTAGATGTTGTTTAACTTGAGATGAAGATGAATCTCTATATCAATTAGATTTTTTTTTCATTTTGATGATATCAACAACAAACACCCAACCCACATATCAGAAAGGGCAATATAATAGAGGCCTCAAGGGAAGGAAAACTAACAAATTTTAGCATTTCAAATGACTTCTTTTCTCCCTCCAAGTACTAGAGTTTTCCACTAAGGCCTGACAAAGCTTTCACTAGGGCAAATGATCAAGGCTGAGGTGAGGATCCTGTGGCTTAACCATTTATTTTTTGTTTACTTGACTCCTTGCACTGCTCCTGGTTGTAGAAGAACATGATGCCTTGTGTGGTCAAAGTGCTGTTAACAGAACATAGGCATTCACCTCTACTGGGCTAAATACTCAATGATGCTTCCAGAAGGGAGACAACTGACCAAGACTCAGGGAAGAAGAATCTAGAGCCTCTTCAGTGTATTCAGCAGGAAGTCCAAATATTCTTTTGTATATCATGCAAAATCATCTCATATACCACCAGTAGTACATGTACCACATCATAGGAAATATTTTCTAATATCATGCTGTTTTCTCCATGAAGACTTTATTGTTTTTCCCAGGAAGTTAAATTTGTTACTTTCTAATGTCTTATAGCACCTTTTTCAAACTTCATTGGATCACTTATCACATTACTGTAATTATTTTTTATGTGTCTGCTTCCTCCACCAGCTTGTAAGTATTTTGAGAGCAGGACACTATGTTCTACTCATCTATGTATTGCTAGTATCTAACACAATGCCTGGTCTTTTAACTGTTTATTGAATAAGTGACACGAACAATATTGCATGTTATAGAGGTGGTGGTGGATGTAATCAATAGACTTCATTAAATTAGTGTTTAAGCTAGGCTCTAGGCTAGATAGTGGTGATAAACTGGTGAAAATCAAGACATGGATGTCTGTCTGTATGGGGATCACAATCTAGTTGGAGAGGAAAGACAAGAAATTAGTAAGCAAGTGAAAGTATACATAACTGTAAATTGTAATAATTTGTTGGTAATAACTGAAAGGGGGGGAGTGAATCACCAAAACATAACTACTCTATATAAGACAGTCAGGAAAGGTCACTTTGAGGATGAGACCTAAGGAGTCACTGTGGACTAAGTGATTTCAAAGAGTTCTCAGTACTGGGTATATTTCCAATGGTAGATTGAAGAGAGTAGCCAATGGGAAGCCACTGAAATTTATTGAGCAATGCGTTGCAAGATTAACCATGCAAAATAAAATTCCAAGTATTTGAGACTAGAATTAAGAACACAAGCATTAATGCATTAGTTTAGGAATGATAATAAGGAGGTAAAGTAGAATAGTGGTAATGGAAATGGAGAGGAGTAGGTGGATATGAGAGACACTTAACTCAGCAAAAATGGAACCAC
Organism: Orcinus orca; assembly: GCF_937001465.1. NCBI lineage: Eukaryota > Metazoa > Chordata > Mammalia > Artiodactyla > Delphinidae > Orcinus > Orcinus orca. The sequence continues at coordinate 69,206,604 of NC_064580.1, forward strand.
ATAGAGGAAAGGGCACAGACATGGATGTTAGGAACCTGGGTTCTAGTCCTGGAACTACTGTGCAACTGTGGGCAAGGTACATCTTAGTTTCCCAATTTATAAAAATAAAAGGTTTAAATTCTGTAGCTAATACTGCTAGGTGATCCCCAAACACATTTGCTTTACATTCTACAACAATAAATTAATTTCCATCTTATCTTGCAGTTAGGTGTGACCAGCTAACCAAGTTCTAGCTAATGAAATACAGACAGAAGTGATATTTGAAATTATTCTTTTAGTCCTGGGTCATTAAATCTCCCTAGTCATAATTTTTCGTGCTTTTTCCCTTTCTCTACCAGGTTACTGTGGGTTTTTTGCATAACAAACCAGCCCAAAAATTAATGGCTTATAACAACGAGTTATTTAGCTCACTACTCTTTGGATCCACAATTAGGGCTGGGTTAAGCTGGATAATCCTTCAGGTCTTGACTAGACACACTCATGCATCTGTGTTCTGCTGCCAGGTTGAATGAGGGTTACCTGAGCTAGGATGATCTTGGTTCAGTCATCTTGACTTTATTCCATATGATCTTTCATCCTCTGTCACACTAGTCCAAGCTTATTCACAAGGTGGATAGGCAAGATTCCAATAGAACCAATGGAAATGCACAGTGCCTTTTGAGGCCTCCATGTGGAATAGGCATATCATTATGTCTTCTGCATTCTATTAGCCAAAAGAAGCCATAGGATCAGATCAGTATTATCAAAATCTATGCCTCTTGTGCACCTATCTCCCACAGTGGCCAGTCTGCAACCTTGGTAGGGGTCTACACCTCTACACCATATTTCAACTTTAAAAGCCTTTGGTATGCCATTTGCGATCATTTCCATGCATGTGCAGCCCAGAAGTGAGCCTTGGATTTCACAGGCAGCTTCAGGGGATCTCTTGATTGAACCCCCTCTTTTGTGTAATTTCCCCCACACGCAGTAGCTCCCAGGGATCCCCTTTTCTATGCTCTGGCTCAAAAGCTATAATTTTAGCCTCCTCATGCTGCCATGCATTTCCACAACTGATTTCATCTCCAAGGAAAAAGTTGCAAGAAGAAAGAGAGAAAAAGAAAATGGGTACTTCCACCTACACTCTTAAAACTACAGGTATATTTTTTCCCAATTCTTTTGGTCAGGGAGAAAGATACTTTTCTTTTTCTCAGAGCATTTGGTGCCTATAAGGCCATGGATGCCTTACCTATACTATCACAGGAGTGCAGCTTGAAGTCTGGGACTTTCCAGTAAACAAACACACAAATAAAAACCAAAAATGAAAATTTCCCCACTGTCTCAATCCCACAACTGAGTCACCCCTGTTTCCGGCCCATCTCATAGACATCTGACCATAAAAAGAATGTTTCTTTGGAGATTTTTATATTCCTGGAAGCTGTACAGTCCCAGCATTCAAGCCAAGTTTAATTAAGACTGAGAGATATGGTAGGAAAAAGAAAGGAAAATCACCATTGTATCTATCCTTCTTCAAGTTTTGATTTCTCTCCCAATCTTCCTGTTGTACTTATTTCCCACAGTCATAAGAGACTTGCCTCATGTATTAAGTCGAGAGATTTTACATGTAATACATGGGGGATATAGTGTGAAATGTATTCACACCATCTTAATTGTAACCGTATTATTACTTATGAGAAGTCTTCTGTTAGTATACTTAGGGTTTCTTTATAGGTAATGTGTCTTTCTCCGTTTATTTTTACATATTTATTGGAGTATAATTGCTTTACAATGGTGTGTTAGTTTTGGCTTTATAACAAAGTGAATCAGTTATACATACACATATGTTCCCATATCTCTTCCCTCTAGCATCTCCCTCCCTCCCACCCTCCCTATCCCACCCCTCTAGGTGGTAACAAAGCACCAAGCTGATCTCCCTGTGCTATGCGCCTGCTTCGCACTAGCTATCTATTTAACGTTTGGTAGTGTATATATGTCCATGCCAATCTCTCGCTTTGTCACAGCTTAACCTTCCCCCACCCCATATCCTCAAGTCCATTCTCTAGTAGGTCTGTGTCTTTATTCCTGTCTTACCCCTAAGCTCTTCATGACATTTTTCTTTCTTAAATTCCATATATATGTGTCAGCATACGGTATTTATCTTTCTCTTTCTGACTTACTTCACTCTGTATGACAGACTCTAGGTCCATCCACCTCACTACAAATAACTCAATTTCGTTTCTTTTTATGGCTGAGTAATATTCCATTGTATATATGTGCCACATCTTCTCTATCCATTCATCCGATGATGGAAACTTAGGTTGTTTCCATCTCTGCACTATTGTAAATAGAGCTAAAATGAACATTTTGGTACATGACTCTTTTTGAATTATGGTATTCTCAGGGTATATGCTCAGTAGTGGGATTGCTGGGTCATATGGTAGTTCTATTTGTAGTTTGTTAAGGAACCTCCATACTGTTATCCATAGTGGCTGTACCAATTCACAATCCCACCAGCAGTGCAAGAGTGTGCCCTTTTCTCCACACCCTCTCCAGCATTTATTGTTTCTAGATTTTTTGATGATGGCCATTCTGACTGGTGTGAGATGATATCTCATTGTAGTTTTGATTTGCATTTCTCTAATGATTAATGATGTTGAGCATTCTTTCATGTGTTTGTTGGCAGTCTGTATACCTTCTTTGGAGAAATGTCTATTTAGGTCTTCTGCCCATTTTTGGATTGGGTTGTTTGTTTTTTTGTTATTGAGCTGCATGAGCTGCTTATAAATTTTGGAGATTAATCCTTTGTCACTTGTTTCATTTGCAAATATTCTCTCCCAATCTGAGGGTTGTCTATTGGTCTTGTTTATGGATTCCTTGGCTGTGCAAAAGCTTTGAAGTTTCATTAGGTCCCATTTGTTTATTTTTGTTTTTATTTCCATTCCTCTAGGAGGTGGGTCAAAAAGGATCTTGCTGTGATTTATGTCATAGAGTGTTCTGCCTAGGTTTTCCTCTAAGAGTTTGAATGTTTCCAGCCTTGCATTTAGGTCTTTAATCCATTTTGAGCTTATTTTTGTGTATGGTGTTAGGGAGTGATCTAATCTCATACTTTTACATGTAGCTGTCCAGTTTTCCCAGCACCACTTATTGAAGAGGCTGTCCTTTCTCCACTGTACATTCCTGCCTCCTTTATCAAAGATAAGGTGACCATATGTGCGTGGGTTTATCTCTGGGCTTTCTATCCTGTTCCATTGATCTATATTTCTGTTTCTGTACCAGTACCATACTGTCTTGATAACTGTAGCTTTGTAGTATAGTCTGAAGTCTGGGAGCCTGATTCCTCCAGCTCTGTTTTTCGTTCTCAAGATTGCTTTGACTATTCAGCGTCTTTTGTGTTTCCATACAAATTGTGACATTTTTTGTTCTAGTTCTGTGAAAAATGCCAGTGGTTGTTTGATAGGGATTGCATTAAATCTATAGATTGCTTTGGGTAGTAGAGTCATTTTCACAATGTTGATTCTTCCAATCCAAGAACATGGTATTTCTCTCCATCTATTTGTATCATCTTTAATTTCTTTCATCAGTGTCTTATAATTTTCTGCATACAGGTCTTTTGTCTCCTTAGGTAGGTTTAGTGTATAGGAATACACTATACATTATTAGTGTATAGGAATGTCAGAGCTTTCTGTGCATTAATTTTGTATCCTGCTACTTTACCAAATTCATTGATTAGCTCTAGTAGTTATCTGCTAGCATCTTTAGGGTACTCTATGTGTAGTATCAAGTCATCTGCAAACAGTAACAGCTTTACTTCCTATTTTCAGATTTGGATTCGTTTTATATCCTTTCCTTCTCTGATTGCTGTGGATAAAACTTCCAAAACTATGTGGAATAAGAATGGTGAGAGTGGGCAACCTTGTATTGTTCCTGATCTTAGTGCAAATGCTTTCAGTTTTTCACCATTGAGGACGATGTTGGCTGTGGGTTTGTTATATATGACCTTTATTATGTTGAGGAAATTTCCCTCTATGCCTATGTTCTGCCGTGTTTTTATCATAAATGTGTGTTGAGTTTTGTCAAAAGCTTTCTCTGTATCTATTGAGAGGATCATATGGTTTTTCTCCTTCAACTTGTTAATATGGTGTGTCACGTTGTTTGATTTGAATATATTGAAGAATCCTTGCATTCCTGGAATAAACCCCACTTGGTCATGGTGTATGATCCTTTTAATGTGCTGCTGGATTCTGTTCGCTAGTATTTTGTTGAGGGTTTTTGCATCTATGTTCATCAGTGATATTGGCCTGTAGTTTTCTTTCTTTGTGACATCCTTGTCTGGGTTTGGTATCAGGGTGATGGTGGCCTCGTTGAATGAGTTTTGGAGGGTTCCTCCCTCTGCTATATTTTGGAAGAGTTTTAGAAGGATAGGTGTTAGCTCTTCTCTAAATATTTGATAGAATTCGCCTGTGAAGCCATCTGGTCCTGTGCTTTTGTTTGTTGGAAGATTTTTAATCACAGTTTCAATTTCAGTGCTTGTGATTGGTCTGTTCATATTTTCTATTTCTTCCTGATTTAGTCTTGGAGGTTGTGCATTTCTAAGAATTTGTCCATTTCTTCCAGGTTTTCCATTTTATTGGCATAGAGTTGCTTGTAGTAATCTCTAATGATCTTTTGTATTTCTGCAGTGTCAGTTGTTACTTCTCCTTTTTCATTTCTAATTCTATTGATTTGAGTCTTCTCCCTTTTTTTCTTGATGAGCCTGGCTAATGGTTTATTGATTTTGTTTATTTTCTAAAGGATTCAGCTTTTAGTTTTATTCATCTTTGCTATAATTTCCTTCATTCCTTTTTCATTTATTTCTGATCTGATTTCTATCATTTCTTTCCTTCTGCTAACTTTGGAGGGTTTTTTTTGTCCTTCTTTCTCTAATTGCTTTTGGTGCAAGGTTAGGTTGTTTATTCAAGATGTTTCCTGTTTCTTAAGGTAGGATTGTGTGGCTATAAACTTCCCTCTTAGAACTGTTGTTGCTGCATCCCATAGGTTTTGGGTTGTTGTGTCTCCATTGTCATTTGTTTCTAGGTATTTTTAATTTCCTCTTTGATTTCTTTAGTGATCACTTCGTTATTAAGTAGTGTATTGTTTAGCCTCCATGTGTTTGTATTTTTTACAGATCTTTTCCTGTATTTGATATCTAGTCTCATAGCATTGTGGTCGGAAAGGATACTTGATAAAATTTCAATTTTCTTAAATTTACCAAGGCTTGATTTGTGACCCAGGATATGATCTATCCTGGAGAATGTTCCATGAGCACTTGAGAAGAATGTTTATTCAGCTGTTTTTGGATGGAATGTCCTATATATAACAATTAAGTCCATCTTGTTTAATGTATCATTTAAAGCTTGTGTTTCTTATTTATTTTCATTTTGGCTGATCTATCCACTGGTGAAAGTGGGGTGTTTAAGTCCCCTACTATGAATGTGTTACTGTCGATTTCCCCTTTTATGGTTTTTAGTATTTGCCTTATGTATTGAGGTGCTCCAATGTTGGGTGCATAAATATTTACTATTTTTATATATTCCTCTTGGATCGGTCCCTTGATCATTATGTAGTGTCCTTCTTTGTCTCTTGTAATAGTCTTTATTTTAAAGTGTATTTTGTCTGATATGAGAATTGCTACCCCAGCTTTCTTTTGGTTTCCATTTGCATGGAATATCTTTTTCCATCCCTTTATTTTCAGTCTGTATGTGTCTCTAGGTCTGAAGTGTGTGTATTGTAGACAGCAGATATATGGGTCTTGTTTTTGTATCCATTCAGCCAATCTGTGTCTTTTGGTGGGAGCATTTAGTCCACTTACATTTAAGGTAATTATCGATATGTATGTTCCTATTCCCATTTTTTTAACTGTTTTGAGTTTTGTATTGTAGGTCTCTTCCTTCTCTTGTGTTTCTTGCCTAGAGAAGTTCCTATAGCAGTTGTTGTAAAGCTGGTTTTGTGGTGCTGAACTCTCTTAGCTTTTGCTTGTATGTAAAGGTTTTAATTTCTCCATCAAATCTGAATGAGATCCTTGCTGGGTAGAGTAATCTTGGCTGCAGTTTTTTCTCCTTCATCACATAAAATATGTCCTGCCAGTCACTTCTGGCTTGCAGAGTTTCTGCTGAAAAATCAGCTGTTAACCTTATGGGGATTCCCTTGTGTGTTATTTGTTGTTTTTCCCTTGCTGCTTTTAATATGTTTTCTTTGTATTTAATTTTTGACAGTTTGATTAATATGTGTCTTGGCATATTTCTCCTTGGATTTATCCTGTATGGGACTCTCTGTGCTTCCTGGACTTGATTAACTATTTCCTTTCCCATATTAGGGAAGTTTTCAATTATAATCTCTTCAAATATATTCTCAGTCCCTTTCTTTTTCTCTTCTTCTTCTGGAACCCCTATAATTCGAATGTTGGTGTGTTTAATGTTGTCCCAGAGGTCTCTGAGACTGTCCTCAGTTCTTTTCATTCTTTTTTCTTTATTCTGCTCTGCACTAGTTATTTCCACTATTTTATCTTCCAGGGCACTTATCGGTTCTTCTGCCTTAGTTATTCTGCCCTTGATCCCATCTAGAGTATTTTTAATTTCATTTATTGTGTTGTTCATCATTGTTTGTTTCTTGCATTTTGTCTATTCTATTTCCAAGATTTTGGATCAACTTTACTATCATTATTCTGAATTCTTTTTCAGGTAGACTGCCTATTTACTCTTCATTTGCTAGGTCTGGTAGGTTTTTATCTTGCTCCTTCTTCTGCTGTGTGTTTTTATGTCTTCTCATTTTGCTTATCTTACTGTTTTTGTAGCCTCCTTTTTGAAGGGTGCATGTTCCTAGTTCCCGTTGTTTTTGGTGTCTGTCCCCTGTGGCTAAAGTTGTTTCAGTGGATTGTGTAGTCTCCCTGGTGGAGGGGACTAGTGCCTGTGTTCTGGTGGATGAGGCTGGATCTTGTCTTTGTTGTGCGCAGGTCCACCTCTGGTGGTGTGTTTTGGGGTGTCTGTGGGCATATTATGATTTTAGGCAACCTCTCTGCTAATGGGTGGGGCTGTGTTCCTGTCTTGCTAGTTGTTTGGCATAGGGTGTCCAGCACTGTAGCTTGGTGATGTTGAATGAAGCTGGGTGCTGGTGTTATGATGGAAATATCTGGGAGATTTTCGCCATTTGATATTACGTGGAGCTGTGAGGTCTCTTGTGGACCAGTGTCCTGAATTTGGCTCTGCCATCTCAGAGGCTTAGAACTGAGTCCTGGCTGCAGCCCCAAAAGCCTTTCATCCACACGGCTTAGAATAAAATGGAGAAAAAGTAGAAAGAAAGAGAAAAAGAAAGAAAGAAAGAAAGAAAGAAAGAAAGAAAGATAGGAGGGAGGGAGGGAGGGAGGAAGGAAGGAGGGAAGGAAGTAAAGAAAGAAAAAAAGAAGATAAAATAAAATAAAGTAAGGTAAAATAAAATAAATGTATTAAAATTAAAAATAATTATTAAGAATAAAACATTTTGAGAAAAAGAAAATAATGGACGGATAGAACCCTAGGACAAATGATGGAAGTAAACCTATACAGACAAAATCTCACGCAGAAGCATACACATACACACTCAGAAAAAGGGTAAAAGGGGAAAAAATAATAAATCTTGCTCTCAAAATCCACCTCCTCATTTTGGGATGATTCATTGTCTATTCATATATTCCACAGAGGCAGGGTACATCAAATTGATTGTGGAGTTTTAATCCACTGCTTCTGAGGCTGCTGGGAGAGATTTCCCTTTCTCTTCTTTGTTCTCACAGCTCCAGGGGCTCAGCTTTGGATTTGGCCCTGCCTCTGCGTGTAGGTCGCTGAGGTCATCTGTTCTTCTCTCAGACAGGACGAGGTTAAAATAGCAGCTGCTTTGGGGACTCTGTCTCACTCAGGCCAGGGGGAGGGCGGGGTACAGATGCGGGGTGAGCCTGTGGCAACAGAGGCCTGCATGACGTTGCACTAGCTTGAGGCAGGCCGTGTGTTCTTCCAGGGAAGTTGTCCCTGGATCACGGGACCCTAGCTGTGGTGGGCTGCACAGGCTCCCGGGAGGGGAGGTGTGGATAATGACCTGTGCTCGCACACAGGCTTCTTGGTGATGGCAGCAGTAGCCTTAGCGTCTTATGCCCATCTCTGGATCTCCTTTAAGCAGCGTTCTTAATCCCCTCTCCTCGCGCACCAGGAAACAAAGAGGGAAGAAAATGTCTCTTGCCTCTTCAGCAGGTCCAGACTTTTCCCCAGACTCCCTCGAGGCTAGCCGTGGTGCACTAACCCCCTGCAGGCTGTGTTCATGCCACCAACCCCAGTGCTCTCCCTGTGCTCTGACCGAAGCCCAAGCCTCAGCTCCCAGCCCCGCCTGTCCCGGCGGGTGAGCAGACAAGCCTCTCGGGCTGTTGAGTGCAGGTCGGCACCGATCCTCTGTGCGGGAATCTCTCCGCTTTGCCCTCTGCACCCCTGTTGCTGTGCTCTCCTCCGCGGCTCCGAAGCTTTCCCCCTCTGCCACCCACAGTCTCCGCCCACGCAGGGGCTTCCCAGTGTATAGAAACCTTTCATCCTTCACAGCTCCCTCCCACTGGTGCAGGTCCCGTCCCTATCCTTTTGTCGCTTTATTCTTTTTTCTTTTGCTCTACCCAGGTTTGTGGGGACTTTCTTGCCTTTTGGGAGGTCTGAGGTCTTCTGCCAGCGTTCAGTAGGTGTTCTGTAGGAGTTGTTCCACGTGTAGATATATTTCTGGTGTATCTGTGGGGAGGAAGGTGATCTCCGCTTCTTACTCTTCCGCCATCTTCCTGTCCAGCCTCTCCCTGGTTTTTTTTAAGGTCCTTTTGACTTTAAGTTCTGTGACTTCACTAATATGAGTCTAGATTTGAATTTTATTTCATTTATCACTCTCAGAACTCGTACTTCTGGAATGTGAGGATCCTTAGAGTTTTTCAACAATGAAAATTCTTAGCCGTTACCACTTTGAATATTGTCTCTCAGCCATTCACTCTATTATTTTCCTCCTGGAACATTAGTCTTATGAAAGACCTTCTCATTCTATTTTTCATGTCTCTTAACTTCCTGTTCAGATGTTTCATCTCTGTATCTTACCTTGCCACATTTTGGGTATCTTATATGCCAGAAATTAAGATAGGCAATTAATATACATTATTTCATTTAATTGCTATAACAACATTAAATGTAGGTATTCTCATTTCTTTTTTCTTTATAGGAGCATAATTGATTGAAAATGTGTCAGTTTTAGGTGTACAGCAAAGTGATTCAGTTATATATATACATGTATCTATTATTTTTCAAGTTATTTTCCCATATAAGTTATTAGAGAATATCGATCAGACTTCCCTGTGCTATACAATAGCTCCTTGTTGGTTATTTATTTTAAATACAGCAGTGTGTAATGTCAATCCCAAACTCCCAATCTATCCTCCCCCTTCCCCCTTCCCCTGGTAATCATAATCTCATTCTGTAAGACTGTGAGTCTGTTTCTGTTTTGTAAATATATTCATTTGTATCATTTTTTTAGATTTCGCATATAAGTGATATCATATTATATTTGTCTTTCTCTGTCTGCTTACTTCACTTAGTATGATAATCTCCAGGTCCATCTATGGTCCTGCAAATGGCATTATTTCATTATTTTTAAAGGCTAAATAATATTCCATTGTATATATGTAGCACACTTTCTTTTCTTTTCTTTTTTTTCATGGTTCAAAAGAATTATTAACTTTTTAATTAAGGTAAAATCAACATACAATATTATATTAGTTTCAGGTGTGCGATCTAATGATTCAATAAGTGTATACATTGTGAAATGATCACCACAATAAATGTCGTTAACATCCATCATCATATGTAGTTACAAATTTTTTTATTGTGATGAGAACTTTTAAGATTTACTCTCTTAGCAACTTTCAACTATGCAATACAGTATTATTTTTTAAATTAATTTTTATTGGAGTATAGTTGCTTTACAATGTTGTGTTTGTTTCTACTGTACAACAAAGTACATCAGTTCTATGTATACATACATCCCCTCTTTTTTGGATTTCCTCCCCATTTAGGTAACCACAGAGCATTGAGTAGAGTTTCCTGTGCTATACAGTAGGTTCTCATTAGCTATCTATTTTATACATAGTATCAATAGTGTATATGTGTCAATCCCAATCTCCCAATTCTTCCCACCACCACCCCCTTTCCCCCTTGGTATCCATATATTTATTCTCTACGTCTGTGTCTGTATTTCTGCTTTGCAAATGAGAGCACCTATACCATTTTTCTAGATTGCACATGTATGTGTTAATGTACAATATTTGTGTTTCTCTTTCTGACTTACTTCACTCTGTATGACACTAAGTCCATTCATATCTCTACAAATTATGCAATTTCATTCCTTTTTGTGGCTGAGTAATATTCCACTGGCAATACAGTATTATTAACTGTAGTTGTCATGCTGTACATTACATTCCCATGACTTATTTATTTTATAACTGGAAGTTTGTACCTTTTGACTACCTTCACCTATTTCAGCCACCCCCCACCTTGCCTCTGGCAACCACCTATCTGTGTTCTGTATATACAAGCTTGGTTTTCTTTGTTTTTTGGTTTTCTGTTTTTGTTTTTTGTTTTTAATTCCACATATAAGTGAGATCATGTAATATTTGTCTGACATATTTCACTTAGATAATGTCCTCAAGTTCCATCCATTTTGTCACACATGGCAAGATTTAGTTCTTTCCTATGGCCAAATAATGTTCCATTGTGTATGTATGCACCACAGTTTCTTTATCCATTCATCTGCCAATGGACACAGGTTGTTTAAATATCTTGGCTATTATAAACAATGCTGCAATGAACACCTGGGTGCATAATATCTTTATCCTTTATCTGTCAAAGGACATTTATGTTGCTTTCATGTCTTAGCTATTGTAAACAGTGCTTCAATGAACATTGGGATACATGTAGCCTTTTGAACCATGTTTTCCGTATATATGTCCAGGAGTGGGATTGCTGGACCATATGGTAGCTCTATTTTTAGTTTCTTAAGGAACCGGCATATTTTTCCCCATAGTGGCTGTACCAATTTACATTCCCACCAACAGTGTAAGAGAGTTCCCTTTTCTCCACACCTTGTCCAGCATTTATTGTTTTTAGACTTTTTGATGATGGTCATTCTGACTGGTGTGAGGTGATACCTCATTGAAGATTTGATTTGCATTTCTATAATAATTAGTGATGTAGAGCATCTTTTCATGTGCTCTTTGGTCATCTGTATGTCTTCTTTGGAGAAATGTCTATTCAAATCTGCCCATTTTTTGACTGAGTTGTTTGTTTGTTTGATATTGAGCCAATTGTGCTGTTTATAAATTCTGGAGACTAATCCCTTGTCAGTCACGTAATTTGCAAATATTTTCTCTCATTCTGAGAGTTGTCTTTTCATTTTGCTTATGCTTGCCTTTGCTGTGCAATGCTATTGAGTTTAATTAGATCCCATTTATTTTTTGTCCATTACTCTAGGAGATGGATCAAAAAAATCTTGCTATGATTTATGTCAAAGAGTGTTCTGCCTATGTTTTCCTCCAAGAGTTTTATAGTATTCAGTCTTACATTTAGTTCTTTAATTCACTTAGAATTTATTTTTGTGTATGGTGTTAAAGAATGTTCTCATTTCATTTTTTTAAGTAGCTGTCCAGTTTTCCCAGCACCACTTATTGAAAGGCCTGTATTTCCTCCATTGTATAGTTTTGCCACATTTGTCATACATTAATTGACCATAGGTGTGTGGGTTTATTTCTGGGCTGTCTATCCTATGCCATTGATCTGTATTTCTGTTTTTGAGCAAGTACCATACTGTCCTGATTACTGTAGCTTTGTAGTATAGTCTGAAGTCAGGAAGCCTGATTCCTCCAGCTCCGTTTTTCTTTCTCAAGTTTGTTTTGGCTATTCAGCGTCTTTTGTGTCTCCATACAAATTTTAACAAGTTTTGTTCTAGTTCTGTGAAAAATGCTGTTAGTAATTTGATAGGGATTGCATGGAATCTGTAGATTACCTTGGGTAGTATAGACATTTTGACGGTATTGATTCTTCCAATCCAAGAACATGCTTTATCTTTCCATCTGTTTGTGTTGTCTTTGATTTTTTTATCAGTATCTTATAGTTTTTGTAGTACAAATCTTTTGTCTCCTTAAGTAGGTTTATTCCTAGGTACTTTATTCTTTTTGATGTGATGGTAAACGGATTTGTGTTCTTAAATTATCTTTCTGATCTTTGTTGTTAGTGTATGGAAATGCAACAGATTTCTCTGTATTAATTTTGAGTCCTTTAAATTTACTGAATTTATTGATGAGCTGTGGCATTTTTCTGATAGCATCTTTAGGATTTTCTATGTATAGTATCATGTCATCTACAAACAGTGACAATTTTAATTCTCCTTTTCCAATTTGGATTCCTTTTATTTCTTTTTCTTCTCTGATTGCCTTGGCTAAGACTTCCAAAGCTATGTTGAATAAAAGTTGTGAGAGTGGACATCCTTTTCTTATTCCTGATCTTAGAGGAAATGCTTTCATATGTTCACCATTAAATATGATGTTAGCTGTTGGTTTGTCATATATGGCCATTATTATGTAGAGGTATGTTCCTTCTATGTCCACATTCTGGAGAGTTTTTATCATAAATGGTGTTGAATACTGTCAAAAGCTTTTTCTGCTTTTATTGAGATGATTTTATTCTTCAATTTGTTGATGTGGTGTATCACACTGATTGATTTGCAGGTATTGAAAACTCCTTGCATCCCTGGCATAAATCCCACTTGATCATGGATATATGTTCTTTAAATGTATTGTTGGATTAGGTTTGCTAGTATTTTGTTGAGGAGTTTTGCACCTCAGTGATATTGGCCTGGATTTTATTTATTTTTTTGTATCTTTGTTTGGTTTTGGTATCAGGGTGATGGTGGCCTCATAGAATGTGTTTGGGAGTTTTCATTTCTCTGAAATTTTTGGAATAGTTTCAGAAGGATAGGTGATTACTCTTCTCTAAATGTATGACAGAATTTGCCTGTGAAGCCATCAGGTCCTGGGCTTTTATTTCTTGGGAGTTCTTAAATCACAGTTTCAATTTCATTGCTTGTGATTGGTCTGTCCGTATTTTCTATTTCTTCCTGGTTCAGTGTTGAGAGATTGTACCTTTTTAAGGGTTTGTCCATTTCTTCCAGGTTGTCCATTTAATTAGCATATAGTTGCTTGTAGTAGTCTCTTATGATGATTTGTATTTCTGTGGTGTCTGTTTTAACTTCTCCTTTTTCATTTCCAATTTTAACAATTTGAGCCCTCACCCTCTTTTCTTGATGAGTCTGGCTAAAGGATTATCAATTTTGTTTATCTTTTAAAAGAAACAGCTTTGGGGCTTCCCTGGTGGTGCAGTGGTTGGGAGTCTGCCTGCCAATGCAGGGGACACGGGTTCATGCCCCGGTCCAGGAAGATTCCCACATGCCGCGGAGCGGCTGGGCCAGTGAGCCATGAACACTGAGCCTGTGCGTCCAGAGCCTGTGCTCCGCAATGGGAGAGGCCACAACAGTGAGAGGCCTGCATACCGCAAAAAAAAAAAAAAAAAAAAAAAAGAACCAGCTTTTAGTTTCATTGATCTTTGCTATTTTTTGCTTAGTCTCTATTTCATTTATTTCTGCTCTGATCTGTATGATTTATTTCCTTCTACTAACTTTGAGTTTTTTTGTTCTTTCTCTAGTTGCTTTAGGTGTAATGTTAAGTGGTTTATTTGTGATTTTTCTTGTTTCCTAAGGTAAGATTATATTACTATAAACTTCTCTCTTAGAATTGCTTTTGCTGCATTCTATAGGTTTTAGATAATTGTACTTTCATTTTCTTCTGTCTCTAGGTAATTTTTAATTTCCTCTTTGATTTCTTCAGTGATCCATTTTTTGTTTAGGGGCATATTGTTTAGCCTCCACATGTTTGTGTTTTTTAAGTTTTTTTTTTTCCTTCTAGTTGATTTCTACTCTCATAGCATTGTGGTCAGAATAGATGCTTGACATGATTTCAATTTTCTTAAATTTACTGAGGCTCACTTTGTCACCCATCATGTGATCAATCCTGGAGAATGGTCCATGTGCACTTAAGAAGAATGTGTATTCTGCTGCTTTTGGATGGAATGCTCTACAAATATCCATTAAGTCCATGTGGTTTAATGTGTCATTTAAGGACTGTTTTTTTAGTTGATTTTCTGTCTGGATGATCTGTCCATTGATGAAAGTGGGGTGTCCCCTCCTTCCTTCCCTCCCTCCCTCCTTCCTTCCTTCCCTCCCTCCTTCTTTCCTTCCTTCCATGCCCCCCCCCTTCTCTCTCTCTCTCAGTCTCTCCCTTTGTTCTTTCTTTTCCCTTGTTCCCTCTCTTGGGATAAATATATCCCTGCAAACTGAAGGAAACTCTGAGGTGATGGTACTTCCAGCTGTAGACTCCAGGAGACATGGTTGGGCTGACCTGAGTTAGGGGGTGCTGCTTGGCACCTTGGAAAAAGAGAAGCAGAGGCTGCGTTGTGCCCCAAACATCTGGGGCTGTTGATGCCACCCAGGCAGTGAACTGTTCCATAGGAAAAAATAGGCTGCAGGAGTGGACAGTGTTAGAACTGCCACCTCGGGATCGAGCAGTTCTCAGCATAAATAGAGCAGCATATGGGCCTCTTAGTAACACCCTGGACCTCCTTTTATCTTAGAACTTCTCACCATTTCATCATTGACATGTTCTGGTCACAAAAGAAGACAAGAAAGTCAATATCTTTGGAGGGCTCAGATCTATCCAGACTGTTTCCCAGAACTCATGGATAGGTGGTGTATGCCACAAGATGTAAAGAACCACTCAAGAAAAATCAGTGCCTGGATGGAACAGCTGAGAACAAACACCTCAAAAGCTATTCCTCCTGGCTCCTGCAATGACATAGCTATTTCTGTTGGGGTTTTGTGGAGATGGGTTGGGCTGCTGATTAAGGAAGGGTTATACAATCTTAAAATTAGTGAAATATTTTTTTAAAAAAAGAAAGAAGATGGGGTGGTTAAGTCTTCACTATTATTGTGCTGCTGTCAATTTCTCCTTTTATGGCTGTTAGTATTTGCCTTATATATTGGGGTTCTTCCATGTTAAATGTATACATATTTACAATTGTTACATCTTCTTGGATTGCTCTCTTTATCATTATGTAGTGTCCTCCTTTGTCTCGTGTAACAGTCTTTATTTTAATATCTATTTTGCTGATATGAGTATTGCTACTCCAGCTTTTTTTTGATTTCCATTTTCATGGAATACCTTTTTCCATCCACTCACTTTCAGTCTGTATGCGTCCATGGATCTGAAATGGGTCTCTTCTAGACAGCATATATATGGGTCTTGTTTTTGTATTCACTTAGCCAGTGTATGTCTTTTGGCTGGAGCATTTAATCAGCTTAAATTTAAGGTAATTATTTATATGTATGTTCCTGTTGCCATTTTTCCTAATGGCTTTGGATTTGTTTTCATGGGTGTATTTTTCCCCTTCCACTTTTCTTCTTTTCTCTTGTGATTTGATGCCTATTTTTAGTATTTACTATCTTTCACCTTTAGTGCTTAGTGTTTTGATTCCTTTTTCTTTTTTTGTGTGTATCTATTTTAGATTTTGGGTTTGTGTTTTTTTGGGGTTTTTTTGAGGTACGTGGGCCTCTCACTGTTGTGGCCTCTCCTGTTGTGGAGCACAGGCTCCGGATGCACAGGCTCAGTGGCCGTGGCTTACGGGTCTAGCCACTCTGTGACATGTAGGATCTTCCCGGACCGGGGCATGAACCCATGTCCCCTGCATCAGCAGGCGGACTCTCAACCACTGTGCCACCAGGGAAGCCCGGGTTTGTGCTTTTGATATAACAGTATGTATATAAACACAATTGTTTTAACTTGCTGGTCTGTTCATTGCAAACGCATTTCCAATATTCTACATTTATTTTCCCCTCTTCTCTCGATTGCTACTTTGATAAGATATTTGTGTGTGAATGATTTCTTACCTTTACTGTATGATTTCCTTTACTGGTGAGCTTTTCCGTTCATAATTTTCTTGTTTCTAGTAGTGGTCTTTTCTTTTCCGCTTAGAGAAGTTCCTTTAGCATTTGTTGCAAGGCTGGTCTGGTGGTGCTAAGTTTTCTTACCTTTTGCTTAACTGGAAAGCTTTTGATTTCTCCACTGAATCTGAATGAGAGCCTTGCTAGTTAGAGTGTTCTTAGTTGTAGGTTCTTCCCTTTCATCACTTTAAATATGTCGTGTCACTTGCTTCTGGCCTGCAGAGTTTCTGCTGAGAAAACAGCTGATAACCTTACCAGAGTTTCTTTGTATGCCATTTATTGCTTTTCCCTTGTTGCTTTTAATATTTTTTTGTTTGTCTTTAATTTTTGTCGATTATACTGCTATGTGTCTTAGTATGTTACTGTTTGGAATTTTCTGCACTTCCTGGATTTGGGTGGCTGTTTGCTTTCCTATATTAGGGAAGTTTTCAGCTATTAACTCCTCAAATATTTTCATGGGGACTTTTTCTCTCTCTTCTCCTTCTGGGACCCCCCCATAATGCAAATGTTGTCCCAGAAGTCTCTTAGATTGTTTTCATTTCTTTTAATTCTTTTTTTCTTTACTCTGTTCCATGATGTGATTTCCACCATTCTGTCTTCCAGCTAATTTATCTGTTCTTCTGCCTCAGTTATTGTTCTATTGATTCCTTCTAGTGTATTTTTCATTTTAGTTATTGTATTGTTCATCTCTGTTTGTTTGTTCTTCAGTTCTTCTATGCCTTTGTTAAACATTTATTTTACCTTCTCAATCTTTTCCAAGATTGGATCATCTTCACTATCATTACTCTGATTTATTTCTCCAGTAGATTTCCTATCTCACTTCACTTAGTTGTTCTTCTGGTGTTTTATCTTGTTCCTTCATCTGGTACATATTCCTCCGCTGTCTCATTTTGTGGAACTTGCTATAATTGTGGTTTTCATTCTGCAGGCTGCAGGACTGTACTTCTTCTTGCTTCTGCTCTCTGCCCTCTGGTGAATAAGGCTGTCTAAGAGGCTTGTGCAGGCTTCCTTGTGGGAGGGACTTATACCTGCCCACTGGTGTGTGGAGTTGGGTCTTGTCATTCTAGTGGGCAGGGCCATGTTCAGTAATACTCTAAGAAGCCTGTCTGCCGAGGGATGGGGCTGTGTTCTCACCCTGTTTGTTGTTCAGCCTGAGGCGTCCCAGCACTACAGCCTATAGCCTGTTGGGTTGGGCTCTGTCTTGGGGAGGAAATGCCAGCCTCCAAGAGGGCTGACACCAATGAGTACTCCCCAGAATTGCCACATTAAGCCCCAGCTTCCCCATACCTCTGCAGGAGACTCTCCAAAACTAACAGGTAGGTCTGGCCCATTCTCTTATGAGGTCACTGCTTTTTTCCCTGGGTCCTGGTATGCATGAGACCTTGTGTGTACCCTCCAAGAGTGAAGTTTCTTTTTCCCTAGTCCTGTGGAATTCCTGTGATTTAACCATTCTGGTCTTCAAAGCCAGATTCTCTGGGGTTCTCCTCCTCCAGTTGCCAGACCCCCAGCCTGGGAAGCCTGTCATTGGACTCAGGATTTTCACTCCTCTGGGAGAACTTCTGTGGTGTAAGTATTTTCCAGATAGAGGGTCACCCAGCTGGCATGTATGGGATTTGATTTTATTGTGATTTTACCCCGCCTACCATCTTGTTGTGCCTTCATGGTCTTTGGATGTAGGGTATGTTTTTTTTTTGGTAGGTTCCAGCACATTTTTCTTGGTGGTAATTCAGCAGTTACTTGTGTGTTTTTTTTTTCTTTTCTCTCTTAGCAACATTCAAAAATGCAATGCAGTACATTACTAAATATAGTTGCCATGCTGTATATTATATCACCAGGACTTATTTATTTACTTATTTATTTATTTATAAAATAATATCAGTAATTTTAATCTTTTTTTAAAATATCTTCAGTGATACATGGTATTTCATTTTTTAAACATATTTATTGGAGTATAATTGATTTACAATGGTGTGTTAGTTTCTAATTTATAGCAAAGTGAATCAGCTATATGTATACATATAACCTGATATCTCCTCCCACTTGTGTCTCCCTCGCATACTCCCTATCCCACCCCTCTAGGTGGTCATAAAGCACCGAGCTGATCTCCCTGTGCTATGTGGCTGCTTCCCACTAGCTATCTATTTTGCACTTGTTAGTGTATATATGTCCATGCCACTCTCTCACTTCTTCCCAGCTTCCCCTTCCCCTTCCCCATGTCCTCAAGTCCATTCTCTACATCTGTATCTTTATTCCTGTACTGCCCCTAGGTTCTTCAGAACCATTTTTTTCCTGAATACATATATATGTGTTAGCATACAGTATTTGTTTTTCTGTTTCTGACTGACTTCACTCTGTAGACAGACTCTAGGTCCATCTATCTCACTACAAATAACTCAATATCATTTCTTTTAATTGCTGAGTAATATTCCATTGTATATATGTACCACATTTTCTTCATCCATTCATCTGTTGATGGACAGTTAGGTTGCTTCCATTTCCTGGCTACTGTAAAGAGCTGCAATGAACATTGTGGTACATGACACTTTTTGAAATATGGATTTCTCAGGGTATATGTCCAGTAGTGGGTTCCTGGGTTGTACGGTAGTTCTATTTTTACATTTTTAAGGAAACTCTATACTGTTCTCCAGAGTGGCTGTATCAATTTACATTCCCAGCAACAGTGTAAGAGGGTTCCCTTTACTCCACACCCTCTCCAGCATTTATAGTTTGTAGATTTTTTGATGATGACCATTCTGACTGGTATGAGGTGATGATTGTAGTTTTGATTTGTGTTTCTCTAACGATTAGTGATGTTGAGCATCTTTTCATGTGTTTGTTGGTAATCTGTATATCTTCTTTGAAGAATTATCTATTTTTGTCTTCTGACCATTTTTGGATTGCGTTTTTGTTTTTCTGATATTGAGCTTCATGGGCTGCTTGTAAATTTTGGAGATTAATGTTTTGTCAGTTGCTTCACTGGCAAATGTTTTCTCCCATTCTGAGGGTTGTCTTTTCATATTGTTTATGTTGTTTTCCTATGCTGTGAAAAAGCTTTTAAGTTTCATTAGGTCCCATTTGTTTATTTTTCTTTATATTTACATTTCTCTAAGAGGTGGGTCAAAAAGGATCTTGCTGTGATTTATGTCATAGAGTGTTCTGCCTGTTTCCTCTAAGAGTTTGATAGTGTTGGGCCTTACATTTAGGTCTTTAATCCATTTTGAGTTTATTTTTGTGTATGGTGTTAGGGAGCTTTCCAATATCATTCTTTTATATGTAGCTGTCCAGTTTTTCAAGCACCACTTATTTAAGAGGCTCTCTTTTCTCCATAGTATATTCCTGCCTCCTTTATCAAAAATAAGGTGACCCTAAGTGTCTGGGTTTATCTCTGAGCTTTCTATCCTATCCTATTTTCTATCCTATCCTATTTTCTATCCTATTTTTTCCATTGATCTATATTTCTGTTATTGTACCAGTACCATACTCTCATGTATACCGTAGCTTTGTAGTATAGTCTGAAGACCGGGATCCTGATTCCTCCAGCTCCGTTTTTCTTTCTCAAGATTGCTTTAGCTATTTGGGGTCTTTAGTGTTTCCATACAAATTGTGAAAGTTTTTGTTGTAGTTCTGTGGAAAATGCCATTGGTAGTTTGATAGGGATTGCATTGAATCTGTAGATTGCTTTGGGTAGTATAATCATTTTCACAGTGTTCATTCTTCAAGTCCAAGAACATTGTATATCTCTCCATCTGTTTATATCATCTTTAATTTCTTTCATCAGAGTCTAATACTTTTCTGCATACACGTCTTTTGTCTCCTTAAGTAGGTTTATTCCTAGGTATTTTATTCTTATTGTTGCAATGGTAAATAAGAGTGTTTCCTTAATTTCTCTTTCAGACTTTTCATCATCAATGTACAGGAATGCAAGAGATTTCTGTGCATTAATTTTATGTCCTTCTACTTTACTAAATTCATTGATTAACTCTAGCATTTTTCTGGTAGCATTTTTAGGATTCTCTATGTATTGTATCACGTCACCTGCAAACAGTGACAGCTTTACTTCTTCTTTTCTGATTTGCATTTCTTTTATTTCTTTTACTTCTCTGATTGCCCTGGTTAAAACTTCCAAAACTATGTTGAATATTAGTGGTGAGAGTGGGCAACCTTGTCTTGTTTCTGATCTTAGTGGAAGTGGTTTCAGGTTTTCACCATTGAGGACAATGTTGGCTGTGGGTTTGCCATATATGGCCTTTATTATGTTAAGGAAAGTTCCCTCTATGCCTACTTTCTGCAGGGTTTTTATCATAAATGGGTGTTGAATTTTGTCAAAAGTTTTCTCTGCATCTAGTGAGATGATCATACAGTTTTTCTCCTTCTATTCGTTAATATGGTTTATCCCATTGATTGATTTGTTTATACTGAAGGATACTTGCATTACTGGGAGAAACCCCACTTGATCATGATGTATGATCTTTTTAATGTGCTGCTGGATTCTGTTCGCTAGTATTTTGTTGAGGATTTTTGTATCTATCTTCATCAGTGATATTGGCCTGTAGTTTTCTTTGTTTGTGACATCTTTGTCTGGTTTTGATATCAGGGTGATGGTGGCCTCATAGGGTGAGTTTGGGAGTGTTCCTCCCTCTGCTATATTTTGGAAGAGTTTGAGAAGGATAGGTGTTAGCTCTTCTCTAAATGTTTGTTAGAATTCACCTGTGAAGCCATGTGGTCCTGGGCTTTGGTTTGTTGGAAAGTTTTTAATCACAGTTTCAATTTCAGTGCTTGTGATTGGTCTGTTTATATTTTCTATTTTGTCCTGATTCTTGGTTCTGCCTGGAAGGTTGTGCTTTTCTAAGAATTTTTCCATTTCTTCCAGGTTGTCCATTTTGATGGCATGTAGTTGCTTTTATTAATTTCTCATGATCCTTTGTATTTCTGCAGTGTCAGTTGTTACTTCTCCTTTTTCCTTTGTAATTCTATTGATTTGAGTCTTCTCCCCCCCCCTTTTTTTTTTGATGAGTCTGGCTAATGGTTTATCAATTTTGTTTATCTTCTCAAAGACCCAGCTGTTAGTTTTATTGATCTTTGCTGTTGTTTCCTTCACTTCTTTTTGATTTATTTCTGATCTGATTTTTATGATTTGTTTCCTTCTGCTAACTTTGGGGTTTTTTTGTTCTTCTTTCTCTAATTGCTTTAGGTGTAAAGTTAGGTTGTTTATTTGGGCTGTTTCTTGTTTCTTGCGGTAGGATTGTATTGCTATAAACTTACCTCTTAGAAGTGCTTTTGCTGCATCCCATATGTTTTGGGTAGTCGTTTATTCATTGTCATTTGTTTCTAGGTATATTTTGATTTCCTCTTTGATTCCTTCAGTGATCTCTTGGATATTTAGTAGTGTGTTTTTTAGCCTCCCTGTGTTTGTATTTTTTCAGTTTTTTTTTCCTGTAATTGATATCTTGTCTCATAGTATTGTGGCTGGAAATGATAGTTGATACAGTTTCAATTTTCTTAAATTCACCAAAACTTCACTTGTGACCCAAGATATGATCTATCCTGGAGAATATTCCATGAGCACTTGAGAAGAAATTGTACTCTGTTGTTTTTGGATGGAATGTCCTACAAATATCAATTCATTCCATCTTGTTTAATGTGTCATTTAAAGCTTGTGTTTCCTTATTCATTTTTATTTTGAATGATATATCCTTTGTTGAAAGTGTGGTGTTAAAATCCCATACTATGGGGGCTTCCCTGGTGGTGCAGTTGTTGAGAGTCCGCCTGCCGATGCAGGGGACACGGGTTTGTGTCCCGGTCCGGGAGGATCCCACATGCCATGGAGCAGCTGGACCCATGAGCCATGGCCGCTGAGCCTGCGCATCCGGAGCCTGTGCTCCACAATGGGAGGGGCCAAAACAGTGAGAGGCCCATGTACCGCAAAAAACAACAACAACAACAAAAAAAACAAATCCCATACTATGATGGTGTTACTGTCAATTTCCCACTGTATGATTGTTAGCATTTGCCTAATGTTTTGAGGTGCTCCTATATTGGGTGCATAAATTTTACAATTGTTATATCTTCTTCTTGGTTTATTCCTGTGATCATTAGGTAGTGTCCTTCTTTGTCCCTTGTAATAATCTTTATTTTAAAGTCTATTTTGTCTGATAGGATAATTGCTGCTCCAGCTTTCTTTTGATTTCCATTTGCATGGAATATCATTTTCCATCCCCTGACTTTCAGTCTGTATGTGTGCCTAGGGCTGATGTGGGTCTCTTGTAGACAGCATATATACGGGTCTTCTTTTTATATCCATTCAGCCAGTCTGTGTCTTTTGGTTGGAGTGTTTAATCCATTTACATTTAAGGTAGTTATCGATATGTATGTTCCTATTGCCATTTTCTTAATTCATTTTAGTTTGTTATTGTAGGTCTTTTCCTTCTCTTCTGTTTCCTCCCTAGGGGAGTTCCTTTAGCATTTCTTGTAAAGCTGGTTTGGTGGTGCTGAATTCTCTTTGCTTTTGCCTGTTTGTAAAGCTTTTAATTTCTCTGTTTAATCTGAATGGGATCCTTGCTGGGTAGAGTAATCTTGGTTATACATTTTTCTCTTTCATCACTTTAAATATGTCTTGCCACTCACTTCTGGCTTATAGAGTTTCTGCTGAAAGATCAGCTGTTAACCTTATGGGGATTCCCTTGTATGTTATTTGTTGTTTTTCCCTTGCTGCTTTTAATATTTTTTCTTTGCATTTAATTTTTGATAGTTTGATTAATGTATGTCTTGGCGTGTTTCTTCTTGGATTTATCCTTTATTGGACTCTCTGTGCTTCCTGGACTTGATTGACTATTACCTTTCCCAATTTAGGGACGTTTTCAACTATAATCTCCTCAAATATTTTCTCAGTCCCCTTCTGTTTCTCTTCTTTTTCTCAGACCCCTATAATTCGAGTGTTGGTGCATTTAATGTTGTTCGAGAGGTCTCTGAAACTGTCCTCAATTCTTTTCATTCCTTTTTGTTTATTCTGCTCGGTGGTATTTATTTCCACTATTTTATCTTCCAGGTCACTTATCTGTTCTTCTGCCTCAGTTATTCTTGTATTGATTCATTCTAGAGAATTTTTAATTTCATTTATTGTGTTGTTCATCATTGTTCATTTGTTCTTTAGTTCTTCTAGGTCCTTGTTAAATGTTTCTTGTATTTTCTCCATTCCTTTTCCAAGATTTTGGTTCACCTTTACTCTGATTACTCTGAATGCTTTTTCAGATAGACTGCCTATTTCCTCTTCATTTGTTTGGTCTGGTAGGTTTCTACCTTGCTCCTTCATCTGCTGTGTGTTTCTGTCTTTTCATTTTAGTTAACTTCCTATGTTTGGGATCCCCAATTTGCAGCCTGCTGGTTCGTAGTTCCCGTTGTTTTTGCTCTCTGCCCCCAGTGGCTAATGTTGGTTCAGTGGCTTGTGTAGGCTTCTTGGTGGAGGGGACTGATTCCCGTTTATTGGTGGATGAGGCTTGATCTTGTCTTTCTGGTGGGGAGGATGGTATCTGGTGGTTTGTTTTGAGGTTTCTGTGACCCTGTTATGATTTTAGGCCACCACTCTGCTCATGAATGTCATTGTGTTCCTGTCTTGGTAGTTGGTTGTCATAGGGTGTCTATCACTGTAGCTTACTGGTCATTCAGTGGAGCTGTTTCTTCGCATTGAGATGGACATCTCCTGGAGAGCTTTCTCTGTTTGATATTACATGGAGCCAGGAGGTCTCTGGTGGACCAATGTCCTGAACTCGGCTCTCCCACCTCAGAGGCACAGGCCTGACACCCAGCCAAACACCAAAACCCTGTCAGCCACACGGCTTAGAAGGAAGGGGAGAAAAAAAGAAAGAAAGAAAGAAAAAATAATATAATATAAAGTTATTAAAAAATATTAAAAATAATTTAAAAGTATTTAAAAAAAGAAAGAAGAGAGCAACCAAACCAAAAAACAAATCCACCAATGATAAGAAGTGCTAAAACCTATACTAAAAAAAAATAGACAGACCATCCTAGGACAAATGGTAAAAGCAAATCTATACAGACAAAATCACACAAAGTCCACCACCTCAGTTTTGGGATGATTCATTGTCTATTCAGGTATTCCAGATATGTAGGCTACATCAAGTTGATTGTGGAGACTTAATCTGCTGCTCCTGAGGCTGCTGGGAGAAATTTCCCTTTGTCTTCTTTCTTTGCACAGTTCCTGGGGTTCAGCTTTGGATTTGTCCCTGCCTCTGTGTGTAGGTCTCATGAGGGCATCTGTTCCTTGCTCAGACAGGACAAGGTTAAAGTAGCAGCTGATTATGGGGCTCTGGCTCACTCAGGACAAGGGAGGGAGGGGTAAAGAATGCAGAATTTGGGGCAAGCCTGTGGCAGCAGAGGCCAGCATGACGTTTCAACAGCCTGAGGCATGCCGTGTGTTCTCCTGGGGAAGTTGTCTCTGGATCACAGGACCCTGGCTGTGGCAGACTAAACAGGCTCCCAGGAGGGGAGGTGTGGATATTGATATGTGCTTGTACACAGGCTTTGTGATGGCTGCAGCAGCATCCTTAGCATCTCATGCACATCTCTGATGTCTATGCTGATAGCCGTGGCTCGTGCCCATCTCTGGAGCTCATTTAGATGGTGCCCTGAATCCCCTCTCTTCACCCACCCCAAAACAGTGGTCTCTTGCCTCTTAGGCAGGTCCAGACTTTTTCCCAGACTCCCTCTTCCCTAGTTGTGGTGCACTAGCCCCCTTCAGGCTGTGTTCTAGTTGTGGTTTTGTTGTTTTTGTAAGAAGAGTTGAGCTCACGTCCATTTACTCTGCCATCTTGAAACCTCCTGTATTCTCATTTCTATTTTACCAATATATTATTCTTCTATGGCTGTTATAACAAAGTATTACTGACTGGATGGCTTAAACAAGAGAAATTATTTTTATCAGTTTCTGTAGGTTGCAGTTTGAGATCAGGGTATCAGTATGCTTAGTTTCTGATGAGATGTCTCTTCCTGGCTTATGGACTCCACATTCTTACTGTGTTCTCATATCGTGGAGAGAGTTTGAGTTCTTTGATATCTCTTATAAGGGCACTAATCCTATTGGATCAGGGCCTTAACCTAATGACTTCATTTAACATGAATTACTTCCTTACTCTAAATAAAGCCACATTGGGGATTAGGTCTTCAACACATGAATTTGAGAGGGACACTGTTAGTCCATTGCAACCACTGAGGAAACAGATCCAAAAGGGTAAAGTGGTTTGTCCAAGCTTAAAAACCGAAAGAGTCAGAGTCTTTAATAAACCAAGATCTTCTACTGTGGTGGAATTGCAATATTTTAGCATAATTTTATCATATTTTTATAAAAGCTAGGACAAGTCTTGCTTAAACTTGAATTTAAACTGTGCTTTTTTCTAAAAATTAAAGTAATATGTGCTCCTTATATATAAAGCACACAAAAGTTAAATAAAAAAGAAAAAAAGTATATCATCCATAATCCCACTATCCATAGGTGTTAATATTTTAGCATTTTTTTCTTAAGAAATTTAATTTTTACTGTGCAGATTTTATTTACATTGAATTCATACTTCATATATAATTTTACTTCCCATAACTTTTATTTAACATCACACCATAAGCATTTTCAAAACTTATTTTATTTCTTTATAAACACAATCATTATGGCTACTTAATATTTAATCACATAAATATCACATAATTTCAAGATGGTGGAATAGGAGGACATGGAGTTTGCATCTCCTCACAAGTGCACCAAGAGTGCACCACAGTGGTTCTCACAGAACACCTGCCAAGCATTGATGGAGGACCTTGGACACCTAGGGGGATGGGAGGAGTCCCTGTGCAACTGGCCCAGGAGTCAGGCCTGAACTTCTGTGGTGGGAACACCAAGTCCGAGCTGATGGAATAACAGAGAACTTAAGGCACCAGGGAATATTAATCTTTGTGAGTTCTCCTGAAGGTCCTCATCTTGGCACCAAGACCTCGCTCCACACAGCTGCCTGCAAGCTCCAGAGTGGGACACCTCAGGCCAACAACCAGCCAGACAGGAACACAACCACACCTATCAAGAAAATGAGATGACAGAGAATATGTTACAGACAAAAGAACAAGGTAAAAACCTACAAGACTAGGCAAACTACATGAAAAAGAATTCAGAGTAATGATAGATGATGCAAAAATCTCAAAAATAGAATGGAGGCATAGACTGAGAAAATACAATAAATGTTTAACAAGGACATTGAAGAACTGAAGAACAAACAAACAGTGATGAATAACACAATAACTGAAATGAAAAATACACTAGCAGAATAACTTACTTTTTTGTGTGTGTGGTACACGGGCCTCTCACTGTTGTGTCCTCTCCCATTGTGGAGCACAGCCTCCAGACGCACAGGCTCAGTGGGCATGGCTCACGGACCCAGCCACTCCACAGCATGTGGGATCTTCCCAGACTGGGGCACAAACCCGTGTCCCCTGCATTGGCAGGTGGACTCTCAACCACTGCGCCACCAGGGAAGCCCTAGCAGAATAACTTGAGGCAGAAGAATGAATAAGTGAGCTGGAAAATAGAATGGTGGAAATAACTGCCAAGGAGCAGAATAAAGAAAAAAGAATGAAAAGAAATAAGGACAGTCTCAGAGACCCCTGGCACAAAATTAAACTCAACAATATTTGATTTATAGGGTTCCCAGAAAAAGAAGAGAAGGAGAAAGTGTCTAAGAAAATATTTGAAGAGATTATAGTCAAAAACTTCCCTAACTTGGGAAAGGAAATAGCCACTCAGGTCCAGGAAGCACAGACAATCCCATACAGGATAAACCCAAGGAGAAACACACAAAGACACATATTAATCAAACTATCAAAAATTAAATACAAAGAAAAAATATTAAAAGCAGCAATGGAAAGGCAACAAATAATATACAAGGGAATCCCCATAAGGTTATCAGCTGAGTTTTCAGCAGAAATTCTGCAGGCCAGAAGGGAGTGGCAGGATACATTTAAAGCAATGAAAGGGGAAAACCTATAATGAAGATTACTCTAACCAACAAGGATCTCATGCAGATTCAACAGAGAAACCAAAAGCTTTACAGGCAAGCACAAGCTAAAAGAATTCAGTGACACCATACCAGCTTTACAACAAATGCTAAAGGAAATTCTCTAGGTAGGAATCACAAGAGAAGAAAAAGACTTACAAAAACAAATCCAAATCAATTAATAAAATGGTAGTAGGAACATACATATCGATAATTACCTTAAATATAAATGGATTAAGTGCTCCAACCAAAAAACACAGACTGGCTGAATGGTTACAAAAACAAGACCCGTATATATGCTGTCTACAAGAGAGCAACTTCAGATTTAGGGACACATACAGACTGAAAGTAAGGGGATGGAAAAAGATATTCCATTAAATTGGAAATCAAAAGAAAGTTGGAGTAGAAACAGTCATATCAGACAAAATAGACTTTAAAATAAAGACTGATACAAGAGACAAGGAGGGACAAAATATAACAATCAAGGGATCAATCCAAGGAAAGGATATAACAATTGTAAATATTTATGCACCCAACATAGGAGCACCTCAATACATAAAACTTATACTAAAAACCATAAAAGAGGAAATTGACAGTAACACAATAATAGTGTAGGACTTTATCACCACACTTACACCAATGAACAGTTCAGCCAGACAGAAAATTAATAAGGAAATGCATGCTTTAAATGAAATGTTAGACAAGATATACTTAATTGATATTAATAGTACATTCCATCAGATAGAAGCAGAATAAATTTTTCTCAAGTTCACACTGACCATTCTCCAGGATAGATCACATCTTGGGTCGCAAATCAAGCCTCAGTAAGTTTAAGAAAATTGAAATTTTATCAAGCATTCTTTTCCAACACAGTGCCATGAGATTAGAAATCAATTACAGGAAAAAAATGTAGAAAACACAAACACACAGAGGCTAAACTTTATGCTACTAAATAACCAGGAGATCACTGAAGAAATCATAGAGGAAATAAAAAAATACCTAGAAACAAATGACAATGAAAACATGATGACCTGAAACCTATGGAATGCAGCAAAACAGTTCTATGAGGGAAGTTTATAACAATACCATCCTACCTCAAGAAATAAGAAAAATTTCAAATAAAAGACTTAAGCATACACCTAAAGCAACTCTAGAAAGAAGAATTAAAAAAAAAAACGGAAGTCAATAGAAGGAAAGAAATCATAAAAATCAGGGGAAAAATAAATGAAATAGAAATGAAATAAACAATAGCAAAGGTCAATGAAACTAAAAGCTGGTTCTTTGAGAAGATAAACTAAATTGATATACCTTTAGCCAGAGTCATCAAGAAAAAAAGGAAGATGACTCAAATCAATAAAATTAGAAAAGAAAAAGGAGAAATTTCAACTAACACCACAGAAATACAAAGGATCATGAAAGACTACTACAAGCAAATATATGCCAATAAAATGGAAAACCTGGAAGAAATGGACAAATTCTTAGGTACAACCTTCCAAGACTGAACGGGGGAGAAATAGAAAATATGAACAGATCAGTCACAAGTAATGAAATTGAAAACGTAATTTAAAATCTTCCAATAAACAAAAGTCCAGGACCAGATGGCTTCACAGCAAATTATATCAAACATTTAGAGATGAGCTAACACACACCTTTCTCAAACTCTTCCAAAATTTGCAGAGGTCATAACACCTCCAAACTCATTCTATGAGGCCACCATCACCCTGATACCAAAACCAGATAAAGATATCACAAGAAAACTACAGACCAATATCACTGATGAACGTAGAATAAAAATGCTCAACAAATACTAGCAAACAGAATCCAACAACACATTGAAAGAATCATATATCATGATCACATGGAATTTATGCCAGGGATGCAAGGATTCTTCAATATATGCAAATCAATCAATGTGATACACCATATTAACGAATTGAAGAATGAAAATCATATGATCATCTCAAAAGATGCAGAAAAAGCTTTTGACAAAATTCAACACCCATTTATAATAAAACCTCTCCATTGTGTGAGCACAGATGGAACCTACCTCAACATAATGAACGCAAGCCCACAGCAGACATCATTTTCAAAGGTGAAAAACTGAAAGTGTTTCCTCTATGATCAGGAACAAGACAGGGATGTCCACTGTCGCCACTATTATTCAGCATAGTTTTGGAAGTCCTAGCCATGGCTATCAGAGAAGAAAAAGAAATAAAATAAATCCAGATTGAAATGGAAAAATTTAAACTGTCACTGTTTGCAGAACTGATAATATACATAGAAAATCCTAAAGATGCCACCTGAAAACTACTAGAGCTAATCAATGAATTTAGTAAATTAGCAGGATATACAATTAATACACAGAAATCTCTGGCACTCCTATACACTAACAGCAAAAGATCAGAAAGAGAAATTAAGGAAACAATCCCATTTACCATTGCAACAAAAATAAGAAAATACTTAGGAATAAACCTACCTAAGCAGGCAAAAGACCTGTACCCAGAATACTGTAAGATACTGAGGAAAGAAATGAAAGATGACACAAACAGATGGAGAGATATACCATGTTCTTGGATTGGAAGAATCCGTATTGTGAAAATGACTATACTACCCAAAGCATTCTACAGGTTCAATGCAATTTCTATCAAATTACCAATGGCATTTTTCACAGAATTAGAAAAAATATTTTGCAATTTGTATGGAAATACAAAGGACCCCGAATGGCCAAAGCAATCTTAAGAAAGAAAAACGGAGCTGGAAGAGTCAGTCTCCCTGACTTCAGACTATATTACAAATCTACAGTTATCAAGACAGTATGGTACTGGCACAAAAGCAGAAACATGGATCAATGAAACAGGATAGAAAGCCCAGAGATAAACCCACACACCTATAGTCACCTAAGGAGACATGAATATACAATGGGTAAAAGACAGTCTGTTCAATAAATGGTGCTGTGAAAACTAGACAGCTACATGTAAAAGAATGAAATTAGAACACTCCCTAACACCATACACAAAAATAAACTCAAAATGGATTAAAGACCTAAATATAAGGCCAGACACTATAAAACATAGGCAGAACACCACTCTTTGACATAAATCACAGCAAGATCATTTTGACCCAACTCCAAAATAATGAAAATAAAACAAAAATAAACAAATGGGACCCACTAAACTTAAAAGCTTTTGCACAGCAAAAGAAACCATAAACAAGACTAAAAGGTGACCCTCAGAATGGGAGAACATATTTGCAAATGAAGCAACTGACAAGGGATTAATCTCCAAGATATACAAACAGCTTATGCAGCTTGATATCAAAAAAACAAACAAAAAGCACCATCACAAAATGGGCAGAAGACTGGAATAGACACTTCCCTAAAAGGAGACATACAGATAACCAAATGGCACATGAAAAGATAGGTGCTCAACATCACTAATTATTAGAGAAATGCCAATTGAAAATACAATGAGATATCACCTCACACCAGTGAGAATGGACATCATCAAAATCTCTACAATTAATAAATTATGGAGAGGGTGTGGAGAAAAGGGAACCCTCATACACTGTTGCTGGGAATGTAAATTGATAGAGCCACTATAGAGAACAGTATGGAGGTTCCTTAGAAAACTAAAAATAGAACTACCATATGACCAAGAAATCCCACTCTGGGGCATACACCCTGAGAAACCATAATTAAAAATATATATATATATATGCACCCCAATGTTCGTTACAGCACTATTTACAATAGCCAGGACATGCAAGCAACCTAAATGTCCATCAACAGAGGAATGAATAAAGAAGATGTGGTAAATATATACAATGGTATATAACTCAGCCATAGGAAGTGATGAAATTGTGCCATATGCAGAAATGTGGATGGACCTAGAGACTGTCATACAGAATGAAGTAAGTCGGAAAGAGAAAAACAAATATCATATATTAATGCATATATGTAGAATCTAGAAAAATGTACAGATGAACCTATTTGCAAAGCAGAAATAGAAACACAGACTTAGAGAACAAGTGTATCAACACCAAGGGGGAAAAGGGGGGTGGAATAAATTGGGAGATTGGGATTGACATATATACACTATCATGTATAAAAGAGATAACTAATGACAACCTACTGTATAGTACAAGGAACCCTACTCAGTGCTCTGTGTTGACCTAAATGGGAAGGAAATCCTAAGAGGAGGAGATATATGTATATGTATAGTTGATTCACTTTGCTGTAGAGCAAAGACTAACACAACATTGTAAAGGAACTATACTCCAAGTTTTAAAATGTCCCATAATTTATTTAACATCTTCCTTTGTTAGATGATTTTACTTTTCAATTTAACATTCTTCTTAATAATGCTATGATAAACAAAAGTAGTTTTGCAGACAAATATATCTATCCATCTGTAATTATATGCTTAGGATAAAATCTTGGATTTTGGAATTTTATAGTGTAAATGTAGAACAACACATTTTTAGCCATGTCTGCCCTTGAACACTTTAAGCTGCAATCATTGTATCCTTTGTATGTTGACTGTCCTCTTACCTTCAACACATTGCAATCAGGAAGGAGAATTAGTGGGTTACATGGGCAGAGCAAAAGGAACAGTCCTATTTTTGCAATAAATCTCTGTCCCTTATCTAGCATGGCTTAAGACTAACTTGGGAGAGCACAAAATTACTGCATCTATAAGAAACAAGAGCATAAATCTACCTGAAGGACCCATTGGCATTTGGAAGCAGCAGTGTCAAAAGTCTTCAGAATAAGTAGTTGTAGCCACCCCTGCAGGACTGCCTGATACATTGTGTGGAGCCTATAGAGGAGTTGGAGTGACAACATTGATTCCCAGGAGTGGGAGGCACAAAAGACAAGGGCTGTCTGCTACCACCCCCATCACTCTTGACTGGAGGCAGCACTGCAGTTAGAACATGGATGGATGGGAACCAATGCATGAGCCTACACATGTGGTTCAAGCCCAAGGGTTGTTGTTGGACTTTCAGTAGCCCAGAGCTATGAACTTTTCACATGTCTTTCATGAGAATAATCCCAAATCAACATGTCCTCACCATCGTGGTAGCCTAGTGTCATTCTGTCCCACAAAAGAAATACAATGTTAACCAGACGATCCACTTACCAAACCACCCACCTGGAATTGGAGCCTGTTCCTGAGGGTCCTGGAAAATCCCCAGAGATGTACATCTTGGAGCCCTCATAGTCAGAAATTCTGAAGATCCTTGAGGCATCTAGCCATGTCCATGTGTGGAATAAATAGGGTACCCTGAAGGGATAAAACAGGGACTAGGACCCATGCAGGTCTTATGTAGGCTTTGGGTGCAGAGTTCACATAGCGCTATCAATTCAGCTAGCCCCGGCCATGAGAAGAGGACTTGGGAAATTTGGGATAGGAATCTGGCGTCCTGGATATACATGGGACCAAGCTGGGCTCAGGACACCTTGTTTGGATGGCTCTGTTTGTCCAGTAGTTTTTAGGTCCTGGAGGGTTTTTTTTTTTTTAATTCCTAGAAAGGCACTGCAAAGTACAGGGCCCTATATGGTGTGCGGCCTAAGGCAGGATCCCCCTTTGCCCAGATCTAAAGGAAGTACTAATAATTTGGAGCCAACATACAAACACCTTTAATGGTTTTGTGATAAATCATCCTCTGGATGGACTGTAGGCATTGTGACTTCCAAAAACAGTGTATGAGAGGCTCATATTATAATCTTCTGGTTTTTCTTTTAGCTTCCTTTTTTCTACTGCTGTTTCTGCAGAATCAGAACCTTCATCCCAACATGTGGATAGCTTGGGTGAATATTATGATAGGAACAGAACTTCTCAAAAATAAATTCATCTCTCTCTTTTATTAAGGCTTTTCAAAAACTTTGAAAAAAAGCAAGAAATAAGCTTTCCTTCTAGGAATTTAAAGGAGAAAAATAAAACTTATCATTGGCACGTGTTTTAATAATCAAGACCATGCAAATAAGCTAAGCCCCTCATTTTTGCTTCAAAGACCCCTTTCACCCACTGCCAGGGTTCTCTGAAAATGCTGATTGAACATGCATCAAGTATTGTATTCTTTGCTGTTTTGGGAACACTCTTTAATTAGTGTCCCCAGTGTAAGAACAATGCCTTCTCTGTCAGTGGCAGCCTAGGAATGTGTACCTTTCATATCCTAAATGCATTAGCACAGTCTGTGTCTTATCTCTGCTGTTTCTAAATGCTCAGAAGGTATATCCAGGAAAATTGATGTAACGAACCATTTCCACTTCAGTTTGGATGTCTGGCATGGTGAACTCCAGCCAAAGGAGATTTAGAGATACAGACCCTCAGTAGCCAGATATTACCATTGACAAGATGGTGAAGTGTGTAAAGTATGCTCTGCCTCTTCATTCTAACACAACTAGTCACCAGTTCTTGCCTGCCCTCTTCCTTCCTAACCCTGTCACTTATTCTAGTCTCAGGAAAGGCTCTGTTTACTGATAATAACGGATCAGATTTAGAATACAGACCTGCTTCATATGGTACAAAGGGAATAAACCTGGGGCTTCCAGAAGTTCTACCCCATAGGGAAATGTTTTCTATGGCTATGCCAAAAGTCTACATATGTATCCATACTAGTGGCTATATTGCTAGTGCAGGAGTGAAGTGGAATTGGGGCAGTATGCCTACCATCAACAAGGCCCTTGATTGATTTTCAATGAAACTGTCTCTATTTGAATAGATCTTAAACCATGGTGAGGCTTATAGATTATTGCCTTAAATTCCCTACCATGGCCTAGTAGGCCTAACAGTCTGGCTCCTGTCTGATTTTCCAGCCTCATCTTATACCATATTCCATTTCACTCAATGTTCCTTCCACTTAGGCCTTCTTTTTAGTTTCTTAAATGGATTATGCTTTCTCTTAATCCCAGGGCCTTCACATATGCTGTCCTTTCTGCTTGGAATGAGCTTTTATTTCTCCTTACCAAGTTAACACCTACTTATTATCTCAGTTCAAAGTTAACTTCCTTGGAAAGCCTTCCTTGACCCCAGACACTATGACAGCATCCTCTGTTAAATGAGCTTTTGTCACACTTATTATTCTTTCATAGCTCTTACCAAAAGTTGTAATTATAAACCTATTTGTGTGACCATTTAAATAACTATAGTTTCTCCCTCTTATAACATATTCTATGAGGGTAGAGAGCATGCCATTTTTGTTCATCATTGTGTCCCCACAAATTAACACTGTCAGACATATATTAGGCATTTATATTAATGAACAAATGACAAGTTTTTGTATTGGCTTCCTTCAAATCCGTCCTATACATTAATGCCATCTTCACCTATATAATTTAATAATTTAAACATCCTTTGCATACAAAATTTCAGGTATTTTCCACTGCTTATGAGATAAAGTTCGAACTCCCTAGCATGGCTTATAGGTTTTCCTCACCTGGTTCCTTCCTCCCTCTTCAGCCTCATACTCCAGTGATTTTTTTAACTCCTTGTGGTTCTTGCTGACACCATATCCCTCTTCTTCTGCCTGGAATTCTCTTGCACTATCCCTGCACTTAATGCATCCTTGTTCCCTAAGATTCACTTCAAATGTCATTTCCTCCAGAAAACCTTCTCTGATAACTCAATTTGATTTAGATGCTCCCTCTACTATGCTAACACTTTGCATTGTCCCCAACCCCATTTTAACTGGCCTAAGTTTTCCTCTTTTGTGCCATAATTGCATCCTGTGCACACTCCAATTTGAGCACTTAAAAGTTGTGAACTGTTATGGTATCTATATAGCAGGGATTGTAGAGATTTAAGAGGGAATAGGCTTTGACTCAGACCTGTGTTGAACTCACTTTCATCTCACTTGGGAGCACATTAACTCAGTTTCCTCATCTATAAAATGGGAGATAGTAACATTATTTGACAAAGGGGGAAGTTGTAAGGAATAAATGAGATGCTAAATGAAAATCACCTTGTGTATAATTGCTGGCATAAAAATTAATAAACAGTAACCAATAAGTGGTAGCCTAGAACCTGGCAAGAGATAAGTGCAATAATGAGTCAGTGAATTAAAAGTTCTAATTTGTACTATTTGTCAATATCTGCAGTGTTAATACTCCCATCATTTCAAGATTATGGGAAGAAATGGACAATGAGCTCTCTCAAGCTGGTAGGATCTGACTCACTACAGCACAACACAAACGAATATTTGTTGAAGGGAACTATTTCAGTGGAGGGGGTGTTCCTCTTCCTTTCCAAGGATGATCTCTCTGCCAGTACCCTCCTACTTCCTCCAAACCTTATTCGTTTTAAGTATTTCCTCTTGTACCTTTAAGCATTCCCTCCCTCTTGGATCCTTATCCTCTAACTACAAATACGTATGCCTGCCCTATACTTTGAAAGTTTTATTTCTTCTCTTACACTCCCCTAAACCTCATAATGTCTCTCTTATACATAGATTTGATAAGTGTGTTTTAGTCATCCACTAAGAGTCAAGCACTGTGCTAAGCACCTGCCTTGGATTTGAACTAAGAATAAAACACAAACTCCTTACCTTGGCCTCCTGTGTCCTATATGATATGACCTCTACTTATCTCTCTGATCTCATATCTTATTACATTTCCTCCTGCACACTAGGCTCTTTACCAGTCATCATTCATGACAATTTCTTTCCTTCCTTATGGACTTTGCACATTCTCTTCCTTTTGCCTGAAAATAACTTTCATAATTTTTTTTTCTTTTTACACTTTATGTCTCAAACACCATATCTGCTCCTGAGAAAGTTTTCCCCTGAAGACCTTATTCAAGTATGTTGGCACTGTCTTCTCAGTTACAGAGTTTCATAGCACTCTTCTCTTTTGGTTCACAGCTTACCACAGTTTGTAAGGAAATAATTCTGTTTGTAATTTTTCGTTTAATGTCATTATTTCTAGCTAGACAATGACCTCCAGGAGGAAAGTAACCACTGCATATCTATCTTTTAGCATAATGGCTAGTGATACTGAGTGAATAAATGAATGAATGAGAGAGTCATTATATTACATTAAGCTACAGATATTTTCTTGTTCTGTTAGAAAATGTAAATTCTGTTTTCCTCATCTATAAAATGTGGATAATATTAAATGATCTCCTGAAATCTATTCTGGCCCCTCCAATATTTACATCACAGTCCAGCCAGGATAATATTTTTAAAAACAAATTTGATCAATATGTAGCCCTGATTTAAATATTTTAGTGGCTTCCTATTTCTCTTGTGATTTAAATCTAATGAGGTATAAAAAAAACTTGAATGTTCATATCACTATCTAGCTTAGTATTCACATCTCATCTCATGTTCTCTCTTGTTTTCTCTGCTTCAGCATTAGGCGTCCCTTCAATTCTCAGGATGCATCATCATGCCTTTTGTACTATTCTTCCCTCTATTGGGATGAGCATTATCTGAACACATCCCCACTCCTTTTTATTCTTTAGCTCTTAGCTCAGTGATCACTTCCACAGAGAAGCCTTCCCAGATGCTCCAGTCTGTCAGCCCTTTCTCTATGCTTTCATAGAACCGTATTTTTTCCTTTAAGAGGGCCTATTTGCTTATAATTTTATATTTATTATTGTGTTTAAATGATCAATGACTGTCTCCACCAACATACTGTGAACTCCATAAAGCAATATTGTACAAATCAAGAGATTAATGGCGTGGTTTTATTAGGGAAGGTATAAAACCTACCTGTCTTAAAGGGCTACTGTAAGGGTTAAATGTTATAATACTTCTTACAGAATTTTAAGTAGTATAAAGTATGTTATAAAATTTAAAATATTATTTTAAACTTAATGTACAAACTAAGGTTAAATGTGGGTATAAGACAGATATATCAAAGGTGATAGAAAACATATCCAGGGAATCAAATTTTACCTCTCTGAAGATATTTCTATGTTGTTTTCCAGATATTTGTCTAAGAGCTACAGTTACTTCCCTTTGATCTTCAGGTTAATTGCAAGGGTTTGGCATATTCCTGGATTGTTTTCAGGGCCATAGTGGAATAAAACACTAAGATGCACTGCAAGAATCCCAGTATTCAAAGCAAGCATCTTGGAGTCATCAGTTTCTTCCTGAAATACTTGATTCAGTTGTGTGTAAGAAGAGGAGAGGGAAAAAAATGTCCTGAACCATGTCATATTGGGAAATATTTAAGAAATTTGAGGAGTTTATGTGGCCAAGATAGTGGAGTTGGAAGACGCTGAGCTCACCTCCTCCCATGGGCACACCAAAATTACAGCTATTTATAGAGCAACTCTTTGTGAAAAAACTATCTGAAAACTAGCAGAAAAAAATTTCCACACCTAAAGGTAAAAAAAAAAAAACAAAAAAAAACAGAGAGATTGGGTATGAAGAGCAGAGACATGGTAAGTCAGGACCCACACCCCCAGAGAAGTGACCCAAAAACAGGAAGATAATCACAATTGCAAAGGTTATCATTGAGGAGCAAGGGGCCTGAGCGCCACATCAGGGTCTCCAGACTGGGGAGCTTGCACTGTGAAGACAAGCCCCCAGAATGCCTGGCATTGAAAGCCAGTGAGGCTTGCATATGGGTGAGCTTGAGGGCTGTAGGAAACAGACTCCACTATTAAAGAGCACATGCAGACACTTACATGTGCCGAGTCCCAGTGCAGAGGTAATATTTGAAAGGATCCTGGTCTTACAGCCAGCCACCAGGGTAACATTGCCCTGCCAAGCAGTAAGCCAGCAGCCACTTCATGAGGCAGGGCCTGGAAGCCACCCTGGTTGGGACCAGCTTTGCTTACGAGCACATCAGAAGCAGTCAGTCCCACCACAAAAGAAAGGCCCATGATGCCCACATAGGGGGCAAACTCAGAGCATATGACACAGGTGATGAGAGGGAAGTATGCTGCTGAACCCCGTAAGATGTCTCCTATGTAAGGCCACTTCTCTGAGATTGGGAACATAACTGACCTACCTAATACTTAGAAATAAACGCAGAGAATTAGGCAAAATGAGGAGGCAGGGGAATATGTTTCAAATAAAGGAACAAAACTACAGAAGGACTAAGCAATGTGGAGATAAGCAATGAACCCAAAAAAGTTCAAGCATCATAAAGATGCTCAATGAACTCTGGATAAGAATGGATACATACAGTGAGAATTTTAACAGAGAACTAGAAAATAGAAGAACTAAGCAGAGCAGAAGAATATAATAACTGAAACAAAAAATACACTAGAAGGACTCAACAATAGATCAGATGATAGAAAGGAATGGATCAGAGAAATGGAACAGAGTAGGGGAAATCACCCAAGCTCAACAGAAAACAGAAAAAGTAATTTTTAAAAATGAGGATAGCCTACAAAACCTCTGGGACAAGATCAAGCATACTAACATTTACATTAGAGGGGTCTGAAGAGAGAGGAGAAATGGGGAGAAAACCTTTTCAAAGACATATTTGAAAACTTCCTTAACCTAGGAAAGTAAACAAACATGCAGGTCTAAGAAGCACAGGGAGACCCAAACAAGATGCACCGAAAGAGGTCCACATTAAGACAATTATAATTAAAGTGACAAAAAATAAACATAATGAGAGACTCTTAAAAGTAACAAGGGAAAAACAATTGATTACATAAAAGGAAACTCCCATAATACTATCAGCTGACTTCAACACAAACACTGCAGACCAGAAAACAGTGCCATAATATATTTAAAGTGATGAAAGGAAAAAAATCTACAACCAAAAGTACTCTCACCAGCAAATCTACCATTCAGCTTTGAAGGAGAGAAACAGAGTTTTACAGGCAGGCAAAACTAAAATAGTTCGTCATCACTAAATCAGCTGTACAAAAAAACTTAGAGGGACTTCTCTGAGTGGGAAAGGAA
The DNA here is from genome assembly GCF_937001465.1 of Orcinus orca. NCBI lineage: Eukaryota > Metazoa > Chordata > Mammalia > Artiodactyla > Delphinidae > Orcinus > Orcinus orca. Next base: position 69,245,615 of record NC_064580.1, read on the forward strand.
ACACCACAATTAGACCTGATACTTATGAAAGAAAAAATATCTCATTGGTAAAGGTAAACACAAAGTAAAGGTAGTAGATCAACCACTTATAAAGCAGGTAAGAAGGTTAAAGGTCAAAAGTAGTGAAAGCATCTATATCCACAATAAATAGATAAGGGATGCACCAAAAAAAGATGTGATATATGAGGTTAAAAATGTGAAACTTGGGAGGTGAAGTAAAAATTCAGAGTTGTTAGAATGTGTTCACACTTAAGAGATTATGTTATTATCAACTTAATCATTTATATGTATGTGTATACACATGTATATACATGTGTGTGTGTGTGTGTGTGTGTATATATATATATATATATAGTTATACCTAAACCTTATGGTAACCACAAACCTGAAACCTGGAATAGTAACACACTAAAAAATAAAGATATTGGAGCATAACACTAAAAAATTGTTATCAAATAAGAAGAGAACAAAAGAAGACAGGGTAAAAAACTACAAAAAAACAAGAAAACAATTAAAAATGGCAATATGTACAAACTATAAATAATTACTTTAAAAATAAATGGAGGGGGCTTCCCTGGTGGCACAGTGGTTGAGAGTCTGCCTGCTGATGCAGGGGACATGGGTTCGTGCCCTGGTCCGGGAAGATCCCACATGCCACAGAGCAGCTGGGCCCATGAGCCTGTGGCTCAGCTCAGCTGGGCCTGCTGAGCCTGCGCGTCCAGAGCCTGTGCTCTGCAACAGGAGAGGCCACAACAGTGAGAGGACCGTGTACCACAAAAATAAATAAATAAATAAAATAAATAAGTAAATAAATAAATAAAAATGGAGGGCTTCCCTCGTGGTGCAGTGGTTGAGAGTCCGCCTGCTGATGCAGGGGACACGGGTTCATGCCCTGGTCCGGGAAGATCCCACATGCCGTGGAGCGGCTGGGTCCATGAGCCATGGCTGCTGAGCCTGTGTGTCCAGAGCCTGTGCTCCACAATGGGAGAGGCCAAAACAGTGAGAGGCCCACATACTGCAAAAAAATAAAAAAAATAAAAATAAATAAATAAATGTACTAAATGTTCTAATCAGATGTATGGTGGCTGAAAGCATGAAAAGCAAAGACCCATATACATGTTGCCTAGAAGAGACTCACAGCAGAGATAAAGACACACACAGATTGAAAGTGAAGAGATGGAAAAAAGTATTCCATGCAAATGGAAACAAAAGGAATGCTAGGGTAGCAATACTTACATCAGAAAAAAATAGACTTTATAACACAGACTATAACAAGAGACAAAGAAGAATGTTACATAATGATAAAGAGATCAATCCAACTAGTAGATATAAAAGTTGTAAATATATATGCACCCAACAAAGGAGCACCTAAATACATAAAGCAAATATGAACAAATGTAAAGAGAGAAATTGACAGTAACACAAAAATGGTAATTTAACACCCAGCTTACATCAATGGACAGAACATCCAGACAGAAAATCCATAAGGAAATATTAGCTTTAAATGACACATCAGACTATGGACTTAATGGAAATACGTAGAACATTTCATCCAAAAGCAGCAGAATATGCATTCTTTTCAAGTGCACATGGAACATTCTTCAGGATAGATCACATGCTAGGTCACAAAATAAGTCTCAATATATTTAAGAAAATCAAAACCATATCAAACATCTTTTCTGATCACAACATTATGAGACAAGAAATCAATTACTAGAAAAACAAACTGCAAAAAACACAAACGAACATATGGAGGTTCAACAGTATAATACTAAACAGCTAATGAGTTATTGAAGAACTCAAAGAGGCAATCAAAAAATACCTGGAGACAAAGGAAAATGGAAAGAGAGCAATCCAAAATCTGTGGGACACTGCAAAAGCACTTCTAAGAGGGAAGTTCATAACTATATAAGCCTACCTCAGGAAACAAGAAAAATCTCACATTAACTCTCTAACCTACACCTAAAGGAACTAGAAAAAAAACAAAAATAATAAAGATACAAGCAGAAGTAAATAAAACAGAAACTAAAAAAGCAATAGAAAAAGATTAATGAGACTAAGAGTTATATCATTAAAAGACAAACAAATTTAATAAACCTATAGCTAGACTCATCAAGAAAAAGACAGAGGACCCAAATATATAAATCCAGAAATTAAAGAGGATAAATTACACCTGACATCACAGCAATACAAATGGTCATTAGAGATTACTATGACCAATTATATGCCCCCCAACTTTAAAACCTACAAGAAATGAATAAATCCCTAAGAAAGTACAATCTGTACAGACTGATTCAGGAAGGAATAGGAAATATGAATAGAGACATTACCACTAATGAATTGAATCAGTAATTTAAAAAAAAAAAAACTCCAAACAAACAAGTCCAGGGATAGACAGCTTCACAGGTGAACTCTATCAAACATTTAAAGAAGAGTTAAAACCTATCCTTCTCAAACTATTCTAAAACATTAAAGAGGAAGGGATGCTTCCAAACTCATTCTATGAAGTTAGCATCACCCTTATACCAAAACCAGACAAAGATGACACAAAACAAGAAAATTATAGGCTGATATCATTGATGAACATAGAGGCAAAAATCCTCAACAAAATATTAGCAAACTGAACTCAATACATTTAAAGGATCATACACTATGATCAAGTGAGATTTATTCCAGGGATACCAGGATGGTTAAATATCCACAGATCAATCAATGCAATACACCACATTAACAAATTGAGAACTAAAAATCATGATCATATGTCAAAATGTTTTGACAAAATTTAACATCCATTTATTATAAAAGCTCTCACAAAGTGGGTTTGGAGGGAGCATAATTCAACATAACAAAGTCCATATATGACAAACCTACAGCCAACATCATACACAATGGTGAAAAGACAAAATCATTTCCTCTAAGATAAGGAATAAAACAAGGATGCCCACTGTCACCACTTTTATCCAACATAGAATTGAAAGTCCTAGCCACAATGATCCAACAAGAAAAAGAATTAAAAGGAACTAAATTGGAAAGGATGAAGTAAAACTGTTACGTTTTGCAGATGACATAATACTATACATAGAAAATCCTTCAGATGCAACTGAAAAACTACTGTAACTGATAAATGAATTCAGTAAAGTTGTATAATACAAAATTAATATAGAGAAATCTGTTGCATTTCTATACACCAACAATGAAATATCAGAAACAAAAATTAAGGAAACAATCCCATTTACCATAACAATAAAAATAATAAAATACTAGGAATAAACCTACCTAAGGAGACAAAAGACCTGCACTACAAAAACTATAAGACACTGATGAAAGAAATCGAAGGTGAAACAAACAGATAGAAAGATAAACCATGTTCTTGGATTAGAAGAACCAATATGGTCAAAATGACTATACTACCCAAGGCAATCTACAGATTCAATGCAATCTCTATCAAAATAACAGTGGCATTTTTTTTCACAGCACTAGAACAGAGATCCAAGAAATAAACCCACATTTATATGGGTAATTAATCTTTGACAAAGAAGGCAAGTATACACAATGGGGAAAAAGCAGCCACTTTAATAAATGGTGCTGGGAAAACTGGATAGCTACATGAAAAGAATACAACTGGATTAATTTCTCACACCATATACAAAAATAAATTCAAAGCCTTTAAAGATATAGATATAAAACTTAAAATCAAAAACTGTTAGGAAAAATATATGGGCATACACCCTTTGACATTGGTCTTAGAAATATTTTTTAAAATAATGTTATGTAAGCAAGGGAAAAAAGCAGAAACAAATAGGACTACATCATATTTAAAAGCTTTTGCATAGAGAAAGTAACTATCAACATAACAAAAAGGCATCCTATTGAATGGAAGAAGTTATTTGCAAATGATATTACTGATAAAGGGTTAATATCCAAAATAAACAAAGTACACATGCAACTCAACATCAAAAAGACAAATAACTTGGGACACAGAGCAAAGATGGTGGCATGGGAAACAGTGGGGTTTGCATCTCCCCAAAACTAGGGCATCTGGCAGACACTGGGGACTTTGACACCCAAGGAGATGGGAGGAACCCCCAAGTGAACTGCTTGTAGGATCGAGGTTCACAAGCTGGGGGTGGGGCCAAAGCACTTGTGGTGAGAGTTCCGAGGCCAAACCACTGGAAAAGCATAGAAACTCACACCCCAGGAAGTATTCATTCTGAGTGAGGTTTCTCAGCGGTCCTTATATTGGCACCAAGAGCCAGCTATGCCCACAGCCTACAAATTGCAGTGTTGGAAGCCTCTAGCCAAACAACCAGTAAGACAGGAACACAATCCCGCTCATCAAAAAAAAAAAAAAAATGAGATGGCAAAAAATATGTCACAGATGAAGGAGCAAGATAAAAATCTACAAGACCAAATAAATGAAGAGGAAATAGGCAATCTACTTGAAAAAGAATTCAGGATAATGATAGTAAAGATGATCCAGAACCTCAGGGAAAAAAATGGAGGCACGGATTGAGAAAATACAAGAAATGTTTAACAAACAACTAGAACTAAAGAACAAAAAGACATGAAAAACACAATAAGTAAAATGAAAAATGCAATAGAAGGAATCAATAACAGAATAACTGAGGCAGAAGAACAAATAAGTGAGCTGGAAGACAAAATGGTGGAAATAACTGCCAAGGAGCAGAATAAAGTAAAAAGAATAAAAAGAATTTAAGACAACATCAGAGACCTCTGGGATGATACTAAATGCACAAACATTCGAATTATAGGGGTCCCAGAAAAAGGAGAAAGAAAGAAAGGATCTGAGAAAATATTTGAAGACATTATAGTCAAAAACTTCCCTAACATGGGAAACAAAATAGTCATCCAAGTCCAGGAAGTGCAGAGAGTCCCATACAGGATAAATCCAAGGAGAAACACACCAAGACACATATTAATCAAGCTAACAAAAATTAAATTCAAAGAAATAAGCAGAAAGGGAAGAGCAAAAAATAACATAAAAAGGAATCCCCATAAGGTTATCAGCTGATTTGTCAACAGAAACTATGCAGGCCAGAAAGGAGTGGCAGGATATACTTAAAGTGATGAAAGGGAAAATCCTACAACCAAGATTACTCTACCCAGCAAGGATCTCATTCAGATTCGATGGAGAAAACAAAAGTTCTTCAGACAAACAAAAGCTAAGATAATTCAGCACCACAAACCCAGGTTTACAACAAACTGCTCTAGGCGGGAAACACAAGAGAATAAAAAGACCCACAGAACAAAAACAAAGCAATTAAGAAAATGGTAATAGCAACATACATATTGATAATAACCTTGAATGTAAATTGATTAAGTGCCCTAACCAAAAGACAGAGACTAGCTGAATAGATACAGAAAAAAAAAGAAAAAGAAAAAGAAAAACCTATATGTGCTGTCTACAAGAGACACACTTCAGACATAGGGACACATACAGACCGAAAGTGAGGGGATGGAAAAAATATTCCAAGCAAATAGAAATCAAAACAAGGCAAGAGTAGCAATACTCATATCAGACAAAATAGACTGTAAAATAAAGACTATTACAAGGGACAAAGAAGGACACTACATAATGATCAATGGATCAATCCAAGAAGAAGATATAACAATTATAAATATTTGTGAACCCAACAGAGGAGTACATCAATACATAAGGCAAATGCTAACAAACATAAAGGGGAAATCGACAATAACACAATAATAGTAGGGGATTTTAACACACCACGTCTACCAATAGACAGATCATCCAAACAGAAAATAAATAACGAAACACAAAATTTAAATGACACAATAGACCAGAAAGATTTAATTGATATTTATAGAACATTCCACCCAAAAGTGGTAGAATACACTTTCTTCTCAAGTGCACATGGAACATTTCCAGGATAGATCATATCTTGCATCACAAATAAAGCCTCGAAAAATTTAAGAAAATTGATATCATATCAAACATCTTTTCTGACCACAATGCAATGAGATTGGAAATCAGTTACAGGAAAAAAAAACTGTAAAAAACACAAATACATGAAGACTAAACAATACACTACAAAATAACCAAGAGGTAACTGAAGAAATCAAAGAAGATATAAAAGAATACATAGAAGCAAATGGCAATGAAAACACGATGACCTAAAACCTATGGGATGCAACAAAAGCAGTTCTAAGAGGGAAATTTATAGCAATTTGTCCTCGCCTCAAGAAACAAGAAAAATCTCAAATAAACAATCTAACGCTACACCTAGGGAAAGAAGAACCAAGAAAACCCAAAGCCAGTGAAAGGAAAGAAATCATAAAGATCAGAACAGAAATAAAAGAAATAGAAACAAACAAATGAACAAAAATAGAAAAGATCAATAAAACTAAAAGCTGGTTGTTTGAGAAGGTAAACAAACTTGATAAACCCTTAGCCAGATTCATCAAGAAAAAAAAGGGAGAGGATGAAAACCAATAAAATTAGAAATGAAAAAGGAGAAATCACAACTGACAAGGCAGAAATACAAAGGATTATAAGAGACTACTGCAAACAACCATATGCCAATAAAATGGACAACCATGAAGAAATGGATAAATTCTTGGAAAGGTACAATTTTCCAAGACTGAACCAGAAGTAATTAGAAAATATAAACAGACTTATCACAAGTAATGAAGTTGAAACTATAATTAAAAATCTTCCAACTAACAAAACTCTAGGACCAGATGGCTTCACAGGCAAATTCTATCAAACATGTAGAAAAGAGCTAAAACCAGTCCTCAAATTCATCAAAAAATTGCTGAGGGAGGAACACTCCAAATTCATTCCATAGAGCCCCCATCACCCTGATACTAAAACCAGAAAAAGATATCACAAAAAAGAAAATTATAGACCAATAACACAGATGGACATAGGTGCAACAATCCTGAACAAAATACTATCAAACAGAATCCAGCAACACATTAAAACAATCATACATCACGATCAAGTGGGATTTATCCTGGGGATGCAAGGATTCTTCGATATACGCAAATCAATCAATGTGATACACTATATTAACAAATTAAGGAATAAAAACCACATGATCATCTCAATAGATGCAGAAAAAGCTTTTGACAAAATTCAACATCGATTTATGATAAAAACGCTCCAGAAAATGGGCATAGAGGAAACCTACCTCAACATAATAAAGACCATATATGACAAACCCACAACAAACATCATACCCAATGGTGAAATACTGAAAGCATTTCCACTAAGATCAGGAACTAGACAAGGATGTTCACTCTCACCACTCTTATTCAACATAGTTTTGGAAGTCCTAGGCACAGCAATCAGAGATGAAAAAGAAATTTAAAACATACAAATTGGAAAAGAAAAAGTAAAGCTGTCACTGTTTGCCAAAGACATGATACAATACATAGAAAATCCTAAAGACACCATCAGAAAACTACTAGAACTAATCAATGAATTTGGTAAGGTTGCAGAATATACAATTAATGCACAGAAATATCTGGCATTCCTATACACTAACAGAGAAAAATCTGAAAGAGAAATTAAGGAAACACTCCCATTTACCACTGCAACAAAAAGAATAAAACACCTAGGAATAAACCTTCCTAAGGAGACAAAAGACCTGTATGCAGAAAATTATAAGACACTGATGAAAGAAAGTAAAGATGATACAAAGATGGAGAGATATACCATGTTCTTGGATTGGAAGAATCAACATTGTGAAAATGACTATATGACCCAAAGCAATTTACAAGTTCAATGCAATCCCTATCAAACTACCAATGGCATTTTTCACAGAACTAGATCAAAAAATTTCACAATTTGTATGGAAACACAAAAGACCCCGAATAAGCCAAAGCAATCTTGAGAAAGAAAAATGGAGCTGGAGGCATCAGTTTCCCCAACTTCAAACTATACTACAAAGCTACTGTAATGAAGACAGTATGGTACTGGCACAAAAACAGAAATATAGATCAATGGTACACAATATAAATCCCAGAGATAAACCCACACATATAAAGTCACCTAATTTACAAGAAAGGAGGCAAGAATGTACAAATGGAGAAAAGAGAGCCTCTTCAATAGTGTTGCTGGAAAACTTGACAGCTACATATAAAAGAATGAAATGAGAACACTACATAACACCATTCACAAAAATAAACTCCAAATGGATTAATGACCAAAATATAAGACCAGACACAATAAAACTCTTAGAGGAAAACATAGGAAAAACTCTCTTTGACCTAAACCACAGCAAGTTATTTTTTGACCCATGTCCTAAAGTAATGGAAATAAAAACAAAAATAAACAATGGGACCTAATGAAACTTACAAGCTTTTGCACAGCAAAGGAAACCATTAACAAGAGGAAAAGACAACCTTCAGAATGGAAGAAAATATTAGCAAATGAAACAATGGACAAAGGATTAATCTCCAAAATATACAAAGAGCTCATGGTGCCAAATATATATAAATAAAGACCCAATTAAAAAATGAGCATAAGACCTAAATAGACATTGCACCAAAGAAGACATACAGATGGCCAAGAGGCACATAAAGAAGACATACAGATGGCCAAGAGGCACATGAAAAGATGCTCAACATCAGTAATTATTAGAGGAATTCAAATGAAAACTACCATGAGGCATCACTTCATACTTGCCAGAATGGCCATTATCAAAAAATCTAGAAACAATTAGTGGTAGAAAGGGTGTGGTAAAAAGGGAATCCTCCTGCACTGTTGGTGGGAATGTAAATTGATACAGCCACTATGGAGAACAGTATGGAGGTTCCTTGAAAAACTAAAATTAGAACCATGTGATGACCCAGCAATCCCACTACTGGGCATATACCCTGAGAAAACCATAATTCAAAAAGAGACATATACCCCGAATTTCATTGCAGCACTATTTACAATAGCCAGGACATGGAAGCAACCTAAATGTCCATTGACAGATGAATGTATAAAGAAGATGTGGCATGTATATATAATGGAATATTACTCAGCCATAAAAAGAAATGAAATTGAATTATTTGTAGTGAGGTGGAAGAACCTAGAGTCTGTCATACAGAGTGAAGTAAGTCAGAAAGAGGAAAACAAACACCATATTCTAACACACACACACATATATATATATATATAGAATGTAAAACAAAATGGTACTGATGAACCTAGTGGCAAGGCAGGAATAAAGACATTGACATAGAGAATGGACTTGAGGATATGGGGGTGGTGGGGGAAGCTGGGGCAAAGTGAGAGTAGCACTGACACATATACACTTCCAAATGTAAAATAGATAGCTAGTGGGAAGAAGCAACATAGCACCGGGAGACAAGGTCAGGGCTTTGTGATGACCTAAAGGGGTAGGATAGTGAGGGTGGGAGGGAGGCTCGAGAGGGAGGGGATATGTGGATATATATATGTATGTGGCTGATTCACTTTGTTGTACAACAGAAACTAACACAACATTGTGAAGTAATTATAGTCCAGTAAAGATGTATTAAAAACAAAACAAATAACACAGTTGAAAAACGAACAGAGAAACTGAATAGATATTTTTTCAAAAGAAGACCTAAAGATGGCCATCAGGCACATGAATAGATGCTCAACATCACTAATTGTCTAGAATATGCAAATTGGGCTTCCCTGGTGGCACAGTGGTCGAGAGTCTTCCTGCTGATGCAAGGGACACGGGTTCGTGCCCCGGTCCGGGAAGATCCCACAAGCCACGGAGTGGCTGGACCCGTGAGCCATGGCCACTGAACCTGCGCATCCAGAGCCTGTGCTCCACAACGGGAGAGGCCATTACAGTGAGAGGCACGCATACCACAAAATATATATATATATATATATATATATATATGCAAATCATAACCCCAATGTGATATCTCCTCACACTTGTTCATTTTCAAAAAACAAAAAATAACAACCGTTGGAAAGGATGTGGAGAATAGAGACCCCTTGTGCACTGTTAGCAGGAAAGTAAATTGGTACAGCCATTATGGAAAACATGACAGAGGTTCATCAATAAATTAAAGATAAGAGGAGGTGGAGACAAGATGTGGAGTAGAAGGTCATGAGCTCTCCACATCTTAATAAAACCCCAAAATCACACTTAACTGCTGAACAACCACTGACAAAAACACTGAAACATATGAAACAATACAGCCTACATCCAAAAAAAAGAAGAAGCCACAATGCAAAGGTAAGAGGGGCACAATTGGATAAAATGAACTCCCATACCCACCATTGGGCAAGAGAGCTGAACGTGACCAATCAAAATTTTATATGATCCATTTCTGCAACCTTATGTAATGATGAAAGACTTTTTTCAGAAGTGATATGTAGGTCATAGCATAGGATCATGGAATAGACTTAAGATACTGGGATGGATTCTTGACTAGCAATAGAGTGCATGATACAAGTCTGTATATGAAGGTTTCTTCAGGGACTAGTTTAGGTAAGAAAGAGTGCTTTAGCAGAATATAGTGAAATACTGACAAAGGCCCTCATAAAGTTTTGAAATCATTGACTCTCTTCTCATGCTATACTATCATGCATGGCATGCACAGTGAACTGAGGGGAGGAGAAAAGATGGTGGAGTACAAAGATGTGAGCTCACCCCATCTTTTGAAAACGCCAAAATCACAACTAACTCCTGAACAACCACTGACAAAAAAATGGTAGAACCTAACAAAAAAGATACCCTAAGTACAAAGACAAAGATAAAGCCACAACAAGACAGAAGGGGCACAATCGTGATAAAATCAAATCCTATACATGTCAGGTGGGTGACCCACAAAGTATAAAATAGTTATAATGCAGAAGTTCTCTCACAGGAGTGAAAGTTCTCAGCCCCATGTCAGACACCCCAGACTGGAGTTATGGCATTGGGAGGAGGAGCCACCAGAGTATCTGGACTTGAAGGCCAGTGGGGCTTGACTGCAGGAATTCCACATGACTGAAGGAAATAGAAACTCCACTCAAGGGGTTTTACAGTCTTGTGTGCACCAGGACCCAAGGAAAATAGTGGTGACCTCATAAGAGACTGGGCCAGACTTACCTGCTAGTATTGGAGTGTCTCCTTGGAGGTGGGTGGCAGCTATGGCTCACTGCGGGGACAAAGACACTGGTGGCAGCAGTTCTGGGAAGTATTCATTGGCATGAGCCCTCCTGGAGGCCACCATTTCCTCCCCAAGATCTAGGCCCACTAAGCAACCTGTAGGCTCCAGTGCTGGGACGCCTCAGGCCAAACAAAAAACAGGGCGGGAACACAGCCCCACCCATAATCATATAGGCTGCTTAAAGTCTTCCTGAGTAAACAGCTGCTTGACAAACATACTTCCCACACACAGCCCTCCCCACCAGAGGGACAAGACACAGCTCCACCCACCAGTGGTCAGGTACCAGTCCCTCCAACCAGGAAGCCTGCACAAGCCTCTTAGATGTCCTCATCCACCAAGGGGCAGAGAGAAGAAACAACAACTACAACCCTGCATCCTGCAACATGGAAACCAGTCAGAAAAAAATTAGAAAAAATGAGATGGCAAAGGAATATATCCCAGATGAAAGAACAAGATAAAACACCAGAAGAACAACTAAGTGAAGTGAAGATAGGCAATCTTCCTGAAAAATAAAGAAGAAATTCAGAATAATGATAGTAAAGATGATCAAAGATCTTAAAAAAATAATGGAGGCACAGATCAAGAAAAAACAAAAGAAGTTTAGCAAAGACCAAGAAGAACGAAATAACTGACAAACAGAGATGAACAATACAATAACTGAATTGAAAAATTAAAAATACACTAGAGTGTATATGCCCATGACTCTCTCTCGCCCTGTCACAGCTCACCCTTCCCCCTCCCCATAACCTCAAGTCCGTTCTCTAAGAGGTCTGCGTCTTTATTCCTGCTTTACCCCTAGGTTCTTCATGACTTTTTTTCTTAAATTCCATATATATGTGTTAGCATACGGTATTTGTCTTTTTCTTTCTGACTTACTTCACTCTGTATGACAGACTCTAGGTCTATCCACCTCATCACAAATAGCTCAATTTCGTTTCTTTTTATGGCTGAGTAATATTCCATTGTATATATGTGCCACATCTTCTTTATCCATTCATCCGATGACGGGCACTTAGGTTGTTTCCATCTCCGGGCAGTAAGGTAGATAGCTAGTGGGAAGCAGCCACATGGCACAGGGATATTGGCTCGGTGCTTTGTGACAGCCTGGAGGGGTGGGATAGGGAGGGTGGGAGGGAGGGAGACGCAACAGGGAAGACATATGGGAACATATGTTTATGTATGACTGATTCACTTTGTTATAAAGCAGAAACTAACACACCATTGTAAAGCAATTATACCCCAATAAAGATGTTAAAAAAAAAAAAAAAAAAAATACACTAGAACAAATCAAGAGCAGAGTGATGGAGGCAGAAGAACAGATAAGTGAGCTGGAAGACAGAATGGTGGAAATCACTGCTGTGGAAGAGAAGAAAGAAGAAAGAATGAAAATAAATGAAGAAAGCATAAGAGACCTCTGGGACAACATTAAATACACCAACATTCATATTATAGGGGTCCCAGAAAAAGAAGGGAGAAAGGACCTGAGAAAATATTTGAAGAGACAATAGCTGGAAACTTCCCTAACATGTTAATGGAAACAGTCACCAAAGTCCAGGAAGTGGAGAGTGTCCCAGGCAGGATAAGCCCAAGGAGGAGCATGCCAAGACAAAGAGTCATCAAATTGAAAAAACTAAAGACAAATAAAAAATATTAAATGCAACAAGCGAAAAGCAACAAATAAAATGCAAGGAAATTCCCATGAGGTTATCAGCTGAATTCTCAGCAGAAACTCTGCAGGCCAGAAGGGAATAGCATGATGTATTTAAAGTGATGAAAGAGAAGAACCTACAGCCAAGAATACTTTACCCAAGAAGGCTCTCATTCAGAGTCAATGGAGAAATGAAAAGCTTTACAGACAAGCAAACCTAAGAGAATCCAGCACCACCAGACCAGCTTTGCAACAAATGCCAAAGAAACTTCTCTAAGTGGAAAAGAAAAGGCCACAACTAGAAACAAGAAATGTACAAATGGGAAAGCTCACTGGCAAAGACAAACATACAGTAAAAGTAGGAAATCATCAACACACAAATATGATATCAAAATCAGCAATTGGGATACGAGGAGAGTACAAATACAGGATATTGAAAATGCATTTGAAATTAAAACACCAGCAACTAAAAACAATCTTGTTTATATAAAGACTGCTATATTAAAACCTCATGGGAGCCACAAAAAAATCTACAATAGACACACACAAAAAAAGAAAAAGGAATTCAAATGCAACAATAAAGTTAGTCATTAAGTCACAAAGGAAGAAAACAAAAAAGGAAGAGAAAAAAAACAGCTACAAAAACAAATCCAAAACAAATAAGAAAAAGGCAATAAGAACATGCAAATCAATTATTACCTTCAATGTAAATGGATTATATGCTCTAACCGAAAGACACAGACTGGCTGAATGGATACAAAAACAAGACCAGCATATATGCTGTCTACAAGAGACCCACTTCAGATGTAAGGACACGTGCAGTGTGAGAGTGAGGGGATGGAAAAAGGTATTCCATGAAATGAAAATTGAAAGAAAGCTGGAGTAGCAATACTAATATCAGACAAAATAGACTTTAAAATAAAGACTGTTACAAGGACAAAGGGTACTACATAATGATCAAGGGATCAATCCAAGAAGAAAATATAACAACTGTAAATATATTTGCACCCAACATAGGAGTGCCACAATATATAAGACAATGCTGACAGCAATAAAAGGAGAAATTTACATTAACACAATAATAGTGGGAGACTTTAACACACCACTTTCATCAATGGACAGATCATCCAGATTAAAGATCAATGTGTTAAATCACAGGCCTTAAATCATACATTAGGCCAGATGGACTTAATGGATATTTATAGATAATTCTATCTAAAACAGCAGAACATACATTCTTCTCAAGGGCACATGGAACATTCTTCAGGGGTGATCATATCCTGGGCCACAAAGTGAGTCTCAGTAAATTTAAGAAAACTGAAATCATACCAAGCACCTTTTCCAACCACAAAACTATAAGATTAGAAATCAACTACAAGAAAAAAACTGTAAAAACACTAACATGTGAAGGCTAAACAACATGCTACTAAACAACAAATGGATCACTGAAGAAATCAAGAGGAAACTAAAAAATACCTAGAGACAAATGAAAATGAAAGCATGACAATCCAAATCTATGGGACGCAGCAAAAGCAGTTCTAAGAGGAAAGTATGTAGCAAACCTATCTTACTTCAGGAAAAAAGGAAAATCTCAAACAACATAACATTAAACCTAAAGCAACTAGAGAGAGAAGAGCAAGCAGAACAAACAAAACCCAAAATTAGTAGAAGGAAAGAAATCACAAACATCACAGCAGAAATAAAAGAACTAGAAATGAAGAAACATCATCCTCATTCTATGAGGCCACCATCGCCCTGGTACCCAAACCAGACAAAGATAGCAGAAAAAAAAGAAAATTTCAGGTCAATATCTCTGATGAACATAGATGCCAAAATCCTCAACAAAATACTAGCAAACCAAATCCAACAATACATTTAAAGGATCATGCACCCTGATCAAGTGAGATTTATCCCAGGGATGCAAGGGACTTTCAACATCTGCAAATCAATCAGTGTGATACATCACATCAACAAATTGAAGAATAAAACCATATGACCATCTCAATAGATGCAGAAAAACTTTTGACAAATTTCAACACCCATTTATTATAAAAATTCCACATGAAGTGGGCATAAAGGGAACATACCTCAACATAATAAAGGCCATATATGAGAAACCTACAGCTAACATCACACTCAATGGTGAAGAGCTAAAAGCATTTGCTCTAAGATCAGGAACAAGACAAGGATGTCCACTCTTGCCATGTTTATTCAACATAGTTTTGGAAGTGCTAGCCATAGCAATCAGAAAAGGAAAAAGTAGTGGAAATACAAATTGGAAAAGAAGAATTAAAACTGACACTGTTTGCAGATGACATGATACTATACATAGA
This sequence comes from Orcinus orca, assembly GCF_937001465.1. NCBI lineage: Eukaryota > Metazoa > Chordata > Mammalia > Artiodactyla > Delphinidae > Orcinus > Orcinus orca. The sequence goes on from NC_064580.1 coordinate 69,260,729, forward strand.
AAATTGTAAAAGTGCTACCAGAAAACTACTAGAATTCATCAATAAATTTGGTAAAGTTGCAGGATACAATATTAATACACAGAAATCTATTGCATTTCTATACACTAACAACAAAAGATCTGCAAGAGAAATTAAAGAAACAATCCCATTTGCCATCACATCTTAAAGAATAAAATACACAGGGATAAGCCTATCTAAGGAGGCAAAAGACCTGTACGCCCAAAACTGTAAGATGCTGATGAAAGAAATCGAAGATTACACAAACAGATGGAATGATATACCATGTTCTTGGGTTGGAAGAATGACCATTGTCAAAATGACTGTACTACTGAAGGCAATCTACAGATTCAGTGCAATACCTAGCAAATTAAGTTTGGCATTTTTCACAGAATGAGAAGAAAAAAACTTATAAATTCTATGGAGACACAATAGACCCTGAACAGCCAAAACACTCTTGAGAAAGAAAAATGGAGCTGGAGGAATCAGGCTTCCTGATTTCATAATATACTACAAAGCTACAGTCATCAAAACACTATGATACTGGCACAAAAACAGATTATAGATCAATGGAACAGGATAGAAAGCCCAGAAATAAACCCACATACCTATGGTAAATTAATCTACGACAAATGAGGCAAGACTATACGATGGAGATAGTCTCTTCAATAAATGGTGCTGAGAAAACTGGACAGCTACATATAAAAAAATGAAATTAGAACATTCTTTAGCCCCATACACAAAAATAAACTCAAAATGGATTAAAGACCTAAATATAATATCTGATACTATAAAACTCTTAGCAGAAAACACAGGCAGAACACTCTTTGACATAAATGACAGCAATATCTTTTTTGAGCTGTCTTCGAGAGTAATGGAAATAAAACATGAATAAACAAATGGGACCCAATTAACTCAAAAGGGTTTGCACAGCAAAGGCAACCATAAACAAAAAGAAAAGATAACCCACAGAATGTGAGAAAATATTTGAAAACACTACGACTGAGAAGGGATTAATCTCCCAAATTTACAAGCAGCTTATATGGGTCAATATCCAAAAAACAATCCAATCAAAAAATCGGCAGAAGACCTAAATAGACATTTCTCCAAAGAAGACATACAGATGTTCCGGAGGCACATGAAAAGATGCTCAACGTCACTAATTATTACAGAAATGCAAATCAAAACTACAATGAGATATCACCTCACACCAGTCATAATGGCCATCATCAAAAAATCTACAAACAATAAATCCTGGAGAGGGTGTGGAGAAAAGGGAACCCTCTTGCACTGTTGGTGGGAATGTAAATTGATACAGCCACTATGGATAACAGTATGCAGGTTCCTTAAAAAACTACAAAGAGAACTACCATACAACCCAGCAATCCCACTACTGGGCATATACCCTGAGAAAACCATAATTCATAAAGAGTCATGTACCACAATGTTCATTGCAGCTCTATATACAATAGCCAGGACATGGAAGCAATGTAAGTGTCCATCGACAGATGAATGGATAAAGAAGATGTGGCACATATATACAATGGATTGTTACTCAGCCATAAAAATAAATGAAATTGAGTTATTTGTAGTGAAGTGGACGGACGTAGAATCTGTCATACAGACTGAAGTAAGTCAGAAAGAGAAAAACAAATACCGTATGCTAACACATATATATGAATCTAAAAAAAAAAGTTTATGAAGAACCTACGGGCAGGCCAGGAATAAAGATACAGAGAATGGGCTTGAGGACATGGGGAGGGGGAAGGGTAGGCTGGGATGAAGTGAGAGAGTGGCATGGACATATATACACTACGAAATGTAAAATAGATAGCTAGTGGGAAGCAGCCACATAGTACAGGGAGATCAGCTCGGTGCTTTGTGACCACCTAGAGGGGTGGTATAGGGTGTGTGGGAGGGAGGGAGATGCAAGAGGCAGATATGCAGATATATGTATATATATAGCTGATTCACTTTGTTATGAAGCAGAAACTAACACACCATTTTAAAGCAATTATACTCTAATAATAATGTTTTAAAAAATTAAAAATAAATAAATAAAAAAAAGAAAAGTGAACCGAGAATATGGGAGGTGCCTATGCATTTGCATAGTGCAATAGTCGGGAAGAAACAAAAGGTTATACTGGATGACAGCAGAGCTCTATATACTAATGGGCTAATAAAATTACCTTGAGATTATAATCCAGGTATATATAATATAATTTTCCTCATCACCAAGTCATGATGGGATGGGCTGCATTATTTTAATAGTTTAGGGAACTGTTAGTGTTTATCTTGTGCACAAGAATTTAGACCTTTCTGGAAGAGAAATAGTGTAATTCTATAGGACAAAAAGACATGCTGAAATGTGATAATGCAGCTAAGAATAGAAGCACACTGGAGAGCATTTACATGAATATTAAAGGGGAGAAAGGCTGAAAAGATATTGCATAAGTACTGTAGAGACTGCCAGGTGGAGGAAATGGATGAGGTAATCCTGATGCTAAGGATAAAACATGCACTGAAGATAAGGGCTCAGAAGTGTAGTAAAGGAGGGTTAAAGAGTAGGCATTTGACTATCTGTATATCTGCTGAAGCGTCATTCAGTGAAACACTGTATTTGGTAATATCTAGACTTACCTTATTGACAAATGTCTCCTTGATAGTAAAAAAACAAAACAAAATGAAATTGGTTAGCTGCTATCTTGGCATTGATTTTGGCTTAAAAAGAGAATTTGATTGGTCACTTGGAAGAGTCAGAAAAATCATTAGAAAGCCACTCATCCATTTTATAGTTTGGGATAATCAGAACACAGTAAAAAATTTATTCTAGAGAGAACTTGACTCAAAGATTGCTTGACTTGTAGATTGGTATTAACTTGTTATGAGGATCCTTGTATTCTGTCGAGGATCCTATCCTTGATACCTGCCCTGTTCTATCCCATATTTTGTAAATGACATGATTGGAGATGTTTAAGGAGTGCTGATCAGATCTTGGAAAAGATACAAAACTGAAGGGCTTTGTTCAATGACAAAATAAAAATCGAAAATAATTGAGATGGGCTGACACAATGAACTATTAAATCCTACATTTGATTCTTGAATTCCAACTCCACAATACAAGTGAGGAAGTTGTGAATCATGGAAAAAGGCAATATGTTTAGTATGAATCAAAAATGGGGTGTTCTGTCAAAAGTAAAATATAA